>NC_092144.1:58463579-59129579 GCF_043159975.1 Macaca nemestrina | reverse complement strand
GCTTCTCACAGCTGTAAATGTGTGCAGTGTTTAATTTAATGTTGGCCTTTTTCATCCACCCAAAATTTCCACAAGGTTAATTTGTCCTCAATTCTCCCAGAAACCAGCATGTTACTTGATCCATAGTTATCTCTCAAAATGTGTTATTCAATAACTGTATGACTGAATGTTGGGGAGCATACAGAAATAAGACATTGTCGGCCGGGCGCGGTGGCTCACGCCTGTAATCCCAGCACTTTGGGAGGCCGAGGTGGGCGGATCACGAGGTCAGGAGATCGAGACCATCCTGGCTAACACGGTGAAACCCCGTCTCTACTAAAAATACAAAAAGAAATTAGCCAGGCATGAGTGGCGGGCACCTGTAGTCCCAGCTACTCGGGAGGCTGAGGCAGGAGAATGGCATGAACCCGGGAAGCGGAGCTTGCAGTGAGGCAAGATCGGGCCACTGCACTCCAGCCTGGGTGACAGAGCGAGACTCCATCTCAAAAAAAAAAAAAAAAAAAGAAATAAAACATTGTCTGCCTCTGACATTCAGAGAAGACTTCTCAGAGGAGGCATTTCCCCTTGACCTTGAAGGATCATTTTGATTTGAAAACTGAAGAAAGGGGCCAGGTGTGATGGCTCATTCCTATAGTCCCAGCACTTTGGGAGGCCAAGGCAGGAGGATCACTTGAAGCCAGGAGTTCAGGACCAGCCTGGGCTGTACCATGGTGACACCCTGTGTCAACTAAAACAAAAAAAAGAAAGGTGGGAGGGGGCCGGGCGTGCTAGCTCACACCCATAATCCCAGTACTTTGGGAGGCTGAGGTGGGTGTATCATCTGAGGTCAGGAGTTTGTGACCAGCCTGGCCAACATGGTGAAACCCCGTCTCCACTAAAAATACAAAAAAATTAGCTGGGAGTGGTGGTGCGCGCCTGTAGTCCCAGCTGCTTGGGAGGCTGAGGCAGGAGAATCGCTTGAACCCGACAGGCAGAGGTTGCAGTGAGCCAAGATCGTGCCACTGCACCCCAGCCTGGGCAGCAGATCGAGCCTCTATCTCAACAACAACAACAACAAAAGGTGCATGCCTGTAGTCCCAGCTACTTGGGAGGCTGAGGTGGGACGATTGTTTGAGCTTGGGAGGTCCTGGCTGCAGTGAGCTGTGATCAGCTGCACCACTGCAGTCAGACTGGGTGACAGAGTAAGAGCCTGTCTCAAAAAGAAAAAAGAAAAGAAAAAGGCAAGATAAAGGGAGAGGGTAGAGTTTAGGTGACAACCAAATGATAGCTTAGAGCAAAGCAAGGTCAACATCGGGTCAGGACTGTCAAGTGAAACCAGTGTCCTGAATCATTGGAAACAAGAAGGTAAATGTGAAATGTTGCATCCAGAAACCCATTATCTGAAGCGCTGCACCTGCTTTGGAAATCAAGGCTGCTACTCTGTATCAAGTGGATTAGATCCTCCAAGCAAGAGTCAGATGTTTCATTTTTACTGATAGAATTTCCAACAATTTATGAATTTAGAGAACAAAGTCTCTCCATGGGTAAAAAAAAAACATGTCCTTGGCCAGCATGGTGGCTCATACCTGTAATTCCAGCCCTTTGGGAGGCCAAGACGGGCGGATCACCTGAGGTCAGGAGTTCGAGACCAGCCTGGCCAACTAAACCTTGTCTCTACTAAAAATATAAAAATTAGCTGGGCGTAGTGGTGCACTTCTGTAATCCCAGCTACTCGGGGAACTGAGGCAAGAGAATCACTTGAACCCAGGAGGCAGAGGCTGCAGTGAGCAGAGATCATGCCATTGCACTCCACCTTGGATGACAGAGTGAGACTTCAGCTCAAAAAAAAACAAACAAAGCATATCCTTGAGAGACATAGTGTTTCCTGTTAACTTGGCGCCAGCTTTATCTGTGTGTGTTACTCCAGTCCAGTGAGATAGCCCTCCCTCGACCCCAGTTACAGAGAAGGAAAGAAAGGGCTTTTAATGCAGCTACACGCCTCTGAACAGTACAATCACTGAGTGAGGGAATACACTTTTTTTTTTTTTTTTTTTTGAGACGGAGTCTCGCTCTGTCGCCCAGGCTGGAGTGCAGTGGTGCGATCTCGGCTCACTGCAACCTCCGCCTCCTGGGTTCAAGTGATTCTCCCACCTCAGCCTCCTGAGTAGCTGGGATTACAGGCATGCGCCACTATGCCCGGCTACTTTTGTATTTTTATTAGAGATGGGGGTTTCACCATGTTGGTCAGGCTGGTCTCAAACTCCTGACCTCAGGTGATCTGCCCTCCTCGGCCTCCCAAAGTGCTGGGATTACAGGTGTGAGCTGCCATGCCTGGCCCCGCCCAAATTATTTTCTAGTGACCCTTTGATACTGGGTTCTCCAGCTTCTGCCAAACCACTACCACGAAGATGTAAGATCTCTATAGGAACGACGTTTTTATTTATTCAGAGATACATCAGTGTTTGTCTTGGGGGAAGGTGACTCCAATGGCCCTCCTCACCTCCTCAAGGATGTCAGCCAGGAGCTCACTTTCTACCAGGGGAATCACAGGACTTTCTTTCAGACCTGCGGGGATAGGGTAGTTAGGGACCCCTCCTACCCACGCACCCGAAACCCAAATAACTACAATTCCCAGAATTCCATGTGGTACAATATACATGGTTCAGGCAGATGGATGCTGCAGGGGTTCCTGGGAGATGTAGTTCTTTTTTGGGGGGGGGGAAGCAAGAGTCTTGCTCTGTTGCCCAGGCTGGAGTGCAGTGGTGCGATCTCAGCTCACTGCAACCTCCTGGGAGATGTAGTTCTAAGCAGCAGGGTGACAGAGCAGGTGGGGAAGAGCCCAACCTTCCTCTGCCAGCCTGGTGCCCGCCACCCCTCCATATCCTTACCCTTGCGCAGGCACTCCCGGACATGCTTGGCCTCATAACTCATGCCTGCCCCATTGTCAAAATTGCAGTTCTTTGGGACCGGGGGCAGCAGGAACTCCTTATGCTCCCCCTTCACCACCAGCTCGGTTGGGCACCAGCAGGGGTTGAGGAGCTGGAGGGAGAGAGAAAGTGGCGCTGCTGTCTTCACCAATGGTGCTCCTGGGGCTGCCCCCAGGAACATGCCAGGTGGTGCGCAGGGGCCTCCCTCTCAAACCTGGTGGCAAAGGGCTTGTCTCGTCTATCCCCAGGGAGCTCTGGACCCTCCCTCATTTCTGGTTGCTAGAAGTTTGTTCCTTAGCAACGCTGCTGTCACACAAAAATCCCGTCTATCTCCCCAGCAGCAAACCTCTCCCTAACCTTACGAGGTTATAAACAAGGTGTTCTTAGGGCCTAGAGAGGAGGACTTATCTTCGTGTGTCTGTGAATCACGTTTCCTTCTTATTTCTTTTCTTTCTTTCTGTTTTTTTTGAGATAGAGTCTTGCTCTGTTGCCCAGGCTGGAGTGCGGTGGATCAATCTCAGTTCACTGCAACCTCCATATTCCAGGTTCAAGTGATTCTTCTGCCTCAGCCTCCCGAGTAGCTGGGATTACAGGTACCCACCACCATGCCTGGCTAATTTTTTATTCTTTTTTCCAAGACAGAGTTTCGCTGTTGTTGCCCAGCCTGGAGTGCAATGGCGCGATCTCGGGTCACTGCCAACTCCACCTCTCAGGTTCAGGCAATTCTCCTGCCTCAGCCTCCTGAGTAGCTCGGCTTACAGACATGTACCACCACACCCGGCTAATTTTTGCATTTTTAGTAGAGACAGGGTTTCATCATGTTGACCCGGCTGGTCACAAACTCCTGACTTCAGGTGATCCACCCGCTCTGGGCTGCCAAAGTGCTAGGATTACAGATGTGAGCCGCCGTGCCCAGCCTGTATTTTTTTTTTTTTTTTTTTTTTTTTTAGTAGAGACGGGGTTTCACCATGTTGGCCAGGCCGGTATTGAATTCCTGAGCTCAAGTGATCTGCCCTCCTCAGCCTCCCAATCACGCTGGGATTACAGGTGTAAGTCACCATGCCTGGCTATAGAATAGGATTTTTTCCTAGCAACAGGGCCCCAGGAAGGCCAGTTAAGCTGACCTTTGTTAACACCCAGATTCCCCCCAGTTGTGCTTCCAAAGTTCACAACTGCCCACTAAGCATGGTTGAGAATAACTGGCTTCTCCTCCAGACTGAAGACACATATTTGAGACAGGATCTCACTCTGTCATCCAGGCTGGAGTACAGTGGCACAATCACAGCTCACTGTAGCCTCAACCTCCAGGGCTCAAGTGATCCACCAGCTTCAGCCTCCCAAAGTGCTGGGATTACAGGTGTGACCACCATGGCGGCCAGGTATATATATATAAAATTTTTGAGATGCAGTTTTTCTCTTGTCACCCAGGCTGGAGTGCAATGGCACTATCTCAGCTCACTGCAACCTCCACCTTCCGGGTTCAAGCGATTCTCCTGCCTCAGCCTCCCGAGTAGCTGGGATTACAGACGCTTGCCACCACAACCAGCTAATTTTTGTATTTTTAGTAGAGATGGATTTTAACCATGTTGTCCAGGCTGGTCTTGAACTCCTGACCCAGGTGATCCGCCTGCCTTGGCCTCCCAAAGTGTTGGGATTACAGGCGTGAGCCACCGTGCCGGCCAGGTCCAAGGATATTTGACAGAGCAATAGGTTAATCCTAAGTAAGGAGAGCCTAGAGGCCCAGAACCCACCTCTTGGCTTGGTTAAGGAGGATGAACTCTTTAGTAATGACGTGAAATTGGCTGGTTAAGCCCTCATCCAGCTCCAGGGGCCATTTGTCCCCCTTCTATTTTAGGGGTACAATCCCTAGCGCTTGGGCCTGCTGCGCCTCACCTGTGCCATGCCCTTGGTGCCGCTCACGGAGGCTGTGTTGGAGAGCTGCGCGGTGATGCTGCAAGTGAAGCTGCCATAGACCTCTCCTGGGTACTGCAGGAGCACCGTGACTGTGTCGTCCACACCTGGAGGGAAGTCCTGGGTTAGGGCAGGGGCCTCTCAGGGCAGAGTCTCTGAGACTGCACAGGCCTCAAATCCTGCCTGTGGAATCTTGGGTGACAGACTTCACTTCCTGCATGGCAAGGCAAAAGAATGAAGCCAAGACAGATACTTTTTTTTTTTGAGATGGAGTCTTGCCCTGTCGCCCAGGCTGGAGTGCAGCGGCACGATCTCGGCTCACTGCAACCTCCACCTCCCAGGTTCAAATGATTCTCCTGAGTTTTCTAAAGTGCTTCCTTCAAGCTATTGTTTTGTTCTGGCTTTTCATTGTTTTCTGTGGTACTGTTTGCAAAGATGGCCAATATCATTTCCTCTATGAGTGCCAGTTTTCTTCTTCTATCAAGAATTACAGTTTTGGCTGTGCAGAGTGACTCACACCTATAATCTCAGCACTTTGGGAGGTGGAGGCAGAAGGATCACTTGAGTCCAGGAGTTCAACATTTATGTCCAGCCTGGGCAATATAGCGAGATCCCGTCTCTACAAAAAACAAAAAATTTTGTTGGGTGTGGTGGCTTGTGCCTGTGATCCTAGTTACTCCGGAGCTGAGGTGGAAGATCCCTGGAGCCTGGAAGGTCAAGGTTGCAGTGAGCAATGATTATGCCACTGCACTCAGCCTGAATGACAGAGTGAGTCCCTGTCTCAAAAAAAAAAAAAAAAAAAAAAAAAAAAAATGGTTGGACACGGTGGTTTATGCCTGTAATGCCAGCACTTTGGGAGGCCAAAATGTGTATATTGCTTGAGTTCAGGAAGTCGAGACCAGCCTGGGCAACATGGGGAAACCCCATCTCTACCAAACAAAAAAACAAAAAACACAGCCAGGCGTGGCGGCCTGCATCTGTATGCCCAGCTACTTGGGGGTCTTACAGAGGAGAATCATTTGAATTTAGGAGATTGATGCTGCAGCGTGCCAAGATCACACCACTACATTCTACCCTGGGTGGCAAAGTGAGACACTATGTTAAATGAAAAAAAAAATACAGTCTATTTGCCCATCTCTGAAAACTGAGCTGGCCATGTAACTTGCTTTGTCCAATGGGTCAACAGCAAATATGGTGTAATTAGAGGACTGAAAAGTGCTCGCACATCAGGAATTCTCACACCATGATGTGAATGGTATCTAGCCAGCTGGAGAGGCCAGGTGGAGGAGAATCAAGGTGACTTCCCAGACAGTCACCTACCACCTGTAAGACATAAATGAAGCTGTACCAGACTGTCCAGTCCCAGCTGAACAGCCAATTGACTGCAGCTGCAGGAGTAAGACCAGCAGAAGAACAGACACAATTTTCCAATGCACAGAATCAAGCTAATAAATGATTGCTATTTGAAGTCATTAAGGTTTTTTGTTTGTTTGCTTGTTTGTTTTTGAGACAGGGTCTGGCTCTGTTCCCCAGGCTGGAATGCAGTGGCACCATCTCAGTTCACTGCCACCTCTGCCTCCCAGGCTCAATTGATCCTCCCACCTCACCTTCCAGAGTAGCTGGACTATAGGTGCATGCCACCATGCCCAGCTAATTTTTTTTTTGCATTTTTAATAGAGACAGGGTTTTACCACATTGGCCAGGGTGGTCTTGAACTCCTGGCCTCAAGTGATCTGCTCACTTCAGCCTCCCAAAGTGCGGGGATTATAGGCATGAGCCACCATGCCCAGCCTGAAGTCACTAAGTTTCGTGGTGTTTTTTTTTTTTTTTTGCTGCTGCATGTAACTTTAATAGAGCATTAAAGCATGAACTGCCTCTTGCTTCTTGGGGTTAAAGGTCAAAGAGGAAGGGCATCACATCTGGCTGGCTCATGCCCTGTTGGATACTTTCCAGCTGAGTGGAAGCCAAGGCAAGGGCCTCTTCTGCAAAGTGGGGCAACCTTTTTTTTTTTTTTTTTTTTTGAGATGGAGTCTCACTCTATTGCCCAGGCTGGAGTGCAGTGGTGCCATCTTGGCTCACTGCAACCTCCGCCCCCTGGGTTCAAGCGATTCTCCTGCCTTAGCCTCCCAAATAGCTGGGATTACAGGTGTCTGCCGCAATGCCTAAGTTAATTTTTGTATTTTTAGTAGAGATGGGGTTTCATCATATTGGTCAGGCTGGTCTCCAACTCCTGACCTCAGGTGATCCGGCTGCCTCGGCCTCCCAAAGTGCTGGGATTACAAGCACGAGCCACCGCGCCTGGCCAAGTGGGGTAGTCTTTTATGTAGCAAAGGATCACTGAGACAGCTTCAAAAAATAATAATTTTGTATTTATTAACTGCCATTTGCCTCAGGAGTTACTTCATTAACTCCCATGACAACCCTATTAGTGACACTTTACCAGTAAAGTAATTAAGATTCAGAGATGTTAAGTTGCTGGCTAAGATCACATAGCAAAGTCCCAGGGTAGTGCTCGCCTGCACTCTTGACTTTGATCGTCTCTGGCTTCATGGAAAGTTGTTCTTCTAGGTGTCTGATCTAATTCTCATTGACTTGGAGACTTGTCCCCAGCTCAGTGCTCCCAGAGGGAGCCAGAGTCATTCCCATCACTATGAAATATTCCAGGATACATGGTACCTGTCTCATGACGCCTTCCCATGACGGAAATCTTCTCTGGCTTCTGCCCTCCAAAGACCATGGAGATGAACTGGACACAGTAGATGCCCAAGTCCAGCAGGGCACCCCCGGCCTGGGCCCAGTCTACAGCCCGGGGAACATGGGTGAGGTTCT
This sequence comes from Macaca nemestrina, assembly GCF_043159975.1. NCBI lineage: Eukaryota > Metazoa > Chordata > Mammalia > Primates > Cercopithecidae > Macaca > Macaca nemestrina. The sequence goes on along the minus strand of NC_092144.1, from coordinate 59,121,933 downwards.
TCCCAAATTCTGCCCGAGCCACCCGGAGGTCTCCTAGAGTTCCCTGGGCCAAAACAGACCTCAGAGCCTCGGAGGCAGGAAAGAAGCGGGTCCAGATGGCCTGCAGACCACAAGCAAAGGAGTTAACCAACCAGTTCTAATCCCTTCGGGGGTCCCAATTGTAGTGGGATACCCACTGCCACCCAGTCTCCAAACACAGCCCATCAGACCCCAAGTTGTATCCTTCTTGCTCCTGACTCTCTTGACTTTTCTTCTTTTTCCTTTTTATTTTTATTTTTTTGAATAGAGATAGGATCTCACTATGCTGCCCAGGCTGGTCTTAACTCCTGAGCTCAAGCACTTCCCCCACCTCAGCCTCCCAAAGTGCTGGGATTACAGGCATGAGCCACTGCGCCCTACTGACTTTTGTTCTTTTTCATCTGGACCATTGCCCCAGTCTCCTCATGTTAGGGGCTGAATTGTGTCCCTCTCCCTCCCGCTTCTACCCCGCCAAACACAATTCATGTGTTGAAGCCTTAACTCCCTAGTACCTCTGAAAGCAACTGTTGTGACTACAGGGTAATCCCAGCTACTCGGGAGGTTGAGGCAGGAGAATCACTTAAAGCCAGGCGGCAGAGGTTGCAGTGAGCCGAGATCACGCCACTGCACTCCCGCCTGGCGACAGAGCAAGACTCTGTCTCACAACAACGACAGCCAGGCGTGGTGGCTCACCCCTGTAATCCCAGCACTTTAGGAGGCTGAGACGGGCGGATCACAAAGTCAGGAGATCGAGACCATCATGGCTAACACGGTGAAACCCCGTCTCTACTAAAAATACAAAAAATTAGCTGGGCCTGATGGCGGGCGCCTGTAGTCTCAGCTACTTGGGAAGCTGAGGCAGGCGAATGGTGTGAACCCGGGAGGCGAAGCTCGTAGTGAGCCGAGATCGTGCCACTGCACTCCAGCACTCCAGCCTGGGCAACAGAGCAAGACTCTGTCTCAAAAAAACAAAAACAAAAACAAAAAACAAAAAAACAAAACAGGCCGGGCGCGGTGGCTCACGCCTGTAATCCCAGCACTTTGGGAGGCCGAGGCGGGCGGATCACAAGGTCAGGAGATCGAGACCACGGTGAAACCCCGTCTCTACTAAAAATACAAAAAATTAGCCGGGCGCGGTTGTGGGCGCCTGTAGTCCCAGCTACTCGGGAGGCTGAGGCGGGAGAATGGCGTGAACCCGGGAGGCGGAGCTTGCAGTGAGCCGAGATCGCGCCACTGCACTCCAGCCTGGGCAACAGAGCGAGACTCCGTCTCAAAACAAAACAAAACAAAACAAAACAACAACAACGACAACAAAAACCAGAGTTCTGCCTCTTGGAGCACCCAGTCTAGAGAGAGAACAGGCGACTAAGGGATGAACAAAGGAATACCAAGGACACAAATAAAACGGAGTCTCCTTCACGCAGTACGGCCGGGACAGTGACACCCTGAAGAGTTGACATTCCAGGGGAGATGGAAGCTCCGTGGACTAGGCAAAGGGCCCAAGAAAGAATGTCATGGGCAGAGCCAGGAGAATGGGCAAAGGTCCCAAGGCTGCACTCCAGAAATTTTTTTTTTTTTTTTAAGACAGAGTCTTGCTCGTCCAGGCTGGAGTGCAGCGTCGGGATCTTAGCTCACCGCAACCTCCGCCTCTTGGGTTCAAGCGATTCTCCTGCCTCAACCTTCTAAGTAGATGGGATGACAGGCGCCCGCCACCACATCCGGCTAATTTTTGTACTTTTTTAGTAGAGACGGGGTTTCGCCATGTTGGCCAGGCTGGTCTTGAATTCCTGACCTCATGTGATTCGCCCGCCTTGGCCTCCCAAAGTGCTGGGGATTACAGGCATGAGCCACCGCGCCCAACCCATACCAGCAATTTCTAAAAATGCTGATGCAAGAGTGCCAGGGCTCACAGGGCAAGGGCGGGGCCAGACAGATGTGGTCGAGGTCCATCCAGGCTCCAAGCAGTGGAGAGGAGCGTGAACACGGGGATGGGGGCACCGGGGAGCTGGGGGCAGGCTCTGAGCCTGGGTGTTGTGACAGTAGGCTACTGGTGCCCCCAATGATATCCACGTCCTGATCCTCAGGGTCTGTGAATGTGTGACTTTACAAGGCTAAGGGGTCCTGGTGGATGGGATTACATTAAAGACCTTGAGGTAGGGGCTGGGAACGGTGGCTCACGCCTATAATCCCAGCTCTTTGGGAGGCTGAGGCGGGAGGATCACTTGCAGTCAGGAGTTCAAGACCAGCCTGGCCAACATGGTGAGACCCCGTCTTTACTAAAAATACAAAAATTAGCTGGGCGTGGTGGCGGGTGCCTGTCATCCCAGCTACCTGGGAGGCTGAGGCAGGAGGATCGCTTGAACCCAGGAGGCAGAGGTTGCAGTGAGCCAAGATCACGCCACTGCCCTGCACTGCACTGCAGGTTTGTAAGGGGCTCCTTGTAAGGAAGGAGACCACTACTACTCCTGCTGCCCTCCTCCCCCCGCCTTGCCTAGTTCACAAGACAGGAGAAAAGAGAAAGAGAAACAAAAGTAAGATAAATAGCCAGACAACCTTGGCACCACCACCTGCCCCTAGGAGTTAAAGTAATAATAATAACATCAACCCCTGGCCGAAACTACTTGTGTTATCTGTAAATTCCAGATACTGTATAAAAAAAGCATTGTAAAACTTTTTGTTCTGTTAGTTGATGCATGTAGCCCCCAGTCACGTTTCCCACGCTTGCTCGATTTATCACAACCCCTTCACATGGACCCCTTAAAGTTGTAAGCCTTTAAAAAGACCAAATATTTCTTTCTGGGGGAGTTCGGCTCTTAAGACGTCAGTCTGCCGACACTCCTGGCCGAATAAAAAACCTCTTCCTTCTTTAATCCGGTGTCTGAGGAGTTTTGTCTGCAGCTCGTCCTGCTACACTTGGTCCTTTCAACCTCTACCTGGAACCCCACCCAAACTAAGCCCATTGCCATTCTATGCCACTTTCACTCTTCGCATCTTTTTCTTAAAAACTGACAGAAGATCCAAGCAATTTCACTAAGTCCTGCCGTGTTTACTAAGGGCCAAAAGCAAAGGCTCTCGTGGTAATAGATGCTGCCAAGGAGATTCAGATACATCCTGGCAAATGCACTGACCCCGCCCACCCACTGGCAACCGTATTAAGTAATGGCAAGCACTGCTATACTAGATGTTGGAAGGCCTCCTCTGCCCTCACCTCCATAAGGAAGAGGCCTCGGGATCGGGCTTCCGTGACCATCTCACGAACTTCCGCTGCGTTCACGCCCATGGGCTTCTCGCACAGAACGGCCTTGCCCGCCGCCAAGCACAGCATCACCGCCGCCTTGTGCTGGGGGTGCTGGGTGCCAACGTAGGCCACCTCTAGGGTGGGAGTAAGTAGGTCAAGAGGTCAGCAGCCCCACCCACCCAGACCGCCGAGCTCCGCCCACAACTTCGAGGCCCTGCCCTAGCACCCAGGGACCAGGTGGTCCGTCACACCCAGTCTCCCTTGGGGAGCTGTCCTTAGAAAGGAGATGTTACCTCTCGCCATTCTATTTTATTTTATTTATTTATTTATTTAACTTATTTATTTTTAAGACCAAGTCTCACTCTGGCACCCAGGCTGGAGTGCAGTGGTGCGATCTTGGCTCCCTTCAACCTCTGCTTCCTGGGTTCAAGTGATTCTCCTGCCTCAGGCTCCCGAGTAGCAGGGATTACAGGTGCGTGCCACCATACCTAGCTAATTTATTTTTATTTTTTGTAGAGATTGGGTCTTGCTATGTTGCCAAGGCTGGTCTCAAACGCTAAATGGAGTTTAACACCTACTAGACAGCCAGTCCCAGACCAAGCCCGTTTTATAGTTCGCCTCCCAGCCAAAGGTCTTTATAGAACCCAAAGGGACTGGCCCATTCTGAGGAGCCTTGCATTTTCCACGGGGCAGCCAGGGAGCAGCGCTTCAGGGGTGGCAGCCAGCACCCCCATCGCCCTCGCCACTCACCCACATTCGGGTCCTTGGCCAGCTCCTCATAGGAGCCGTAGGCCTTGGGGATGTCGTGTTTCTGTGCAAACTCCTTCGCACGGCTCAGGTCGCGGGCCGCCACCGCCACCACCTGGAGGGGCGCAAGAATTGGATTTAAGGGGCTGGGGCAGGCGTGGAAATTGGATGGAAGGGAGGCAAAGGAGGAGGCTACCACCAGGAGAAGGGGAGACGTGGTTCTGGGGGAAGAGATGACGGGGGCTGGACATTTGGGCCCTGGGAAAGAAAGATCTGGGGGAAAGCCATTATTAAATCCCCCAGTATCTAAATTATTTTCACAGTAGCTCACATCAAGGCCTTTCCAAACCTCAAGACACAGGTTTGCAGAACAGAGGTGGAGAAGGAGGTAGCAAGGAAGCAGACGTTCACTGCCATGACGACCCACTCACTAGTCCTGAACCCTAAACTCTCTCCTCCGTTAGACTCTGGAGTCCCGGCCCCCCGCCTCCTCTTCCCCAGAATCCGGAGGGCGGGCGGACCTGGTGCTCGGAGCGAGGCAGTGTCTGCAGCACGGCCGTAAAGTCGCTGGAGATGAGACCGACAGACACGATGCCCCAGCGCAGCGCCATCGTTGTGATGCGGGGCCCTCGAAACCTTCGGTCTCTCGAGGCGCCAATTAAGTAGCTGACGCCCCGCCCACCCTGGGGGCGGGCCCCCATCCTCCGCCCCCATTGCGGCTACGCCGTTTCTCGTTGGCTCCAGTCGACAGAGAGATCATTTAGTTCTAGCTTCCCCATTCGGCGAATGCACCATTTAGCTCCGCCTTACAGAGGGAACCACAGCTAGATATCGCTTCTGCAGATCTCTACCCTATGACTTCAGGCTCGCCGGATACGCAGGGGAAGGATAGCGTGAGGAGGGGAAGCTTGCTTTCTTGCCAACACCAGTCGTTGAGCAGTTAAATTTAATGTCTTGCCCTCTGGACTTTGTGGCAAAACTTTACCTTGACTTTTTTTGCTCTCAAAGCCGTGCATCATTAGGAGTCGTTCAGAGGGAGAGAGAGGATTGTAACAGCAAACTTAATAATTATTACTAGGCCGGGCGCGGTGGCTCAAGCCTGTAATCCCAGCACTTTGGGAGGCCGAGACGGGTGGATCACGAGGTCAGGAGATCGAGACCATCCTGGCTAACACGGTGAAACCCCATCTCTACTAAAAAATACAAAAAACTAGCCGGGCGAGGTGGCGGGCGCCTGTAGTCCCAGCTACTCAGGAGGCTGAGGCAGGAGAATGGCGTAAACCCGGGAGGCGGAGCTTCCAGTGAGCTGAGATCCGGCCACTGCACCCCAGCCTAGGCGACAGAGCAAGACTCCGTCTCAAAAAAAAAATAATAATAATTATTATTATTATTATTATTACTAATCGGCCGGGCGCGGTGGCTCACGCCTGTAATCCCAGCACTTTGGAAGGCCGGAGCCGGGCGCGGTGGCTCAAGCCTGTAATCCCAGCACTTTGGGAGGCCGAGACGGGCGGATCACGAGGTCAGGAGATCGAGACCATCCTGGCTAACACAATGAAACCCCGTCTCCACTAAAAATACAAAAAAATTAGCCGGGCGTGGTGGCGGCGCCTGTAGTCCCAGCTACTCGGGAGGCTGAGGCCGGAGAATGGCGTGAACCCGGGAGGCGGAGCTTGCAGTGAGCCGAGATTGCGCCACTGCACTCCAGCCTGGGCGACAGAGCGAGACTCCGTCTCAAAAAAATAAATAAATAAAAATAAAAAAATTATTACTAATATGTGTAGAGCACCTGTAGGCCAGCCCCTCAGCTCCGCGCTTTACCTTCCTCGTTCCTAATTTCTCCCGGCAGACCTGGGAAGTAGATTCTACTGTCCCCAGTTCACAAAGTGGGAAACAGACTCCAAGGTCCCTGGTCATTTTTTTGGAGGTCTCACAGTCAGGAGGTAAAACCTGGGAATTGGCTGCTTCCGCAAGCTGTAGCTTTAGAAACCAGGCTGCTTTCCTTGTTAAGAGCCCGGGAGCCTGGCTGACTGGTTTCAAAACGCTCCTTGCCCCTTCTTGGTTGTACTGCTTTTGAACAAGAGGCCGCCCTCTCTGGTCCTCACTTTTCTATTCTGGAAAGCAGAGATCATAATATCTACCTACATAGGGTTGTGAGGAGGATTCATTGAGCTCTGTGGTCTATTAAGTAAAATACACTGCATTATTATAATTATTATTGATACAGGTTCTCACTCTGTCACCCAGGAAGGAGTACAGTGGCACAGTCACAGCTCACTGCAGCCTCAAATTCCTTAGCTCAAGGAATTACCTCCTGCCTTAGCCACCCCGGTACCTGGGACTACAGTAGCTGGGACCCAAGTAGCTAGTGGCTACTACACCTGGCTAATTATTTTATTAATTAATTATTTTAGAGATAGGGTCTCACTCTGTTGCCTAGCTGGAGTGGAGTGGTGTGATAATAGCTCACAGCAGCCTTGAACTCCTGGGCTTGAGCTATCCTCCCACCTCAGCCTCCTGAGTAGCTGGGATTATAGGCATGTGCCCCATGTACTGCTATTTTTTTGTTTGTTTGTTTGTTTGTTTTGAGACAGAGTCTCGTTCTGTCCCCAGGCTGGAGTGCAGTGGCATGATCTCAGCTCACTGCAACCTCTGTCTCCTGGGTTCAGGTGATTCTCCTGTCTCAGACTCCCAAGTAGCTGGGACCACAGGTGCCCTCCACCACACCCAGCTAATTTTTTTATTTTTAGTGGAGACGGGGTTTCACCATGTTGGCCAGGATGGTCTCAGTCTCCTGACCTTGTGATCTGCCCACCTTGGCCTCCCAAAGTGCTGGGATTACAAGCATGAGCCACCGTGTCCAGCCCGCTAATTTTTTTTTTTACTTCTTTATTTTTGAGACGGAATCTTGCTGTGTCATCCAGGCTGGAGTGACCATGCAGTGGCATAATCTCGGCTCACTGCGACCTCCACCTCCCGGTTTCAAGTGATTCTCCTACCTCAGCCTCCTGAGTAGCTGGGATGACATGCGCCCACCGCCACACCCAACTAATTTTTGTATTTTTACTAGAGAGGGGGATTCACTGTGTTTGCCAGGCTGGTCTCTAATTCCCGACCTCAGGTGATCCGCCTGCCTCCCAAAGTGCTGGGATTACATGTGTGAGCCACCATGCCCAGCAATTTTTTGTACAGAAGTCTCACTTTGTTGTCCAGGCTGGTCTCCAATTCCTGGGCTCAAGCAATCCTCCTGGCTCAGCCTCCCAAAGTGCTGGGATTACAGGTATGAGACACTGTGTCCAGTCGATTTTTAAACTTTTTATCAGGGCAGGGTCTTGCCAAGTTTCCCAGGCTGGTCGGGACATGGTTATTCCTAACTGGCTGGCCAGCTTCACACAGGACAGGATATTAGTCAGTTTCTCTTACTTGGTAGACAATTAATTAAGACCTTAGTGTCACACATGGATTCACAGACTTGAAGTTTACACAAACTGCTGAATAGAAACATAAATGGGAGCAGGCACGGTGGCTCATGCCTGCAATACCAGTACTGTGGGAGGCCCAGATGGGAGGAATGCTTGAAGCCAGGACTTTGAGACCAGCCTGGGCAACAAAGCAAGACCCCATCTCTACCAAAAAAAGGGGGGAGGGAGCAGGGCACAGTGGCTCATGCCTGTAATCCTACAACTTTGGGAGGCCATGGCAGGCGGATCACTTGAGGTCAGGAGTTCGAAACCAGCCTGGCAAACATGGTGAAACCCCCATCTCTACTAAAAATACAAAATAATTAGCTGAGCATGGTGGCGGGCGCCTGCAATCCCAGCTTCTTGGGAGGCTGAGGCAGGTGAATTGCTTGAACCTGGGAGGCGGAGGTTGTAGTGAGCCGAGATTGCACCACTGTACTCCAGCCTGGGTGACAGAGAGAGACTCCGTCTCAAAAAAACAAAAAACAAACAAAAAAAAAGTTTGGGGAGAGGGAAATCCACATAGGACACAATATCATTACTATGAAGAAAAAGAAAAAATAGTTTAATAATAAATATCAAAAAATAATTTTGATACTCCCAGGTATTTGTCCTAGAGAGAAAAAATAACGTTTGCACACAAACCAGTACACAGTTGTTCATGGCAGCTGTACATAGCTCAAGCCCAAATGTCCATTAAGCTGCCAGTAGATTCAACAAAATACTACTCAGCAATAGAAAGAAATGAACTATTGATACAATAACAACTTGGGTGACTGGGCTGAATGGAAAAAAAAACATTAGCCAGGTGTGGTGGCACATGCCTCTGCGCTCAGCTACTCGGGAGGCTGAGATGGGAGGATCGCTTGAGCCCAGGTGGTGGAGGCTGCAGTAAGCAGTGACAGAGCAGGACTCCGTCTCTAAAAAAAGAAAGGAGGGCGTTACATACTGAATGATTCCATTTATATAACATTCTCAAAGCGACAAAATTATATATAGTGATAGAAAACAGACCAGCTGTGAACACAGGTGATTAGAATTTAAGAGAGGTTTTTATTGTTATTATTGTTTTGATACGGAGCCTTGCTCTGTAACCCAGCCCGCAGTGCAGTGGCTCAATCTTAGCTCACTGCAACCTCTGCCTCCAAGGTTCAAGCAATTCTGCCTCAGCCTCCCAAGTAGCTGGGATAACAGGCGCCCACCACCACACCCAGATAAATTTTATATTTGTAGTAGAGACAAGGGTTCACCATGTTGCCCAGGCTGGTCTTGAACTCCTGACCTCAAGTGATCCGCCCGCCTCGGCCTTCCAAAGCGCTGGGATCACAGGCCTGAGCCACCACGCCTGGCCGGGAGGGTTTAAATAGGAAGGGGTACCCCAAGGGAGTTTCTCTATGGAGGTGGGACAGTTCTGTTTCCTGATGGTGGTGATTAATGCTCGAATCTTAAATTCATAGAAGTAGACACCTAAATTTTTCAGAAGTGCATACGAACCCATATGGTCTTGAACTCCTGGGCCTAAGTGATCCATCTGCTTTGGCCTCCGAAAGTGCTGGGATTACAGGCATGAGCCACCGTACCTGGTGCTGAAACCAGCTTGGTCGTGGAGACCCCAACCCAGCGGTGCTAGAGGAATTAAGACAAAGACGCAGGGATATAGAGTATAAAGTGGGAATCAGGGGGCTGACAGCCTTCAGAGCTGAGAGCCACGAACACAGTCTGACCCACACCTTTACTGACAGAAAGTCAGTGATAAGCATTGCTTCTATTGATTATGGATTAGCTAAAAGCATTCCTTATGGGAAACAAAGCATTCTTAGCAAGGAGGAGAGAAACAGGCCCTGGCTGATTATCCGCAGTAAAAGCATGTTGTTAAGGCACAGGCAGCTCCTGCTATCGTTTGTGGTTTGAGCAGTTTTCTGCTCCGGGCGGGGTCAGGTGTTCCTTGCCCTGCTCCAGTAAACCAACAGCTTTTAGCAGTGTGCGTGACAGCCATCAAGGGCATGTCACATTGCTGCAGAAATCCTATTTATGGCCAGTTTCTTTCTTTTTTTTTTTTTTTTTTTTGACACGGAGTCTCGCTGTGTCGCCCAGGCTGGAGTGCAGTGGCATGATCTCGGCTCACTGCAAGCTCCGCCTCCCGGGTTCACGCCATTCTCCCGCCTCAACCTCCGAGTAGCTGGGACTACAGGCGCCCGCCACCACGCCCGGCTAGTTTTTTGTATTTTTAGTAGAGACGGGGTTTCACAATGTTAGCCAGGATGGTCTCGATCTCCTGACCTCGTGATCCACCCGCCTCAGCCTCCCAAAGTGCTGGGATTACAGACTTGAGCCACCGCACCCGGCCGGCCAGTTTCTTTAAGGCCCGTTTATGACAGGGTTATGGCTTGCTACCAACATGTCCCCTCTTTTCGTTTTTGCAAAGCGATAAAGGCATAGGCAGCGTTGTCACGGTGGGCTGCTTCTTGCAGGATTCAGGATCCGCGTCTGCAGAGGACACAAAGACAAACAACACAGATTAAAAGCACAATCGTCATTGATATCACAGAGCCTCCAAGTGCCTTGATCCATTTTAATGGGTTAATGGCTGCGAATCCGTCTGCAGCTCCTTCAGGCACTTTAGTACCTGGCATTAGTGTCAGGTGTGCCTCCGAGGCTTGAAATACTTGTTCCTTCAGTTTTGCAATATCTAAAGATAACTTTCCAGTATGACCCTTTGAATTCCCACTCGTGCTGTTTCATTACACAGATGAGGAGTAAGGCAAGAATCAGAAGTATCTCAATCACGTTGTAATTGCATTCTATATTCTAGACTAACTACTCGATCTCCTAGCCACATTACAGTTTGTTGGAGATCATTGATTTGATTAGCTAGGTTCTGGTCTATATTAGTTTGGGAATTCCACAGCAAAGCAGAATTTTTCTGCCATTTATTTATTTATTTATTTATTTATTTATTTATTTGAGACTGAGTCTTGCTCTGTTGCCCAGGCTGGAGTGCAATGGTGCGATCTCAGCTCACTGCAAGCTCCGCCTCCCGGGTTCACGCCATTCTCCTGCCTCAGCCTCTCAAGTAGCTGGGACTACGGGGCCCACCACCACACCCAGCTAATTTTTTGTATTTTTTAGTAGAGACAGCGTTTCACTATGTTAGTCAGGATGGTCTCGATGTCTTGACCTCGTGATCTGCCCGCCTCGGCCTCCCAGAGTGCTGGGATTACAGGCATGAGCCACCACACCCGGCTGAGCATTTTCAATTAATTGTGTGGAATGAACCACGTATGAAGAATCAGAAATTACATTGAGAGGTGTTGGGGTGATCAGACCCAACACCAGGTCGTGGGGGCGATGAAGTCTGGCGGAGTCAAAGGAATGAGGAAAAGACAAGTTTGAGAGAGAAAGTGGGACCGAAGGCCATCGCAAGTGTGGAGGCTGCAAAGGGCCTGAGCTCTGGGAGCCCACACTACTTATTGGTGCTCAAACAAACAGGTGGTGAGGATGTGAGGGTTGAAAGGGAACAGTGTATCAAGTGAATGGGAAACATATGGCTGCTTGAGATAATGGGAGTGCTGGAAGCAAGGAGCCAGCAAGTCCAGCAGACATGCAAGCCCTGCCTCAGCTTCTCTCCCAATGCTCAGCTTTTCTCCCAGCAACAGGCATCTCAAAAGCAGTCAGCACTTCAATTACAGCTACAAGCTCTGCTTTTTTTTTTGAGACAGAGTCTCACTCTGTCACCCAGGATGGAGTGCAGTGGGGCCATCTCGGCTCACTGAAAGCTCCGCCTCCCATGTTCACACCATTCTCCTGCCTCAGCCTCCTGAGTAGCTGGGACTACAGGCGCCCGCCACCACCCCCGGCTAACTTTTTGTATTTTTAGTAGAGACGGGGTTTCCCGGTGTTACAGGATGGTCTCAATCTCCTGACTTTGTGATCCACTCGCCTCGGCCTCCCAAAGTGCTGGCATTGCAGACGTGATCCACCAGGCCCGCCCCGAGCCTGCTTTTTGAGCTGAAGTATAGGGCATCTGGAAAACTTTACTTTGTGATCCAGAATAAGAAGCTTTACCATTACTAGGCCCATCTGTAAAAACATTTTCAGCACCTTCAATTGGTTTAGATTTAGTTATTTTAGGGAGAATCCAATTAGTTAATTTCAAAAATTGAAATAATTTTGTTTTCGGAAAGTATCAAGAACACCTATAACTCAGCTAAATGGGTTTGCCAAGTAAGACTATTTATAAAGGCCTGTTTTATTTGTGCCTTTGTGGGAGGGACAATAATTTTGCCAGGATCATATTCCTGTTATTTAACAATTGAAGTTCTCCCATTTCCTATCAGAGTAGCAATTTGATCCAAATGAGGAGTTAGAGTCCGTGAATTCATATGTGGAAGAAAAAGCCATTCTACTAAGTTCTGCTCTTGGACAGTAACACCAACCGGTGAACGCAGAGTCAGAAAAATCAGTAAGTCTGAAATAGTTTCTGGATCTGTACTAGAAAGTGTTCCTTGCCCTGCTCCAGTAAACCAACAGCTTTTAGCAGTGTGCGTGACAGCCATCAAGAGCATGTCACATTGCTGCAGAAATCCTGTTTATGGCCAGTTTCTTTTTTTTTTTTTTTTGAGACGGAGTCTCGCTCTGTCACCCAGGCTGGAGTGCGGTGGCCGGATCTCAGCTCACTGCAAGCTCCGCCTCCCGGGTTCACGCCATTCCCCTGCCTCAGCCTCCCGAGTAGCTGGGACTATAGGCGCCCGCCACCTCGCCTGGCTAGTTTTTTGTATTTTTTAGTAGAGATGGGGTTTCACCGTGTTAGCGAGGATGGTCTCGATCTCCTGACCTCGTGATCCGCCCGTCTCGGCCTCCCAAAGTGCTGGGATTACAGGCGTGAGCCACCGCGCCCGGCCTATGGCCAGTTTCTTTAAGGCCTGTTTATGACAGGGTTACGGCTTGCTACCAACAACCTGGTCGGCATCGTGAAAGATTTTGTTGCACCTGAGCTCGGTGGCTCACACCTGTAATCCCAGCACTTTGGGAGGCCAAGGTGGGTAGATCACTTGAGGTCAAGAGTTCAATAGCCTGGCCAACAAGGTGAAACCCCGTCTCTAATAATACAAAAATTAGCCAGGTGTGGTGGCGGGCACCTGTAATCCCAGCTACCTGGGAGGCTGAGGCAGGAGAATCACCTGAACTTGGGAGATGGGGGTTGCAGTGAGCCAAGACCGTGCCACTGCACTCCAGTCTGGGCAACCAGAGCAAAACTCGGAAAAAAAAAAAAAAAAAAAAAAAAAAGAAAGCAAGCAAGGAAGGAAGGAAGGAGAGAAAGAAAGAAAAGGAAGATTTTAATGGAGGTTTTTTGGGCATAGAGGAGAGATGGCCTTCCAAACAGTGGCAAACATCTATACAGAACAAAGCTGGATGCATTTAGAAGAGGACTAAGACACTGGAGCCAGGGAGAGAGGGGGATACATGAGAGGTAAAGGTGGAGAGGTCAACTCGGCCATTTGTGAAGGGTGAAGGCATTCGCCCTGCGGGCAGTGGGGCGTGCAGAAGGCGCTGGGGCATGGAGAAAGCCAGCATGGAGTCATCTTCAAGTGTTAGAAAAACACCTGCGAGGCCGGGGGCGGTGGCTCGTGCCTGTAATCCCAGCACTCTGGGAGACCGAGGCAAGCAGATCACCTGAGGTCAAGAGGTCAAGACCAGCCTGGCCAACATGGCGAAACCCCGTCTCTACTAAAAATACAAAAATTAGCCGGGCACGGTGGCAGGCACCTGTAATCCCAGCTATTTGGGAGGCTGAGGCAGGAGAATTGCTTGAATCCAGGAGGCAGAGGTTGCAGTGAGCTGAGATCGTGCCACTGCTCTCCAACCTGGGCAACAGAGCGAGACTCTGTCTCAACAAAAATAATAATAATTATTATTTTCTTATTGCTGCACTCCAGCACCTCAGAGAAGGCAAGAAGGTAAACACTGAGCAGAAAATGTGCCGGGCATGGTGGCACATGCCTATAATCCCAGCACTTTGGGAGACCGTGGAGGGCAGATCACCTGAGCCCAAGAGTTTGAGACCAACCTGTAAAAAATTAGCCAGGTGTGGTGGTGTGCATCTGTATTCCCAGCTACTAGGGAGGCTGAAGCGGGAGGATCACTTGAGCTGGGAAGGTTGAGGCTGCAGTATGCTACGATGGCACCTCTGCACTCCAGCCTGGGCAACAGAGTGAGACTCTGTCTCAAAAAAGAAAAAAAGAGGCCAGGTGCAGTGGCTTATCCCTCTAATCCCAGTGCTTTGGGAGGCTGAGGCAAGCAGATAACCTGAGGTCAAGAGTTTGAGACCAGCCTGGCCAACATTGTGAAACCCCATCTCTACTAAAAATACAAAAATTAGCTGGGCGTGGTGGTGCATGCCTGTAATCCCAGCTACTCGGGAGGCTGAGGCAGGAGAATTGCTTAAACTTGGGAGGCACAGGTTGCAGTGAGCTAAGATCGCACCATTGCACTCCAGCCTGGGCAACAGAATGAGACTCTGTATTTGGGGAAAAAAAAAAAAAGGCTAGGCGTGGTGGCTCATGCCTGTAATCCCAGCCCTTTGAGAGGCCAAGGTGGGCGGATCACGAGGTCAGGAGTTCGAGATTAGCCTGACCAACATGGTGAAACCCCGTCTCTACTAAAAATACAAAAATTAGCTGGCGTGGTGACGCACGCTTGAGATCCCAGCTACTTGGGAGACTGAGGCATGAGAATTGCTTCAACCCGGGAGACGGAGGTTGCAGTGAGCTGAGATCGTGCCATTGCACTCCAGCCTGGGCGATAGAGCGAGACTCCATCTCAAAAAAAAAAAAAAAAAAAAAAAAACCTTGCGAAATTAAAGATCACACAGAAAGTGTCAACCAAGCATGCGGTAGGAAGACCCCGTGCCAAGAAGCGAGCATAACATTTATTCATTAACTCATGTTCACCAGAGTTTTCTGAGTGTAAATTCAATGCCAAAAAATAACATCACATGCCAGCTAGGAACCAAGACTTTGGATCTAGCCTGCCTGGGTTCAGATCCCAGTTCTGCCTTTTACTGGCTGTGGGAGCTTAAGCAAGTGCCTCAGCCTCCCCTATTTGCCTCATCTGCAAAATGAGGGTGATGACTGTAATGTCCTTGCACGTTGTTGTGATGACGGAATGAATTGTTATTTATGGCAGATCTCCTGCTTGTGAGGGGCCCTCCACGTACTAAGTGCTGTAGAAGTGCTTGCTACTATGTATTAGCTTTTATCAGGTTCCTGTTTGCTGCTGAGACAAATGCCCATCATCCATAATAATAGTAGTAATGGCAATAGTATAAGAATTCTGGGCCGGATGCCAGATGCCGTGGCTCACGCCCATAATCACTGCACTTTGGGAGGCTGAGGCGGGTGGATCACTTGAGGCCACGAATTCGAGGCCAGCCTGGCCAACATAGTGAAACCCTGTCTATACAAAAAATATAAAATTTAGTTGGGTGTGGTGGCACACACCTGTTGTCCCAGCTCCTCGGGGGGCACTGAGGCATGAGAATTGCTTGAATCTGGGAGGCAGATGTTGCAGTGAGCCGGCATCGCACCACTACACCCCGGCCTGGGCAACAGAGGAAGACCCGGTCTCAAAAAAAAAAAAAGTATTACTTTCTTATTGCTGCACTCCAGCACCTCAGAGGAGGCAAAAAGGTAAACACTGAGAAGAAAATGTGCCGGGCACATGCCTGTAATCCCAGCACTTTGGGAGACCATGGAGGGCGGATCACTTGAGCCCAAGAGTTTGAGACCAACCTGTAAAAAATTAACCACATGTGGTGGTGTGCATCTGTATTCCCAGCTACTAGGGAGGCTGAAGCAGGAGGATCACTTGAGCTGGGAAGGCTGAGGCTGCAGTAAGCTATGATGGCACCTCTGCACTCCAGCCTGGGCAACAGAGTGAGACTGTCTCAAAAAAGAAAAAAGCCGGGCGTAGTGACTGACGCCTGTAATCCCTGCATTTTGGGAGGCCGAGGCGGGTGGATCACCTGAGGTCAAGAGTTTGAGACCAGCCTGGCCAACATGGTGAAAGTTCATCTCTACTAAAAATACAAAAATTAGCCGGGCGTGGTGGCGGGCGCCTATAGTCCCAGCTACTCGGGAGACTGAGGCAGGAGAATGGAGTGAACCCGGGAGGTGGAGCTTGCAGCGAGCCGAGATCGCGCCACTGCACTCCAGCCTGGGTGACAGAGTGAGCCTCCGTCAATAAATAAATAAATAAATAAATAAATAAATAAATAAATAAAGATGGCATTTTATTTATCTATTTATTTATTTTTTGCAGGTTTTATTTATTTGAGACAAAGTCTTGTTCTATTGCTCCAGCCTGGGAGACAGAGTCACACTCCGTCTCAAAAAAGAAAAGAAAAAAAATTTCTTTTTTGTAGAGATGGTGTCTCACCATGTTGCCTAGGCTGGCCTCCAACTCTTGGGCTGAAGTGATCCTCCCACCTCAGCCTCCCAAAGCACTAGGCATGAGCCACCGAGCCTGGCCCAACTATCTGTTATGCATAATTGTAAAGCAAGTCTGGCCAGACGCATTTCTACTGGAGCTGATAAAAAGGCCAATGGCAAACATTTTTTAGGATTTCCCAGAATCTTGAGCCAAGGGGAGGGGTTGGCCTGGCAACTTTCCCAGACTGGGTAGGGTGTTTCTTGTCAGAGAGCGAGAATTTCTCGGGCAGCTGCAGTGGTCTCCCTTGATCCTCTTGGAGTTGGGGCCGAAACAATCCACTTACCCCATACACTAGAACATGGTTCCTTTTTTTTTTGAGACAGAGTCTTGCTCTGTCACCCAGGCTGGAGTGCGGTGACACAATTTCAGCTCACTCACTGCAACCTCTGCCTCCTGGGTTCAAGCGATTCTCCTGCCTCAGCCTCTCAAGTAGCTGGGATTACAGGCGCCCATCACCACACCCAGCTAATTTGTATTTTTAGTAGAAATGGGATTTTGCCATGTTGGCCGGGCTGGTTACAAACTCCTGACCTCAAGTGATCCACCTGCTGCGGCCTCCCAAATTGCTAGGTTATAGGCGTGAGCCTGAGTGACTTAGTTTAATGTTATTTATTTATTTATTTATTTATTTAAGACGGAGTTTTGCTTTTGTTGTCCAGGCTAGAGTGCAATGGTGCAATCTCGGCTCACCACAACCTCCGCCTCTTGGGTTCAAGCGATTCTCCTGCCTCAACCTTCTGAGCAACTGGGATTACGGGCATGCACCACCACGCCCGGGTAATTTTGTATTTTCAGTAGAGATGGGGTTTCTCCATGTTGGTCAGGCTGGTCTCAAACTCCCGACCTCGGGTGATTCACCCGCCTCAGCCTCCCAAAGTGCTGAGATTACAGGCGTGAGCCACCGTGCCCAGCCTTGTGACTTTATTTTAAAATGCTACTCTGCCATGTGACTTTTTTCTTTTATTAAGAGACGGGGTTTGTAATCTCAGCTACTTGGGAGGCTGAGGCAGGAGAATTGCTTGAACCCAGGAGGCGGAGGTTGCAGTGAGCCGAGACCGTGCCATTGCACTCCAGCCTGGGGGACAGAGCGAGACTCCGTATCAAAAAAAAAAAAAAACAGAGAGAGAGAGACATGGTTGACCTGGCACAGTGGCTCATGCCTGTAATCCCAGCACTTTGGGAGGCTGAGGTGGGCAGATTACCTGAGGACAGGAGTTTGAAACTGGCCTGGCCAATGTGGCGAAACCTGTCTCTACTAAAAATACAAAAATTAGCCGGGCGTGGTGGTGGGCGCCTGTAATCCCAGTTACTCAGCAGTCTGAGGCAGGAGAATCACTTGAACCCAGGAGGCGGAGGTTGCAGAGAGCCAAGATCAAGCCACTGCACTCCAGCCTGAGCGATAAGAGTGAGACTGTGTCTCAAAAAGAAAAAAACAAAAAAAAAAGAGACAGGGTTTCACTATGTTGTTCAGGCTGGTTTCAAACTCTTGGGCTCAAACAGTCTTCCCTCCTCAGCCTCCCAAAATGCTGGCATTACAGGCATGAGCCCCTGCACCCAGCCCGCCGTGTGACTTCTGACTAACCCGAACCTGGGAATGCCTCCAAAATGTCTAGCAGATGTGTTACTCTTTATGTAGAAACACGTATTTACCAGCCTTTCCTCCGGAACAAGCCTTGATGTTGTCACATCCATCACAAGATGTATCGTCTAGAGCCACCTACGCTTTCCTTCCAGAGCACAGATATACTTTCTCGAGATAGAAGCCCTGAGTACGGGGGTTGCAGGGCGTGATCTGTCATCTTGCTGCTGCCCAAGACGATACTTCTTTTTTTTTCCCCAGATGGAGTCTTGCTTTCCAGCCCAGGCTGGAGTGCAGTGGCATGATCTCAGTTCACTGCAGCCTCTGCCTCCCGGGTTCAAGTGATTCTCCTGCCTCAGCCTCTTGAGTAGCTGGGATTACAGGCACCCGCCACCACACCCGGCTAATTTTTGTATTTTTAGTAGAGACAAGAGTTTCACCATGTCAGTCAGGCTGGTCTCCAACTCCTGACCTCAAGTGATCCACCTGCCTCGGCCTCCCAGTGTTCGGATTCCAGGCGTGAGGCACCGCACCCGGCCAAGACCACACTCTGGAAGTTTCCCCCTAATAAACCACCCTGTATTGACAAACTAGATGTGTGGGCCTCATTCTTTGGTTTCTTGGCTCCTTTGGCATTGGGGATCGCTTTGCCTATATGAACTTTTCACAGAACACCATTTAGGACCATTTTCCAGATTCAGTCACTGAGGCTCAGCTCTCCTCATTTTCTGAGAGAAGCAAAGAGAGGCTGCAGCTGATGTTTGCTACGGTCATTGTTGAGGTGCAGCTGGGAGGGCATGACATACATATAGCTTCCCAGGACATTCCAGGGAATATGTATTTTTGTTTTGTTTTGTTCTGAGACAGAGTACCGCTTGGTCACCCAGGCTGATGGGCAGTGTTGCAATCATGGCTCTCCAGGCCCAGGCAATCCCTTCACCTCAGTCTCCCAAGTAGCTGGGACTTACAGGCATGTGCCACCACATACGGCTAATATTTTTTCTTTTTGGAGACGGGGTCTTGCTCTGTCACCCCGGCTGGCGTGCAATAGCATGATCTCGGCTCACTGCAACTTCTGCCTCCTGGGTTCAAGTGATTCTTGGGCCTCAGCCTTCCCGAGTAGCTGGATTACAGGTGTGCCCCACCATGCCCGCCTAATTTTGGTATTTTTTGTAGAGACGGGGTTTCATCATGTTGCCCAGGCTGGGCCTCCTGTCATCCTCTCCTGAAACCCCCCCACCCCCCCACCCCCGGCCTCCAAAGTGCTGGCCTTATAGGCATGAACCACTGTGCCTGGCCAGAATTTCATTTAAACAAATGCTCCTGGTTGGGTGCGGTGGCTCACGCCTGTAATCCCAGCACTTTGGGAGGCCCAGGCAGGCGGATCACGAGGTCAGGAGATCGAGACCATCCTGGCTAACACAGTGAAACCCCATTTCTACTAAAAAAAAAAAAAACAACAACAAATTAGCCGGGCGTGTGGCGGGCGCCTGTAGTCCCAAGCTACTTGGGAGGCTGAGGCAGGAGAATCGCTGGAACCCAAAAGGCAGAGGTTACAGTGAGCTGAGATTGCACCACTGCACTCCACTCCAGCCTGGGTGACAGAGTGAGACTCCATCTTAAAAAAAAAAAAAAAAAAAAAAAGCTTAATCCCAGGTTTGGGTTTTCTGTCCTTGTGGCTGAAGGGACCCTATGTGAAGGCTGCAGACTCATCAGGGGCCGACAGAAAGATACCAGGATTGAGCCTCTCAGAAGCGACGCTTGAATCCAGTCTTCAAAGATGAGGGCTCCAGCAGGTGATGTGGCAAGAGCGTTCTGGAGGGACCGGTACAGATACACAGGCACGGAGCCACGCGTTTGTTCCAGAAAGTATATTTAGATGGAACCGGAGCATGGAGAGGACACGCAGCAGGCCGCGGAGCAGTGTCAGATGAGGCCAGAAATGTGGGTGGGACAGGCCTTCAGGGGCTCCAGATGAGACTGAGGGGCTGGGACCAGGTCCTGGAGTGGGGTCAGCTCTGGGACCCTTCTGGGGCTGTGTGGGGAAGGGGCTGGGGGCCAAGAGGTCCAGGAGGAGGCTGGCGATGAGCTGGCTGGAAGCCAGGGGTTCAGGGAGGCCTGGGCTCCTGGTATCAGGGTTCACCAGCTACACTGAGGATCCCCGGCCCCTGGCACCCAGCTGTGGAGGGGACACTCTCTTTGAGGAATCACTGGTTCCACAAAAGGTAGGGGAAGGTCTCGAGGGACCACCCCATGCCCTCGTTAATCAACCAGAAACTTGGCCCGGAGCAGCAGGGGGATTCCAGTAGCTGTGGGCATACAGGATGCTGGCGCGGCCACAACCCAGGCAGCTGAGGCCCCGCCACCTAGGAACGCAGGCTCACAGCAGACCCTCTTGGGATAGACGGGAAGGGGAGGGGCCTTCCCTAAGTTAAGCCGATCATTGAGCACCTCACTGGACACGAGAGAAGGCAGGCCCCTCGGAGGAGGACAGAAGGGAAGGGCCACAGACTCGGAGGCTGTGAGAGTGGAGACAGGTGGACCTGGTGGGGCAGCAGTGCATGAAATGCCAGCCCGTGCTCCCGCCCCAGGAGCCCAACATGACACCGGCCCCTAGGGAAGCTGACTGTGCCACTTCATCCAGCGCCCATCAGCCTCCTTGCAGCATCAGGAATCCAGAGGGCTGGGGTCCCGGAGGATCACAGATGCTGGGGCACCTCAACCTCAGGGAGCCGCTCAACAAGTTTCTTTTCTGAAGCATCCACCTCCTTCTGGTCACCAGCTGGAGCTGGGACGGGTGCATCGTCTGGAAATGGAGGGAGGGAATGGTGGCACAGGACATCCCAACCCCTCCTCCCCCAGGCCCCCGGAGGCCCAGCCCCTCTTCCCTCATACCCAGGGGTCCCAACCCCCAGTCCCTCCTCCCTCACAACCAGGGGTCCCAGCCCCAACCCCCAGGCCCTCCTCACTCACACCCAGGGGTCCAGGCCCAACCCCTCCTCACTCAGACCCAGGAGTCCAGGCCCCCAGCCCCTCCTCCCTCACACTCAGGAGTCCAGGCCCAGCTCCTCCTCCCTCAGACCCAGGGGTCCAGGCCCCCATCCCCTCCTCCCTCCGACCTAGGAGTCTGGGCCCCCAGTCCCTCTTTCCTCCGACCTGGGAGTCCAGGCCCCCGCCCCTCCTCCCTCAAACCCGGAAGACTGGGCCCCCAGCCTCTCTTCCCTCGGATCTGGGAGTCCAGGCCCCAGCCCCTCCAACCTCAGACCCAGGGGTCCAGCCCTGCAGCCCCTCCTCCCCAACAAGGGCCAGCACCTGTGTCTGGGTGGAACTTGAGCTGCCCCTCGGGGTGGGCGGCCGGGGCTTTGTGGCCCTGCTGCTGCTGCTGCTGCTGCTGCTGCTGCTGCTGCTGCTGCTGCTTTCGCTGCTCCATGTGCAGCACGGCCTGCAGGAGGTGAGGGGTCACACACACAAGAGGGTGTGACGCTGGCACTGCAAGTACTCAGGCCTCAGTCCCCAAACTCAGACTTCACAGCAACATGCTAAGTGGTCACTGGCCAATCCCTTCTCCGTGGGCCTCAGTTTTTCTTTCATTGACAGTCAGGCTTAATGATAGTCAAGGATCCAGTTCTCCCTCCAGCCACGGCTTGGGTCCTGCTTTGGGACAGGGAAGCTCTCACCCGTCCCTGGCTGAGTCTGCCCTTCTCCCCCTCCTGGGCATTTCCCTCCTCACTTACAGCCTAACTGCCCTTATCTAACATGGCAGCCACAGAGCTGTCAGAGACAGGAAAACATCTGCCCTTACTCAAGATGGCGGTGAATACTTGAGGCTCCCCCAGTGATTAACATGGTGGCCACAGGCTTTCCCAGCTTCTGGACACCCATGGGGACACGGACAAGGGTGGCCAGAGATTCAGTGGATGGAAACAGCTTCCCCCCCTGTCACCTGCTGCAGCTCTCTCTTCTGGGCCTCCAGGCGGCCCTGGGACCGCCCTAGAGCCTCTGTCTCCTGGCTGAGGCGCTGGGCCTTGGCATTCAGCTCTGCCTCCCGGGCAGCCAGCTCCTCTTCGAAGCGCCTCAGCTCTTCCTCGGTGTAGGCAGGGTGCATCTCCACTGTCTGCAGGTGGGCAAAAGGGTCATCAGGGGCACAGGTCCAACCTCGGCCCACCCACGTTGGAGAGGGTTGTGCCAATGGGGGAGGTTTAGAAGAGGCTGGGAGGCCAGGGCCATGTGGGTGGTCAAAGAGGCCCAAGTGGGAGGTGGGAGTAGGATAAAAACTGAGAGACAAGGCCGGGCACCGTGGCTCACGCCTGTAATCCCAGGACTGTGGGAGGCCGAGGTGGGTGGATCACTTGACACCAGGAGTTCAAGATCAGCCTGGGCAACAGAGCGAGACCCTGTCTCTACAGAAAATTGGTCAGGCATCTTGAAACATATATAGAAATAGGCCGCAGTGGCTCACGCCTGTAATCCCAGCACTTTGGGAGGCCGAGGTGGGTGGATCATCTGAGGTTGGGAGTTTGAGACCAGCCTGACCAATATGTAGAAAGCCCGTCTCTACCAAAAATACAAAATTAGCCGGGTGTGGTGGTGCACGCCTGTAATCCCAGCTACTCAGGAGGCTGAGGCAGGAGAATTGCTTGAACCTGGGAGGTGGAGTTTGCAGTGAGCTGAGATCACACCATTGCACTCCAGCCTGGGCAACAAGAGCAAATTTCTGTATTCAAAAATAAATAAATAAATAAATAAATAAAATAAATAAATAAAATAGATACCTAGATTAGCTGGGCATAGTGGCATGTGCCTGTAGTTCCAGTTACTCAAGAGGCTAAGGAAGGAGGATCACCTGCACCCAGGAATTCAAGGCCACAGTGAACTATGATTATGCCACTGCACTCCAGCCTGGGTGACAGGAGACCCTGTCTCAAAAAATATAAATAAATAAATAAATAAAAGAATGAGCTAGATTAGCTGGGCATGCTGGCATGTGCCTGTTGTCCCAGCTAATAGGAAGGCTCAGGCAGGAGGATCAGGACAGGAGTTTGAAGGACAGGAGTCGGAAGCTGCAGTGGGCCATGATAACACCCGTGCACTCCAGCCTGGGTAATCCCAGCACTTTGGGAGGCTGAGGAGGGTGGATCGCTTGAGTCCAGGAGTTTGAGAGCAGCCTGGCCAACATGGCAAAACCCCGTCTCTACCAAAAAATACAAAAATCAGCCAGGTGTGGTGTGGTTGTGCACACCTGTAATCCCAGCACCTAGGGAGGCCAGGTCAGGTGGATCGCTTGAGTCCAGCAGTTCTAGAGCAGCCTGGCCAATATGGCAAAACCCCGTCTCTACAAAAAAATATAAAACTTAGCCAGGCGTGGTGGCTCACGCCTGTAATTCCAGCTACTCAAGAGGCTGAGGTAGGAGGATCCCTTGAATCCAAGAGGCAGAGGTTGCAGTGAGCCAAGATCGAACCACTGGGCTCCAGCCTATGTGACAGAGCAAGAGCCTGTCTTAAAAACAAAACAGGCCGGGCGCGGTGGCTCAAGCCTGTAATCCCAGCACTTTGGGAGGCTGAGACGGGCAGATCACGAGGTCAGGAGATCGAGACCATCCTGGCTAACACGGTGAAACCCCGTCTCTACTAAAAAATACAAAAAACTAGCCGGGCGAGGTGGCGGGCGCCTGTAGTCCCAGCTACTCGGGAGGCTGAGGCAGGAGAATGGTCTAAACCCGGGAGGCGGAGCTTGCAGTGAGCTGAGATCCGGCCACTGCACCCCAGCCTGGGCGACAGAGCAAGACTCTGTCTCAAAAAAAAAAAAAAAAAAACGAACAAAAATCACGCCTCTAATCCCAGCACTTTGGGAAGCCAACATGGGTGGATCACCTGAGGTCAGGAGTTTGAGACCAGCCTGGCCAACATGGTGAAACCCTGTCTCTATTAAAAATGCAAAAATCAGCCAGGTGTGGTAGCACGCACCTGTAATCCCAGCTACTCAGGAGGCTGAGGTGGGAGAACTGCTTGAACCTGGGAGGTGGAGGTTGCAGTGAGCCGAGATCACATCACTGCACTCCAGCCTGGGCAACGGAGTGAGACTCCATCTCAAAATAAATAAACAAAATTAAACAAATAAATAAATAAACAAAAATTAGAAAGAGTCCTAGAGACAGGGGAGAACAGAGCCCCAGAGATAGGGATGCAGTGACCCAGGAGAATGGCCGGGGACCCAGAGGAAAAGAGAAGGGGCCTGAGACTCTGAAAGAAAGGTCATGGCTGGAAGAGAGAGAGGTTCAGGACCCCGAGTATCCCCCATGTTCTCACCTCCCAGCCCTCCCCGGTGTCCCCAAACTCCTTCCTCTGAGTGGATGTGAGGAACTCCTCCAGGGTCACGAGGCGGTCCTGGTTGGTGTCCACCTGGGGAGCCAGATAAGGGTGAGTGACAGAGCTGGGGCCCCGTCTTCTCCCCCGCCTGGCCCCCCGCCCGGCTCCCCCCTCACATTCTTCATCACGTGCTCCCGCATGCGCAGCCGCTCCTCCTCCATCTCCCGCATGTCATCCTCCTCATTCTTTGGGTCGTACACCTTCTCCAGCTGCAGAAGCAAGCGAGAGGCAGACAGCATTGAGAGGTCCCGAGCGAGCTCATTCCCAGGCTACCCCTTCCTCGTTAGACACACAACCCGACAACTTCAACTCCCAGCAGTCCTTTGGGCACTCCACCACGCCTGGCAGCTGTTTTTGCCCCAGGGGCTGATGGGAGTTGTAGTTTTCAAATGAGCTCCCATCCAGGGGGATTTAAGGGGAGTGCAAGGAGAAAGTAAGTGGCTGATCTGGGAGTCCCTCCAGGTGCCCGAGGCTTCCAAGATGCTCACCTCCTTGGTGAAGAGGGCCTCCAGCTCCTGCTCGTCCAGGACACCATCACTGTTGATATCTGAAGGGAAGGAGATAGCAAGGTATCTCAGGTGACCGAGGACGGGGTGCGTCAGGTCCCTGGTGAAGAAACTTGGGGCGGATGTGGGGTCTGTTATCAGAGGACAGGTAACTACAGATCTCGCGCGGTGGAACGGTGGCCCCCAGGCTTTAGCACCCCACTAGGCCCGTTGGTAGGGTCACTGCCTAGCGACCAGGGGGCTGAGAATGGAATAGATGAAAAAGAGGGTTCGAGGAAACATGCTTGGGTCACTGTCATGCAGGATTCTCTGGCCCTGGCATCCAGTGCTCTGGACACAGAGTCAGCTCCAGGGTTATCAGGGACCTCTGCTTCCCAGAGAACCAGGCCAGTGCCGACTCCAGTCGTCAGGGAGAGCCTCTCCTACCAATGTAGACCCCGCAGCGGCAGGGCTTCAGGCTCGGTCAGCCACACTCACTGTCACCACCGGCCCTCCTCCTTCCTCGGCTCCCTCAGACAAGCATAACCTTGCTCCTGCGGAGGAGGCCGGGAACCCTCATCTTGCAAATCCCGTGGTTCATTTTCCGCCTGCATCTGACTTGACTTTCTGCCCTTGACTTCCAGAACATGATTCTGTCCTCTCTGGCTGCCCCTCCATCTCCTTTGACGGCTCCATCCTCTTCCTGACCTCCCCGTGCTAGTGCGGCCTAGGGCTCAGGCCTGGGGGTCTCCTCTGCCTCAACTCTGGATCTGTGCTGTCCAATACAGTAGCCGCTAGCCACATGGGCTGTTTAAATTTAAATTGATTAGGATTAAAGAAAATGTAGGGGCCGAACTTAGGGACTCATGCCTGTAATCCCAGTACTTTGGAAGGCTAAGGCAAGAGGATCACTTGAGCACACAAGTTCGAGACCAGCTTAGAAAAGATGGCTAGACCCCGTCTCTACCAAAAAAAAAAAAAAAGAAAGAAAAAAAAAGTAAAAAAGTGGGCGGGGCACGGTGGCTCACGCCTGTAATCCCAGCACATTGGGAGGCCAAAGCAGGAGGATCACCTGAAGTCAGGAGTTCAAGACCAGCCTGGCCAACATGATAAAACCCTGTCTCTACAAAAATACAAAAATTAGTCAGGCATAATGCCAACTGCCTGTAGTCCCAGCTACTCAGGAGGCTGAGGCAGGAGAATAGCTTGAACCCGGGAGGCGGAGGTTGCGGTGAGCTGAGAGCGTGCCATTGCACTCCAGCCTGGACTCTGCCTCAAAAAAAAAAAAAAAAAAAAAAAAATTAAAAATTGGCTGGGCATGGTGGTGTGCACCTATGATCCCAGCTACTCTAGAGGTTGAGGTGGGAGAATCACTTGAGCCCAAGAGGTCTGGGCTGCAGTAAGTCATGATCACACCACTGCACTCCAGCCTGGGTGACAAAGGTGAAACCCCATCTCTAAAAATAAAAATAAAAAAAAGAAAAAGAAAAAAAGGTATAGGGAGTTCCTCTCAACCTATTCTGGTCTGTAGGGACTGCCAGATTAAAAAGATTAAATAAGGTTTTTTTTTTAATTTTGAGACAGGGTCTCACCGTTACCCAGGCTGGAATGCACTGGTGTGTTCACGGCTCACCGAAGCCTTGAACTCCTCAGCTCAGGTGATCCTCCCATCTCAGCCTCCCAAGTAGCTGGGACTACAGACTCACGCCACCACACCCAGCTAATTTTTGTATTTGTTTTTGTAGAGATGGGGTTTTGCCATGTTGCCCAGGCTGGTCTTGAACTCCTGGGCTCAAGGGATCCACCTGCCTTGGCTTCCCAAAGTGCTGGGATTACAGGGGTGAGCCACCGCACACGGCCTATTGTTAATTAATTAATTTATTTATTTATTTATTTTTGAGACGGAGTCTCACTCTGTCGCCAGGCTGGAGGTCAGTGGCGTGATCTCAGCTCACTGCAACCTCCACTGTTCAAGTGATTCTCCTGCCTCAGCCTCCAGAGTAGCTGGGACTACAGGCGCGCATCACCACGCCCAGCTAATTTTTGTATTTTTAGTAGAGACGGGGTTTCACCATGTTGGCCAGGATGATCTCGATCTCTTGAACTCGTGATCCGCCTGCTCGGCCTCCCAAAGTGCTGGGATTACAGGCGTGAGCCACTACGCCTGGCCTATTTTTAATTTTTTTTGAGACAGGGTCTCACTCTGTTGCCCAGGCTGGAGTGCACTGGTGTGTTCATAGCCCACTACAGCTTGGAATTCCTGGGCTCAAGTGATCCTCCCACCTCTGCCTCCCAAGTAGCTGGGACTACAGACGCACGCCACCACACCCAGCTAATTTTTGTATTTTATTTTAGAGATGGGTTTGTGCCATGTTGCCCAGGCTGGTCTTGAACTTCTGGGCTCAAGGGATCCACCCACCTCGGCCTCCCAAAGTGCTGGGATTACAGGCGTGAGCCACCGTGTCCAGCCCAAATGTCCTCTCTAGAGCTGTGCTGGGACTCCAACTCCAGTACAGCAGCCACTAGCCACATGGGGCAATTGAAATAGAAATTAATATCCAGGAGAATGAAAACTTCAGTTCCTCAACATTATGCGAAGTGAAATAAGCCAAATACACACACACACACACACACACACACACACACGACAAATACTAAGAGATTCTACTCATATGAAGTACCTAAAAGAGTCAAAATCATAGAGACAGAAAATAGAATGGTGGTTGCTAGAGAGCGGGGGAGAAGGGGAAGGCGAGTGGTTTAATGGATAGTTTCCGTTGTGCGAGATGATGCGCTCTCAGAATTGGTTGCATGACAGTGTAAATATACTTAATACTATTGAACTGTACGATTAAACATGTTTAAAACAGGGCGCAGTGGCACACGTCTGCAGTCTCAGCTACTCAGGCGACTGAGGCAGGAGGATTGTTTGAGGCCTGGAGTTTGAGTCCAGCATGGGCAACGTAGCAAGATCCTGTCTCAAAAAAAAAAAAAAAAAAAAAAGGCAGGGTGGTGCCCAGTGGGATGGCTCATGCCTGTAACCCCAGCACTTTGGGAGGCCAAGATAGGTGGATTGTTTGAGCATAGGAGTTTGAGACCAGCCTGGGCAACATGGTAAAACCTTGCCTTTACTAAAAATTAAAAAAATTAGCCAGGCATAGTGGTGTGTGCCTGTGGTCCCAGCTACCCGGGAGGCTGAGGGGGGAGGATCACTTGAACCTGGGTGTTCGAGGCTGCGAGGTAGCACATATCACTACCTGAGACCCCACTACAGAATCTTCTTTGATTCTTTTTTACTTTTTATTGTTTTTTGAGACAGAGTCTCGCTCTGTTGCCCAGGCTGGAGTGCAGTGGTGTGATCTCAGCTCATTGCAACCCCCGACTTCTGCCTCCCGGGCTCAAGCGATTCTCCTGCCTCAACCTCCTGAGTAGCTGGGACTATAGGCGAGCACTACCATGCCTGGTTAATTTTTTTTTTTTTTTTTTTGTATTTTTACTAGAGACTGGGTTTTGCCATGTTGGCCAGGCTGGTCTCCAACTCCTGGCCTCAAGGGGCCTGCCTGCCTCGGCCTCCCAAAGTGTTGGGATTACAGGAGTGAGCCAACACACCCGGCCTAGAACCTTCATTGATTCTGAGATGCACTTTTGTGTTCTTCTATTTTATCACCCCTGAAATAGGGATGCATCTTTATTTATTTAATTTTTAACTTTTATTTTTGTTTTTTTGAGATGGAGTCTTGCTCCGTCACCCAGACTGCAGTACGATGGCACAATCTTGGCTCACTGCAACCTCCACCTCCTGGGTTCAAGTGATTCCCCCACCTCGGCCTCCTGAGTAGCTGGGATTACAGGCACCTACGATCATGCCCACCTAATTTTGGTATTTTTGTAGAGATGGGGTTTCACCATGTTGGCCAGGCTGGTCTTGAACTCCTGACCTCAGGTGATCCTCCCACCTCAACCTCCCAAAGTGCTGGGATTATAGGCGTAAGCCACCATGCCTGGTCTACTTTTTTTTTTTTTTTTTAATAGAGACAGGGTCTCACTTTGTTGTCCAGGCTGGTCTTGAATTCCTGGGCTCAAGCCATCTTCCACCTCGGTCTATCAAAGTGCTGGGATTACAGACATGAGCCACTGCACCCAGCCCAGGACGCATCTTGTTTTCAATAGTACGTTAATTTGATTGGCAGCTTACGTAAAATGCTAGCGCCTCTCATACTGTTCAGTCTCTTGGAGTTACTAAAGTGTGGTATGATCTGTGTGCCTGATCACTGGCTCTGAGGGGGAGGTACTTTGTTTTGTTGACAGTTGTATCCACAGGGTCTTGACAAGGCTTGGTCCTTAGTGGGACCTTAGGAAAGGTTTGCTGAATGAATGAGTTAGGCCTTGCTAAGCTCTTCTGACGAGCGGCAGATTCTGGGACAGCGTGCCGGGCATATCTGAGGGGGCTTGGCAACCCCAGGCCACACTTCCAGACAGGAAGAGACAGACTCGGGGGAGTGTGCCTTTGACCCACCATACAGAAAGGTCTTTCCAGGCCAGGCACAATGACTCACGCCTGTAATCCTAGCACTTTGGGAGGCGGAGGGGGGGCAGATCACATGAGGTTGGAAGTTCGAGACCAGCCTGGCCAACATGCTGAAATGGCGTCTCTACTAAAAGTACAAAAACTAGCCGGGCATGGTGGTACATGCCTGTAATCCCAGCTACTCAGGAGGCTGAGGCAGGAGAATCACTTGAACGTGGGAGGCGGAGGGCAGGGGGTTGCAGTGAGCCGAGAGCACACCACTGCACTCCAGCCTGGGCAATAGAGCAAGACTCCGTCTCAAAAAAAAAAAAAAGGAAAAAGAAATAGAGAAAGGGCTTTCCAGGCCTCTGGAGGCCTGGTTCTTAGGGAACAACACACTCCTAGTGACAGGGCTCCCAGAGTGGACCAGGGTTTCTTTTGGGCTGCTGTGGGAGGAGAGCCCAGGCCTAGCCAACCTGGCTTGCTTACAGTGGACACCAGCTGTCCTTAGAACCCGGAGGTCTGGTGTTTGCTAGAGCAGAGGCCCAACCCTTCCACGCAGATCCTAGCCTTATAGCCGGGAGAAGCAGGGCTGTCTGGTCAACCAGGGGACATAGGCTCGGCTCTTAGGCCTGACTAAGCCCTCCTGGGACAGACACACCCCTCTTAGCATTCAGGTCCCAGGAGGGTCAGAGTCTCAGGGTTCATCCCAGCTCTGGAACTCCCTCCCCACCTTACCATGCAGTATGAAGAAGGTCTTGGGGTTAAACCTGTTGGGGTCCAGTCCATCCAGCTCCTCCCACACCTCCTTCAACTGGGCTTGGCTGCCCTGTGGAAGGGAGAGCCAGGAGCTCATGAGCAAGAAGTCTGCATGCCATAGGATAAAACCAAATATCCCTGTACCCCCATCCAACAAACATCATCTCCCTCAAGCAAGAAAACTAAGAAAACTACAACTCCCAGCAGCCCCTTGGGCAGCCAGGTACAGTAACAGGAAGTTTTTGCCTCAAGGGCCCCTGGGAATTGTAGTTCTTTAACTGCTTTCTTGTCGGGTTTGAACTGGATGTGATAGGGAGTGGATGGGCACAAATGGGGTGCTCACAGGCACATTGACTTTGGGATGCTCGCGGTGCCGGCGCTGTTGCTCTTCTAGCTTCCTCTCTGCCTCCTTTCTCTGCTCCTCTCCCAGTGACTCCAGATAACGCCGCCTTTCATGTTCCTTAAGCATCTCGTAGCGCTTGAATTCTTCATGATGGGCTGCGTCGTACTGGGCAAGGTCCCGGGTGGCCTGGGGAAAGGCACAGGATCATTCCCTTCTGCCCCCTCTGCCCAGCCCCCAATTCCAGCCTGTAAATGGCAGGCCCTTGGCCCTGAACCTGGCCGAGGGCAGCCCCAGCCTCTACCTGTCTTACGTCTTGTGTCCTGATGTCCCTTTTTTTTTTTTTTTTTTTTGAGAGCGAGTCTTGCTCTGTTGCCCAGGCTGGAGTGCAGTGGCATGATCTCTGCTCACTGCCTCACTTCAACCTCCACCTCCCAGGTTCAAGTGATTCTCCCGCCTTGGCCTTTCAAGCAGCTGGGATTATAGGCATGTGTCACCAGGCCCGGCTGATTTTTGTATTTTTAGTAGAAACAAGGTTTCACCATGTTGGCCAGGCTGGTCTCAAACTCCTGACCTCAGGTGATCCGCCCACCTCAGCCTCCCAAAGTGCTGGGATTATAGGCGTGAGCCACCGCGCACAGCCTGATGTCACCCTTTTTGGTTTCCATGACTACTCCTGCCCCATAACACACTTTCTTCTCTTTATTCAAAACAGATTAGGACGGTTATACGACAGCAACTTCAACCCACCTCTTTCAAGTCCTCCACAATCTCCAGATCTTAGAGGAATAAGTACATAAGAACAACATACATGGTGAACTTAATATGTTACGTATTTCGGGTACAGCTAGGCGGCCAAGAACATGAGGTCAGGCTAGGAGAGGTGGGTCATGCCTGGAATCCTAGCACTTTGGGAGGCTGGGTTGGGAGGATCACTTGAGCCCAGGAGTTCAAGACTAACTCACGTAACATAGCGAGACCTTGTAATTAGTTAAGATGATGGGGCTGGGCGCAGTGGCTCACGCCTGTAATCCCAGCACTTTGGGAGGCCAAGGCGGGTGAATCACGAGGTCAGGAGCTCGAGACCACCCTGGCAAACACGGTGAAACCCTGTCTCTACTAAAAATACAAAAAATTAGCCGGGCCTGGTAGTGGGCACCTGTAGTTCCAGCTACTCGGGAGGCTGAGGCAGGAGAATGGCGTGAACCCGAGGCGGAGCTTGCAGTGAGCAGAGATTGCGCCACTGCACTCCCGCCTGGGCGACAGAGCAAGACTCCGTCTCAAAAAAAAAAAAAAAAAAAAAAAAAAAGATGATGGCCCGCTGGGTTATGGTGGGTATCACTATAAGAAGAGCTGCGTGGCGCAGTGGCTCACGCCTGTAATCCCAGCACTTTGGGAGGCCGGAACTCACCTGAGGTCGGGAGTTCGAGACCAGCCTGGCCAACATGGTGAAACCCCATCTCTACTAAAAATACAAAAATTAGCCGGGCGTGGTGGCAGGCGCCTGTAATCCCAGCTACTTGGGAGGCTGAGGCAGGAGAATTGCTTGAACACATAAGGCAGAGGTTGCAGTGAGCCGAGATCACACAACTGCACTCCAGCCTGCGGGACAGGAGCGAGACTTTGTCTCAAAAAAAAAAGAAACTAAAAGAAACCACCCAGCCCTCTATCAGCCTCCAACCTCAGAGAACACCAACAGGCATGGTGAGCTGGCTCACGTCCGGGACTCTGTCCCCTTGTCCCCTTCCGCAAAGCTTCCCTCAATCCTCTGCCTTTGGACCCACTCCCATTACCGTCTGGATCAGCAGCTCCAGGTCGCGGGCCTCGAATGTGTGCTGGTTCTGAGGGTCCAGGTGTTCAAACTGTTTCAGGAGATTCAGATGATCCACCTGTACATCTGGAAGAGAAGGAAGAGTCCAACACCTCAGGGCATGTCCTTTTAGAATCTTGGGCCAGACATGCTGTAAAGAAGTCACAAGCGGCACTAGGGAAGCCCAGAAGACATCTTTAGCCTGGGGCAATCAGGGAGAGCTTCCTGGAGGAGGTGATCCCACGACTGAGTCTGATACTTAGAATAATAACCATAATAAAAACTAACATATACTGCCCTCTTACTAGATGCCAGGCCATGCCCTAAGCACTTTAACTGTATTAATTCATTTACTTTCCACAAAATCCTGACAACATAGGTTCTACGATTATCCCCATTTTATGAGTGTGAAAACTGAGACCCCTTGAGGGGTTGTGACTGGTCTAGGCTACCAGCTAGCAAGTGGCAGAGCAAGGATGGGAACCAGCCACTGAACACCCCAAACCATGACATTCAACCATCTTTTTTTCTTTCCCTTTTTTTTTGGAGACAGGGTTTCACTCTGCAGTGGCAGGATCTCTGCTCACTGCAACCTCCGCCTCCCAGGCTCAAGCAATCCTCCTGCCTCAGTCCTCTGAGTAACTGGGACTACAGGTGCACGCCACCACACCCGGCTAATTTTTGTATTTTTAGTAGAAACAGGGTTTCACCATGTTGGCCAGGCTGGTCTTGAACTCCTGACCTGAGGTGATCCACCCACCCAGCCTCCCAAAGTGTTGTGATTACAGGTGGCAGCCACCGCGCCCAGCCTCAACCACTCTTTAAAAAAATAAACAAGGCTGGGTGCAGTGGCTCACGCCTGTAATCCCAGCACTTTTGGAGGCCGAGGCAGGCGGATCACAAGGTTAAGAGATCGAGACCATCCTGGCCAACATGGTGAAACCCCATTTCTACTAAAAATACAAAAAATTAGCTGGGCATGGTGGTAAGCACCTGTAATCCCATGGTGGTAAGCACCTGTACTGTAATTGGGAGGCTGAGGCAGGGGAATAGCTGGAACCCAGGAGACGGAGGTTGCAGTGAGCCGAGATTGCGCCACTGTACTCCAGCCTGGTGACAGAGTGAGACTCCGTCTCAAAAATAAATAAATAAATAAATAAAAGAAAAACACCAAAATTTTTGATAAAGCATCAACCAGTCTTAGGGGTTAAATTGCGTGCTCTTAAGTTTCTGTGTTGAAGTCCTAAGCCCCAGTACCTCAGAATGTGACCTGATTTGGAGACTAGGTCTTTACAGAGGGAACCAGGTTAAGATGGGGTCATTCCTGTGGGCCTTAATCCAAAATGACTGGCGACCTTATAAAAGGCAGAAATTTATGGCTGGGTGCAGTGGCTCATGCCTGTAATCCCAGCACTTTGGGAGACTGAGGTGGGAGGATCACTTGAGCTCAGGCATTTGAGACCCACCTGGGCAACATGGTTAAACCCCATCTCTACAAAAAATACAAAAATTAGCCGTGTGCAGTGGTGTGTGCCTGTAGTCCCAGCTCCTCAGGAGGCTGAGGCAAGAGAATCACTTGAGCATGGGAGGCGGAGGTTGCAGTGAGCCGAGATCGCGCCACTGCACTCCAGCCTGAGTGATAGAAGTAAAACAAAGTAATAATAGGCCAGGCGTGGTGGCTCACACCTGTAATCCCAGCACTTTGGGAGGCCGAGGTGGGTGGATCACCTGAGGTCAGGAATTCGAGACCAGCCTGAGCAACATGGCGAAACTCCATCTGTACTAAAAATACAAAATTATCCAGGCATGGTGGCACATGCTTGTAATCTCAGCTACTTGGGAGTCTGAGGCAGGAGAATCACTTGAACCCGGAAGGCAGAGGTTGCAGTGAGCCGAGATCATGCCACTGCACTCCAGCCTGGGCAACAAGAGCGAAACTCCATCTTGGAAAAAAAAATTAATAAATAATAATAATAATTAATAAAAAATAATAATGAAAGGAGAAATTTGGGCCAGGCACACAGAGGGAAGATGGTGTGAAGACGCAGGGAAAAGACGGCCCTCTGCAAGCCAAGGAGAGGGGCCTGGACCAGATCCTCCCTCACAGCCCCGGAAGGAACCAGCCCTGCCAACACCCTCACTTTGGACTCTGACTGCAGGCCATGAGACAGTCCAGTTCTGTTGCTGAAGCACCTGGTCAGGGGTATTTGGTTACAGCAGCTGCAGCAAACAAGTGCAGCCTCCCTCGTATGGGAGTTTCCAAGCGGTCAGGAAGGGGTAGGGTTTCCAGGCAGGAAGGGACAGCACACACACTGCCAACACACACTTACTCACCACACACAGGTCTCCCGAGGCCTCTAGGGGCCCAGGCCTGCGCTGTGCAATGCTGGACCCAAAATGAATCAGCCTGGCCCTGGCCTCCAGCGGCACTTAGTTAGGTGGGGAGAAAGAGAGACAGACACACACACACACAGAATCAATCGGCCTGGCCCCGCCCTCCAGCGGCCGGCCCTCGGTCAGGTGGGCAGAAAGACACACACACGGGCAGCTAGAATTTGGGAGACCCAGGCTGCAGTGGAGGCAGCTCCAGCCCTGGCTGAGCCCAGAGGAGTGACAGGCGTGCAGGACACAGGTACAGACTGAATCTCAAATTCATTGTTTGTGCCAGTGTTGAGCCACTACTCCAGGCTGACCCAGTGCTGGCCACTGTGGACACAGCAGGAAACAGATGGTGACAGAATTCTGCCTCTTGGAGGCCAAGCGTGGTGGTTCATGCCTGTAATCTCAGCACTTTGGGAGGCCGAGGCAGGTGGATCACCTGAGGTCAGGAGTTCGAGATCAGCCTGGCCAACATGGTGAAACCCCGTCTCTACTAAAAATACAAAATTAGCCGGGTGTGGTGGCGGGCACCTGTAATCCCAGACACTCAGGAGGCTGAGGCAGGAGAATCGCTTGAACCTGGGAGGCAGAGGTTGCGGTGAGCCGAGATTGCGCCACTGCACTCCAGCCTGGGCGACAGAGCGAGACTCTGTCTCAACAACAACCACCACCACCAAAAGAGTTCTGCCTCTTGGAGCACCTAGTCTAGAGAGACAGAGAACAGGTGACCAAGGGATGAACAAAGGAATACCAAGGACACAAATAAAACAGAGGCTCCTTCACACAGGACAGCCGGGGCAGTGACACCCTGAGGAGGTGACGTTCCAGGGGAGATGGAAGGTCTGTGGACCAGGCAAAGAGCCCTGAGAAGGAATGTCATGGGACAGCAGGGCAAACGGGCAAAGTTCCCGAGGTTGCACGTCAGCAATTTCTAAAAATGCTGACGCAAGAAGGTCAGGGCACACAGGGGAAGGGCGGGGCCAGGAGGATGTGGCCGAGGTCCACCCAGGCTCCGAGCAGCCGAAAGGAACATGAACGCGAGCCTGAGGGCACTGGGGTGCCGGGGGCAGGCTCTGGGCAGAGGAGGGACGGGACGAACCTGAGTGTTGTGGCAGCTGGATACTGGTACCCCAAAAGATACCCACATCCTGATCCCCAGAACCTGTGAATGTGTGACCTTACAGGGCTAAGGGGTCCTGGCAGATGGGATTACATTAAAGACCTTGAGATGGGGGCCAGGGCTGGTGGTTCAGGCCTGTAATCCCAGCACTATGGAAGGCTGAGGTGGGAGGATCACTTGAAGTCAGGAGTTTGAGATCAGCCTGGCCAACATGGCAAAATCCAGTCTCTATTAAAAACACAGGCCGGGCGCGGTGGCTCAAGCCTGTCATCCCAGCACTTTGGGAGGCCGAGACGGGCGGATCACGAGGTCAGGAGATCAAGACCATCCTGGCTAACCCGGTGAAACCCCGTCTCTACTAAAAAATACAAAAAAAAAAAAACTAGCCGGGCGAGGTGGCGGGCGCCTGTAGTCCCAGCTACTCGGGAGGCTGAGGCAGGAGAATGGCGTAAACCCGGGAGGTGGGGCTTGCGGTGAGCTGAGATCCGGCCACTGTACTCCAGCCTGGGCGACACAGCGAGACTCCGTCTCAAAAAAAAAAAAAAATACAAGCCGGGCGCGGTGGCTCACGCCTGTAATCCCTGCACTTTGGGAGGCCGAGGCGGGCGGATCACGAGGTCAGGAGATCGAGACCATCCTGGCTAACACGGTGAAACCCCGTCTTCTACTAAAATACAAAAAATTAGCCGGGCGCCGTGGCGGGCGCCTGTAGTCCCAGCTACTCGGGAGGCTGAGGCAGGAGAATGGCACGAACCCGGGAGGCGGAGCTTGCAGTGAGCCGAGATGGTGCCATTGCACTCCAGCCTGGGCGACAGAGTGAAGACTCCGCCTCAAAAAAAAAAAAAAAAACAAAATTAGCCGGGTGTGGGTGGTGGATGCCTGTTATCCCAGCTACTTGGGAGGCTGAGGCAGGAGAATCCCTTGAACCCGGGAGGCAGAGGTTGCAGTGAGGCAAGATCACGCCACTGCAGTGCAGCCCGGGAGACTGAGTGAGATTCCATCTCAAAAAAAAAAAAAAAAAGAAAGAAAGAAAGAAATTGACTAAGCAAGGAAAAACAGTGTGACCTGACAAACTTCTCCATTTTATTGCTGTACTTATGCAAGAGTATGTTCTTAGGAGAATCACACTGAAATGTGTAGGGTGACGAGATGGTGACTGCGGTAAAGTCCCACATGTGAATGACAAAGCAAATGGAGCAAATGTTAACTAGAGAAGCCGGGTCAAGGGTGTTTGGCTGTTTTCTGTACTACTCTTACAACTTTTCTGAAAGTTTGAAGTTCTTTCAACTTTTTTTTTTTTTTTTTTTTTTTTGAGATGGGATCTTGTTCTGCCACCCAGGCTGGAGTACAGTGGCACAGTCATGGTTCACTGTAGCCCTGACGTCCCAGGCTCAATGATCCTTCCACCTCAGCCTCCTAAGGAGGTGGGACCACAGGCATGCGCCACCATGCCCAGCTCATTTTAAAATATTTTTTATAGACATAGGGGTCTTGCTATGTTGCCCAACCTGGTTTTGAATTTCCAGGCTCAAGTGATTCTCCTGCCTCATAAAGTGTTGGAATTGCAGGTGTGAGCCACTGCACCTGGCCTCTACCAGAATTTTAAATGACAATGATTTTTTTTTTTTTTTTTTTTTGAGTCAGAGTCTCACTCTGTTGCCCAGGCTGAAGTGCCATGGCGTGATCTCGGCTCACCGCATCCTCCACCTCCTGGGTTCAAGTGATTCTCCTGCCTCAGCCTCCTGAGCAGCTGGGATTACAGGCATGTGCCACCACGCCCAGCTAATTTAGTATTTTTAGTAGAGACGGGGTTTCACCATGTTGGCCAGGGTAGTCTTGAACTCCTGACCTCAGGTGACCTGCCTGCTTCAGCCTCTCAAAGTGCTGGGATTACAGGTGTGGGCTACTGTGCCCAGCCCATGATAAAGATTTTTAAAAACAACAAATGGAAACAGAATATAAACAAACAACATTGTAATGTTTGTATTAAATCATGCTAGGAGGAACACTGGGGCAATCTCCCACTCACATTTCACAGAGGGGAGGGAAGCCTCACCTGCTTAGCACACAACCACCTGGAGGCTGGGAGCGAGGCCACCCTTCCCCACCCCTCCCTGCCTGTCCCTCCGGCCCTGCCCCTGCTCACTGGGATCCTGCTCGGCGTCCATCTTGGCCTTGAGCAGCATCCGCAGCCGCGATACCTCCTGTCGCTTGAGCTCATCCAGCTTGGTGCGGACATGGTGGCTGACAAAGTCCAGCTCTCGGCTCAGCTTCCCGCTCTGACGGGAGAGGAGACCCTGGTCAGCCTGGGGGCCTGGGAGGGGGCATGCTGGGCGGCCTCGGCCTGCTCTCTGTCTTCTCTGGCAGCTTCTTACGAGCTTTCTCATGCCCCAGTCTTATACCGCCTCTTCCCTGCTTATAGTCCCCCAGCTCCTCAGAGTCTTCAGGAAGGACAGCTCCCAGCCCGTCAGCCTGGCATTCAAGGCCCTGCCCACCTCTGCTGCCCCATCTCCCGTCACTCATCAAGTCACACGTTTAGGGCCAGGTGCGGTGGGTCACACCTGTAATCCCAGCACTTTAGGAGGCTGAGGTGGGAGGATCGCATGAGCCCAGGAGTTCAAGAGCAGCCCGGGCAACATGGCAAGTCCCTGTCTCTAGAAACAATAAAAAATTAGCTGGGCATGGTGGTGAGACCCAGGCCCACAAGGACAGACCCTGCTACCAGGGTTCAGTGTCCTACTCAGTGAAATGGGGACAATGACAGTGCTCCTAGAGGCCTGACATGGGAGTTCATGGTGACGTGAGGGACACCAGCACCTCCCTTATTTTGAATTCTTCCTCTGTAGAAGGCACCATAGGAGCATTCTGTTAGTGCAACCCTCTCACAACACTTGCTAAGGAGTGTCACCACGCTCTTCCATACCCTTTACACTTCTTTCTTTGGAAAATCCAAAGCCCAGAATCCTTCCCTTGGAAAATCCAAACCCGAACCCTGCTTTTTCCAGATGGGGAAACTGAGGCACGGTGTGGGGAGGCCCCATAGCTGGTAAGAGGTGGAGCTGCAACTGAAAGCCTGCCCCGCGGGACTCTGCACTAACCTCATATTCTGTGCTCCCCAAAGCTCTTCCCAGCTTGTGACCCCAAGAAGCAACTTCTCCCTGAGCCTCATTTTGGTGATTTCAAATACAGGCAGAGCTGGAGCCATGTGGCCCCTTTGAAGAAACCAGTACGGCCAGGCACGGTGGCTCACGCCTGTAATCCCAACACTTTGGGAGGCCGAGATGGGCGGATCA
This sequence comes from Macaca nemestrina, assembly GCF_043159975.1. NCBI lineage: Eukaryota > Metazoa > Chordata > Mammalia > Primates > Cercopithecidae > Macaca > Macaca nemestrina. Next base: position 59,083,341 of record NC_092144.1, on the reverse strand, counting down.
CGAGGTCAGGAGTTCGAGACCAGCCTGGCCAACATGGTGAAACTCCATCTCTACTAAAAATACAAAAATCAGTCAGGCATGGTGGCGTGCGCCTGTAATCCCAGCTACTTGGGAGGTTGAGACAGGAGAATCCCTTGAACCCAGGAGACGGAGGTGCAGTGAGCTGAGATCGTACCATTGCACTCCAGCCTGGGTGTCAGAGCAAGACTCTGTCTCAAAAAAAAAAGAAAAAAAGAAACCAGTCCTCTCCTGAACTCTGTCCCACCCCGCACGTACCCCTCCCACAGCCCCCACTGCCCCCAGCCGCACCTTGATGTCCTCCGCATTGGCAGCTTGCAGCTTCTCTCGGAAATGCCCATCTGTCTCCAGCACATCAATGACCTCCTGGAGGTACCGGTGGTAGTACAGGCCTGTGTCCTGAGGCAACGAGGACAGACATAGCAGCCCCTGCTCCCACCCCCACCCCCACCATCACTCCTGTTACTGTTATGGCCACTCCCTAGGGCAGCTGACGAGGGACTCGTCAGTTTTTACCTTTTCCCATATATGTAGCAAAGATGAAATGAAAATCACATCAGTGAACACCCAGCCCAATACTGCCCAGAGTGGGTGCTCAGAGTGGACATGACTTGTTGGGAAGCTGTGAATCATACCTTTATCCATCTATCCAACCATCCATTCATCCATGCATCCACTCCCCTATCCATACATCCCACCCACCCATCCATCCATACATCCCACCCACCCATCTATCCACCCATCATCCATCCATCCATCCACCCACCCATACATCCATCCATACATCCCACCCACCCATCCATTCACCCATCATCCGTTCATCCATCCATCCATCTATCCATCCATCCACCCACCCACCCATCCATCCACCCACCCACTCACCCATCCATCCACCCACCCACCCATCCGACCATCTATCCACCCATTCATCCACCCACCCATCCATCCACCCATCCATCTACCCACCCACCCATCCATCCATCCAACCAACCATCTGTCCACCCACCTACCCACCCATCCATCCACCCGCCCATGCATCCATCCATCCATCCATCCATCCATCCCCTCATCCACCCACCCACCCACCCACCCATCCATCCACCCGCCCATGCATCCATCCATCCGTGCATCCATCCATCCGTGCATCCATCCGTCCATCCATCCACCCATCCATCCACCCATGCATCCATCCACTCATCCATCCATCCACCCGCCCATTCATCCAACCATCCATGCATCCATCCATCCACTCATCCACCCACCCATCCATCCACCCGCCCATCCATCTACCTGCCTATCCATCCACTCCCCCGGCCATGTATGCATCCACTCATTCAACGAACATTCACCAGGCCCCTATCATATGCCGCACTGTGAACAACAAAGACGAAAGTCCCAGGCCTTCTGATCCCACCCTTGTCATACATAGCTGGGTGTCACTTTACTCTCCCTGGGCCTTCTCTGCTCTTCCTATTTAAAAAATAGGTAGTATATCCTCTGCCTCCCAGATCTGTAGTGAAAAGCAAATAAGATAAATTAGAAAAATAAATAAATAAAATCACAAAAGAGGCCGGGCGCGGTGGCTCAAACCTGTAATCCCGGCACTTTGGGAGGCCAAGACGGGCGGATCACAAGGTCAGGAGATCAAGACCATCCTGGCTAACACGGTGAAACCCCGTCTCTACTAAAAAATACAAAAAAACTAGCTGGGCGAGGTGGCGGGCACCTGTAGTCCCAGCTACTCGGGAGGCTGAGGCAGGAGAATGTCGTGAACCCGGGAGGCAGAGCTTGCAGTGAGCTGAGATCTGGCCACTGCACTCTAGCCCGGGCGACAGAGCGAGACTCCGTCTCAAAAAAAAAAAAAAAAAAAAAAAAAAAAAAAAAAATCACAAAAGAGAGAAGGCCAGGCGTGGTGGCTCAAGTCTGTAATCCCAGTGCTTTGGGAGGCTGAGGCAGGAGGATTGCTTGAGCCCAGGAGTCTGAGGCTGCAGTGCATTATAATCATATCATCTCACTCCAGCCTAGGTGACAGAGCAAGACCCTGTGTCCCAAACAAACAAAAAAAATTAAAATTAAAAAAAAAGAGAGAATTGGCCAGGCATGGTGGCTCATGCCACCATGATTCTAGCACTTTGAGAGGCCAAGGCGGGTGGATTGCTTGAGCTCAAGAGTTCGGGACCAGCCTGGGCAACATAGGGAGATTCCCGTCTCTATAAAAAGAAAAAAATCAGCTGGGCATGGTGGCACACGCCAGTAGTCCCAGCTACTTGGGAGGCTGAGGCAGGAGGATCACTTGAGTCCAGGAGTTCAAGGCTGCAGTGAGCTATGATCCTGCCACTGCACTCCAGCCTGGGCACCAGCACAAGACCCTATTATAAATAAATATATATATACACACACACACACATTCCTTACCTCTTTATCAAGTCTCACAAGGTCCCACATGATCCACATAATCCCCCTCTCCCCTCCTCCTCACTCGCCCTGCTCCAGCCACAGCAGCCTCCTTGACATCCTCAACTTGCTCTGCTTTCTCCTACCAAGTGGACTTTGCTCATGCTGTTCCCTCTGCCTGGAATGCTCTTCCCTTCACTTCCTCTCTTCCTTGCTCTTTACTTAACGTATCTCTCCAGTTCAGAACTCAGTGGCTCACACCTATGATCCCAGCACTTTGGGAGGCCACGGTGGGCAGATCACTTGAGGTCAGGAGTTAGAGACTAGCCTGGGCAGTATAATGAACCCTGTCTCTACCAAAAATACAAAAATATTAGCTAGGCGTGGTGGCACATGCCTGAAGTCCCAGCTACTCCAGAGGCTGAGGCAGAAGGATCACTTGAGCCTTGGAGACGGAGGTTGCAGTGATTGTACCACTGCGCTCCAGCCTTGGTGACACAGCAAAAATCCATCTCAAAAAAAAAAAAAAAGAAAAAGAAAATGAAAAAATGAGGTGGCTCATGCCTGTAATCCCAGCACTTTGGGAGGCCAAGGCAGGTGGATCACGACGTCAGGAGATCGAGACCATCCTGGCCAACATGGTGAAATCCCGTTTCTTTTTTTTTTTTTTTTTTTTTTGTTTTGAGACGGAGTCTCGGTCTGTCGCCCAGGCTGGAGTGCAGTGGCCGGATCTCAGCTCACTGCAAGCTCCGCCTCCCGGGTTCACGCCATTCTCCTGCCTCAGCCTCCCGAGTAGCTGGGACTACAGGCGCCCGCCGCCTCGCCCGGCTAGTTTTTTGTATTTTTTAGTAGAGACGGGGTTTCACTGGGTTAGCCAGGATGGTCTCGATCTCCTAACCTCGTGATCCGCCGGTCTCGGCCTCCCAAAGTGCTGGGATTACAGGCTTGAGCCACCGCGCCCGGCCGTGAAATCCCGTTTCTACTAAAAATACAAAAATTAGCTGTGCATGGTGGTGCACGCCTGTAGTCCCAGCTACTCGGGAGGCTGAAGCAGGAGAATCACTTGAACCTGGGAGGCAGAGGTTGCAGTGAGCCAAGATTGCACCACTGCACTCCAGCCTGGCGACAGAGCAAGAAAGAAAGAAAGAGCTTAACTCACGCCTCCCTTTCTCCCTGTCACCCCTGGTGTTCACCCTCACAGAGCCCTGCCCTTCGTCTTCCATCTCCCAGTGAGCAGGGATAGTCCACAGGCACAGGGCACACATGTGGCTGTGCCCTAACAACTACCACTGTGCCTGCCTCATGGAAGGTGCTCAGGAAACATGTGGAATGGAAGAAAGGAAATGGGACTCAACAAAGCCTTCCTGGGTCTGCAAGGATTTCACAGAATAGAGGCCTAACTTGCAGCATGGGGACCAGAAACACCCAACGATCCATTCCAGGGGATAATGACCAGCCCATTCTTTGTTTTTTTGAGACAGAGTCTCAGAAAACAGAGTCTCAGAGTCTCAGTTCTGTCGCCAAGGCTAGAGTGCAGTGGCGTGATCTCGGCTCACTGCAGCCTCCACCGCCTTGGTTCCAGCAGTTCTCGTGCCTCAGCCTCCCAGAATAGCTGGGATTATAGGCATGAGTCACCACGCCCAGCTAATTTTTGTATTTTTGGTAGAGATGGGGTTTTGCCATGTTGGCTAGGCTGGTCTCGAACTCCTGATCTCAAGTGATCTGCCTGCCTCAGCCTCCCAAAATGCTGGTATTATAGGCATGAGCCACCGCGCCTAGCCTGTCTAGCCTTTTTTTTGAGACAGAGTCTCGCTCTGTCACCTAGGCTGGAGTGCAGTGGCCCGATCTCGGCTCACTGCAAGCTCTGCCTCCTGGGTTCACGCCATTCTCCTGCCTCAGCCTCCCGAGTAGCTGGGACTACAGGCGCCTGCCACCATGCCCGGCTAATTTTTTGTATTTTTAGTAGAGACAGGGTTTCACTGTGTTAGCCAAGATGGTCTCGATCTCCTGACCTCGTGATCCACCGGCCTCCCAAAGTGCTGGGATTACAGGCTTGAGCCACTGTGCCCGGCCTGACCAGCCTATTCTTATAGGAAGCTATAGGAAGATTCCGACCACAAGACACGCACTGGTCTTCAGGATCTCCAAAGTTCCAAATCCCTTAGGACCAAAGCTTTTATTGGGTTTGATAAACACATGTTGGAATTAATAAACAAGCAGTGCACCCACCCTTTTGTAATTTAAACTACAACTCCCAAGAGCACCATGAAGTCAGACTACCCCAGCTAGCCAACATCAACTGCTACTGGGAACTAGCAACATGGTGTTACTGGGAAATGTAGTTTTGTTTGTTTGTTTGTTTGTTTTCAGATTCCTTCTTGGGTAGAGAGAATCTTTAAAAAACAGAGGTTTATTTGGGGCGTGAAGCACATTTTCCACACCTCAGAGTCAGGGACTTCCAGTTTTTCACCAAGTCAAACCCCTGCTGCTGGGAGGAATGGCGGGCAAAAGACAAGCTACAACCGTAGGGCCAGTTAAGTCACTGGAACATCCACCCTATGGGCACGGGGTCTGCAGGAATTGTAGTACCACTGCAAACACCTGGCTGGACAGCAGGGCTGGGCCACTTACGGGACTCTCAGTCGCAGGGGCCTCCTCCTTGTTGGGCGCCCCTCGCTCCAGGGGGACAGCCAGCACAGCGCGAAGCAGGACCAGCAGCAGCAACGGTAACAGAAGGAGGGTTCCTCGGGGCCCAGAGGGAGGCATGGCGGTGTGGTCTGTGGGGGACGGAGGGCTGGATAATGCATAATGTCTGTCCTAAGCCTCTTCCTCCCCTGGAACCAGGAGTTCGGGCCTCCAGTGCAGCCCCTACTTCCAAGACTCAGGACACAAGCATTTCGTTACCCAGGCCCCAGGATTCCAGGCCTCCAGCCTTCCCTTCCTCCGACACAGGAGTCCGGGCCCTCAGACCCAGGAGTCCTGGCTCCCAACACGCTCCTCCCTCACACTGAGGAATCCAGGATCTCCTCCTCCCCCAGACCCTAGAGTTCAGGGTGCCGGCCTCCTCTTTTCCCAGGACCTAAAGTACTGGCACCCAGTGCATCCCCCTCCGGGACCCAGTTTTCCAGCCCTGTGGCCCCCATCCCTCCCTAGGACCCAAGAGTCTTGGAACCCTGGCCTCTCACCTCTCCTTCACCGCAGAGGGCGTTTTCCAGGGCCGGGAAGGACCTCCGGTGCGTTCTTGGTGATTTCCCCCCTAGGCCACGCCCACTTTCCACAGAGGCCCCGCCCCAAAGAGGCCTGATTGGTCCACGCTGGCCCCGTACCTTTCATCCACGTCTAGCGGCCCCGCCCCTTGCCGAAGTCGCTCGCATTTTCGTGAAAACCTCGCTTCTGTCTCGGAATCCCAGCCTCTTAACGCCACATTTCCCGCCTATGCCAAAAGAAAGAGAAAGCTTTCAAAGACAACTACAACTCCCTGCCGGCCGGGGGAAAAATAACTTCCGCGGGCATCGTGGCCCCTTCGCCTCATGGGAGCTGTAGTTTTGCCCATTTATTTTCGCCCCACGAAGTGCCTGCAATTTACAGCACGGTAGAAATTGCATAGCCTTCCTTATGAGTTTCTTTCTTCTTATTTTTTGAGACAGGGTTTGCTCTGTCACCCAGTTTGGAGTGCAGTGCCGCAATCACTTCTCACTGCAGCCTCTACCTCCTAGGCCCAAGCAATCCTCCCGCGTCAGCCTCCCAAGTAGTTGGGACGACAGGCCCAGTTAATATATATTTTTTTAATTTTTGATAAAAATATTTAAATATTTAATTCTTTTTCAGCCTTTTCTTTTTTTTCTTTCTTTCTTTCTTTTTTTTTTTTTTTTTTAACATTCTGTCTTTCACACTTCTCACAGTCAGGCCGGGCTTGGGGGCTCATGCCTGTAATCCCAGCACTTTGGGAGGCCGAGGCGGGCAGATCACCTGAGGTCGAGGGCTTGAGACCAGCCTGACCAATGTGGAGAAACCCCGTCTCCACTAACAATACAAAAATTAGCCAGGCGTGGTGGCACATGCCTGTAATCCCAGCTATTCAGGAGGCTGAGGCAGGACAATCGCTTGAACCCGAGAGGCGGAGGTTGCAGTGAGCCGAGATCGCGCCACTGCACTCTAGCCTGGGCGACAGAGTGAGACTCCGTCTCAAAAAAGAAAAGAAAAAAAGAGACGATGTCTCTGTACTGCTGGTCTGGATCTGGATCTCCTGGGCTCAAGCAATCTTCCCGCCCCGTCTCCGCCTCCCAAAGTGCTGGGATGAGGCTGCAGAAGCTGGAACAGCAGCGTGAGCCACTGCGCCCTGGCTCTTGTAAGTTTCTTGTAAGCGAGATGTGTACAGTGAGGCCGCGAAGTCTCTGGTCTCTTTAAGGAACACCCACACGTCATTCGTGTTCAGAACCCCCGGAGCAGCGTTGCCTGGCTGCATCAGTGACCGAGCTCATTACTTTGTTGGAAGTGGAAAGTGGAAGGTCAGAAGGGAGTGGACCAGGTCAGGTCCCAGGGGAAATCCTCCCTCCCTCTGAACCGTCTTTCTTCTCCCTTCTTCGCGGATATCCCGAGATTAGGTCCCTAGCTTCCAAACAGAGGATCAGGTATGTTTAGAGATTGGCCAGAGAGGCAAGGTACCGAGGCATCAATGTGAGCAGCCTCTGCAGGCACCTGATGGGGAGAAGGAGTCTCCCGGATCCCAAGCAGGTGGGCAGTGGAGTTCTAGGCCACTGGGGGCTGGGTGTTTGAGGTACACAGTCCTGAGTGCTGATGCCTGGGTGCTGGAGAATTAGATATTTTGGGGAGAGAGAAGCGGACTTGCGGACACCTGTGGGAAGCTGGAAACAGGCTACTGGATCCCGACAGGAGTGGGTGCTGGGATTCGGGCTGCCTGGGTCCAGGAGCAAATTTAAAGGTAAGGATCAGGCTGGGCACAGTAGCTCATGCCTGTAATCCCAGCACTTTGGCAGGCCAAGGTGGGCGGATCATCTGAGGTCAGCAGTCCGACACCAGCCTGGCCAACATAGTGAAACCCGGTCTCTACTAAAATAAAAAAAAAAATTAGGCATAATAGCGCACACCTGTAGTCCCAGCTACTCGGGAGGCTGAGGCAGGAGAATCACTTGAACCCAGGAGGTGGAGGTTGCAGTGGCCGAGATGGTGCCACTGCACTGTAGCCTGGGTGACAGAGCGAGGCTCGGCTGTCTCAAAATAAATAAATAAATAAATAAATAAATAAAGCAAGCAAGCTAAGGATTAGGTTTTGGTGGGCAGGATCCATTGGGATGTTGGTTTGGATCCTGACTCCTCATTCTTGCTTCTGCAGAATGTCTCAGGATGATGACACATTGAGAAGAGAGTGAGTAGGGGAACAGATGGGTAGGGGTAGAGGTGGAAGGGGCTGGGGACCTCATGCACTCAGCTCTGGCCTCATAACCATGTTTGCAGGTTCAGCACCATCAGCCTTGCAGGAAGGGGCTGGGGACCTGGACTCCTGTGTCCTAAAGGGAGGGGGCTAGGGTGCAGACTTCTGGGTCTGAAAGAGAAGGGGTTGGGGGCCCCAGACTCCTGAGTCCTGAGACAGGAAGGACCTGGGATCTCTGGGTCCTGGCTTCTGAGGGTCAGTGCCAGGACAAAGGGCCCCATAACTGGTAGAACAGGCTCAGGTTCTGCACCTTTTGTGACCTCACAGGTGCCCAGAACTCAAGTTGGGATAGGGGCAGGATGGGGGAGAGGGAGGGGCTCTTGGGCAACCAAGGTTCCCTGCAAACTGTCACTGTGAGCCTGCGTCTCTCTCAGCATCCTGGAGCATGAGCTTGCTGCTATGAGGCTGCAGAAGCTGGAACAGCAGGTATTGTGCCCAGGAATCTCACCACTCCAACTCTTCCGCCTTCTGTGCCTCCCCAGGGGCCTCTCCACCAGATCTTGCTCTAGGACTCCCCGCCCGTGTTGGCTCTCTCTCATCCTTGAGTTTTCCCATTGAGAAATGAGAAAATAGGAATTTGGGGCCCGGCGCGGCAGCTCACAACTGTAATCACAGCACTTTGGGATGCTGAGGCGGGCAGATCACTTGAGGTCAGGAGTTTAAGACCAGCCTGGCCAACATGGTGAAACCCGTCTCTACTAAAACAAAAAAAGTAGCTGGGTGTGGTGACAGGTGCCTGTAATCCCAGCTACTCGGTAGGCTGAGGCAGGAGAATTGTTTGAACCCGGGAGGCAGAGGCTGCAGTGAGTGGAGATCGTGGTGCTGTACTCCAGCCTGGGCGATGAGCTAGACTCTGTCTCAAAAAGAAAAAGAAAAAGAAAAGAAAATAGGAATTGGGGGTCCTAAATAAGCAAAAAACCCTTGTGATGAATTTCTAAGGAACAAGGCTTCTAGAAGGCAGGACTCCTGGGTCCTGGGGGAGGAGAGGACAGGGTGTCAGGACTCTTGGATCTGAGTTCAAGGGTGGAGTGAGGGAGGAGCAGCTGAAGCACTGAGGGCCTGGACATCTGGGCCCCAGTGGAGAAAGGGGTTCACAAACTCTCGAGCCCTTGCCCCGGCCCCATCTCGCTTCTGTCTTCACATCTGGTTCCTGCCCCCGACACCCACCTCTCCCATTTCCCCAGCGGCGGCTGTTTGAAAAGAAGCAGCGACAGAAGCGCCAGGAGCTCTTCATGGTTCAGGCCAATCCTGACGCTTCCCTGTGGCTTTGGCGCTCGTGTCTGCGGGAGGAGCGCCTTTTAGGTGACAGAGGTGACCAAAGGCCCCTGGGGCTCCTCCTGGGGGCGTTCGCCTGGAGGGGAGGGGCCTGTGGGAGTCCGTGGGCGGAGCCTAGTGGAAGAAGGGGTGGAGCCTTAGGGTGCGGACTTGAAGGTGGATGGGGGCTGGCCTTGGCCCAGGAGAGCTTTAGAACAGCGCCCAGGGTAGAGGCTTATCGGGGCCCCCCCGCGGCAGGATCTGTGAGGGAGGGGTTCGGGGCGGGGCTACAGAGCGCAGGGGCGGTGCATGGTACAACTGGCAAGGGAAAGGGGTAAGAGAATGTGATGATTGGGCTTGGCAGAGCTCGGGGGTGGATCCTGGGAAAGCCGGGACCCCCACCCCAACCCCAGGATTGCGGAGACGGGGTCTAGGGGTCCGGGGCGTGGCGTGGTCTCATTATTAGAGCCTGGCGCGAGATTGTTTACGTGCGGAGCCCGCAACAATCCAGCAGCAGGGCTGTGCTTGTTTGAGCCTTAGGATGCAGTTTGGGACCTGGGTGAGTCTCAAAGTTTGGGTAGTCCGCGAAACGGGGGTGATTTTTTTTTTTCTTTTTTGAGACGGAGTTTAGCTCTTGTTGCCAAGGCTGGAGTGCAATGGCGCAATCTCGGCTCACCGTAACCTCCGCCTCCCGGGTTCAAGCGATTCTCCTGCCTCAGCCTCCCTAGTAGCTGGGACTACAAGCATGCGCCACCGTGACCGGCTAATTTTGTATTTTTAGTGGAGAAGGTGTTTCTCCATGTTGGTCAGGCTGGTCTGGGACTCCCGACCTCAGGTGATCCGCCTGCCTCGGCCTCCCAAAGAGCTGGGATTACAGGCGTGAGTCACGGCACCCGGCGGGGGTGATATTTGGGAGCCCAGTGACGGGGTGTTGTTTGGTTGAGGACCGGAATTTGTAGACCCTTTTCATGGGCTCGCTGCACCTTCTCCCAGGCCTTAGGAACCCTTTCCTCCGGAAGAAAGTGTCAGAGGCACATCTGCCCTCTGGCATCCACAGTGCCCTGGGCACCGTGAGCTGTGGTGGAGACGGCAGGGGCGAGCACGGCCTCCTGACACCCCGGACAGAAGCAGGTATTTGCGAGTCCTTGGACCTCCTAGACCCCAGAACTCCGCCCCTACTGGAACCCAGGAGTCTGGGGCCTCAATCCATCTGTCCAAAATACTCAGGAGCTCAGGACTGCACCCACTCCTTCCTCACACCAAGGAATTCAGGTCCTGAGCCGCCTCGTCCTGCAGCATCCAGAAATCCAACTCTCCCCTCCTTCCTTACTCAGTGTTCAGGAATCTCGGTCTCCAGTCCCCTTTCTCATCCTGGCTCCCAGACAATTCCGACCCAGAATTGGAGGAAGTCTCCGTGGAGAATGGTTCGGTCTCTCCCCCACCTTTTAAACAGTCTCCGAGAATCCGACGCAAGGGTTGGCAAGCCCGCCAACGACCTGGTAATTTAGGGGACATTGGGATGAAACCTGGGATCCCCTGGTTCATGCAGCAAATCTTCCCCTTTCTTAGGTAGCAGCTTCATTGAGGTATAATTCACATACCATACAAGTCACCCATTTAAAGTTTACAATTCCATGGTTTCCAGTATACGGTTGCCCCTCGGTATCTGCAGGGGATGTGTTCCCGGAACCCCAAAGATACCAAGATCCGCAGATGCTCGAGTCCCTTGCATAAAATGGTGTAAAATTTGCATATAAACTATGAACATCCCTCCATATACTGTAAGTCATCTCTAGATAACTTATAATACCTAATACAGTATAAATGCAATGTAAATTGTTGTTGTTGTTGTTGTTGGGAGGGAGTCTCACTCTGTTGCCCAGGCTGGAGTACAATGGTGCAATTTCGGCTCACTGCAACCTCCACCTCCCGGGTTCAAGCGCTTCTCCTGCCTCAGCCTCCTGAGTAGCTGGGACTATAGGTGTGCACCACCAAGCTTGGCTAATTGTTGTATTTTTAGTAAAGACGGGGTTTCATCATGTTGGCCAGACTGGTCTTAAACTCCTGACCTTATGATTCGCCCACTTCAGCCTCCCAAAGTGCTGGGATTACAGGCATAAGCCATCATGCCTGGCCCGTAAATAGCTGTTATACTTTATTTTTAAAAATTTTGGGTGGGGTGCAGTGGCTCACGCCTGTAATTCCAGCACTTTGGGAGGCTGAAGGTGGTTGGTCACTTGAGTCCAGGAGTTTGAGACCAGCCTGGCCAACATGATGAAATCACGTCTCTACTAAAAATACAAAAGTTAGCCAGGCAAGGCTGTGCAGGCTTGTAATCCCAGCTACTTGGGAGACTGAGGCAGAAGTGTTGCTTGAATCCAGGAGGCCCAGGTTGCAGTGAGCCAAGATCACGCCACTGCACTCCAGTCTGGGTGACAGACCAATACTCTGTCTCAAAGAAAAAAAAAATTGGTTCTGTTATTTATTGTTGTCTTGTTGTTTTTAAATTTTTTTCCTGAATATTTTGGGTCAGCAGTGGGGATGTGGAGCCTGTAGGATTACATAATTCTGCAACCATCACCACAATCAATTTTAGAACATTTGTACCACCCCAGATAGAAATCCTGCATAATGGCTGGGCGTGGTGGCTCACACCTGTAATCCCAGCACTTTGGGAGGCCAAGGTGGGTGGATCACCCGAGGCCAGGAGTTCAAGACCAGTCTGGCCAACATAGTGAAACCCAGTCTCTACTAAAAATACAAAAATTAGCTGGGTGTGGTGGCAGGCACCTGTAATCCTGAGGTGGGAGAATTGCTTGAACCCAGGAGCCAGAGGTTGCAGTGAGCTGAGATCAGGCATTCCAGCCAGGGTGACAGAGCGAGACTTTGTCTCAAGAAAAAAAAAAAAGAAAGAAAGAAAGAAAGAAAGAAATAGTGCATCAATTAGCAGTCACCTCTTTTCCATTTACCCCGGCCCTTGGCAACCACCAATCTCCATTGTCTTCTTAGATTTGGCTATTCTGTACATTTCACACAAATGGAATCATACACTATGTGGTCTTTTGTATGTGGCTTCTTTCTTCAATTCTTTTTTTTTTTCTTGAGATAGAGTCTTGCTGTGTCTCCCAGGCTGGAGTGCAAATATGCGATCTCGGTACGCTGCAACCTCCGCCTTCTGCGTTCAAGTGATTCTGCTGCCTCAGCCTCCCGAGTAGCTGGGGCTACAGGCACGTGCCACCACGCCCGGCTAATTTTTTGTGTTTTTTAGTAGAGATGGGGTTTCACCATGTTGGCACAGCTTGTCTCAAACTCCTGAACTTGTGACCTGCCTGCCTTGGCCTCCCAAAGTGCTGGGATTACAGGCATAAGCCACTGCACCTGACCTCTTTTCCTTTGAGATGGGGTGTCACTATGTTGCGTAGGCTGGTCTTGAACTCCTGGGCTCAAGTGATCCTCCCACCTTGGCCTCCCAAAATGTTGGGACTATGGGTGTAAGTCACCATGTGTCTTCATTCACTTCATTCACCTAACAATTTTTTTTTTTTTTTTTGAGACGGGGTCTCACTCTGTCACCTAGGCTGTGTGGGGAAAAGAAAGAGAGCTAGGATTGTTACTGTGTCTATGTAGAAAAAGGAAGACATAAGAAACTCCATTTTGATCTATACTAAGAAAAGCTGTTTTGCTTTGAGATGCTGTTAATCTGTAACTCTTGTCCCAACCCTGTGCTCACAAAAACGTGTTGTATTGACTCAAGGTTTAAGGGATTTAGGGCTGTGCAGGATGTGCTGTGGTAAAAATGGTTTTGCAGGCAGTATGCTTTGTGAAAGTCATCGCCATTCTCCATTCTCTATTAACCAGAGACATAATACACTGCGGAAGGCTGCAGGGACCCCTGTCCAAGAAAGCCTGGGTATTGTCCAGGATTCCCCCCACTGAGACAGCCTGCGATATGACCTCGTGGGAAGGGAAAGACCTTACAGCCCCTCAGCCCGACACCCGTAAAGGGTCAGCGCTGAGGAGGATTAGTGAAAGAGGAAGGCCTCTATGCAGTTGAGATAAGAAGGCATCTGTCTCCCGCACATCTCTGGAAATGGAGTGGCTCGGTGTAAAATCGACCATACACTCTATTCTGAGATAGGAGAAAACCACCTTATGGCTGGAGGTGAGACATCATGACAGCAATACTGCTCTTTACTGCACCGAGATGTTTATGTGAAGTTAAACATAAATCCAGCCTACTTGCACATCCAGGCACAGCACCTTTCCTTAAACTTATTTATGACACAGACTCTTTTGTTCACATGTTTTCCTGCTGACCTCCTCCCTACCATCACCCTATAGTCACACCGCATTCCCCTCACTGAGATAGTAAAGATAGTGATCAATAAATACTGAGGGAACTCAGAGACCAGCGCTGGTGCAGGTCCTCACTTGCTGAGCACCGGTCCCCTGGGCCCACTTTTCTTCCTCTATACTTTGTCTCTGTGTCTTCTTTTCTTAGTCTCTCATCTCCACCTTGCGAGAAATACCCACGGGTGTGGAGGGGCAGGCCCCCTTCAGGCTGGAGTGCAGTGGCACGATCTCGGCTCACTGCAACCTCTGCCTCCTGGGTTTAAGCTCTTCTCCTGTCTCAGCCTCCCTAGTAGCTGGAAGTACAGGTGCGCACCGCCTTGCCCTGCTAATTTTTGTATTTTTAGTAGAGACCAGTTTCACTATGTTGGCCAGGCTGGTTTTAAACTACTGACCTCTTGATCCTCCCACCTCAGCCTCCCAAAGTGCTGCGATTATAGGAATGAGCCACCGCTCCTGGCCCACCTAACAAAATTTTAAGATTCATCCGTGTGGTAGTGTTATCAGTACTTCATTCCTTTTTATTCCCTTATAATATTCCATTGTGGTGACATTTCCTTTTATTTTCATGAGATGGCCAATGATTTCAATGACAGAATTCTTATCACCCCAAACTCCATTCCCCCATGTTCAGTCTCTGTGATGCTTTGTCTGAGACAAGGAAAAGGGAAGACCCTAATCCCTCCCTGTCCTTAGATCCAGGGTAATCAGAAACTCTGGTCCCTGTGGACTCCCATGCACCTGGAGGAGGAGGAGGGTGTTGCAAGTGAGGGCGCTGAGTAATGAGTAGGGACTGAGAACCCAGGATTGTGGCCTTCTCTGGCTAGCACTGATGATGTTGTCCCACACTCCTGGGACCCAGTTGTCCTGAGCTTAGTCCAGGCTTCTTTCATCCTTTAGGGACCCGTGCAGAGGGTGAGAGTGAATCCCAGGATGTCGGAGATGCATACAAGGCACCCAGTATGGGACCAAACCCTGGAATGGATGGTGACTGGGTATATGAAAACTTGGCCTTCTACAAGGTGGGAAAATGCACAGCGTCTCAGGATGTTGGAAGAGGAGGGCTAGCCTCGGACCTCTGGGGAGGGTGGGGCTAAAATTCTGCCACCCAATCAGAAGCTCTTTTTCTTGGTGGTGATTAAGCTAGCAGAGACTCGTGTGTGTGTGTGTGTGTGTGTGTGTGTGTGTACCGTTCATCAAATCAGAGGATTTGACTTGACATGGACATGGTCATTAAAATACAGCTTATGGCATGGTGACTCACACCTGTAATCCCAGCACTTTGGGAGGCTGAGGTGGGCAGATCACTTGAGGTCAGGAGTTCGGGACCAGCCTGGCCAACGTGGTGAAACCCTGTCTCTACTAAAATACAAAATTTTGCTGGGTGTGGTGGCACAAGCCAGTCATCCCAACTACTCAGGAGGCTGAGGCAGGAGAATCATTTGAACCCTGGAGGCAGAGGTTGCAGTGAGCTGAGATTACACTCCAGCCTGGGAGACAGCATGAGACTCTGTCTAAAAAAAAAAAGGTCTTTCCATGGGACAGCGAGCTTCAGAAAGGGCAGAACACTGATCAAAAAGGGCCAATTGCGGGCCAGGAGCAGTGACTCACGCCTGTAATCCCAGCACTTTGGGAGGCCAAGGCAGGCAGATCACCTGGGGTCAGGAGTTCGAGACCAGCTTGGTCAACTTGGTGAAGCCCCGTCTCTACTAAAAATACAAAAATTAGACGGGCATGGTGGCACAAGCCTGTAATCCTAGCTACTCGGGAGGCTGAGGCAGGATAATTGCTTGAACATGGGAGGCAGAGGTTGCAGAGAACCAAGATCGAGCCACTGCACTCCAGCCTGGGCGACAGAGCAAAACTCTGTCTCAAAAAATAAAGGGCAAATTGGCACTCACTTTGGTTGTTGGTGAAAGTGCAGTAGATGGTTTCTCTTGGGGGCAGATGTGGGCTGTTATTATGTTATCTAGATCAAACCAATGGCCATTTTAACGGAATGGGCCGTGCTTTCAAAAAGGAATTCTCCGATCTGCAGGTGGAGTGGCTGTGGCTGCCGAGGAAAGGGAATAGACTGGCCAGTCAACAGAGGAGGGCGTGGCTGGGTGGACTGAATGAGATTTTTGACCAATAAGCAGAAAATGTGGATGGGCCGGGGCGGGACCCTAGGGCTGGGATGGCCAATCAGTAGGGAGCAAGGCTGGGGGCGTTGTCCCTCGACTTTGAATTTGGTGCCTGGCTAGGAAGAAGACTTGGAAAAGAAGAGAGAGGCCTCAGAGTCTACAGGGCCGAACTCAGCAGCAGCTAACGAAGAGTTGTTCGAGGCCCTGAAAGGCGAGGGCGGCACGGACAGCGACCATATGAGGCAGGAAGCCTCCTTGGCAATCCGCTCCCCCTGTCCTCGGCTGCAGGAGGACATGGAAGCCTATGTGCTACGGCCAGCAGTCCCGGGTACCAGGATGCAGTGCTACCTCACCCGTGACAGGCGCGGCGTGGATAAGGGCTTGTTCCCCCTCTACTACCTCTACCTGGAGACCTCCGACAGCCTGAAGGTGCAGTCAGCCGGCCCAACAGCCTTGGGAGTAAGCGCCCACTTCCGTTCCGAGGCAAAATCCCACTCCTTTCTGAGCTAGGTCAAGACCAGCCTGAGGCCGGGCGCAGTGGCTCATGCCTGTAATCCCAGCACTTTGGGAGGCTGAGGCCGGTGGATCACCTGAGGTCAGGAGTTGAAGACCAGCCTGAACAATACGGTGAAACCCCGTCTCTATTAAACATACAAAAATTAGCCGGGTGTGGTGGCACGTGCCTGTTGTCCCAGCTACTCAGGAGTCTGAGACAGGAGAATCGCTTGAACCCGGGAGACAGAGGTTGCAGTGAACTGAGATAGCATCACTGCACTCCAGCCTAGGCGACAGAGCAAGACTCCATCTCAAAAAACAAAACCAACCAACAAGCAAAAAAGACCAGCCTGGACAACATGGCAAAACCCTGTCTTTACAAAAAATACAAAAATTGGCTGGGCGTGGTGGTATGCACCTGTAGTCCAAGCTACTCGGGAGGCTGAGGTGAGAGGATTGCTTGAGCCTGGGAGTTCAAGGCTGCAGTGAGACGTGGTCACGCCACTGCACTCCAGCCTGGACGACAGAGTGAGACTCTGTGTAAAAAAAAAAAAAAAAAAAAGGACCAGACACGGTGGCTCACACTTGTAATCCTAGAACTTTGGGAGGCTGAGGTGCACAGATCACAAGGTCAGGAGTTCGAGACCAGCCTGGCCAACATGGCAACACCTCGTCTCTACTAAAAATACAAAAATTAGCCAGGCGTGGTGGTGGGTGCCTGTAATCCTAGCTACTCGGGAGGCTGAGGCAGGAGAATGCTTGAAACTGGAAGGCGGAGGTTGCAATGAGCTGAGATCGTGCCACTGCACTCCAGCCTGGGCGAAAGAACGAAACTCCATCTCACACACACACAAAAAAAAGGCCAAGCACAGTGGTTCACGCCTGTAATCTCAACATTTCGGAGGCCAAAGCGGGTGGATCGTTTTTGCTGACGAGTTCCAGATCAGCGTGAGCAGCATGTTGGAACCCTGTCTCTACATAAATTTAAAAAAAAAAAAAAATAGCCAGGCATGGTGATGCCCACCTGTAGTCCCAGCTACTTGGAAGGCTGAGGTGGGAAAATGGCTGGAGCCCAGGAGTTAGAGATTTCCTGTCAAAAAAAAAAAAAAAAAAAAAAGTCTGGACCCTCCCTCACTGAGCCTTCCTTGCTATCAGCTCTCAGGCCTCACCCAATCCTGAGATAAATCCCGCCCCCAGAAACTAGGCTCCTCCCCTCACAGATTTGTCTTTCCAGATTCAAGCCACACTTCTCTCAATCTAGTCTTTCTGGCCTTTACCCTCCAAGTATGGTCTCATTTCCTCGGGGTATCCTCTCTCCCACCAGAAAGAGGTTTTTTGCCTACTCAGAGCCAAACCCATTTTTCCCAGATGAAACGCCTACAACAGTCCTGCTGCAATATTGCAAGTGAGGGTGCTCCCCATTCTCCAAAGCCAGACCCTTCCTGGGCTAAGCTTCAACCCTGGACGCATAGGCGGAAGGAATGAGGGGGAGATATTAAGACAAGAAGCTTCCATTCAGGACCCCGCTGATGGCTTCCCTCAGTGAGAACCGCATTTCCCAGTGAGTCTTGAGAAGCTCGTTGTGCCATCACCAGCTTCTCCATCATGGGACATGATGTTTCCTTGTCTTTGGACCCCTGGCTCTAACCAGCTACCAGAAGTCCATTCTTTTTTTTTTTTTTTCTTTTTGGAGATGGAGTCTCGCTCTGTCGCTCTGTCGCCCAGGCTGGAGTGCAGTGGTGCAATCTCAGCTCACTGCAAGCTCCGCCTCCCGGGTTCACACCATTGTCCTGCCTCAGCCTCCCAAGTAGCTGGGGCTACGGACGCCTGCCACCACGCCCAGCTAATTTTTTGTATTTTTAGTAGACACAGGGTTTCACCGTGGTCTCGATCTCCTGACCTTGTGATCCACCCGCCTCGGCCTCCTAAAGTGCTGGGATTACAGATGTGAGCCACCGCGCCTGGCCTTTTTTTCATTATTTTTTATTTTTGTTTTGAGATGGAGTCTCGCTCTGTCGCCCAGGCTGGAGTGCAATGGCACGATCTCAGCTGACTGCAACCTCTGCCCCCTGGGTTCAAGCAATTCTCCTGCCTCAGCCTCCCTACTGGCCAGGATTACAGGCAGGCACCACCACGCCTGGCTAATTTTTTTTATTTTTGGTGGAGATGTGGTTTCACCATGTTGACCAGGCTGGTCTCGAACTCCTGACCTCAAGTCATCTGCCCACCTCAGCCTCCCAAAGTGCAGGAATTACAGGTATGAGCCACCACACCCAGCCTCCAGAAGTCCATTCTAATGGACCGTTCCTCTCATCCATAGCACTTCCTCCTGGCTGGGCGAAAGAGAAGAAGGAGCAAAACTTCTAATTACCTCATCTCCCTGGATCCCACAGATCTATCTCGGGATGGGGACAACTTCGTGGGCAAAGTCAGGTGGGCAGAGCTCTGACATGTGGTGAGGAGCAGGTAGCAGGGAGCTTGGGGACAGGCGGATTTCATTTCCCAGCAGGCCACACACAGCATACCTTCCACCTGCTCACTGCTCAGGGACTAGAAGAACTGAAGAGTTTGGAACATAGGCTGGCATTTAAGGCATTTGACTCCTTGAGAGGCAAGGGACTGGGATTCCTAACTTTGTGTGGGAAAAGAGGCCTGGAATGTGTGAATTCTTCCATCCAAAAAAGAAGAGGGAGGTTGGGCATGGTGGCTCATGCCTGTGATCCCAGCACTTTGGGAGGCCGAGGCAGAAGGATCACTTGAGGTCAGGAGCTTAGGACCAGCCTGGCCAACATGGTGAAATCTCATCTCTATCAAAATTCAAAAATTAGCCAGGCATGGTGGCATGAACCTGTAATGCCAGCTACTTGGGAGGCTGATGCAGGAGAGTCAGTTGAACCCAGGAGGCAGAGGTTTTGGTGAGCTGAGATTGAGCTACTGCACTCCAGCTTGGGCAACAGAAAAAAGAAAAAAAAGAAGAAGGTTTCTAAAAGGCCATTTAAATAAAATAGGGAGGCTACATAAGTTACATGGCTCACCCAAGAAATGGGGGGCCTGGGACCATGGATGCTGGAAACATGATTGTTTCAATTATTTTATTATTATTATTATTATTGAGACAGAGTTTCACTTTTGTTGCCCAGGCTGGAGTGCAATGGCGTAATCTTGGTTCATTGCAACCCCCGCCTCCCGGGTTCAAGCAATTCTCCTGCCTCAGCCTTCCGAGTAGCTGGGATTACAGGCACGCACCACCACATCTGGCTAATTTTGTATTTTTAGTAGAGATGGGGTTTCTCCATGTCTGTCAGGCTGGTCTTGAACTCCCAACCACAGGTGATCCGTCCACCTTGGCCTCCCAAGGTGCTGGGATTACAGGTGTGAGCCACAGCACCCGGACTCATTTATTTACTTATTTTTATTTATGTATATATTTGTTTAGAGACAGAGTTTCATTCTATCACCCAGGCTGGAGTGCAGTGGCAAGATCACACCATTGCAGCCTTGACGTCTGGGGTTCAGGTGATCCTCTCACCTCAGCCTCTTGAGAGCTGGGACCACAAGCACAAACTGCCACACCGGACTAATTTTTCTATTTTTTTGTAGAGAAGGAGTTTTGCCATTTTGCCCAGGCTCAAGCTATCCTCCTGCCTCTGCCTCCCGGAGTGCTGGGATTACAGGCGTGAGCCCCTGTGCCCAGCCAGGAACATGATTCTCAGATATTCGGACATAGTCTTAGACATAGGGGATGGATGGGAAGAGTCGATGTGATGAGTGACACTTACTCAAAGAGTAACACTTAGTATTTTTATTCTATCCATTCCCTTCCTGGAGCAGATCCAATATCTTCGGCACCAAGTTCACCATCTTTGACAATGGGGTGAATCCTGACCGGGAGCATTTAATCAAGAATACTGCCCGGATCAGACGGGAGCTGGGGGCTGTGTGTTATGTGAGTGTCCTGGGGATGACAGAATGGGGTAGGATGGTCAGAAGAAGGAACCAGGCCAACTGGAATATAATACCCCCAGGAGCCCAACATCTTAGGATACCTGGGGCCTCGAAAAATGACTGCGATTCTCCCAGGAACCAACAGCCAGAACCAAAGAATCGATGTCCAGCCACGAAATGTGAGTCTCTGACGTCAGGAATCTCTGGGTCAGTGGAGCAGAAAGGGATGGGGCCAGTCCTCCTAGATCCCAGAGGAGGAAGAAGAGGAGGAAGAGGAGGCCAGTGGGTTACAAGTGTCCTATGAAGCCTGAAGGACTGTTAGACTTCCATGTCTCAGGGAATAAAGACTAGAGACTCAAAACGTTTGCATCCAGAGAAAAAAAGGGTTGGTGGTAGGTTAACAAACTCTTACCAAAAAGGGGTCTGATCCAGACTCCAAGAGAGGGTTCTTGGATCTCAGGCAAGAAAGAATTTGTGGCCAGTCCATAGAGTCAAGTGAAAGCAAGTTTATCAGAGAAGAAACAAAAGAATGGCTACTCCATAGGCAAAACAGCCAGCTGGTTGGCTATTTTTATGGTTATTTCTTGATTATATGCTAAACAAGAGGGGGATTATTCCTGAGTTTTCTGGGAAAGGGGTGGGCAATTCCAGGAACTGAGGATTCCTCCCTCTTTCAGGCTCTTTTTTTTTTTTTTTTGAGACACAGTCTTGTTCTGTCACCCAGGCTGGAGTGCAGTGGCAATATCTCGGCTCACTGCAAGCTCGGCCACCTGGGTTCACGTCATTCTCCTGCTTCAGCCTCCCGAGTAGCTGGGACTACAGGCACCCGCCACCATGCCCATCTAATTTTTTATATTTTTAGTAGAGACAGGGTTTCACTGTGTTAGCCAGGATGGTCTCGATCTCCTGACCTCGTGATCCACCCGCCTTGGCCTCCCAAAGTGCTGGGATTACAGGCGTGAGCCACGGCTCCCGGCAGTAACTTCTCTTAGAAGCAAAATTTATTCAAAGATCTGTGCTAACATTCTTTTTTTTTTTTTTTTTTTTTTTTTTGAGACGGAGTCTCGCTCTGCCGCCCAGGCTGGAGTGCAGTGGTCGGATCTCAGCTCACTGCAAGCTCTGCCTCCTGGGTTCACGCCATTCTCCTGCCTCAGCCTCCCAAGTAGTTGGGACTACAGGCGCCCGCCACCGCGCCCGGCTAGTTTTTTGTATTTTTTAGTAGAAATGGGGTTTCACCGTGTTAGCCAGGATGGTCTCGATCTCCTGACCTCGTGATCCGCCCGTCTCGGCCTCCCAAAGTGCTGGGATTACAGGCTTGAGCCACCGCGCCCGGCCGCTAACATTCTTAAATATCTGTTAGCCGTAATAAAGAAATCAGTGTACTTTATGTTCTTAGCTCCCACAATTTAGCCTAAATATTTTCCCTGGCATGCTCATACTGGTCCAAGCAAGCATTAGGTCATAGCCTGTTCCTCTTCCTTATTTGAAGGTGTTTTTACCTTTCTCAGCATTCCACAAGTTACTTCCTCCTTCCTTTGTTCTCCTCCATTTTTTCCTCTTTTAAAAAGTTCTAAGTTGCTAGCCAATCGGGACAAATACAGAATGTGAGGTCCCGTTCCAGCCAATGGAAACCGGACACAGCAGTAGGGTGGATGCGTCAGGTTATAAATGACCCTGTCTCCTTTGTTCGGTGTATTCTAGCAGCAAAACTCCTGGCAAGTGTACCCTTTCTGCAGAAAGTAAAAAAATGGCCTTGCTGAGGAAATTAAGTTTATGTTCAAGTGCTATTTCTTTACGGCACCGGGGAACAAGCATTTCTAACATTGTGATACCAGTCCTGTCAAACTCCTGTCTCATCCTGTGACTAAGAATGCCTAGCCTCTTGGGAATGCAGCCCAGCAGGTCTCATCCTCATTTTACCCAGCCCCTGTTCAAGATGGAGTCACCCCTGTTCAAGATGGAGTTTCGAAAGCCTCTGAGAAAAACCACAGCCCCTTCTTTACCTTCTAGGAACAGGAGTCACTACTGAGTCGCTACCAACGTGGGGAAAAACAAGGGTTGCTTTTGCTGCACAGCAAAACCCCGTCGTGGAACAAGGAGAACGGTGTCTACACGCTCAATTTCCATGGTCGAGTCACTCGGGCTTCGGTGAAGAACTTCCAGATCGTGGATCCCAAACACCGTGAGCTCCTGGAAACCATTTTAGCCGGGCCAGGTGGGGTGGGGTTAGGGTGTGAAAGGAAGGGAACTACATCTCCCATCATCACTTGAGCATTTTTCTAGGCAGGGCAGATGCCACCCTATTGCAAAGCCTATTGGGAATTGTAGTTTACACACCCCTCAAGGTTTCTGGCTTAGTGAGGGCACCGCTCAGCCTCTTAAAAGTCTCAATTCTCGGCCTGGTGCAGTAGCTCACGCCTATAATCCTAGCATTTTGGGAGGCCAAGGCGGGTGGATCACCTGAGGTCAGGAGTTCGAGACCAGCCTGGTCAACATGGTGAAACCCCGTCTCTACTAAAAATACAAAATTAGCCAGGCATGGTGGCACATGCCTGTAATCCCAGCTACTTGGGAGGCTGAGGCAGAAGAATTGCTTGAACCTGGGAGGCAGAGGTTGCCGTGAGCCAAGATCAGGCCACTGCACTCCAGCCTGGGCGACAGAGCAAGACTCTGTCTCGAAAAAAGAAAAAAAAATAGTCTCAGTTCTCGAAGCTGGAAGATGAGAGTCTGGCTAAGGCTTCGTTCCTGATTCACTTCTCAGCGGAACATCTGGTGCTCCAGTTCGGCCGAGTGGGCCCAGACACATTCACCATGGACTTCTGCTTCCCGTTTAGCCCACTCCAGGCCTTCGGCGTCTGCTTGTCCAGTTTCAGTTGGAAGCTGGCTGTTGAATAACTCAATAAAATACCATACCCTTACCAGTTTCTGTGCCTCCTCATTTGGAGGAAGGGCCCAGACATGCCTTCTTTTGCACCACCTTAATAACCAACACTGTCCGGGCAAGCTGGCTCACGCCTGGAATCCCAGCACTTTGGCAGGCTGAAGCCGGTGGATCACCTGAAGTCAGGAGCTCGAGGCCAGCCTGGCCAACATGTGAAACCCTGTCTCCACTAAAAGTACAAAAATTAGCTGGGCGTGGTGGCTGACACCTGTAATCCCAGATACTTGGGAGGCTGAGGCAGGAGAAACACTTGAACCCAGGAAGCAGAGGCTGCAGTGAGCCGATAGCTCCACTTCACTCCAGTCAGACTCTGTCTCAAAAAAAAAAAAAAAAAAAAAATGCCGGGCATGGTGGCTCACGCCTGGAATCCCAACACTTTAGGAGGTTGAGGTGGAAGGATCACCTGAGGTCAGGAGTTCAAGACCAGCCTTGCCAATATAGCAAAACCCCATCTCTACTAAAAATACAAAAATTAGCTGGTGGTGCATGCCTGTAATCCCAGCTACTCTGGTGGCTGAGGCATGAGAATTGCTTGAACCTGGGAAGCGGAGGTTGCAGTGAGCCGAAATAGTGCCACTGCACTCTAGCCTGGGCAAGAGAATGTGACTCTATCTCAAAAAAATAAAATAAAATAAAATAAAGGCCGGGTGCGGTGGCTCACGCCTGTAATCCCAGCACTTTGAGAGGCTGAGGCGGGCGGATCATGAGGTCAGGAGATTGAGACCATCTTGGCTAACACAGTGAAACCCCCTCTCTACTAAAAATACAAAAAAAATAGCCGGGCGTGGTGGCGGGCGTGTGTAGTCTCAGCTACTCGGGAAGCTGAGGCAGGAGAATGGCGTGAACCCGGGAGGCGGAGCTTGCAGTGAGCCGAGATCACGCCACTGCACTCCAGCCTGGGCGGCAGAGCGAGACTCCGTCTCAAAAAAAAAAAAAAAAAAGGAATTTTCACACTACATCGGAAGAATCAGGAGGAACTAGCTGAGCAAGAAGGCTCAGGGTTGGGATCCTCAGGCAGCAGGTAGCACTCATACAAAGGTTTTAAATTAGGTGGAATTAGGTTTGGTTGCCTTGGGGAAATGAAAAGATTATATGGCAGGAGTGGGGATCTCAAACTCCTGACCTCGAGTTAGGGACCAGCCTGACCAACATGGTGAAACTCCGTCTCTACTAAAAATACAAAAATTAGCCGTGCGTGGTGGTGGGCCCCATAATCCCAGCTGTTCAGGAGGCTGAGGCAGGAGAATCGCTGGAACCCGGGAGGCGGAGGTTGCAGTGAGCCAAGATCGCACCATTGCACTCCAGCCTGAGAGACAGAGCAAGACTCCCTCTCAAAACAAACACCTGATCTCAAGTGATCCATCCACCTCAGCCCACCCAAAGTGCTGGGATTTCTAATTTAAATGATAATAACCCTTCCCAGAACTAAGCTGCTTTTGTGAAGCTAATGAAAGGCCATTAGGTTAGGAGGATGAGAGGAACCTGCGTTCTGTGAAGGTCTAGAGGAAGAGTAATACAAAAATTAGCCCTGCGTGGTAGCTCACACCTGTAATCCCAGGTACTAGGGAGGCTGAGGCAGAACTGCTTGAACCCAGGGGATTGCAGTGAGCTGAAATCACGCCACTGCACTCCAGCCTGGATGACACAGCGAGACTTGGTCTCAAAAAATAAATAAATAAATAAGAATAAAAATTAGAGGTAGAGGTGGGCATAGTGGCTCGTGCCTGTAATCCCAGCACTTTGGGAGACCAAGGCGGGCGGATCACGGGGTCAGGAGTCTCAAACTCCCGACCACCGACATGGTGAAACTCCTTCTCTACTAAAAATACAAAAATTAGCTGGGCGTGTTGGCTCACACCTGTAATCCCAACTACTCAGAAGGCTGAGGCAGGGCCGGGCGCGGTGGCGCAAGCCTGTAATCCCAGCACTTTGGGAGGCCGAGACGGGCGGATCATGAAGTCAGGAGATCGAGACCATCCTGGCTAACACGGTGAAACCCCGTCTCTACTAAAAAATACAAAAAAAACTAGCCGGGCGAGGTGGCAGGCGCCTGTAGTCCCAGCTACTCAGGAGGCTGAGACAGGAGAATGGCGTGAACCCAGGAGGCGGAGCTTGCAGTGAGCTGAGATCCGGCCACTGCACTCCAGCCTGGGCGACAGAGTGAGACTCCGTCTCAAAAAAAAAAAAAAAAAAAAGAAGGCCGAGGCAGGAGAATCGCTTGAACCCGGGAGGCGGAGGTTGCTGGTGTGCCGCGATCTGCCATTGCACTCCAGCCTGGGTAACAAGAGTGAAACTCCGTCTAAAAAAAAAAAAAAAAAAGCCGGAAGTGGTGGTGCACGCCTGTGGTCTCAGCTTCTTGGGAGACTGAGCCAGGAGAATTGTTTTTTGGTTTTTGGTTTTTTTTTTGGTGGGGGGAAGGGGACGGACTCTTGCTCACTGAAAGCTCCGCCTCCCGGGTTCACGCCATTCTCCTGCCTCAGCCTCCTGAGTAGCTGGTACTGCACTCGCCTACCACCATGCCCGGCTAATTTTTTTTTTTTTTTTTTTGTATTTTTGGTAGAGATGGGGTTTCACTGTGTTAGCCAGGATAGTCTCGATCTTCTGACCTTGTGATCCACCCACTTCGGCCTCCGAAAGTGTTGGGATTACAGGTGTGAGCCACCGCACCCAGCCAGGAGAATTGTTTTAACCTGGGAGGTGGAGGTTGCAGTGAGCCACGATGTCGCCACGGCACCTCAGCCTGGGCAACAGAGTGAGACTCCATATCAAAAAAAAAAAAAAAACCCAAAAAACAGTATATAGAATAATTACCCTATTATAGCATTTATTTCATGAGCATTGTTTTAAGTTTTAACTCCTTTGAGGCCTTACAATCCCAGAAGGTATGTACAATTGTTAGTCACCTTACAGATAAGGAAACTAGGTCTATGGACACAGGGCTTATCAGTGTGAAATCAGGCTGTGACAGCAATCATATAGGGTGGTTGCAGGAGATTAGAAAATTCCAGGCAGCAGTTTCACATGACCAGAATAGCAACAGCAAACTTGAAATAGCTACAGTAACTGTGGGTTGATAAGATTCCAAAAAACCAGGCTGTAGGCCAAGTAGACTAAGACCGACTAGACCTAATATGGTGCTGGGTCTGACCTCGGTTTCCCGTAGGACCTCATTGTATGTTCATTAACACAGTCACACACCCACCAACATCATGACAGTCCTAGGAACACCCATATTTGGTATAAAGATGGGTGGTACCTCAGTTCTAAGAAATCTCCATCTTTTTCCAGGAATGCTCATGAGTGTTTTACCCCTTGGTTAAAAAAATCCAAAAATGGCCAGCGTCATGGCTCATGCCTGTAATCCCAGCACTTTGGGAGGCCAAGGTGGGTGGATCATGAGGTCAGGAGTTCGAGACCAGCCTGATCAACATAGTGAAACCCTGTCTCCACTGAAAATACAAAAATTAGCCAGGCGTGGTGGCATGCGCCTGTAATCCCAGCTACTCAGGAAACTAAGACAGGAGAATCGCTTGAACCCAGGAGGCAGAGATTGCAGTGAGCCAAGATCGCACCACTGCACTCAGGGCTGGGCGACAGAGCAAGACTCCATCTCAAAAAAAAACAAAACTATAGGCTGGCCACGGTGGCTCATGCCTGTCATCTCAGCATTTTGGGAGGCCAAGGCAGGTGGATCAGGAGGTCAGGAGTTTGAGACCAGCCTGGCCAACATAGTGAAACCATGTCTCTACTAAAAACACAAAAATTAGCCAGGCATGGTGGCGCGCACCTGTAGTCCCAGCTACTCGGGAGGCTGTGGCAGGAGAATCACTGGAACCCGGGAGGCAGAGGTTGTGGTGAGCTGAGATCGCGCCATTGTACTTCAGCCTGGGCAACAGAGCGAGACTCAGTCTCAAAAAAAAAAAAGAAAAAGAAAACTATAAAACCCACCAGCTGTTAGGTTCAAAAGCCTCAGGATGAGTGGAAGCAAATTTGAGGAAAAGCAGTTTATCCCCCAATGAAGTGCTTTGTTTTATGCTATTCTCTTCCCAGCTACCTCGGGGACCTGTGAAAACAGAATGCTGTCCGTTTCTGACACACACACAGACCCTGCTTGCTACAAATCAAAAGGCTTTATTCCTTATACAAACCCACACTTAGAAAAAATAGTTAATAAATTATAGGCAAACCAGTTGGTCTTAGCCACGCCTCCCAAAGAGGTCCAGGGGAGCCGTTGCTGCACCAGGAGAGGAGGGGGAGGATGTGGCAACAGCTTGGCTCAAGGGCGTGGCCTGGACTGGGGACAAAGGGACAGAGGAGGAAGGCAAGGTCTGGGTGAGGGCAGGGATGGGGGCTAAAGGTGGGTTCCTGAGGCGTGCCCAGGCTCTGGCCCGGGCAGCAGGGGTGAGGCAGGGGCTCAGCTCCTCCTGGGCCAGGGCGATACGGCGTGCAAAGCGGCTCCGATCCCGAGCAAGCTGCTCCCAGGGGCCCTGGCGGGCGGCCTGGGCCGGCCCTGCCCAGACAGCCAGAAAATGGACAGTGACCTTCTCGGAGAAGTGCACCTGGGGGCAGACACAGGGACACAGGCAGGAGAGGGACACAGCCACGGGAATCCGGATGGGGAAGAGAGAGAGAGAGGCAAACAAAAATTAGTTATTACACAAAAATGCTTTCTATCTGGCTAGTCACTTGCCTGTCACTGTCATGGGATTCTCCATCTGACTCACTGAAAGCAGAGACGGTTTCCTGGGGTTGCTGTGAGCCACAGCTGCTCCCTCCTCCCCCAGGGGCCTGGCCTCTTACAAGAGATTGCGTGACAGTGTACACAGCCCTCCCCATAGAAATGACACGCAATCCTCTGCAACATACAGGGACCTGGAGTCTCAGCCTCCAGCCCCTTCCTCTCCCAGACTCAAGAATCTGGGCTCTCGGCCAGACGTGGTAGCTCATGCCTGTAATCCCAGCACTTGGGGAGGCTGAGATGGGCAGATCACGTGAGGTCAGGAGTTCAAGACCAGCCTGGCCAACATGGTGAAACCCCCATCTCTACTAAAAATACAAAAAAATTAGCTGGGTGTGGTGTCGTGTGCCTGTTATCCCAGATACTCCAGAGGCTGAGGCACGAGAATTGCTTGAACTCGGGCTGCAGAGGTTGGCAGTGAGCCAAGATCGTGCCACTGCACTCCAGCCTAGGTGACAGTGCAAGACTCAATTTAAAAAAAAAAAAAAAGGCCGGGCACGGCGGCTCATGCCTGTAATCCCAGCATTTTGGGAGGCCGAGGTGGGAGGATCATGAGGTCAGGAGATCGAGACCATCTTGGCTAACATGGTGAAACCCCTTCTCTACTAAAAATACAAAAATTAGCCGGGCGAGGTGGCGGGCGCCTGTAGTCCCAGCTACTCGGGAGGCTGAGGCATGAGAATGGCGTAAACCCGGGAGGCGGAGCTTGCAGTGAGCCGTGATGGCGCCACTGCACTCCAGCCTGGGCGACACAGCGAGACTCCGTCTCAAAAAAAAAAGAATCTGGGCTCTCAGCACCCACCTTTCTGGCCTTTAGGGGAATCTCGGGGTCCAGATCACGGGTAGGGGTTTCTGGGCGCTTGAGCCGCCTCTGCAGTCGGAGGGGCAGTCTAGGAGGAGCCCAGGGAGGTGGTGGCTTCTCTCCAGGTACATAGATGGCCACTCGGAAGGGGCAGGGCTCAGCTTCTCCCCAGTCCTCAGCAGCTTCCTCTTCCTCTGTCTCCTTTCCAGGTCGGTATACCCAGCCCCTGAAGTGGGCACTCTGGGCCGGGTGGGAGGGATGTGGGTCTGACTCAGCTTCTCCCATGGCTGCTTCTGAATCATCTTCCTTACCCTCACTATCCGCATCCTCATCTTCCTCCTCCTCTGTGTCCTCTCCTGGCCGATACACCCAGGACTTCAAGAAAGCACTTGGAGGGGGTGTGGAAGTGGAAATTTCAGCTTCTCTTTCATCCTCAGCTGATCCTGTATCACTGTCCTCATCTTCCTCCTCCTCCGTGTCCTCTCCTGGTCGATACACCCAGGACTTCAAGAAGACACGTGTAGCAGGAGTGGAAGAGGAAGCCTCAGCTTCTCCCTCTTCCTCATCTGATCCAGAGTCACTGTCCTCATCTTCCTCATCTTCCTCTTCCTCCGTGTCCTCTCCAGGCCAATACACCCAGGCCTTCAGGAAGGCACTTGAGGGGGGGATGCAGGGAGGACACTCAGCTTCTCCATCCTTCTCAGCTGCCCCCAAAATCTTGACCTCACCCTCCTCTTCATCACTGGGTTGGCACCACCAGGACTTGAGCTGGGGCCTTTGGGCTGGGGCTGAGGAGTGTGGCCCTGGGGCAGCTTCTCCTTTCCCAGCTTCTTCGTGTGCCTTTTCTTCCTTCTCCTCGGACGCCTCTCCTGAACGATACTCCCAGGCCCTGGGGTTGGAGCCTGAAGATGGGGGGGACACGGAGGTCTTCCTGGCTCCTTTACTTTTTTCTATTCTTCTTTCGTCCTCCGTGGCTTGATTCTCTTCCTCCCCTGGGCAAGACACCCAAGTGCTGGGCTTGGATCCTGGAGACAAGGCAGAAGTAGAGGTTCTGCGAGTTTCTTTCTTTACAGCTTCTTCATCGACCTCTTCCTCCACTGCTGGACAACACTCCCGGTGTGACAGAGGATAAGAGAACTTGTTAACTCCCTCCTCTTCAGCAACTCCCTCTTCCTCAGCTTTCTCCTCCCCTGGGTTCTTATCAGAACCTTGCAGCGTCCTTATCAGAAGGCTGGGAGACAGGGGAGCAGGCTGGCCATCTGCAAATTGACTTCCCTGCCCTCTAGGGACGCTGGTTGCTTCTCGCTCACTATATATGTCATCATAATCATCCAAAAGTCCCCAGGCTTCAGGAAGGGAACTGCTGGTTTTCAGGCCCAGTGTTTCTCTGTTCTCTCCAGGGCCTGCACGGTCTTCAGCCTCCTCATCAAGGCGTCTGCCGCAAGGGATATGGGGGGTTGCCAGAGGAGTCCTGGCTTCTCCCTCCAGGCCAGCTTCTACCAGAGCTACTCCTTTTACTGCCTCCACCAGCCAGGGCTCTGGAGGTCCCAGGCCCCTCAGGCGGCTCCAGGCCCGGCTGAGGAGGCCCATCACTGGGGACAGGAGGAAGAAATGGTGGGCATCCCTCCATGGGGTAGCCTGATGGGGTGCTTGGCCTGGGGCCATGTGTCTGGGCTGGAAAAGGGGGAGGAAAAAAATAAAGTTTAGGGGCCATTTAGGGGATGGCATCCGGGCATGACTATGAGTCATAGCAACAGAAATAGTAACACAACTATTGTCAACAGCAACGCAAGAGTCCCAAATTCCTTTCTGATCTCAGCCACGCCCATCTCTGTCTCTTGGCTCTGTTCTCTCTCATCTCTCAATAGCCAGGAGTCTGAGCCCCTAGTTCTTCCTTAGATCCAAGGGTCCAAGCCCCCAGCCCCCTCTTTCTTCAGACGCAGAAGTCCCAGTCCCAAGAACCAAGAACAAAAGTCTTTTGCTTGCTTCCCTTGGCGACAAAGTCATAGTCCCTCCCTAGCTCTCTCATCCTGCTGAAGATCAAACCCTCACACCCTCCTCCCTTGCAGACTCAAACATTCTGACCCGACCCCCCACTTGCTAGATGATTCCTTCACGGGGACCCAAGAATCTGGCTTCCAGATCCCTCCTCCCTCAGGCTCCGGACTCCAGGGTCCCAATCTCTTCTTCCTAAATCCAGGTCTCCAGCCCCGTGGGGACCCAGGCGTTCCGACCCCTTACTCACCGGTGGGGGGCTGCGCGTCACCCCGGGGGCAGGAGCGCCGGCTCGGTCTGCCAGAAGCGATCACAGGTCCTGACGATTAGGAAGGCCAGCGCGTTCATCTCACCCTCAGGCGTCGGGCTCCAGGGGACTCAGAGTATCTCCGGCTGCCTCAAGCGCAGTGGCGACAAGCGGGCGCGGGGTCCTGCGGCGTCTTGCATACGATCAACAACTTGGACAGGAACCAACACGATGAGCGCAAGCGTAAGCCACGACGCGTTTATATTCTACAGCGCCTGGCGTGCTGACGTCACGGGGAGAGGCGGGGTTTCGAGACCACAACCCGAAGGGTGGGAAGTGAAAGACTGGACTTCTCGCGGAGATTCCAGCCTTTGTAACGTCTCGGCGGAGTTTCCGAGCGTGACCACGCCCCCCCAACCAGCAAACTGTCAATCAAATGCGTGGTCCTGCTTCAGCAGCGAGCCGGTTCTCTCTTAGCTGAGGGCCAATGCCTTCCCACCCAAATTTATTTATTTGTGTATTTATGTATTTATTTACTTATTTATTTATTTAGGTTCGTTAGTTATTTTGAGGCGAGTTTTGCTCTTGTTGCTCAGGCTGGAATGCAATGACGCTATCTCGGCTCACCGCAACCTCCGCCTCCGGGGTTCAATCTCCTGCCTCAGCATCCCGAGTAGCTGGGATTACAGGCAGGTGCCACCACGCACGGCTAATTTTGTATTTTTTGAGCAGAGACGTAGCTTCTCCATGTTGGTCAGGCTGGTCTGGAACTCCTGACCTCAGGGGATCTGCCCGCCTTGGCCTCCCAAAGTGCTGGGATTACAGGCGTGAGTCACCGCGTCCGACCTATTTATTTATTTATTTATTTATTATTTATTTATTATTTATTTATGTATTTTTCTGAGACGGGATTTCACCATGTTTGCCAGGCTGGTCTCGAACTCCTTACCTCAGGTGTTCTGCCTGCCTCGGCCTCCCAAAATGCTGGGATTACAGGCGTGAGTTACCGCCCCAGGCCTATGTATTTATTTATTTTATTATTATTATTATTTTGAGACGGAGTCTCGCTCTATCACCCAGGCTGGAGTGCAGTGGCCCGATCTTGGCTCACTACAAGCTCTGCCTCCCGGGTTCATGGCATTCTCCTGCCTCAGCCTCCCGAGTAGCTGGGACTACAGGCCCCTGCTACCATGCCTGGCTAACTTTTTGTATTTTTAGTAGAAGCAGGTTTTCACCGTGTTAGCCAGGATGGTCTCAATCTCCTGACCTTGTGATCCGCCCGCCTCGGCCTCCCAAAGTGCTGGGATTACAGGCGTGAGCCACCTCGCCCGGCCTGTTATTTATTTATTTTTTTTGAGACAGAGTCTCGCTCTGTCACTGAGGCTGGAATGCAATGGTGCGATCGGCTCACTGCAGCCTCCATCTCCTGGGTTCAAGCAATTCTCCCGCCTCAGCCTCTGAGTAGCTGGGATTACAGGCATGCACTACCACACCTGGCTAATTTTTTGTATACAGACAGGGTTTCGCCATGTTGCCCAGGCTGGTCTTGAACTCCTGAGCTCAGGCAATCTACCCACCTTGGCCTCCCAAAGTGTTGGGATTATAGGCGTGAGCCACTGCACCCGACCTATTTATTTATTTTTTGAGACAGAGTCTCACTTTGTTGCCCAGGCTGGAGTTCAGTGGCGCCATCTCGGCTCACTGCAGCCTCCACCTCCCGGGTTCCAGTGATTCTCCTGCCTCAGCCTCTGGAATAGCTGGGATTACAGGAGTGTGCCGCAATGCCCAGGTAATTTTTGTATTTTTAGTAGAGACAGTGTTTTGCCACGTTGACCAGGCTGGTCTTGAGCTCCTGACCTCAGGTGATCTGCCCGCCTTGGCTTCCCAAAGTGCTGGAATTACAAGCATGATCCACTGTACCTGGTCTCCTACCCCAATTTAGCCCAAAGGCCCAGCCTACAGCCCCCCATTTTCTTTCTCTTTCTTTCTTTCTTTCTTTCTTTCTTTCTTTCTTTCTTTCTTTCTTTCTTTCTTTCTTTCTTTCTTTCTTTCTTTCTTTCTTTCTTTCTTTCTTTCTTCTCTCTCTCTCTCTCTCTCTCTCTTTCTTTCTTTCTTTCTTTCCTTTCTTTCTTTCTTTCTTTTTCTTTCTTTCTTTCTTTTTCTTTCTTTCTGTCTCTCTCTCTCTCTCTCTTTCTTTCCCCCCTCCTTGCCTCCTTCCTTCCTTCCTTTCTCTCTTTCTCTCTCTCTCTGTCTCTCTCTCTTTCTTTTTTTCGAGACGGTGTCTGGCTCTGTCACCCAGGCTGGAGTGCAATGGTGTGATCTTGGCTCATTGCAACCTCCACCTCCCAGGTTCAAGCAATTCTCCTGCCTCAGCCTCCCGAGTAGTTGGGAGTACAAGAGCTCGCCACCACGCACAGCTAGAGTCTCCTATTTTCACATGCAGTTGGTTTCCTCCCTGAGTGCGAGGGTGTCATTGTTCCCATTTCACAAATGGGGAAACAGGCTTGAAAATGAAACCACTTGACTAAGATAGTCACAGCAGAGTCCAGATTCCTTGCAAATGAGAATGAAGATGTAAGCACTATGAGATCAGGCACTTTGCTAGGCTCAGTGCTTTTAAAAAAATAATAATTAATTTAGGCCAGGTGCGGTGGCTCACGCCTGTAATCCCAGCACTTTGGGAAGCTGAGGCGGGCAGATCACGAGGTCGAGATTGAGATCATCCTGGCCAGCATGGTGAAACCCTGTCTCTACTAAAAATAGAAAAATTAGGCCGGACGCAGTGGCTCATGCCTGTAATCCCAGCACTTTGGGAGGCTGAGGCAGGCGGATCACAGGGTCAGGAGATCGAGACCATCTTGGCTAACCCGGTGAAACTCTGTCTCTACTGAAAATGCAAAAAAAAAAAATTAGCCGGGCGTGGTGGCGGGCGCCTGTAGTCCCAGCTACTTGGGAGGCTGAGGCAGGAGAATGGTGTGAACCTGGGAGTTGGAGCTTGCAGTGAGCCGACATCTTTCCACTGCACTCCAGCCTGGGCAACAGAGCAAGACTCCGTCTCAAAAGGAAAAAAAAATGAGTTGGGTGTGGTCACACGTGCCTGTAGTCCCAGCTACTCAGGAGGCTGAGGCAGGAGAATCACTTGAACCCAGGTGGCGGAGGTTGTAGTGAGCCGAGATCGTGCCACTGCACTCCAGCCTGGCAACAGAGCTAGACTCTGTCTCAAAAAAAAAAAAAAAATTCATTTTCTAAATAGAGACAGGGTCTCGCTATGATGCCCAGGCTGGTCTTGAGCTCCTGGTCTCAAGTGATCCTCCTGCCTTGGTCTCCCAAAGTGCTGGGATTACAGGCATGAGCCATTGCGCCCGGCCAGGGTTCACTGCTTTCTTCTCAGTGACTGCAACAGACAGTGCCTGCACATAGTAGGTGCTCAACAGATGCATGGTGAATGGTGGTTAAACCAAAAGCTTGGATTCCTTCCCGGTCACAGGCACAAGGCTCCACTCCTGGGTTTCATCTGCTTCAAGCTTAGGCAATAGCTCTGCCTCCACAAACCACAAGTCTGCCTGGGTGGCACTCTTCATGCGAGTGGGGGCGCTTCTGCTACAAGTTCCAGGCCCGGGGTGACAGTTCCAGCCCCCAGCTCTCCTCCCCTACCTACGGATGCATAATCTTGTTCCTCAAAATATACCAAGGAACCATGTCTCTCTCCTGAGGGAGTTGTCCTCAAGTCTAGAAGAGAATTCTCACCTGGATCTGAGGTGGAGGTTTGGAACTCTCCATTTCACCCTGCCCTACTGGGACCATCCCCTTTTCTCCCTAGGGGACCTGGACAGACTATCCCTGGCCCCTTCCAATCACAGTCATGTTTCCAGACTCCCAGCTCATTCACGACTCAGGAGTCCTGACTCCTAGCTCAGACCTTCTGGGGCACCCAGGCGTCTGGATCCCTAACCCATTCCCTGCAGGGCTTTGGAAGTCTGAGTCCCCACCCCTTACAACACACAAACCTCCTCCATGTAGGACACCAGTGGCCCCGGTCCCCAACCACAGCAGCAAACCCACGGGGGCTCTGGAGTGCAGGCCTCAGGTCCAACTCTCCAAACACTGAGAAGCCCCAACCTTGGTCCTTAAGGGACCTAGGAATTGGGGGACCCAAGCCCCTCCCCTCAGCTGTGGGGGCAGCTGAGCCAGGGGTCAGGCTGTAGTGGGGAGGCCAGAAGGGGCGGGGACAGCCGGGATTGGGAGGGGAGAACAGCAGCGTGGGCGGCTGGCAGAGGCAGGGAAAGACCAGCAGAGAGGAAAGAGAAACTGGGAGAGGGAGGAAGGGAGAAAGTGAGAAGGGAAATCGGAAAGAGAAAGGGGAGGAAACGGCAGACGTGGAGAGTCAGAGAGAGAGACAGAAAGAGGAAGAGACTGAGTGTGAAGGAGAGAGGACACGGGATGACAGAGAGAGAGAGAGAGAGAGCGCGTGAATGAGATAGAGACTTAAAGAAGAGACCCTGTGAGTCTGTCAATCAAAGATTTGGACAGAAACGGAAAGATTGGAGAGAGAGATAGAGGGAGAGAATGAGTGAGAGAGAAACTGGAAGAGACAGAGATCAGAGAGAGGAGAGACACAGAAAGTGAGACTGGGGAGGGAGATAGTGTAAAACGGAGAGAGAGAGAGAGAGAGAGAGAGAGAGAGACCATAAGAGACGGGAGACAGACAAAAAGTGAGCAGGTGAGGAGAGAGATTGAGAACTATGAGAGACAGCAGCTAAGAGACAAAGGAGGCGGGAGACTGCCTGGGTGCTGCTGCAGCACCCACACCGTCCTCTTGCCCCCTGTCTTTGGGACCCTAGAGCTGGGTAAGTTCCCTGGCTGGGCTGGGAGGGCCTCTCTGGGTGCACATTCCTGCTGCTGCGGGGCTTGGCTTGGGGAGTTGGCAGGGATGCTTTGGGGGCGCATGTGGGAGGGCGGGAGACAGGTAGCCTGGGGCAGCCGGAAGGAGGCAGGGAATAGGGGGTCCTTAAGCTCAGAGAGGGTCAAATTCCTGGCCTGAGTGCAGTGGGGAGGAATAAAGGATTCCCTATTCTCTGGCCTGGGCTGCAGACAGCTGCCCCCTCCCGCAGCTGCCAGGGCCGCCTACCTCTCTTGGCACCACTCTTGGTATGTGGTCACGGGCCATGGCCTCCCCCAGCCCCTCAGTCCCGAAACAACAGGCTCTTTCTCTGCAGCCTCCTCAGACCTCCAAGCCCCTGACCCCATCTCTGTCCCGCACCCATCACTGTGGAGACACAGCCCCTTTCTTTCTCTCCCCAGCCCTTGATGGAGGGGAGCCGACCTCGAAGCAGCCTGAGCCTGGCCAGCAGCGCCTCTACCATCTCCTCACTCAGCAGCCTGAGCCCCAAGGTTTGAGCTTCCTGGCGGGGATGGGGAGGAAGGTGGGGCTCTGGGCCGCCCATCCCTCTGTTTCCCCAAGGACTCTGGTTGTTAAGGACAAGGATCCTTAGCAACAGGGTCTGCCAGACAGTAAGGTCCCAAATTGCCTACCAGCCGCAGCTAGGAATTCAGAGGCACTCCCAGCTCTGTCCCCACCCTTTGTATTTTCCTAACTCTAAACCAGAGTAACAACCTCCCTTGACCCTGGTTGCTAAGATAAAGCCGCTCCCCAGCCATGAGGCCCCTTGAGTTCTCAGAAGTAGCGGGCTGCTCTTGATTAGTGCTAGAACTTGCTGTCCTATCTCTTGCCATCCAGTCTATCCACTAATGAAATCCTATAAGGAAAGACCCTTCTCTGACGGTAAGACCCAAGGGGCCCCTGGATACTTGCATCCCAAATCGGCATCCCGGCCAAAAGCTTAGGGAGACACTCATTTCTTTTTCCTCCTGCCATTCCACACATGTCCTTTCCTGTGTTCGGAGCCCGGAGATCTGACTCAGCCTTGGTCGGTACCACCGCTTCCCAGGAAGGGCATATTGTGGGGACCTGGCTAAGGATGCCTGAGATATCTGTGGGCATCGGGAGACGAGGCTCCATCCGGGCAGGATGGAGGGATTTAAAGCTTCCTCTCCTTGGACTTGGTTGCTAAGGGGTGTGACCGCAGGGCACCAGGGCATCCTTTGATTCACCGGGGACTCAGCGTGAGAGTTCCCCCTGATTATGGGGACCTCCCAGCCCATAGTCCCAGTTCACATCCCAAAAGCCCCTACTACAGCTCTAGCTCTGGTGGCCAAGGGCATCTGCTTCTTGGCAGTGGACTCTTGATCAGGAAATTGCTTCCCTACAGCCTCTTCCTTGCCTCTGAACACCTCCCTCCGCCCATCAAAAAGAGAGTCTCGGCCCGACACAGTGGCTCATGGCTGTAATCCCAGCACTTTAAGAGTCTGAGGCGGGTGGATCACCTGAGGTCAGGAGTTCGAGACCAGCCTGACCAACATGGCGAAACCCTGTCTCTAGTAAAAATACAAAAATTAGCCAGGCGTGGTGGCACGTGCCTGTAATCTCAGCTACTCGGGAGGCTGAGGCAGGAGAATCACTTGAACCTGAGAGGTGGAGGTTGCAGTGAGCCAAGATTGTACCATTGCACTCCATCCTGGCAACAGAGCGAGACTCTGCCTCAAAAGGAAAAAAAAAAAAAAAGAGTTTCTCCCAGTCTGGGCAACAAAGTGAGACCCCCTCCTCTACAAAAAGTCAAAAAATTAGCTGGGCATGGTGGTACGTGCCTGTGGTCCCAGCTATACGGGAGGCTGAGGCTGGAGGATCACCTGAGTCCAGGAGGTAATGGTTGCAGTGTTTAGGCCATTGCACTCCAAAGAGGCTGTCTCAAAAAAAAAAAAAAAAAAAAAAAAAAAGAGTCTCTTAACTCTGCAATAAGAACACCTCCCAATTCTGATCTCCAACCTCAGCCCCCACCTTGACCCTTCTCTTTCTTTTTTTTTTTTTTTTGAGATGGAGTCTCGCTCTGTCGCCCAGGCTGGAGTGCAGTGGTGCGATCTCCGCTCACTGCAAGCTCTGCCTCCCGGGTTCTCACCATTCTCCTGCCTCAGCCTCCCAAGTAGCTGGGGCTACAGGCGCCTGCCACCATGCCTGGCTAACTTTTTTGTATTTTTAGTAGAGACGGGGTTTCACCGTGTTAGCCAGGATGGTCTCGATCTGCTGACCTCATGATCTGCCCGTCTTGGCCTCCCAAAGTGTTGGGATTACACGCGTGAGCCACTGTGCCCGGACTTACTTTTTTTTTTTTTTTTTTAAGACAGAGTCTTACTCTGTCACCAAGGCTGGAGTACAGTGGAACAATCTCAGCTCACTGCAACCTCTGCTTCCTGTGTTCAAGAGATTCTTGTGCCTCGGCCTCCCAAGTAGCCGGGACTAAGAGCACACGCCACTGTGCCTGGCTAATTTTCATATTTTTAGTAGAAACGGGGTTTCACCATGTTGGCCAGGCTGGTCTCGAACTCCTGGCCTCATGTGATCCTCCCACCTCAGCCCCTCAAAATGCTGTGAGCCACTGCGCCCGGCTGGTCCTTGACCCATTTCTCAGGGCAGCCAAGCGAGAGCCTACGGTTGCCTGTGTCCACCCTCACCGCCTCTCGGGACCATCCTAGGCTCTCCCTGTTCACTTCTGTTTGTATTTATTTATTTATTTATTTATTTATTTATTTATTTATTTATTTTTTATTTTTTTTATTTTTTTATTTTTATTTTTTATTTTATTTATTTATTTATTTTTGAGACGGAGTCTCGCTCTGTCGCCCAGGCCGGAGTGCAGTGGCCAGATCTCAGCTCACTGCAAGCTCCGCCTCCCAGGTTCACGCCATTCTCCTGCCTCAGCCTCCCAAGTAGCTGGGACTACAGGCGCCCGCCACCTCGCCCGGCTAGTTTTTTGTACTTTTCAGTAGAGACGGGGTTTCACCGTATTAACCAGGATGGTCTCGATCTCCTGACCTCGTGATTCGCCCGTCTCGGCCTCCCAAAGTGCTGGGATTACAGGCTTGAGCCACCGCGCCCGGCCTCTGTTCACTTCTGTCCCCTTCTCTCCTCAGAAGCCCACCCGGGCAGTAAACAAGGTCCATGCCTTTGGGAAGAGAGGCAATGCGCTCAGGAGGGATCCCAACCTTCCCGTGCACATCCGAGGCTGGCTTCATAAGCAGGTGGGGTCAGTAGGAGAAGGAAAAGGACACTGGAGTCTGTGCCCCTGGCTGTCCTCTGTCTCTCACCTTCCAAGTCCCCAAATAGGCTTTCTTTTTCTTACTATCACTGCCCCTCTCCTTATTCTGTCATTGTTTGTTTGTTTGTTTATTTTTAAGACAGTCTCTTCCTGTCACCCAGGCTGGAGGGCAATAGTGTGATCTCGGCTCAATGCAACCTCTGGCCTCCAGTTCAAGTGATTCTCATGCCTCAGCCTCCTGAGTAGCTGGGCTTATAGGCATGCGCCACCATGCCTAGCTAATATTTGTATTTTCGGTAGAGATGGGGTTTTACCATGTTGGCCAGGGTGGTCTCAAACTCCTGACCTCAAGTCAGGAGCCTGCCTAAGCTCCCTAAAATGCTGGGATTAGAGGCGTGAGCCACCACGCCTGGCCCATTCATTCATTCTTTCTTGAGTACTTCTTGGACACTTACAATGTTCTCAATCCCAGGGCACACACCATGCAAATAACACAAACAAGTATTTATAGTACATTCCAGATCAGGTGGAACATGGGTGGATAATAAATTAGTAAATAAATAAATGAACTTGATCATTTCAGATTGCGGGAAGGGCTATGAAGAAGTAACATAGAGGCCAGGTTCAGTGGCGTAACCCCAGCATTTTGGAAGGCCAAGGCGGGAAGATCGCTTGAGCTTAGGAGTTCTAGACCAGCCTGGGCAACATGAACAAACCTCATCTCTACAAAACACACACACACACACACACACACACACACACACACACAAAACAAACAAAAAAAACCTAGCTGAGTATGGTGGTGTGTGCCTGTAGTCCCAGCTTCTGGGGAGGCTAAGGCAATAGGATTGCTGAAGCCCAGGAAGGTGAGGCTGCAGTGAACTGTGTTCATGTCACTGCATGCCAGCCTGGGCGACAAGTCCCAGCTACTCGGGAGGCTGAGGCAGGAGAATGGCATGAACCCGGGAGGCGGAGCTTGCAGTGAGCCGAGATCGCGCCACTGCACTCCAGCCTGGGCGACAAAACGAAGACTCCGTCTCAAAGAAACAAAACAAAACAAAAAAAACCCTAAATTATCCAGCATCGTGGCGGGCACCTGTAGTCCCAGCTCCTCAGGAGGCTGAGCCGGGAGAATCGCTTGAACTCGGGAGGCGGAGGTTGCAGTCAGCCGAGATTGTGCCATTGCACTCCAGCCTGGGTGACAGAGCGAGACTTCATCTCAAAAACAAACAAACAAACAAACAAAAAACAGTAAGTGATGGAAAGGAATTTGAGACTTAATTCTAAGTGTTCTTAATTCTCTGTTTTGAAAAGGGGACTAACGTGATCTGATGTGTAATTTTAAAAGATCATGCGGGCTTCTATGGGAATGGGTTGAGGAGAAGAGGCACACAAGGTTGGAGATAGTGGAGTAGTTCAGGCAGAGGCGATGTGGAGACGCTGAATTTGGGTCATGGCTCAGTGCCACCTTCCTGGCCTGTCTGTGTCTCAGGCTCCAGAATAATTGGACTAAGTCTCTGTAGCTAAAGTCTCTGCCTATATGTGATCCATGTCTCATCCACACCTCCCTAAAACTTCTCAATCTCCAACGAATAGACGAGAAAACATGAGGGTGGATTCTAGGGGGAAGTGACTTGTTCCAGAGCATAGTTTGAAAGTGGGGGAGGCCAGACGCAGTGGCTCATGCCTGTAATCCCAGCACTTTGGGAGGCTGAGGTGGGTAGATCATTTGAGGTCAGGAGTCCAAGAGCAGCCTGGTCAACATAGTGAAATCCTGTCTCTACTAAAAATACAAAAATTAGCTGGGTGTGGTGGTGTGTGCCTGTAATCTCAGCTACTCGGGAGGCAGGAGAATCATTTGAACCTGGGAGGCGGAGGTTGCCATGAGCCGAGATCATGCCACAGCACTCCAGCTTGAGCTACAGAGCAAGACTCTGTCTTTTTTTTTTTTTTTTTTTTTTTTTGAGACGGAGTCTGGCTCTGTCGCCCGGGCTGGAGTGCAGTGGCCGGATCTCAGCTCACTGCAAGCTCCGCCTCCCGGGTTTACACCATTCTCCTGCCTCAGCCTCCCGAGTAGCTGGGACTACAGGCGCCCGCCACTTCGCCCGGCTAGTTTTTTGTATTTTTTAGTAGAGACGGGGTTTCACTGTGTTAGCCAGGATGGTCTCGATCTCCTGACCTCGTGATCCGCCCGTCTCGGCCTCCCAAAGTGCTGGGATTACAGGCTTGACCAACCGCGCCCGGCCAAGACTCTGTCTTAAAAAAAAAAAGAAAGAGAGAGAGAGAAAAGAAAAGAAAGCAGGGGAGTCCGGAATCTATGTCAGCACAACCACCATACTTGTAATAGAAGTAAGGCTTCTATTCTATTATATTATGTTCAGAGGGTTTCCAGCTCTCCTTCTTATCCACTCCATCACCCCAAACATGTGTCTCTGTATCTCTGTCTCTCCTCTCTCTCTGGGTCTTTTTTTTTTTTTTTTTTTTTTTTTTTTTGAGACGGAGTCTCGCTCTGCCGCCCAGGCTGGAGTGCAGTGGCCGGATCTTGGCTCACTGCAAGCTCCGCCTCCCGGGTTCACGCCATTCTCCTGCCTCAGCCTCCGGAGTAGCTGGGACTACAGGCGCCCGCCACCTCGCCCGGCTAGTTTTTTGTATTTTTTAGTAGAGATGGGGTTTCACCGTGTTAGCCAGGATGGTCTCGATCTCCTGACCTCGTGATCCACCCATCTCGGCCTCCCAAAGTGCTGGGATTACAGGCGTGAGCCACCACGCCCGGCCTCTCTCTGGGTCTTTCTCCTGTGCCTCCACCCCACTCCCAGGCTCAAGTGATCCTCCCTCCTCAGCCTCCTGAGTAGCTGGGACTACAGGCATGCGCCACAACATCCGGTTAATTTTTATTCTTTTAGTAGAGACGGGGTTTCGTCATGTTACCCAAGCTGGTCTCAAACTCCTGGAATCAAGTGATCCACCCGCCTTGGCCTCTCAAAGTGCTGGGATTACAGGCGTGAGCCATTGTGCCCAGCCTCACCCCACTCCCTTGATCCCTGCTCTATATCTCTGTTCTTCTCTCTCCAAATTTCTTTCTCTCTCTGGCTCTCTGTCCCCATCGTCACTGCCTTCATCTCTTTTTTCTGTTTCCCTTTACTCAGGCCCCTCCTCCTATCTCTCTCCCCAGGACAGCTCGGGGCTCCGTCTCTGGAAACGCCGCTGGTTCGTCCTCTCCGGCCATTGCCTCTTTTATTACAAGGGTCAGTGGTTGGCTGGCTTGGGGTGGGAGGGCCCCCCAACCT
Source organism: Macaca nemestrina (assembly GCF_043159975.1). Classification (NCBI taxonomy): domain Eukaryota; kingdom Metazoa; phylum Chordata; class Mammalia; order Primates; family Cercopithecidae; genus Macaca; species Macaca nemestrina. The sequence continues at coordinate 59,041,150 of NC_092144.1, read as the reverse complement.
GCCCTTCTCTCTAGCGTCTTGGCCTCCTGATCCCTGTGTGATCCTTGACCTCAGCCCCTCTTTGCAGACAGCCGCGAGGAGAGTGTCCTGGGCAGTGTCCTGCTCCCCAGCTACAATATTAGGCCAGATGGGCCGGGAGCCCCCCGAGGGCGGCGCTTCACCTTCACCGTGAGTCCGTCCATCCGTGTTGTGCACCAGGCAATGGGAACTGGAGATGAGGGGGGTAGATCCAAGTCCTAACAAGCACTGGAGTATCCATTACTGGAGATAAAAGGTCTTGACAAGGGTCAATTGCATCCTCCTTTGATTTTGTTTTGGTTTGTTTTTTTGTTTTGTTGTTTTTTGAGACAGTCTCACTCTGTCGCCCAGGCTGGAGTGCAGTGATGCGATCTCGGCTCACGGCAACCTCTGCCTCCTGGGTTCAAAGGATTCTCCTGCCTCAGCCTCTGGAGTAGCTGGGATTACAGGTGCACGCCACCATGCCCGGCTCATTTTTTTATATTTTTAGTAGAGATGGGGTTTCGCCGTGCTGGCCAGGCTGGTCTCAAACTCCTGGCCTCAGTTGATCTGCCCACCTCAGCCTCCCAAAATGCTGGGATTACAGGTGTGAGCCACCACGCCTGGCCAGTTCTTTTCTCTCTTTTCTTTTCTTTTTTCTTTTCTTTTCTCTCTCTCTCTTTCTCTCTCTCTCTTTCCTTCTCTTTCTCTCTTTCTCTCCCTTCCCTTCCCTCTTTCCCTCTTTACTTTCTTTCTTGACGGTCTTGCTCTGTCACCCAGGCTGGCGTGCAGTGACGCAAAGTGCAGTCTTCCCGCCTCAGTCTCCCGGGTAGCTGGGACTACAGGTGCGCTCCACAACGTCCGGCTAATTTTTTGATTTTTTTTGTAGAGACGGGGTTGGAAGGAGGTGGCGGGTGGGGGGGTCTCATTATGTTGCCCAGGCTGGTCTCAAACGATCCTCCCGCATCGGCCTCCCAAAGCACTGGGTTTACGGGAGTGAGCCACTGGCCCGGCCTGTCCTCCTTTTTACAAGGCCGGGGAGTCCGGATTCCAAGCCTTCTCTTCCCGCAGGCAGAGCACCCGGGCATGAGGACCTACGTTTTGGCCGCTGACACCTTAGAAGACCTGCGGGGCTGGCTACGAGCGCTGGGCCGGGCCTCCCGTGCGGAGGGGGACGACTGGTGAGTAGAGGTCCAAGCCATGCTCCTGACCCTCCACCCTGAGTCAGTCTAATCACCCCAACTTCTCCCCTTTGGGGCCCTGCCCCCTTGAGTGTCCAATCACTAGTCTTCTAGTTAGGCGCCTCGTCTTCTAGGCCCCACCTCCAGGGAACTTTTCCAATCAGCAAAAGTCTTTCTCCTTTAAGCTCCGCCCACCACCTTGTCCGTCCCCGCTCCCCAGCTGACCCTTCAATCACGCACTCAGCTGTGCCCCAGGAATGATCAATGTTCCACACTCTCGGATTGGCTCCTTCTGAAGTCCCCTGAGCTGCCACCTAAACAATGGCAGGTAAAAGATAGTGTCAGGTTTTTAAAAAAATGTCAGACTATCTTTTTTTTTTTTTTTTTTTTTTTGAGACGGAGTCTGGCTCTGTCACCCAGGCTGGAGTGCAGTGGCGCGATCTCGGCTCACTGCAAGCTCCGCCTCCCGGGTTTACGCCATTCTCCTGCCTCAGCCTCCCGAGTAGCTGGGACTACAGGCGCCCGCCACCTCGCCCGGCTAGTTTTTTGTATTTTTTAGTAGAGATGGGGTTTCACCGTGTTAGCCAGGATGGTCTCGATCTCCTGACCTCGTGATCCGCCTGTCTCGGCCTCCCAAAGTGCTAGGATTACAGGCTTGAGCCACCGCGCCCGGCCGTCAGACTATCTTAAGCTCTGACATGGCTTGCGCCAATTATCAGGCTGGAAACTGGACTACCTGGCTGAGTCTATCCCATATTCCGGGGCATTGGGTCCAGCAACCTGGATAGACGTTGTGGCCTGGCGCACAGGTCAGTTCCACATTGGAGGCCTCAGTTTCCCCGTCTGAAGAAGGGGACGATGATTTATAGTGCACAGCTTTCCTTTTTTTGGGTGCATCCTTGTGTTCTTACCTGTGACAAGAGAATAAGGCTGTTATGAAGTTCGAAGGAGTGATATCTTATCTGTGTCCACTCGCTAGTGGGCAAACCAGATCACCCGCACGGCCCCAGCCCGGGGAGGGCCCTGGCGGCCCCGGTGGTCCCCCGGAGGTGAGCAGCGGGGAAGAGGGGCGCATCTCGGAATCACCGGAAGTGGCTCGACTCTCCAGAGGTCGTGGTAGACCCAGGCTGCTCACTCCCAGCCCCACAATTGACCTCCAGTCTGGACTCCAGATCCGGAGGGCAAGAAGCCCCGAGTGAGTAGGGAGGACACAGGTGGGGGCGTGGCCTAAGTGAAGGGCGGGGCCGGAAACTGGTTGGGGGCGGGCCTTAGCGCTTTCTGCCTGACTGTGTGTGACTTTCTGGGGCTCCCGTGCGGGGGTCACAGCCTGTCGGGGAGAACTGGAGGGGAAGATGCCACAAAGCGGACATTACTGAGAATTTGGACAGTAGAGGAGGATTCTACCCCAGAAGGACAGTAAGACACAGTGAAGTGAGACATGTCCTTGAGGCTGACTTGATGGGTAAGGAGGTGGATGGAGAGGGCTCTAGTTGACTCAGTTCCCCGATTCTCTCCTTCCCACAGCCTGTTCACCCCCCTCTCTCGCCCTCCCTCGCCTCTGAGCCTCCCCCGTCCCCGTTCTGCTCCTGCGCGGCGACCTCCTGCCCCCTCAGGAGACACAGCACCCCCTGCCCGACCTCATACCCCGCTGAGTCGCATTGATGTCCGACCTCCTCTGGATTGGGGCCCCCAACGCCAGACCCTCTCCCGACCCCCCACTCCCCGCCGAGGACCTCCCTCAGAGGCTGGGGGAGGAAAGCCCCCCAGGAGTCCCCAGCACTGGAGTCACGAGCCCAGAACACAGGTGAGCAGAGAGGTGAGAAGGAGGGGACTACATCTCCCATAAGGCCTCAGGGCTGTCTTTTCGTATTCTCAAGGCCATTGCTCCCTGGGTGTCACGGGTATTGTAGTCCGTAATGATCTCAGCTGGGCTCAGGTGAGAGAGAGCTTGAACCGTATTTCCCATCAGGCACCTGGGCTGTCTTTCTAGGCTGGTCTGCGGCCATTGCTTTTTTTTTTTTTTCTTTGAGATGGAGTCTTGCTCTGTCGCCAAGATTAGAGTAGAGGTCTGTGGCACAATCTTGGCTCACTACAACCTCCGTCTTCCGGGTTCAGGCGATTCTCCTGCCTCAGCCTCCCAAGTAGCTGGGATTACAGGCACCCGCCACCACATCCGGCTGATTTTTGTATTTTTGGTAGAGACGAGGTTTCCTCATGTTGACCAAGCTGGTCTGGAACTCCTGACTTCTGGTGATCCGCCCACCTCAGCCTCCCAAAGTACTGGGATTACAGGCGTGAGCCACCGCGCCTGGCCCAGCCATTGCTCTTTAAGCATCATAGGGATTGTAGTCCTGGATACTCCGTGCCAAGACAGTGCAGTGAGAGGTTTGCATCTCCCTTGTGTCCCCAGTTCACCTTGCAAGTTGGTTGCCTGCTGTTTTGTCTGAGCATAATGGGACTGTAGCTCAGAATATCCATAAGCTGACTGCAAATCTGAGAATGACAGCAGCAAATTCCGTCATCCCGTGGGGCTGTTTTGCCAGGCTGGTGCATTTATTATCACCCTCTGTGTCCCCACAGTGGCACACAGCTGGAGAGCAGGTAGTTGAGGAAGTTGAGAGGGCCCAGTTCTGAACCTCAAAATATCTCCTAAAGCACTTCAATTATGGACATGCCCACTCTATTATTTGTCACTAAGACATGCCGATTTCTAAACATCTCCATTTCAACATTCCTCTCAGGCACCCTCTGGCTCCTCCACTTATCTCCAGCTCCCCCCGCGGCCCCCTGGGACTCGGGCCTCCATGGTTTTATTGGTAGGTATCCTGGAGTACCCCGAATCTACCGGAGCCCCCTCCTTTCCTTTCTTCTCTATGAGGAATGTCATCTCCTGGCCTAGGGTGCCTAGAGAACCGTAGATATTTCAAAGCCCCTGGGTGGGTATTAGATTCCTGTGGTTGCTGTAACAAAGTGCATGGCTGAAAACAACAGGAATGGATTCTCTTCCGGTTCTGGAGGCCAGAGGCCTGGAGTCAAGGGATCAGCAGGGCTGTACGCCCACTGATGGCTCTAGGGAGGAGCTTTTTTTGAGTCTCTCTTAGCTTCAGGTGGTTGCCAGCAATTCCTGGGGTTCTGTGGCTTTTTCTATGGCTACATCTTTGCCTCCATCATCCCATGGCCATCTTCCTTTGTGTTTTTGTTGCTGTCCGTCTCCTCCTATTAGGACACCCCTATGACATCACTGTAACTTTATCCGCAAAAACCTCTTTCTTTCATTCTCTCTTTCTCTCCCTTTCTTTCTTTCTTTTCTTTTCTTTTCTTTTCTTTCTTTCTTTCTTTCTTTCTTTCTTTCTTTCTTTCTTTCTTTCTTTCTTTCTTTCTCTCTTTCTCTTTTCCTTGCTTCCTTCTTTCTTCCTTTCTTTCCCTTCTTTCTTTCTCTCTCTTTCTTTTCCTTCCTTCCTCCCACCCTCCATCTATCTACTTTCTTTCTCTTTTCCTTCCTTCCTTCTTCCTTTCTTTACCTTCTTTCTCTCTCTTTCTCTCTCTCTTTCTTTTCCTTCCTCCTCCCTCCCTCCATCTTTCTTTCTCTCTCTCTTTCTTTTCCTTCCTCCTCCCTCCCTCCATCTTTCTTTCTTTCTTTCTCTCTCTCTCTCCCCCCTCCCCCTCCTTCCCTCCCTCCCTTCCTTCCTTCTTCCTTTCTTTTTTTTTTTTTTTTTTTTTTTTTGAGACGGAGTCTCGCTCTGTCACCCAGGCTGGAGTGCAGTGGCCGGATCTCAGCTCACTGCAAGCTCCGCCTCCCGGGTTTACGCCATTCTCCGGCCTCAGCCTCCCGAGTAGCTGGGACTACAGGCGCCCGCCACCTCGCCCGGCTAGTTTTTTGTATTTCTTAATAGAGACGGGGTTTCACCGTGTTAGCCCAGGATGGTCTCGATCTCCTGACCTCGTGATCCGCCCGTCTCGGCCTCCCAAAGTGCTGGGATTACAGGCTTGAGCCACCGCGCCCGGCCCCTTCTTCCTTTCTTTACCTTCTTTCTCTCTTTCTTTCTCTCTCTCTTTCTTTTCCTTCCTCCTCCCTCCCTCCATCTATCTTTCTTTCTTTCTCTCTCTCTTTCTTTTCCTTCCTCCTCCCTCCCTCCATCTTTCTTTCTTTCTCTCTCTCTCTCTCCCCTTCCCCCTCCTTCCCTCCCTCCCTTCCTTCTTCTTCCTTTCTTTCCCTTCTTTCTCTCTCCCTCTCTTTTCCTTCCTTCCTCCCTCCCTCCATCTTTCTCTCTTTCTTTTCTTTTTTTTTTTTTGAGATGGAGTCTCGCTCTGTCGCGCAGGCTGGAGTGCAGTGGCGCGATCTCAGCTCACTGCAAGCTCTGCCTCCCGGGTTCAAGCCATTCTCCTCCCTCAGCCTCCCGAGTAGCTGGAACTACAGGTGCCCACCACCTCACCCGGTTAATTTTTTGTATTTTTCGGTGGAGACGGGTTTCACTGTGTTAGCTGAAGGGGTGGCCTGCCCCTCCACACCTGTGGGCATTTCTCGTTAGGTGGAACGAGAGACTTGAGAAAAGAAATGAGACACAGAGACAAAGTATAGAGAAAGAAAAAGTGGGCCCAGGGGGCCAGCGCTCAGCATATAGAGGACCCACGCTGGCACGGGTCTCTGAGTTCCCTCAGTATTTATTGATCGTTATCTTTACCATCTTAGAAAAAGGGAAGTGACAGGATAATAGGATCATCGTAGGGAAAAGGTCAGCAGTAAGACATATGAATTAAGATCTCTGTGACATAAGTTTAAGGAAAAGTGCTGTGCCTTGATATGCATATGTAAACATCTCCATAAATCTTTTTAGTGCATAAAGAGCAGCATTGTGCTAGCAAGTCCCACCTTTCGCCCTAAGGCGATTTTCTCCCATTTTAGTAAATAGAACATACAATCAAGTTTTACACCGAGATGTTCCACTGCCCAGGGACGGACGTGCAGGAGACAGATGCTTTTCTCTATCTCAATTGCCAAGAGGCCTTCTTTCCTCTTATACTAGTCCTCCTCAGCACAGACCCTTCACGGGTGTCAGCCTGGGGGACGATCAGGTCTTTCCCTTCCCACACGGCCATATTTCAGACTATCACATGGGGAGAAACCTTGGACAATACCTAGCTTTCCTAGGCAGAGGTCCCTGCGGCCTTGGCAGTGTACGTGTCCCTGGGTACTTGAGATTAAGAGAATGGCGATGACTTTTCACAAGCATACTGCCTTCAGGCACTTGTTTAACAAAGCACACCCTGCACAGCCCAAAATCCATTAAACCTTGAGTCACCACAGCACATGTCTCTTGCAAGGACAAGGTTGGGGGTAGGGTCACAGATTAACAGCATCTCAAATATAGAACAAAATGGAGTCTCTGATGTCTACTTCTTTCTATGTAGACACAGTAACAGTCTGATCTCTCTTTTCCCCACATTAGCCAGGATGGTCTCGATCTCCCGACCTTGTGATCCACCTGCCTCGGCCTCCCAAAGTGCTGGGATTACAGGCGTGAGCCACCACGCCCGGCCCTTTATTTTATTCTTAATCATAAATAAAATGTCTTAACTTCTCCATTAATTATAATATTTGCCATGGCTATTTGATCAAAAGCCCATTATTGATCTTTCTGAAGCCAAGAATCTGGTAGTTGGTCTACTGAAGTCTGCTAATGCTTAGAAGGAAGCTGATAAGGAGAGGGGTCGCTAGGCTTGGTGGCTCATGCCTATAATCCCAGGACATCGGGAGGCCAAGGCAGGAGGATGGTTGAGATCAGGAGTTCAAGACTGGTCTAGGTGACATAGTGAGACCCCAGCCCTACAAACAAACAAACAAACAAGCAAACAAAAAACCTTAGCCGGCACTGGTGGCTGGCACCTGTTGTCACAGCTACTCGGGAGGCTGAGGTGGGAGGATCCTTTGAGCCTAAGAGTTCAAGGCTGCAGTGAGTCATGATCATGCCACTGCACCCCAGCCCGGGTGACAGACCTTGCCTCAAAAAAAAAAAAAAAGCCAGGCATGATGGTCATGCCTATAATCCCAGCACTTTGGGAGGCTGAGGCAGGAGGATTGCTTGAGCCCAGGAGTTTGAGATCAGCCTGGGCAACATGGCAAAACCCCATCGCTACCAACAACAACAACAACAACAACAATTTTAAAACTACAAAAATAAGCCGGGCATGGTGTGTGCACCTGTGGTCCCAGCTACTCAGGAGGCTGAAGTGGGAGGATTGCTTGAGCCCAGGAGGTTGAGGCTGCAGCAAACCATGATCGCATGACCGCACTCCAGCCTGGGTGACAGAGCAAGACCTTATCTCTTAATAAATAAATAAATAAATAGTGGGGTACCTATCAGTAGAAACAGGGCATGGCTCAGCACTGAGTTACAATGATGACCAGCCTATCCCCTTTGACCCCTGACTTTTCTCCCTCTCTTCAGCCGGGTCCTCCCCTGGAGTCAACTTTCCACCAAAGCTTGGAGACAGATGTAAGTTCTCACAATCCTTCCTGAGTTCCCAGAGTTGGGGAGAGAATGTTCTAGATGGTGGGAGGAGCAGCAGGGGAAGAGCCAGATCTGGACCATCAGTAGCTCCCGCTCTCCTTTCTCCAGACACTGCTGACCAAGTTGTGCGGGCAGGACCGGCTCCTGCGGAGGCTGCAGGAGGAGATAGACCAGAGGCAGGAGGAGAAGGTGCGAGGCCCTGGACCGAGGACGGGGTGCCTGGCCTCTCTGCCTGCCCTGAGCCCTTCCTGACTGTGGAAGTCAGGATGCTGACTGAACGTCCGGGACGTGAGAGGACACCTTTTCTTTATTCTTGGGACTAGGCATGGCTTCCGAAGTCTAACCACGCTCTCTCTTGGTGCAGGAGCAACTAGAAGCAGCTCTGGAGTTGACCCGGCAGCAGCTGGGCCAAGCCACCAGGGAGGCTGGGGCTCCCGGGAGGGCCTGGGGTCGCCAGCGCCTCCTGCAGGACCGGCTGGTCAGTGTGAGGGCGACCCTCTGTCACTTGACTCAGGTGAGCACCTGGGAAGGGGCCCGCCCTCCTAGGAGGCCCCAGGACTATGCAAGTGGTTATGAAGGGGACTTGCCGTAGAGGGCTCATAGGAAGATCGTTCTTCAGAAATCTACACTCCAAATTTTATTTTATTATTTTTCTCTCTCCTCATTGTCTCGTAACCACTCTTATTTTTTTAATTTTTTTTTTGAGACGGAGTCTTGCTGTGTCGTCCAGGCTGGAGTGCAGTGGTGCCATCTCAGCTCACTGCAACCTCCGCCTCCCGGGTTCAAGCAATTCTCCCACCTCAGCCTCCCGAGTAACTGGGATTACAGGCACGTGCCACCGCACCCGGCTTATTTTTGTATTTTTAGTAGAGATGGGGTTTGGTCATGTTGGCCAGGCTGTTCTCGAACTGCTAACCTCAGGTGATCAGCCTACCTCAGCCTCCCGAAGTGCTGGGATTACAGGCATGAGCCACACTGTGCCCGGCCTTAAGTAACTCTGAGAATTATTATATGTGATATGTGTAAATGAATGAATGAATGAATATTTAACACTTCAGGTACTTGGCACATGGTAAGCAATACTTAAGTGTCAGTTATAACTATTATCTGCAAAATGGAGACACTAATAGTAACTACCTCATAGGAATTAAATGAGAGCTGAGAACGGTGCCTAGCCCATGGTCAATGCCCAATAAGTGTTAGCTGATATTATCATTGTTATTGTTGGTATTGTCAAGGAAGTTCCTGCTGCCGCAGGGTGAGTGGGTGCTATGGTTATTATTATTTTTTTTTGAGACGGATTCTTGCTCTGTTGTTCAGGCTGGAGTGTAGCGCCCGGATCCAGGCTCACTGCAACCTCTGTCTCCCTGGTCCAACTGATTCTCCTGCCTCAGCCTCCCGAGTACCTGGGACTACAGGCCCTCGCCACCACTCCTGGCTAATTTTTTTTTTTTTTTTTTTTTTTTTTTTTTTTTGAGACGGAGTCTCGCTCTGTAGCCCAGGCTGGAGTACAGTGGCCGGATCTCAGCTCACTGCAAGCTCCGCCTCCCGGGTTCACGCCATTCTCCGGCCTCAGCCTCCCGAGTAGCTGGGACTACAGGCGCCCGCCACCTTGCCCGGCTATTTTTTGTATTTCTTAGTAGAGACGGGGTTTCACCATGTTAGCCAGGATGGTCTCGATCTCCTGACCTCGTGATCCGCCCATCTCGGCCTCCCAAAGTGCTGGGATTACAGGCTTGAGCCACCACGCCCGGCCCACTCCTGGCTAATTTTTGTATGTTTAGTAGAGACGGGGTTTCGCCATGTTGGCCAGGCTGGTCTCAAACTCCTGACCTCAAGTGATCCGCCCGCCTTGGCCTTCCAAAGTGCTGGGATTACAGAATTGAGCCACCGCTCCTGGCCTGGTGCTGTGGTCTTTTGACTGTCTAATGAATTCATTAGATCTGTAGACTCTGCTACCTAGGAGAGTGCAGAAGTAATCCTGGGGATTCAGGGAATGCTGTTACTTGTCTGTACTAGCAGTGCACTGGAATTGCAGGTTCCATACAGACTTTGGGGTTCCCAATAGTCCAAGCAAAGAGGCCCATGGGAATTGTAGTCCATATGACCTCAGGACTCCAGGGACCAAGCTCCCTTACCTCCTTCTTAGCTGACAAATGATAGGGTAGGGAAGGATCTGGTGGGAGAGGGAGCTAACCTGTGTCTCCCCTTTTATGCAACCTGAGGAGCGAGAGAGGGTTTGGGACACATACAGTGGCCTGGAGCAGGAGCTGGGCACCTTAAGAGAGACCCTGGAGTACCTGCTGCACCTCGGTTCTCCCCAGGTAAATCCCTGCTTGGAGACCCCAAGACCCACCCCCAACTCCAAGTTCTGCCTGGAAGTCCTTTCAGCATTTAATCTCCGCCCACAGAATCGGAGCCCCCCTCAGTTCACCCTTACCCTGCTTTCTGTCCTTGCAATCTAAACCCCTTATTTTAGTTAAGACCATGCCCTTTAGGGTTTGTTTTCTTATTCTCTCATTTGAATTTTAATTAACCTTCAATTTTGAATGCCGTTTTCTCGAGCTGTTATCCAATTTCTGCCGTAAAGTTGTTTATTTGCTTGTTTGTTTTTGACACAGAGTCTCACTCTGTCACCCAGGCAGGAGTGGAGTAGCACAATCTTGGTGCACTGCAACCTCCACCTCCCAGGTTCAAGTTATTCTCCCACCTCAGCTGCCCAAGTAGCTAGGGCTACAGGCACATGCCACCACATCTGGCTACTTTTTATATTTTTAGTAGAGACATGTTGGTCAGGCTGATCTTGAACTCCTGCCCTCAAGTGATCTGCCTGCCTTAGCCTCCCAAAGTGCTGGGATTACAAGCATGAGCCACTGCGCCACGCCTAATTTCTGCTGTAAAGTTGGCTATAATTTTACAACATTCCTCTTTTTTTTTTTTCCTTTGAGACGGAGTTTAACTCTTGTTGCCCGGGCTGGAGTGCAATGGCACGATCTCAGCTCACCGCAGCTTCCGCCTCCCGGGCTCAAGTAATTCACCCACCTCAGCCTCCCCAGTAACTGGGATTACAGGCGCCTGCCACTACACCTGGCTAATTTTGTATTTTTAGTAGAGACGGAGTTTCTCCATGTTGGTCAGGCTGGTCTTGAACTCCAGACCTCAGGTGATCTGCTGCCTCGGCCTCCAAAAGTGCTGGGATTACAGGCGTGAGCCACCGTGCCCGGCCTACAACATTCTTTTTAAAAAATGTATTGTGAGTACATAGCAGATGAATATATTTATGGAGTACATAAGGTATTTTGGTACAGGCATGCAATGTATAATAACCCCATCATGGAAAATGGGGCGTCCATCCCTTCAAGCATTTATCTTTTGTGTTACAAACAATCCATTATACTCTTTTTTTATTTTTATTTTTATTTTTTTGAGACAGAGTCTTGCTCTATTGCCCAGGCTGGAGTGCAATGGCACAATCTCGGCTCACCACAACCTCCACCTCCCAGGTTCAAGCGATTCTCCTCCCTCAGCCTCCCAAGTAGCTGGGATTACAGACGCCCGCCACTACGCCCGGCTAACTTTTCTATTTTTGGTAGAGATGGGGTTTCAACATATTGGTCAGGCTGGTCTTGAACTCCTGACCTCAGGTGATCTGCCCACCTCGGTCTCCCAAAGTGCGGGAATTACCAGAGTGAGCCACTGCGCCCGGCCTACTATTTTATTTTTATTTTATTTATTTTATTATGGTTTCTGAGATGGAGTCTCGCTTTGTTGCCCAAGATAGAGTGCAATGGCACAATCTCAACTCACCGCAACCTCCGCCTCCCAGGTTCAAGCAATTCTCCTGCCTCAACCTCCTGGGATTACAGGCATGTGCCATCATGCCCAGCTAATTTTGTAGTTTTAGTAGAGACAAGATTTCTTCATGTTGGTCCAGCTGGTCTTGAACTCACAACCTCAGGTGATACACCGGCCTCGGCCTCCCAAAGTGCTGAGATTACAGGCGTGAGCCACCGCACCCAGCCCTTCTTTTATTTTTTATTTTATTTACTTATTTATTTTGAGATGGAGTCTTGCTCTGTCTCCAGGCTAGAGTGCAGTGACACAATCTCAACTCACTGCAACCTCCGCCTCCCAGGTTCAAGCAATTCTCCTGCCTCAGCCTCCCAAGTAGCTGAGACTGCAGGTGTGCGCCACCATGCTCAGCTAATTTTTGTATTTTTGGCAGAGACGGGGTTTCACCATGTTGGCCAGGATGGTCTAGATCTCTTGACTTCATGATCTGCCCGCCTCGGCCTCCCAAAGTGCTGGGATTATAGGCGTGAGCCACCGCGCTTGGCCAATGCCTTTTGTTTTAATGCCTACTTTCAGCCCCTCTATTTATTTATTTATTTATTTATTTATTTATTTATTTATTTATTTTATTTTATTTTATTTTTTTGAGACGGAGTCTGGCTCTGTTGCCCAGGCTGGAGTGCAGTGGCTGGATCTCAGCTCACTGCAAGCTCCGCCTCCCAGGTTTAAGCCATTCTCCTGCCTCAGCCTCCGGAGTAGCTAGGACTACAGGCGCCCGCCACCTCGCCCGGCTAGTTTTTTGTACTTTTTTTTTTTTTTTTTTTTTTGTTGAGACAGAGTCTCGCTTTGTCGCCCAGACTGGAGTGCAGTGGCCGGATCTCAGCTCACTGCAAGCTCCACCTCCCGGGTTCACGCCATTCTCCTGCCTCAGCCTCCCGAGTAGCTGGGACTACAGGCGTCTGCCACCTCGCCCGGCTAGTTTTTGTATTTTTTAGTAGAGACGGGGTTTCACCGTGTTAGCCAGGATGGTCTCGATCTCCTGACCTTGTGATCCGCCTGTCTCGGCCTCCCAAAGTGCTGGGATTACAGGCTTGAGCCACCGCGCCCGGCCTATTTATTTATTTTTTATGAGATGGAGTCTCGCTGTGTTGCCTAGGCTGGAGTGCAGTGGTGCAATCTCAGCTCACTGCAACCTCCGCCTCCCAGGTTCAAGCAATTCTCCTGCCTCAGCTTCCTGAGTAGCTGGGACTACAGGTGCCCGCCACCACGCCCAGCTAATTTTTGTATTTTTAGTAGAAACGGGGTTTTACTATGTTTGTTAGGTTGGTCTCGAACTCCTGACCTTCTGATGTGCCCGCCTCGGCCTCCCAAAGTGCTGGGATTACAGGTGTGAGCCACCACGCCTGGCCAATGCCTTTCATTTTAATACCTACTTTCAGATCCAGAGCTGCTCTGTCCCCTGGTTCTAAATCTCTCCTCTGAAGTCATTCTCTCACTAGCAAAGATCCAACCCTCACCCTTTCTTCCATCTTGCAAGTTCATCTCTTGCATCCCGCATCCTGACTTTTGCTGTTAAATTTATCCTCTGGAGTTATAGTTCTAAACCCTTTCCCTTAGTGCAAGCTCTGCTCCTAAAATATAAACCTCATTGCTTAGCCTCAGACCTGCTTCTTTACTCTAAGTCTAGCCATCAAGTTATAAATCATGTATCTTTAAAAACATTGACACGGCCGGGCACGTTGGCTCACGCCTGTAGTCCCAGCACTTTGGGAGGCCAAGACAGGTGGATCACTTGAGGTCAGGAGTTCGAGACCAACCTTACGAACATGGTGAAACCCTGTCTCTACTAAAAATACAAAAATTTGCTGTGTGTGCTGGTGCACGCCTGTAGTCCCAGCTACTCAGGAGGCTGAGGCACGAGAGAATCGCTTGAACCTGGGAGGCACAGGTTGCAGTAAGCCGAGATTGCGTGCCACTGTACCACTGCACTCTAGCCTGGGCGACAGAGGGAGACTTGGTCTCAAAAAAAAAAAAAAAAAAAAAAGGTCGGCGCGTTGGCTCACGCCTGTAATCCTAACACTTTGGGAGGCCGAGGTGGGCGGATTGCCTGAGTTCAGGAGTTTGAGACCCACCTCGGCAACACAGTGAAACCCCGTCTCTACTAAAATATAAAAAATTAGCTGGGTGTGGTGGCGTGCATCTGTAGTCCCAGCTACTTGGGAGACTGAGGCAGGAGAATTGCTTGAACTTGGGAGGCGGAGGTTTCAGTGAGCCGAGATCACACCATTACACTCCAGCCTGGGTGACGGAGCGAGACTCTGTCTCAAAACAAAAAACAAAGAAACAACAACAAAAAAACAAAAACAGAATCAACACCTAAGCAGGGCATGGTGGCGTGGGCCTGTGGTCCCAGCTACTCGGGAGGCTGAGGTGGAAGGATTGTTTGAGCCCAGGAGTTTGAGTGTACAATGAGCTATGATTGCACCATTGCACTCCAGCCTGGGTTACAGAAAAAGGCCCTGTTTCAAAAAAGATCCCAAAACAGGCCAGGTGCAGTGGCTCATGCCTGTAATCCCAATCCCAGCACTTTGGGAGGCCAAGGTGGGCGGATCACGAGGCCAGGAGTTCGAGATCAGCAGTTCGAGATCAGCCTGACCAACATGGTGAAACCCTGTCTCTACTAAAAATACAAAAAAATTAGCTGGGCGTGGTGGCATGCACCCGTAATCCCAGCTACTCAGGAGGCTGAGGCAGGAGAATCGCTTGAACCTGGGAGGCGGAGGTTGCAGTGAGCCGAGATTGTGCCACTGCATTCCAGCCTGGGTGACAGGGAGAGACTGCATCTTCCAAAAAAAAAAAAAAAAAAAAGCATTGATGCCAGATGCATCTTCTTACTCTAAGCTTCTCCCACTTGATCCTAAAACGCAGACTTGCCAAAAACAGACCCATGCCAGGTGCAGTGGCTCATGCCTGTAATCCCAGCACTTTGGGAGGATGAGGCAGGTGGATCACCTGAGCTCAGGAGTTTGAGGCTAGCCCGGGCAACATGGTGAAACTCCGTCTCTACTAAAAATAAAAAAGAAAAAATTAGCTGGGCCTGGTGATGCAAGCCTGTGGTCCCAGTTAGTGAGGAGGCTGAGACGGAAGGATCGCTTGAGCCCAAGAGTTCGAGGATGCAGTGAGCTATGATCAAGTCATTGCACACCAGCCTGGGTGACAGAGGGAGAGACCCTCACCAAAAACAAACAAAAAGAACAGACTCTCATATATTCGTATGGTCACCTATTTATAACAGATGTAACACAGTAAAACAACATAGAAAGAAAGGAGTTTTTTCTTTTTCTTTTTTTTTTCCTTTTCGAGACAGTGGCTTGCTCTGTCACCCAGGCTGGAGTGCAGTGGTGCGATCTCAGTTCATTGCAACCTCCACCTCCTGGGTTCAAGCGATTCTCCTGCCTCAGCCTCCCGAGTAGCTGGGATCACAGACACCCACTACCACCCCTGGCTAATTTTTTTGTACTTTTAATAGATAGGGGGTTTCACCATGTTGGCCAGGTTGGTCTTGAACTCCTGATCTCAGGTGATCCACCCGCCTCGGCCTCCCAAAATGCTGGGATTACAGGCGTGAGCCACCATGCCTGGCCAAAAGACAGCTTTTTCTTTTTTTTTTTTTTTGAGACGGAGTCTCGCTCTGTCGCCCAGGCTGGAGTGCAGTGGCGCTATCTCAGCTCACTGCAAGCTCCGCCTCCCGGGTTTACGCCATTCTCCTGCCTCAGCCTCCCGAGTAGCTGGGACTACAGGCGCCCGCCACCGCGCCCGGCTAATTTTTTTGTATTTTTAGTAGAGACGGGGTTTCATTGTGTTAGCCAGGATGGTCTCGATCTCCTGACCTCGTGATCCGCCCGTCTCGGCCTCCCAAAGTGCTGGGATTACAGGCTTGAGCCACCGCGCCCGGCCAAAGACAGCTTTTTCAATTCATCTAGATAACCACATGGAAAAAAAATATACCAACTCCATAAATATAGCCCAGCTGATTTCAGACCTTTGCAGGGGCCTATTAGCTGAAACCCTCCTGTGTTTTCCCACCTTTAAGTAACAAATTCCTTTCCTCCCCACAGGACAGAGTGTCCGCTCAGCAGCAGCTGTGGATGGTGGAAGACACGCTGGCAGGTCTGGGTGGCCCCCAGAAACCGCCCCCACACCCTGAGCCTGACTCCCCATCTCCCGTGCTCCAGGGCGAGGAGTCCTCAGAGAGGGAGGTAAGATGCACACAACTCTCTCTCCACCCCTACCTTTCTGTCCCACCTGTCCTTGGCTCAGTCTATTCCCCACCCACCTCTTTAATTCTTCCTTGATCAGCTAACCCATCTCACGCAAGTGTCCTAATTTCTGGAAGCCTTTGTTTTTCTTTGGTTTTTGGGTGTTTTTTTTTTTTTTTTTTTTTTTTTTTTTTTGAGACAGAGTCTTACTCTGTCACCCAGGCTAGAGTCCAGTGGTGCGATCTTGGCTCACTGCAACCTCCGCCTCCTGGGTTCAAGTGATTCTCCTGCCTCAGCCTCCGAAGTAGCTGGGATTACAGGCGCCCACAACCAAGCCTGGCTAAGTTTTGTATTTTTAGTAGAAACGGAGTTTCACCATGTTGGCCAGGCTGGTCACGTACTCCTGGCCTCAAGTAATCCGACTGCCTCGGCCTCCCAAAGTGTTGGGATTACAGGCTTGAGCCACCTCACCCAACCAGGATATTTTTTAAAGCCTGTTGCCCAGGCTGGAGTGCAGTGGCTCGATCTCGGCTCACTGCAAGCTCCACCTCCCGGATTCACGCCATTCTCCTGCCTCAGCCTCCCGAGTAGCTGGGACTACAGGCGCCCACCACCACGCCCAGCTAATTTTTTTTTTTTTTTTTTGTATTTTTAGTAGAGATAGGGTTTCACCGTGTTAGCCAGGATGGTCCCGATCTCCTGACCTTGTGATCCGCCTGCCTCGGCCTCCCAAAGTGCTGGAGGATTACAGGCATGAGCCACTGCGTCCGGCCTTAAAAAGTTTTTGTAGGAAAGGGATCTTGCTTGTTGACCAGCTAGTCTCTAGCTCCTGGCCTCAAGTGATCCTCCCACCTTGGCCTCTCAAAGGGCTGAGATTACAAGCACAAGTCTCCGTGCTCAGATCTGGTTTATAGTATATATATATTTTTTTGAGATAGAGTCTTGCTCTGTCACCCAGGCTGGAGTGCAATGGTGCGATCTCAGCTCACTGCACCCTCCAACTCCTGGGTTCAAGTGATTCTTCTGCCTCAGCCTCCTGAGTAGCTGGGATTACAGGCACCTGCCACCATGCCTGGCTAATTTTTGTATTTTTAGTAGAGACGGGGTTTCACCATGCTGGACTAAGCTGGTCTTGAACTGCTCAGGTGATCTGCCTGCCTCGGCCTCCCAAAGTGCTGGGATTACAGGCATGAGCCACTGTGCCCGGCCTGGTTTATAGTCTTAATCCTATTCAGACTGTATTCCAATTCCTAAATGCTTGCAACATGTTAATAATAATAATAATAGTAATGATCATGATCGTCATTATCCCCCTTTTCTAATCCCCGCAGAGCCTGCCAGAGTCCTTGGAACTGAGCTCCCCTAGGTCCCCCGAGACTGACTGGGGACGGCCTCCTGCAGGCGACAAAGACCTGGCCAGCCCTCGCTTAGGTGAGCATCCTGGTCGGGTGGGACTTTACAGAAATTCCCGTCCTCACCAAGTCCCGTTCTGTCTTTCCAGGTCTTGGGTCTCCGAGGGTCTCCCGGGCTTCCAGCCCTGAGGGTCGCCACCTCCCTTCCCCACAGCTGGGAACCAAGGTAGGCTGTAGGTCCATCTTGTAATCCTTGCATCTGACCATCAGGGACCCTCACACTTCTGGGAAACAGCTAGTAACAGAGCCTTCTAAGGCCACACTCAGAGCAGAGAGAGCACTGCTTGTTAAGAGCATTGAGATTGATTTTTGTCTCTGTTGCTTCTAAGCCATGTGACTTTGGGTCAGTTATTAAACCTCTCTGTGCCTCCACTTTTTCATCTCTAAAATGGAGCTAAAAGCAGAACCTACCACCTAGGGCTGACACAAAGATGAAAACTAGATGAATGAGGCCAGGTGTGGTGGCTCACACCTGTAATCCCAGCACTTTGTCAGGAGTTCGAGACCAGCCTGGCTAACGTGGTGAAACCCCGTCTCTACTAAAAGTACAAAAATTAGCCTGGCATGGTGGTGGGCACCTGTAATCCCAGCCACTTGGGAGGCTGAGGCAGGAGAATCGCTTGAACTCAGGAGGCAGAGGTTGCAGTGAGCTGAGATTGCACCATTGCACTCCAGCCTGTGTGGCAAGAGCAAAAACTCTATCTCAAAAAAAAAAAAAAAAAAAAAAGACTCCCTGAGTGGAACAGAATGCTGATTTCATGTGGCCCTGAAGTTCAGAAATTAGTGGACTTCCAGTGGCAGGAATGTTTAGGAATTGGTTGACATTAAGCTGTGGAAGCGCTGTGCTCTGTGTCTGTTGCTGATTGGCTGGTGTTCAGAAGCATGGAGCTATCACTGATTGGCTGATTTTCAGAAGTACGGATCCATCACTGATTGGCCAGCCTGCAGAAGCATGTGAACGTCACTGATTGGCTGATTTTCAGAAGCTTGGTTCCATCGCTGATTGGCTGGCTTTCAGAAGCCTTTGGGGTACCTGTTGGGATTATTTGATCACATAGATATAAAAGCACTTCTTGGGGTAGGGAACGGTGGCTCATACCTGTAATCCCAGCACTTTGGGAGGCCAAGGCAGGCAGGTCATCTGAGGTCAGGAGTTCAAGACCAGCCTGGCCAACTTGGTGAAAACCCTGTCTCTACAAAAATACAAAAATTAGCTGAGTGTGATGGCAGGTGCCTGTAATCCCAGCTACTTGGGAGGCTGAGGCAGGAGAATCACTTCAACACAGGAGGCAGAGGTGGCAGAGACCCAAGATTACACCACTGCACTCCAGCCTGGGCAACAGAGCGAGACTCTATCTCAAAGTAATAATAATAATAATAACAATAATAATAAATAAGTAAAAGCATTTCTTGGCCGGTGGTGTTGGCTCATGCCTGTAATCCCAATACTTTGGGAGGCCAAGGTAGGTGGATCATTTGAGCCCAGGCGTTCAAGACCAGCCTGGCTAATATAGCCATCTCTACAAAAAAATAATAAAAAGCTAGCTGTGGCTGGGTGAAGTGGCTCACGCCTGTAATCCCAGCACTTTGGGAGGCCGAGGTGGGTGGATCACCTGAGGTCAGGAGTTCAAGAGCACACTGGCCAACATGGCAAAACCCCATCTCTACTAAAAATACAAAAATTAGCCGGGTGTGGCAGCGCGCACATGTAATCCAAGTTACTTGGGAGGCTGAGACAGGAGAATCGCTTGAACCTGGGTGGCAAAGGTTGCAGTGAGCCAAGATCGCGCCACTGCCCTTCAGCCTGGGTGACAGAGCAAGACTCCATTTCAAAAAATAAAAAAATAAAAAGCTGTGCGTGGTGGTGTCCACCTGTGGTCCCAGCTACTTGGGAGTTTGAGACGTGAGGATTGCTTGAATCCAGGAGGTCAAGGCTGCAGTGAGCCATAATTGCACCACTGCACTCCAGCCTGGGCAACAGAGGGAAACCATGTCTAAAAAAAAAAAAAGGCCGGGAGCGGTGGCTCAAGCTTGTAATCCCAGCACTTTGGGAGGCCAAGACGGGCGGATCACGAGGTCAAGAGATTGAGACCATCCTGGCTAACCCGGTGAAACCCTGTCTCTACTAAAAAATACAAAAAACTAGCTGGGCGAGGCGGCGGGCGCCTGTTAGTCCCAGCTACTCGCGAGGTTGAGGCAGGAGAATGGCGTAAATCCGGGAGGCGGAGCTTGCAGTGAGCTGAGATCCGGCCACTGCACTCCAACCTGGGCCACAGAGCGAGACTCCGTCTCAAAGAAAAAAAAAAAAATGCATTTCTTGTGCTTACTTGTTATCATGGATACAAAGGCAATCAATCAAGCCTTTCCTAGGAAGACAGGAGAGGCACTTTTTGATTCTCAGTGGTTTGTCACGGGCATGGGTGATTGGAGCCTCCTGGGAACATCACTTTTCTTGGAACATACTCTTCCCTCACCCCAACCCCGTGGTTTCAGGGGCTGCCAAGGTCCAGAGCACGGGGTGGACTAGTGAGTTCCAAGGATTTCAGGGCTTAGCAAAGAAAAAGCTATGACCGCCAGATGGCAGTAGCACACAGGAGCTTTATTTGGCAGACACTGACAGATTTGTCTATGGGGGAAGTCACACCCAGTGTGAGACACTCCAGAGGCTACTGTGTGAGGGTGAGGACCACTGCACAGGAGGGGAGGAAGGCAAGCTCCCAAGAGAGAGGGACTGGAGAAGGGGCTTACATCTGGGTGATGCCAGCCAGCAGTATGTAGAGGGTTCTCTGGATCAGAGAGCTCCAAAGAGCAGCGGGGGCTTGGGGCTCATCTTACCTATGGGTAGCAGATGTTGGGCACAGTCTTGGGGTATACAAAGCAGGCAGACTGCATGGCTGAAAAGATCTGCTTATTAAGACTGTGTTTAAAACAATTGGATGTGTAGAAATCTGAGTTTGCTGCTACCAAGCTTTTAGGCCAATGGTCTGGCCTGCTGTGAAGAAATTAACATTGGCCAGGCGCGGTGGCTCACGCCTGTATACCCAGCTACCTGAGAGACGGAGGCAGAGAATTGCTTGAACCCAGGAGGCAGAGGTTGCAGTGAGCAGAGATTGCGCTACTGCACTCCAGCCTAGGTGACAAAGTGAGACTCCGTCCCAAAAAAAAAAAAAAAAAAAAAAAAAATTAGCAACATATACAGTGTAATATACAGTGGTGATATACAGTGGCCAGTGGCCATCATTTATATAAACAGGACTCAGGATTGCTCAAAGCAGAAGAAACTGCAGGGGCTGTTTCTACAATAAACACAGATCCATGCTATCTCGCTGGCATGTTTAACTGGAAGCTCCAGCAATGAGTGCTCTCTCTCTCTTTTCTTTTTACTTTTAGATATGGGGTCTTGCTCTGTCACCCAGAGTGGAGTACAGTGGCATGATCATAGCTCCCTGAAGCCTTGAACTCCTGGGCTTAAGTGATCCCCCTGCCTCAGCCTCTTGAGTAACTGATAGGCGTCCACCACCACATCTAACAAGTTTATGTTTTGTAGAGATGGGGTCTTGCTGTGTTGCCCAGGCTGTTCTCAAACTCTTGGCCACAAGTGCTCCTCCCACCTCAGCCTCCCAAAGCTCTGGGATTATAGTCGCCTACCACTGCACCTGGTCTTTTCCCTCTCTCCTTGTTTAAGCAACATATATATATATTTTGAGACAGAGTCTCGCTCTGTCATCCAGGCTGGAGTGCAGTGGTGTGATCTCGGCTCACTGCAACCTCCACCTCCAGGGTTCAAGCAATTCTTCTGCCTCAGCCTCCCAAGTAACTAGGATTACAGGTGCCTGCCACCATGGCCAGCTAATTTTTGTATTTTTAGTAGAGATGGTATTTTGCCAAGCTGGTCTTGAACTCCTGACCTCAAGTGATCCTCTCGCCTCAGCCTCCCAAAGTGCTGGGATTACACGAGCCACTGTGCCTGGTCTAAGGGTTGGGTCTTGGGATGTTTCTCACCTCCTTAGGCCCCGGTGGCCCGGCCCCGAATGAGTGCCCAGGAGCAGCTGGAGCGGATGCGCAGAAACCAGGAATGTGGACGGCCCCTCCCTCGCCCGACCTCCCCGCGGCTCCTCACCCTGGGAAGGACACTGTCCCCAGCCAGACGCCAGCCTGATGTGGAGCAAAGGGTGAGGAGAGGAGGACTGGGGCTGGGCGGTGGGGTGGTAGTAGGTCCTCTTCGCCTACTTTGAGTCCCTTTCTGTAAAATGGAGATAATGCCTACCTCCTTACTCCAAGCTGGATTTCCAGATTTACCTCAGTTTGTACTTGTGCTAAAGTCAGCTTCCTGGCCTGGTTAGTGGTGGGTAGACAGGAGTGGCAGTGAGGGGAGGACAGTGGGTGGGGGCGGGGGGTCGCAGATCTGGATTGGAAGCCTAGTTTTTCTTCTCAGTTGCTATGTGTTGTCAACAGCAAGAAAGCAAAAAAAGAAAATGTAAGACAGCAAGAAAATTGATTTAATTCATGCCCTTTCAGTAGGGAGAACATCCCAGATCTGAGCATCAGAGTGTCTCAGATATCTCAGGATGGTTTCCCCTTAGATGTTTTCTTTTTTTGGCCGGGTGCGGTGGTTCACGCCTGTAATCCCAGCACTCTGGGAGGCCAAGGCGAGTGGATCACCTGAGGTCGGGAGTTCGAGACCAGCCTGACCAACATGGAGAAACCCCGTCTCTACTAAAAATACAAAATCAGCTGGGCGTGGTGGTGCAAGCCTATAATCCCAGCTCCTCGGGAGGCTGAGGCAGGAGAATCACTTGAACCCAGGAGGTGGAGTTTGCAGTGAGCTAAGATTGTGCCATTGCACTCCAACTTGGGCAACAAGAGTGAAACTCCGTCTCAAAAAAAAAAAAAAAAGGTGTTTTCTTTTTTCGAGGACGAGGTCTTGCTCTGTCTCTCAGGCTGGAGTGCAGTGGTGCGATCTCTACTCACTGCAACCTCCACCTCCTGGGTTCAAGTGATTCTCGTGCCTTAGCCTCCCGTGTAGCTGGGACTACAGGGATGCGCCACCACATCCAGCCAATTTTTGTATTTTTAGTAGAGACAGATTTTCACCACATTGGCCAGGCTGGTGTTGAGATCCTGAGCTCAAGTGATCCTCCTGCCTTGGAAGGAGGTGCTAGGAATACAAGTGTGAGCTACTGCACCTGACCTCCCCTTAGATTTTTTTTTCTTCTTTTGAGATGGAGTCTCCCTTTGTTGCCCGTGCTGGAGTGTAGTGGCGGAATCTCGGCTCACTGCAACCCCTGTCTCCCAGGTTCAAACAATTCTCCTGCCTCAGCCTCCCAAGTAGCTGGGATTGTAGGCCCACGCCACCATACCCTGCTAATTTTTGTGTGTGTTTTTAGTGGAGATGGGGTTTCACCATACTGACCAGGCTGTTCTTGAACTCCTGACCTCAAGTGATCTACTCACCTTGGCCTCCCAAAGTGCTGGGATTACAGGTGTGAGCCACTGCACCTGGCCCCTTAGACTTTTATAGAAAGGATTTAGACAGTCACAGGGGGTGGTGGTGGAGGTTGGATTTCTGAACTCATGTGCTGCTTTATAGGAACACAGGTAAAGTTAAACATTGTCAGTCGCTGGGTGCTATGGCTTACCCCTGTAATCCCAGTACTTTGGGAGGCCGAGGCAGGAGTAAGAGACCAGCCTGGGCAACATAGCAAGACCTTGTCTCTACTAAAAATAAAAATAAAAATAATTAGCCAGGCATGGTGGTGTGAGCCTGAAGTTCTATTTACTCAGGAGGCTGAAGCAGGATTAGTTTGAGCCTGGGAGGTTGAGACTGCAGTGAGCTATGATCACGCTGCTGTACTCCATCCGTTCTAAAAAATGAATAAATAAAATAAATTTATTTTTATTTTTATTTATTTATTTTTTTTGAGACAGTGTCTCGCTCTGTCGCCCAGGCTGGAGTGCAGTGGCCGGATCTGAGCTCACTGCAAGCTCCGCCTCCCGGGTTTACGCCATTCTGCTGCCTCAGCCTCCCGAGTAGCTGGGACTACAGGCGCCCGCCACCTCGCCCGGCTAGTTTTTTGTATTTTTTAGTAGAGACGGGGTTTCACCCTGTTAGCCAGGATGGTCTCGATCTCTTGACCTCGTGATCTGCTTGTCTCAGCCTCCCAAAGTGCTGAGATTACAGGCTTGAGCCACCGCACCCGGCCAATAAATTAATTTTTAAAAATTCAGTGCCTACGGAAGCATAGGAAAAACAAAACAAAACATTGCCAGTGTTTTTGGGCAATTTCATTCTCTTTTGGAGCCCCTTCACTTCACCCTCAAAATGAGAATGTGGGGCTTCTAGGTGAGGAGTTCTAATGCCCCAATTCCTTTCCAGCCTGTCGTAGGACACTCGGGAGCCCAGAAATGGCTCAGAAGCTCTGGGTCTTGGAGTAGGTAAGGAACTGGAGGGCGTATCAAGGGAGCAGGAAAAAAAAATTTGCATAAGCAAAGGGGAGTAGCATTATTATTGAAGTCTCCTGAATATGGAACTACAAATCGCAACCCTTCTAGATATGCTTACGTTCCCGGGGCATCTGAAACAAAACCGGAAAGCCCTAGATCCGTAGTGATATCTTTAGTTCCCCAAATTCCCTTGGTCAATAGCATAGCCTGCTTTTGCATCAAGGAAATTGGGTGGTAGTGATTTGCGAATGGACTACAAATCCCATAATGCATGTGGGCGGTATGAGGGCGGTGCTATGTTTAACATCTGTTAGAGACACGTGCTAGGAACTACAACTCCCAGAAGGGCACTCGCGGTACCTGGGTCCCCACTGTGCGAGCTGTTTAGTTTTTATTTTTACTTTTTTTTTTTGTTGTTGTTTGTTTGTTTTTTGAGACGGAGTCTTGCTCTGTCTCCCAGGCTGGAGTGCAATGGCACGATCTCAGTTCACTGCAACTTCCTCCTTCTGGGTTCAAGTGATTCTCCTTCCTCAGCCTCCCTAATAGCTGGGATTACAGGCGCCCATCACCATGTTTGGCTAACTTTTTTGTATTTTTTAGTAGAGACTGGGTTTCCCCATGTTGGCCAGAGTGGTCTCGAACTCCTGACCTCAAGTGATCCACCCGCCTTGGCCTCCCCAGGTGCTGGGATTACAGGGATGAGCCATCGCACCTGGACTGTTTTTTTTTTAATTTTTAATTTTTGTTGGTACATAGTAGGTGTACATATATTTACGGGATAAATGAGATGTTTTGATACAGGCAGGCAATGTGAAATAAGCACGTCATGGGGAATAGAGTATCCATCCCCTTTCAAGGATTTACCCTTTGATGTATAAACAATCCAATTACACACTTTATTTTAAAATGTACAATTAAATTATTATTGACTATAGTCACTCTGTTGTGCTATCTAATAGTAGGTCTTATTCATCCTTTTCTTTTTGTACCAATTAACCCTCCCCACCTCTCCCCCATGTACACACCCCACCCCCAATCTCCTTTTTTTTTCTAGTCCAAGGAACACCACCCCTTACTTGCCGACTTCCGAAGGTCACCGGGAGCGGGTTCTCAGCCTCTCCCAAGCCCTGGCTACTGAGGCGTCGCAGTGGCACAGAATGATGACAGGTGACTGACTGGCTGGGGATGTTGAACTTCTGGGTTTTAGGGAGGAGAAAGCTGGAGACCTGGAATCCCAGGTCCTGGAGAGGAGGGGTCTAGGGGCCGGTGGGAATTTTTGTGTTGGCGAGGAAAGAGTTGGGCAGAGTTTGGGAGTTTTAGGTCTCAGGCAAGAGTGGACTGGGTTCCGGGACACTTGGGAGGAGGGGAGGAAGAGGTCAGGGGGCGGGGAGAGGACCGACATCTGAGTCTGAAAGAGGTCTGGACTGCGGTGTCCAGACTCCTGGGTCTGAGGGAGGAGGGGCTGGGGGCCTGGACTCTTGGGTCTGAGGGAGGAGGGGCCTGGGAACCCGGAGTCCTGCTGCTGAAGTTTGCCATTCTTATGTCTCCCACTCATCCTCTCTAGGTGGAAATTTGGACTCCCGGGGAGACCCTCTTCCCCGTGTGCCGCTGCCTCCTTCGGACCCCACGCGCCAGGAGACCCCTCCCCCCAGATCTTCCCCGGTGGCTAATTCGGGTTCCACAGGGTTCTCTCGCCGAGGGAGTGGGCGTGGAGGAAGTCCCGCCCCCTGGGGGCCCACGTGGGATGCCGGGATCGCCCCTCCGGTCCTGCCCCAAGACGAGGGGGCGTGGCCTCTGCGAGTCACTCTGCTACAGTCCAGCTTCTAACCCGCCCAAACGTGGCAGCCAATCGGAGCGTGAGCACGTGGTCTGGAGGTACCGCCGGAGATCTGGGACCACTCAGGGCATCAGGGGCGTGGTCTGGTCCCCATCGCCCGCCCAGGAGGGAAATGGTTTCTATGGCCAAAGTTTGATTTTCTCAACACTGTCTAAATTTGGATTAAAACTTTGAACTTTTAGTCAATAGCTTTGTTTCTGTCTGTTTGGGGTTGTTTCACTGGGGTCTCTGAGGGGCAGAGCCGGAGTCGTGCACTCCTGGGTCCTGAGAGAGGAAGGGACAGGGGGCTTGGACTTACAGGTCTCTGGGAGGAAGGGATAGAGAATCTGATCCCTCAGTCTGAGAGTGGAGGGGCCTGGGTCAGGATTCCCGGGTCTGAGGGAGGAGGGATTGGGACCCTGACTCCTGGGTCTGAGGGAGGAGGGGCTGGGAGGCTGGACTCCTGGGTCTGAGGGAGGAGGGACTGGGGCTCCTGGATTCCTATGTCTGTGGGAGGAGAGGAGTGTCTGAGGGAGGAGGGGCTGGGGACAAACTTCCAGGTCCCTAGCCTTCCTGGCAACGCCCCCCGAGGCTGGACTTCCACGATCCAGCTTCTATTGAGGATTTGATGCGACGGCCTCACGGGGCTTTGGAGGAGAAAAAGGCCCAGAGTAGAGACACACAGAGAGAGAGAGAGAGAGAGAGAGAGACCGGTGGACACGGATGGCTACGGGAACGCGCTATGCCGGGAAGGTGGTGGTTGTGACCGGGGGCGGGCGCGGCATCGGAGCTGGGATCGTGCGCGCCTTCGGTGAGCCGGGTCTGACTGCTGGGAGCTGTGAAGCGTGAGAGAGGAAGGATGGGGGCGGGGCGATGGGGGCGGAAAATAGGGTCTCCAATACTGCAGCCGGGATTCTGATCTTATAAAAGCCAATTTGCAGGCTAAAGTAAGCGTGTGGCGCGGTAGGCTAGGGCTGTCTGGCAGGGTCTCTGAAGGCAGTGGCCCCTTTCTCTGGGTCTGTTGGTATAGCTGCAAAACCAGTGGTTTGGGGAATGGCCCTGTCAGTTGTGGAGTTTGCTCTGGAACCCACGAACGGGGGATCAGGAGCCTCAGCAGAAACCTGGGCAGGCAAGGAGAGTATGTGTCAAGGCCTCTGCCCTCTGTCCTGTGGGTGATCATGAGACTGGGGTCACGAGGGGAGACGGAGATCGGCCCCAATCCAGGTGGCCACAAGAGGGCGGCAGAGGCTTTAACCAAGACTCGGAGGGTAACGTGTTCCCTTCCTATTCTCAGTGGACAGCGGGGCCCAAGTGGTTATCTGCGACAAAGATGGTGAGTGAGGGTCCCTCAGCCCTCAGCCCTCACCCTGGTCCTTCCTCCCTCAGTCCAGGGGTCCAGGAGCCCCAGCCCCTCCTCCCTCAGACCCAGGAGTCCAGGAGTCCCAGCCCCTCCTCCCTCAGACCCAGGAGTCCAGGCCCCCAGCCCCTCCTCCCTCAGACCCAGGAGTCCAGGAGTCCCAGCCCCTCCTTCCTCAGACCCAGGAGTCCAGACCCCTGTCCCTCCCCCCTCAGACCCAGGAGTCCAGGCCCCAGCGCCTCCTCCCTCAGACCCAGGAGTCCAGACCCCCGGCCCCTCCTCCCTCAGACCCAGGAGTCCAGACCCCTCCTCCTCCCTCAGACCCAGGAGTCCAGGCCCCCAGCCCCTCCTCCCTCAGACCTAGCAGTCCAGGCCCCCAGCACCTCCTCCCTCAGACCCAGGAGTCCAGGCCCCCAGCCCCTCCTTCCCTCAGACCTAGCAGTCCAGGCCCCCAGCACCTCCTCCCTCAGACCCAGGAGTCCAGGCCCCAGCACCTCCTCCCTCAGACCCAGGAGTCCAGGCCCCAGCACCTCCTCCCTTGGACCTAGGAATCCAGGGCCCCAGCCCCTCCTACCTTGGACCCAGGAGTCCAGATCCCTGTCCCTCCTCCCTCAGACCCAGGAGTCCAGGCCCCCAGCCCCTCCTCCCTCAGACCCAGGAGTCCAGGCCCCAGCCCCTCCTCCCTCAGACCCAGGAGTCCAGGCCCCAGCCCCTCCTCCCTCAGACCCAGGAATCTGCAGACCCCCAGACCCTCCTCCCTCAGGCCCAGGGGTCCAGGCTCCCAGCTCTTTTCTGCCTGCAGAGTCTGGGGGCCGGGCCCTGGAGCAGGAGCTCCCTGGAACTGTCTTTATCCTCTGTGATGTGACTCAGGAAGATGATATGAAGGTGAGCCGAGTTCCCATTCCTACCCCCATCTCCGCTAATGACCAGTTCTTTGTTCTCCTCCAGCCATTTGCATGTGCCTTTCCCTCTACTTTTCCTTCCTCTCCTGGCTCCACTGGACCCCTCAAAGGTTTCCAACCAGTGTCACTCCACACACAAGATCTTCTGTGACTGACGAGCAGGTCACATGTTCCTTCTCTCCCACCTCTCCAAGGCTCTTAGCACATCTGACACGTGGGTGGAAAGGAATAAGTCCCTCAAAGTGGGTCAACTGTAACTGATTTTTCTGTCTCTTTTTTGGAGGTGTCACTGTCACTGAGGCTGGAGTGCAGTGGCGTGATGTTGGTTCACTGCAACCTCTGCCTCCCAGGTTCAAGCCACTCTCCTACCTCAGCCTCCCGAGTAGCTGGGATTACAGGCGTGCGCCACCATGCCCAGCTAATTTTTTTTTTTTTTTGAGACGGAGTTTTGCTCTTGTTGCCCAGGCTGGAGTGCAATGATGCGATCTCGGCTCACCGCAACCTCCGCCTCCTGGGTTCAAGTGTTTCTCCTCTCTCAGCCTCCTGAGTAGCTGGGATTATAGGCATGCTCCACCACACCTGGCTAATTTTGTATTTTTAGTTGAGATGGTGTTTTTCTGTGTTGGTCAGGGTGGTGTTGAACTCCCGACCTCAGGTGATCCGCCTGCCTTGGCCTCCCAAAGTGCTGGGATTACAAGCATGAGCCACCGCACCCGGCTAATTTTTGTATTTTTAGTAGAAACGGGGTTTCACTATGTTGGCCAGGCTGGTCTCGAACTCCTGACCTCGCGTGATCCACCCACCTCAGCCTCCCAAAATGTTGGGATTACAGGTGTGAGTCACTGCACGTGGCCTGTAACTGATTTTTTTCTCCATTATTTCTGGGTTCCTCTTTCTTCCTTTTAATCAGTATCTCTCTGTTATCTGCCCCCCTTTAGTAACTGTCCCCTATACTCTCTCTGAATCCTTGTCACCCCCATGCCCCACCCCCTAACCCTGGGTGCAGTGTGGCTCTGACCAGCCCTCTGTCTCCTGCTTGCCTGCTGTGTCTGCTGATCTCCGCATCCCTCTTCCTCTAGTTCTTGTCACCTGACCTGGGAGTCCAGCTTCCCCCTCCTGCCTTACGTTTGGGAGCCCTGTCTTCTTTATGGCTGGACACCCCATCTACTGCTCATTGAAAGGACATTTCCTGGGCTGGGCATGGTGCCTGTAATCCCAGCACTTTGGGAGGCTGAGGCGGGCGGATCACTTGAGCTCAGGAGTTTGAGACCAGTTTGGACAACATAGTGAATCCCCGTCTGTACTAAAAAATACAAAAATTAGCTGGGCGTGGTGGCAGGTGCCTATAATCCCAGCTACTTGGGAGGCGGAGGTAGGAGAGTCATTTGAACCCAGAAGGCGGAAGTTGCAGTAAGCCGAGATCGTGTCAATGCAGTCCAGCCTGAGTGACAAGAAGGAGACACCGTCTCCAAAAACAACAACAACAACAACAAAGGACATTTCCTTCCTCCTCAGACCCTGGTTTCTGAGACCATTCGCCGATTTGGCCGCCTGGATTGTGTTGTCAACAACGCTGGCCACCGTGAGTTGTGAGACCTCAGGGCCTTCCTTACCTCCTGCCCCCCCAACTCCGTTTCCTGCACTTCAGTTTCCCCACTCCCTTCCCCTGATTCCCTCATCCTGCCTCATACCTCTTTCTAGTCACTTGGACAGGAGAGTAAACCAATGGAAGCCCCCTAGGCCTGGGCTGAAACTGGTCCTGTTCCATCCCTCCTGTGTGTCCCGAGTTGTGCCTTCACCTGTCTTCCCTCCCTCCCTTCCTCCTTCCTTCCTTCCTTCCTTCCTTCCCTCCCTCCCTCCCTCCCTCCCTCCCTCCCTCCTTCCTTCCTTCCTTCCTTCCTTCCTTCCTTCCTTCCTTCCTTCCTTCCTTCCTTCCTTCCTTCCTTCCTTCCTTCTTTCTTTCTCTCTCTCTCTCCCTCTCTCTCTTTTTGAGATGGAGTCAAGCTCTGTTGTCCAGGCTGGAATGCAGTGGCACCATCTCAGCTCACTGCAACCTCCGCCTCTTGGGTTCAAGCGATTCTCCTGCCTCAGCCTCCCAAGTAGCTGGGATTACAGGTGCCCGCCAGCACGCCAGGCTAATTTTTGTATTTTTAGTAGAGATGGGGTTCTTCGTGTTAGCCAGGCTGGTCTTGAACTCCTGACCTCAGATAATCTGCCTACCTCGACCTCCCCAAGTGCTGGGGTTACAGGCATGAGCCACCGCACCCGGCCTTTTTTTTTTTTTTTCCCTCTGAGACGGAGTCTCAGTCTGTCACTCAGGCTGGAGTGCAGTGGCTCAATCTAGGCTCATTGCAACCTCCACCTCCCAGGTTCAAGCAATTCTCCTGCCTCAGCCTCTTGAGTAGCTGGGAATATAGGCATCCACCACCACACCTGGCTAATGTTTGTATTTTTAGTAGAGAAGGGGTTTCACCATGTTGGCCAGGCTGGTCTCAAACTCCTGGCCTCATGATCCGCCCGCCTTGGCCTCCCAAAATGCTGGGATTACAGGCGTGAGCCACTGCATCCGCCCCCCCTCACTTTTCCTCTCTCTCTCACCCCCCACTTTAGACCCACCCCCACAGAGGCCTGAGGAGACCTCAGCCCAGGGATTCCGCCAGCTGCTGGAGCTGAACCTGCTGGGGACGTACACGTTGACCAAGGTGAGGGCTGGCGACCCTGCTGCCAGGCCCGAGCAGCCTCCTGATAGGTGGATTGTGTGATGCATTTTGTCTAAGAGCACAATGTTTTCTGTTTTTTTTGTTTATTTGTTTGTTGGAGACAGGATCTCTCTCTGTCGCCCAGGCGGAGTACAGTGGTGCGATCTTGGCTCACTGTAGCCTCCACCTCCCTGGTTCAAGCGATTCTCGTGCCTCAACCTCCTGAGTAACTGGGATTACAGGTGCGGGTCACAAAACTCAGCTAAATTTTGTGATTTTTGGTAGCGATGCTCCTGACCACAAGTGATCTGCCTGCCTTGGCTTCCCAAAGTGCTGGGATTACAGGCTTGAGTCACCACGCCTAGCCATCTGTTTTCTGTTCTTTTTTTTTTTTTTTTTTTTTTTTTTTTGAGGCGGAGTCTCGCTCTGTCGCCCAGGCTGGAGTGCAGTGGCGCGATCTCGGCTCACTGCAAGCTCCGCCTCCCGGATTCCCGCCATTCTCCTGCCTCAGCCTCCCGAGTAGCTGGGACTACAGGCGCCGCCACCACGCCCAGCTAATTTTTTTGTATTTTTAGTGGAGACGGGGTTTCATTGTGTTAGCCAGGATGGTCTCGATCTCCTGACCTCGTGATCCGCCCGTCTCGGCCTCCCAAAGTGCTGGGATTACAGGCTTGAGCCACCGCGCCCGGCCTATTTTCTGTTCTTTAGTTTAATCTCCTTATTCTGAAAGGAAGATAAATAACTGCAAATCTTTACATCCAGCAAAAGCTACTTTTGTAGCTACAAAGCCCAGTCCTAGGAACCTTCTAGAACCTTCCAAACTGGTGTGGTGGTGGGGGTGGGAGGGGATGTTAAGAACATATCAGGGCCAGACACACTGGCTCACACCTGTAATCCCAGTGCTTTGGGAGGTCGTTGTGGGAGGTTCACTTGAGGTCAGGAGTTCAAGACAGTTGGGGCAATATGGCGAAACCCCCTCTCTACAAAAAGTTTAGAAAATTAGCCGGGCATGGCCGGGCGCGGTGGCTCAAGCCTGTAATCCCAGCACTTTGGGAGGCCGAGACGGGCGGATCACGAGGTCAGGAGATCAAGACCATCCTGGCTAACACGGTAAAACCCCGTCTCTACTAAAAAAAAAAATACAAAAAAGTAGCTGAGCAAGGTGGTGGGCGCCTGTAGTCCCAGCTACTCGGGAGGCTGAGGCAGGAGAATGGCGTGAACCCGGGAGGCAGAACTTGAAGTGAGCTGAGATCCGGCCACTGCACTCCAGCCTGGGCCACAGAGACTCCGTCTCAAAAAATATAGGCATCCACCACCACACCTGGCTAATGTTTGTATTTTTAGTAGAGAAGGGGTTTCACCATGTTGGCCAGGCTGGTCTCAAACTCCTGACCTCATGATCCGCCCGCCTTGGCCTCCCAAAATGCTGGGATTACAGGCATGAGCCACCACGCCCGGCAATTTTACTAATTTTTAACTTTTTTGTAGAGACAGGGTCTTGCTATGCTGCCCAGGCTGATCTCGAACTCCTTGCCTCAAGCTGGGATTATAGGCATGAGCTACTGCACCTGTCCAATAATTACCTTTTGAGGCCACTTGCTTTCTGGGCTCTAGACTACCTGATACCAAGAAGCTCTAAAGTGCCACATACTCTATAGTTCAACCATGTATAGCCAATCGCTAATCAATGTGATGTCTGTAAACCAATGACAATTCCTGATGAACAACTTTTGTAATCACCGCCTCTCCTGATTCGTCCTTTTTTCTTTAAAAATTTGAGCCTTTTTAAATTATTATTATAGAGTTGGGGTCTTGCTCTATTGCCCAGGCTGGTCTGGAACTCCTGGCCTCAAGCCATCCTTCTACCTCAGCCTCCCAAAGTGCTGGGATTACAGGCATGAGCCACTGTGCCTGGCCTGAGCCATTTTTTTTTTCTTTTGCTCTCTGGAGCACTCCTCAATACAACCGGGAAGTGTATCCAGGGCAGCAGGTTGAGTGTGTCAACCTGCCGCCCAGCACACACTCCTATATTAATAATCTCCTATATTAATAATCTCCTATGTTAATCATATCCTATATTAAAAAGGAAGAAGGTTCTCAGCCTGCTGCCTGGGACACGCTCCTGTATTAAATAAATTCTTTGTTGGGCGCGGTGACTCACACCTATAGTCCCAGTGCTGTGGGAGGCCAAGGCAGGCAGATCGCTTGAGGTCAGGAGTTTGAGACCAGCTTGGCCAATATGGTGAAACCCCATCTCTACTAAAAATACAAAAATTAGCCAGACGTTGTGGCGTGCACTTGTAATTCCAGCACTCAGGAGGCTGCGGCAGGAGGATCACTTAAACCTGGGAGGTAGAGGTTGCAACGAGCTGACATGGTGCCACTGCGCTCCAGCCTGAGTGACAGAACAAGACTCTGTCTCAAAAATAAAAATAAATAAATAAATAAATAAACTCAGTCCTATATTAAAAAGGAAGAAGGTCCTGAACCTGCAGCCTGGGATACACTCTTATATTAATAATCTCCTCTATTAATAATCTCCTATATTAGGCCGGGCGCGGTGGCTCAAGCCTGTAATCCCAGCACTTTGGGAGGCCGAGACGGGCAGATCACGAGGTCAGGAGATCGAGACCATCCTGGCTAACACGGTGAAACCCCGTCTCTACTAAAAAATACAAAAAAACTAGCCGGGCGCGGTGGCGGGCGCCTGTAGTCCCAGCTACTCGGGAGGCTGAGGCAGGAGAATGGCGTGAACCCGGGAGGCAGAGCTTGCAGTGAGCTGAGATCCGGCCACTGCACTCCAGCCTGGGCGGCAGGGCGAGTCTCCGTCTCAAAAAAAAAAAAAAAAAAAAAAAAAAAAAATCTATATTAAAAAGGAAGGAGAAGAGTTGGTCATGGTGGCTCACACCTGTAATCCCAGCACTTTGGGAGGCCGAGGGGGGTGGATCACCCGAGGTCGGGAGTTCAAGACCAGCCTGGCCACCATGGTGAGACCCCGTCTCCACTAAAAATACACAAAAAATTAGCTGGGCATGGTGGTGTGTGCCTGCAATCTGAACTACTCGGGAGGCTGAGGCAGGAAAATTGCTGGAACCTGGGAGATGGAGGTTGCAGTGAGCCGAGATCGCACTACTGCACTCCAGTCTGGGTGACAGAGCGAGACTCCATCTCAAAAAAAAAAAAAAAAAAAGTGGGGTATTTGGTTCATTTGTTCTCTCCACCTCCAGCAACGGAGCAACTCACCAGAGCTGCCATTCATTGTGGCAGGAAAGCCTGGGGAGGGCTTGTTGAGTGTGAACTGCCTGGTGGACGTCCTGGTGGGAATGGGCATTGGGCGTGAGATCGTGGAGGTGGGGCTCTGGAGACAGCAGCTTGGAGCTGACCAGTTTGAGGTTGGAGGAACTCAGGAGAGCAAGAGTAGGCAAAGAGGGAAGAAGCCTGGGGAGCGGGCTCAGCGTCCAGGAAGCTTCAGGTGCTGACTCTGAGGTCGTATCTGAGATCCAGGTGAAATGTTCCTGGGAGGTTGGGCAATGCCCTGCTCAACTGGTGAAGAACCCTGGCTCCTGTTCCAAACTTTTGTTGACTTTCTAGGATTAACCCAACACTAAAAATACATCCACACATAAAACATACCTACACCTCAGCCCATGAAGAGTTAATATATGTACATGTTTTTTCTTTTTTGTTCTTTTTCTTTTTTTTCTTTTTCTTTTCTTTTCTTTTTTTTTTTTTTTGAGATAGAATCTTGTTCCATCACCCAGGCTGGAGTGCCATGGCACGATCTCTGCTCACCGCAACCTCGACCACCTGGGCTCAAGCAATTCTCCTGCCTCAGCCTCCCGAGGAGCTGAGACTACAGGTGCCCACTACCACGCCCAGCTGATTTTTGTATTTTTTGTAGAGTTGGGGGTCTCACTATGTTGTTCAGGCAGGTCTCAAACTCCTAAGCTATAGCGGTCTGCCTGCCTCGGCCACCCAAAGTGCTAGGATTACAGGCGTGAGCCACTGTGTCCGGCCTATGTTTTTTCATTCACTGCCAACATTTTACAAGACAGATTTCACATAAACCACCAAATGTCTTGTTTCTCTTAGAGAGTTGGTCAAGTTGGTCGACAGGACCTGTGGGGCAGGGAGGCAGAAGTAAGAAGTGGCTTGTTTGCCTCAATTCTCTGCCACTTCTTACCTGCAACGTTGTGCAAGTTACTCAGCATTTCTGCTCCTCTGTTTTCTCACCTGTAAAATGGGGCCAATCATGACAGAGTTGTTCTGAGGATTTAATGAGATTAGATTAAATACCCGTGAAACCCTTATGAATATTTATCATGCTGCAATCTCAGCACTTTGGGAGGCTGAGGTGGGAAAATCGCCTGAGCTCAGGAGCTCGAGATCAGCCTGGGCAACATAGCCCCAGACCCCATCTCAACCAAAAATAAACAAAATTAGCCAGACATGGTGGCACACATCTGTAGTCTCAGCTACTCTAGAGGCTGAGGAGGATCACTTGAGCCTAGGAGGCTGAGGCTGTAGTGAGCTTTGTTTGTGCCACTGCACTCCAGCCTGGGCAACAGAGTAAGACTTTGTCTCAAACAAAACAAAGCAAAAACAACTTGCTCTACCCATTGCGTCCTGCCACCCCCACCACCCAGATCATACAATTTTTTTTTTTTTTGAGATGGAGTCTCGCTCTGTTGCCCAAGCTGGAGTGCAGTGGTGCCATCTCAGCTTACTGCAGCCTCCACCCACTGGGTTCAAGCTGATTCTCCTGCCTCACCCTCCCAAGTAGCTGGGACTACAGGCACACGCCACCATATCTGGCTAATTTTTGTATTTTTAGTAGAGATGAGGTTTCATCATGTTGGCCAGGCTGGTCTGGAACTCCTGACCTCAGGTGATCCGCCCGCCTTGGCCTCCCAAAGTGCTGGGAGGCGTGAGCCACCGCGCCCAGCCCAGAGCCCAGATCATACAATTTTATCAGGAGGAACTTCATATGTACCATACCACCAGTGTATTAGAATCCTTTTTACTTTTATTTTGACATAACTTAAGACTTGCAAAATGTTCCTGGAATAGTACAGAGAATTCCTGTATAATGAAACTCCCCATTGTTCTTTTCTTTTCTTTTTTCTTTTTTTTTTTTTTTTTGAGACAGAGTCTTGCTTTGTCGCCAGGCTGGCATGCAGTGACACGATCTCGGCTCACTGCAACCCTTGCCTCCTGGGTTCAAGCTACTCTCTTGCCTCATCCTCCCAAGTAGCTGCTGGAACTACAGGCATGTACCACCACACCCTCTAATTTTGTTTTTAGTAGAGACAGGGTTTCACCATGTTGGCCAGGATGATCTCAATATCCTGACCTCGTGATCCACCTGCCTCGGTCTCCCAAAGTGCTGGGATTACAAGTGTGAGCCACTGTGTCCGGCCCTTTGTTTCTTTCTCTCTTTCTTTCTCTCTCTCTTTCTCTCTCTCTTTCTTTTCCCTTCCTTTTTTCCTTCCTTCCTTCCTTCCTTCCTTCCTTCCTTCCTTCCTTCCTTCCTTCTTTCCTTCCTTCCTTCCTCCCTCCCTCCCTTCCTTTTTTCTTTCCTTCTTTCGTCCTTTCCTTTTCTTCCCAGGCTGGTGAGCAGTGGTGCCATCACAGCTCGCTGCAGCCTTGAACTCTTGGGCTCAAGGTATCTTCCTGCCTCAACCTCTCAGCCTTCCGAGTAGCTGGGACTACAGGTACGTGCCACAGCACCTGACTAATTTTGTTTTAGTTTCGGTAGAGAGGAGGTCTTGCTATGTTGCCCAGGCTGGTCTTGAACTCCTGAGTTCAAACTATCTTCCTGCCTTGGCCTCCTAAAGTGTTAGGATTACAGGAGTGAGCCACCACACCTGGCCTTCTTTCTTTCTTTTTTTCTTGACTTTTACTTGTGGTTCAATGTTTAACATTTATTTATTTATTTATTTATTTCATGGAATCTCGCTCTGTTGCCCAGGCTGGAGTGCAATGGCATGAGCTCGGCTCACTGCAACCTCTGCCTCCTGGGTTCAAGCCATTCTCCTGCCTCAGCCTACCAAGTGGCTGGGACTACAGATATGCACCACCACGCCCGGCTAATTTTTGTGTTTTTAGTAGAGACAGGGTTTCACCATGTTGGCCAGGCTGGTCTCGAACTCCTGACCTCAAGTGATCTGCCCGCCTCGGCCTCCCAAAGGGCTGGGATTACAGGCGTGACCCACCATGCCTGGCCTCAATGTTTAACATTTTAAAAAAATAAAAATAGGCTGGGTGCGGTGGCTCACACCTGTAATCCCAGCGCTTTGGGAGGCCAAGGCTGGCGGATTGCCTGAGATCAGGAGTTCAAGACCAGCCTGGCTAACATGGTGAAAATGCGTCTCTACTAAAAATACAAAAAAAATTAGCTGGGCATGGTGGCACATACCTGTAGTCCCAGCTACTCGGGAGGTTGAGGCAGGAGAATCACTTGGACCCGGTGAGGCCGAGGTTGCAGTGGGCTGAGATTGCGCCACTGTACTCCAGCCTGGGCAACAGAGCAAGACTTGGTCTCAAAAAAAAAAGAAAAAAAGAAAAGAAAAGAAAAGAAAAGAAAAATAGAGTAGTATAATAAATACTTATATGCCCATCATTTGTATTAGCATTTATTCACATTTATACATAAATATATGTATTTCTTTTTGTCAAAGTATTATATTACGACACCATGACAGTTCATTTCCAAACACTTTAGTAAGCATCTCCTAAAAATAAAGCCTTACTATTATTATTATTATTTTGAGATAGTGTCTTGCTCTGTCTCCCAGGCTGGAGTGCAGTGAAATGATCATGGCTCACTGCAGCCCCAACTTCCTAGGCTCAAGTGATCCTCCTACCTCAGCCTCTAGGTTGCTGGGTCAGCAGGCATGCACCACCACGCACAACCAATCTTTTGTTTTTTTGCAGAGACAGACTCTCACCATTTTGTCCAGGCTCAGGCCTTTTTTACATAAGAAAAATACCATTGTATCACCTAATACAATTAACAGAAATGTCTTAATACCATGTCATAGTTAACTCTATATAAACAGACCCAGAAGTTCCCCAATGTTTTATTATCACTGATTTCTTCACACCAGGATCCTGACAACATCTGTGTATTGCATTTGGTTTCCCTGAGGGCAAAGACTTTTGTCTGCTTGTTCATGCACTTGTTGCAAAGAAATCTTGTGAACACTTGTGTCGCTGCCATTATCACCATCGCTATTTCCATCATCATTACCATTGTTACCACCCTCACCATCATTCTCACCATCATCTCACATCACCATTTTCACCATTACCATCATCACCATCAACACCATCATCACCACCATCATTACCATCCCATCCCCAACCTCGCCATCATCATCACCACCATCATTACCACCATCACCACCATCACCATCATCACCGTCATCATCACTGTCATTACCACAATCATCACCATCACCATCAGCAACATTATCATCGCCATCATTGCCAACATCACCACCATCATCACCATCACCATCATTACCACAATCATCACCATCACCATCGTCATCATCATCACCACTGTCATTACTACAATTACCATCACCATCACCACCATCATTGCTACAATTTACCATCACCATCATCACCACCATCATTACCACAATCACCATCACCATCGTCATTACCGCAATCACCATTACCACCATCATCACCATCACCATCCTCATCATCATCACCACTATCATTACTACAATTACCATCACCATCATCACCACTGTTACCACAATCATCACCATCACCACCATCGCCATCCTCACCAACATCATTGTCATCACCATCATTACCACAATGGTCACCATCATCATCACCATCACCATCCTCACCAACATCATCATTGTCATCACCATCATTACCACAATTGTCACCATCATCACCACCATCACCATCCTCACCAATATCATCATCGTCATCACCATCATCACCACAATCATCACCATCATCATCACCATCATTACCACAATCGTCACCATCATCACCACCCTCACCAACATCCTCACCATCACCACCATTATCATCACCATAATTATTACCACAATCACCATCACCATCATCACCATCATCACCCTCACTATCATCACCATCTTCACTATCACCATCATCACCACCATCATCAGCATCCTCACCATCATCCTCATCCTAATCATCATCCTTCTCACCATCCTCACCATCACCATCTTCATCACCACCATTATCACGATCATACTCACCATCACCATCATGACCACCATCATCATCACCATCATCACCATCATCACCATCACCATCAAAATCCCTTAGAAGCTCTCTTTTTTCTCTTCTCTCTCAGCCATGTGACTTTGGAAGCTGTTTAAATGTTGATTCTGGGGCCCCTGCACAGATCCCTTGAATTAGAGTCTCCAGGTCTTTGGCCTTCCTGGTGGATTCTGATACAAGCCAAAGTTTGTGACTCCCTAGGCAAGGGAGAACAAGGGCGGGATTAAGGATATTTAGATAGTCGAGGAAATGATACCTTGTGGAAAGGAGGGATCCACAGAAGGTGTTGGAGCACGGGGGTTTCAGTAGTCTCTCAGAGCTGGATTATTTATTAAAGATCTATCCATTCTGGCCGGGTGCGATGGCTCCCGCCTGTAATCCCAGCATTTTGGGAAGCCCAGGCGGGTGGATCACAAGGTCAGGGGTTTGAGACCAGCCTGGCCAATATGGTGAAACCCTGTCTCTACTAAAAAAATACAAAAATTAGCCGGGCATAGCTGGTAGTCCCAGCTACTCGGGAGGCTGAGGCAAGAGAATTGCTTGAACCCGGGAGGTGGAGGTAGCAGTGAGACGATATTGCACCACTGCACTCCAGCCTGGGTGAGACAGGGCGAGACTCCATCTCAAAAAAAAAAAAAAAAAAAAAAAAAGATCTATCCATCTCTCCATTCAGTAATCTATTTAGTCAAGTACTGACCAAACCAGACAATGTTCTTCTTCTTTTTTTCTTGGAGAGGGATTAGCCTGGCTAATCTATTTTTAGCAGAGACAGGGTTTCACCGTACTGGTCAGGCCGGTCTCCTGACCTTACGTGATCCATCTGCCTTGGCCTCCCAAAATGCTGGGATTACAAGTGGGAGCCACTGTACCCAGCCTCAGGCAATGTTCTTTTTTGTTTTGTTTTGTTTTTGTTAGAGATCGGGTCTTGCTCTGTTGCCCACGCTGGAGTGCCATGGTGTGATCATAGTTCACTGAAGCCCTGACCTCCCAGGCTCGAGTAATCCTCCCGCCTCAGCCTCCCGAAAACCTGGGACCACAAACACACACCACTATGCCTGGCTAATTTTTGTATTTTTGTTGAGATGTGGGGGGGTCTCACTATGTTGTCCAGACTGGTCTCAAACTCCTTGGGCTCAAGTGATCCTCCCACTTCAGCCTCCCCAAATGCTGGGATTACAGGCGTGAGCCACTGCACCTGGCCCAGGCAGTGTTATAGGTGCTCGAGGTACAGCAGGGAGCCAGGTCCATGTGGGCTCTGTCCTTGGGGAGTTTACACTCCTGGGCAGCCAGGTGTTACTAAACAGACAGAGACATGAGTTCAGAAGAGTGTGTGTGTGTTTTGCTTTAGGAGGGGGTGGGTATGGTTCTGGGAGAATGTGACCTGGAGACTGGCCCGTTCAGGGAATGTAGCCAAACTTCTTGGAAGTAATGAAATCTGAGCAGCATTGACCAGTGGAGGGGGTGGAGAAAGAGATGGCAGGGCGAGGGCCTGGCAGCGAGACAGGGTTTGGCGCTGCTGCCAGCTGGGCCCAGTGAGAGAAGGGGATGTTGCAAGAAGAGATTGGGGCAGGGACCAGATCAGGCAGGGCCTCGAAGGCCATGCTGAAGCATCTGGTCTTTATCTCAAGAGCACTAGGGAGCTATGGAAGGTATTTGAGCAAGGGAGTGATGTGATCTTGCTAATATTATTTAACAGGTCATAGGCTCTGGCTCCTGTAGGTATGAGGGAAGAATCTGAGGGCCAAGCATGAGAGTGGGAGAACCAGTATTAGGAGTTGATTGCATTTGAGCCAGGCACGGTGGTTCACGCCTGTAATCCCAGCACTTTGGGAGGCTGAGGCGGGCAGATCGCCTGAGGTCAGGAGTTTGAGACCAGCCTGGCCAAAAAGGAGAAACCCTGTCGCTACTAAAAATACAAAAATTAGCCAGGCGTGGTGGCGGACGCATGTAATCCCAGCTACTTGGGAGGCTGAGGCAGGAGAATTGCTTGAATCTGGGAGGCGCAGGTTGCAGTGAGCCAAGATCGTGCCACTGCACTCAAGCCTGGGTGACAGAGCAATACTCCGTCTCTAAAAAAAACAAATAAAAAAAGGAGTTGATAGCATTTGTCCAAGGGAGAAGTGGGGGCTTTCAAGTCCTCGTGATCTGGCCCCTGTTCTTCTCTGACCTCACCTCCAGCCACACTGGTCTTATTGCTCCCAAACACAGCAGGCCTGCTCCTATCTCAGAACTTTGGCACTTAAGAGCTGGGGTCTCAGTATGTTGCACAGACTGGCTTTGAACTTCTGGGCTGAAGTGATCCTCCTACCTCGGTCTCCCAAAGCACTGACATTACAGGTATCCGCCACTGCACCCGGCCCCCAGCAGGTCCTTGATGTAGAGCAGGTGCTTAGCGACCTTGAGGGGTGTGGGGGAAGGACACTCAGGATGTGTGGGACAAATATTTAATGAACTCCAGCTGTGTGCCTCGTGCTGGGGTGAGGGTGGCAAGAACCGTGTCTCCACCCTGGTGAGACTTACGTTTGCAGGGTCAGGTGGGGGAGGAGATTAAACGGCAGGGCAGGTGCACAGACTGAGGGAGAAATGGAGCAAGGCAGGCGGAGTGGGCACTGGGAGGGAGGGAGGGCGTCAAAGCTGGTGGAAGTGAGAGGAGGCGAGGGTGAGGGAGGTTCCCTGAGGAGAAGGCCAGAGGCTGGTCAATGCCCACATCATTCATGCTCATATTACAGCATGGTTTCTCTTTTTCTTTTTCTTTCTTTCTTTCTTTTTCTTTTCTTTTCTTTTTTTTTTTTTTTTGTGAGCCACGGCACCTGGCCTAAAGTTCTTAACACTTAGAATTGTGAGAAATTGTTGTTTGTTTATGGGTTTGGGCCTCAGCCCGTCCAGCAGCAAACGCTGGCTCTGTCGGGTGTCATGTGATGCCCTGTGGGCGTGAATCATCCCTCCATTCCTCAGTCTTCTCACTTGTGAAATGGGACTCTCAGCTGTACCTCCTCTTTGTAGGTACAGGAGAATGTTAGAGGGATGAAATGAGCTCATCTGTGTAAATTGCTGAGGACAGGGCTGGACACATACCAGGTCCTCCATTCATTCATTAATTCACTCATTCATTCATTCAAAGGATATTTATGAAGTGTGTGCTACGTGCCAGGCACCTTAGTGCTGGGAAAGAAACAAACTCAGAAATCTTGACCGTCTCTCATAGGTTTCTGCGTGCTGGTGGGAGAGACAGAACATGAACAAACTAGTAAAATATATATGGCCTGTCAGAAGGGAGTGTGTGACACAGAGAAAAGACATCCGGAAGAGGGAAGGGGACTCAGGGGTATGGGAACTGCTGTTTTATTTTATAATTTTATTTTTTGGGGCCAGGTGCAGTGGCTCATGCCTGTAATCCCAGCACTTTGGGAGGGCGAGGCAGGCAGATTACTTGAGCTCAGGAGTTCAAGACCAGCCTGGCCAACACGGTGAAACCCCGTCTCTACTAAAAAATACAAAAATTAGGCCGGGCGCGGTGGCTCACGCCTGTAATCCCAGCACTTTGGGAGGCCGAGACGGGCGGATCACGAGGTCAGGATATCGAGACCATCCTGGCTAACACGGTGAAACCCCATCTCTACTAAAAAATACAAAAAACTAGCCGGGCGAAGTGGCGGGCGCCTGTGGTCCCAGCTACTCGGGAGGCTGAGGCAGGAGAATGGCATAAACCCGGGAGGTGGAGCTTGCAGTGAGCTGAGATCCGGCCACTGCACTCCAGCCTGGGCGACAGAGCCAGACTCAGTCTCAAAAAAAAAAAAAAAAAAAAATACAAAAATTAGCCGGGCATGGTGACACATGCCTGTAGTTCCAGCTACTTGGGAGACTGAGGCAAGAGAATTGCTTGAACCTGGGAGGTGGAGGTTGCAGTGAGCCAAGATGACATCACTGCATTCCAGCCTGGGCGACAGAGTGAGACTCTGTTTCACAAAACAAAACGAAACAAAAAAAAATTTTTTTTGTTAGAAAAATAAAGACAGGCCGGGCCCCATGGCTTACGCCTGGAATCCCAGCACTTTGGGAGGCCGAGGCAGGCAGATCACATGAGATCAGGAGTTCAAGACCAGCCTGGCCAGCATAGTGAAACCCTGTCTCCACTAAAACAAAAATTATCCCGGTGTGGTGGCACACGCCTGTAGTCCCAGCTACTCGGGAGGCCAAGGCAGGAGAATCACTTGATCCTGGGAAGCGGAGGTTTCAGTGAGCTGAGGTCGCACCACTGCACTCCAGCCTAGACAACAGAGCGATACTCCATCTCAAAAAAAAAAGAAAGAAAGAAAAAGAAAGACAGGGTCTTGCTAAGTTGCCCAGGCTGGTCTCAAACATCTGGGTTCAAGCAATCCTCCCTCCTCGGCCTCCCAAAGTACAAGGATTACAGGCATGAGCCACTGAGCCCAGCCTGCAGTTTTAAATAGTATAGCCAGGGAAGGCCTCACTGAAGAGGTGACCTCGGATCAGGGTTTGAGGGAGCTGAGGGAGAGTGTTTACCCAGGACAGTCCCTGTTTATCATTGACACTGTGGCCTGAAAATACTGTGTCCCCGGAAACCCTTCAGTCCTGGGCAAACTGGGATGGCTCGCCACCCTAGGAGTGGGTCTTGTGGCTCTCTTAGGAAAAGGCACTCCGGGCAGAGAGAGCAGCAAGTTCAAAGGCCCTGAGGCTGGAACAGGCAAGGTGTGTCTGAAGATACAGCACAGAAAAGGGTGGAGGCCGTTTTGGAGGGGACTCATTTAGATTCCCACTCGGAGAGCCTGCTAGGGGTGCCGCCTCGTACCAAGTCATCTTAAGTGGCAAAAACTGGCCTTGCCTGGCCAGCTCAGCTGCCCAAGGCAAGTGAGATCAAAGACAGAATTTGAGTTTATCCAAGGTCATGTGTAGTCAATGAACACACACACACACACACACACACACACACACACACACACACACAGAATGAGAGAGAGAGAGAGAGAGAGAGAGTATATTTAGGGACTTCCCAGGTGGCCAGGGAATTGAATTGCAGGAGAGAAGGTGGCAGGAAACAGTGCATTTCTTTTTTTTTTTTTTTTTTTTTTTTGAGACAGAGTCTTGCTCTGTTACCCAGGCTGGAGTGCAGTAGCGTGATCTTGGCCCCCTGCAACCTCCACCTCCCAGGTTCAAGCAGTTCTCCTGCCTCAGCCTCCCAAGTAGCTGAGATTACAGGCATGTGCCACCATGCCTGGCTAATTTTGTATTTTTAGTAGAGATGGGGTTTCATCATGTTGGCCAGACTGTTCTCAAACTCCTGACCTCATGATCTAGCCACCTCAGCCTCCCAAAGTGCTGGGATTACAGGCATGAGACACTGTGCCTGGTCTAGAGTGCCTTTCATGAAGGCCTCATAGAAACCATCTTCCCCTCCATGGATAAAAGAACTTCCTGGCTGGGTGTGATGGCTCACGCCTGTAATCCCAACACTTTGGGAGGCTGAGCGGGGAGGATTGCTTGAGCCCAGGAGTTTGGAGCTGCAGTGAGCTACAATCTTGCCGCTGCATTCCAGCCTGGCCCACAGAGACTCCATCGGAAAAGAACTTCATCCCATTTTTCACAAATATGCAGCCTTCTGGGTCTCTCATCCATTTCCCTGTCTTGATATGGACAGGAATTTGAGTAACATACAAAGACCAAGGGAGAGGGGAACAGAGATAGAGACAAAGACAGACAAGTCCCAGGAGAAGAGAGAGAAATCTCTTTCCACCGAGAGAC
Organism: Macaca nemestrina; assembly: GCF_043159975.1. Classification (NCBI taxonomy): domain Eukaryota; kingdom Metazoa; phylum Chordata; class Mammalia; order Primates; family Cercopithecidae; genus Macaca; species Macaca nemestrina. The sequence continues at coordinate 58,996,742 of NC_092144.1, read as the reverse complement.
TCCTTGAATGCTCAGACCCAGCGACCCCAGGGCAAACCAGAGAAGGTGTTAGGTTAGATGCTGTCTCTAGCAGTCACTGAGATCAACTACACACACGCCAGGGAGATGGCTGTCATCCCAGACTTCAGGATGGCTGTGGCTGTGTTTCAGTGGTCTGGGGAGATGCAGGGCTTGTGTGGCTTACTTGGCCTCTTGTCTCCCTAGCTCGCCCTCCCCCACCTGCGGAAGAGCCAAGGGAATGTCATCAACATCTCCAGCCTAGTGGGGGCAATTGGCCAGGCCCAGGCAGTTCCCTATGTGGCCACCAAGGTACAGCAGCCCCTACCCCTTCCTTCCCTCCCTACTCCTTCCCATGGGCCTTAGCTTGGAGTCCAGACACCTTAGGAGCCAAACCTAGCAAGATCTTGGCCCTAGAGAGTCTCACACCCAACTGCCAGATTCAGTACCCAGGCATAACTGCCTGTGATAGATTTCTGTTTTTTTCTTTTATTTATTTATTTATTTATTTATTTATTTATTTTATTTTTTATTTTTTTTATTTTAATTTTTTTGAGACGGAGTCTCGCTCTATCGCCCAGGCTGGAGTGCTGTGGCTTAATCTCGGCTCACTGCAAGCTCCGCCTCTCGCGTTCACGCCATTCTCCTGCCTCAGCCTCCAGAGGAGCTGGGACTACAGGCGCCCGCCACCACACCTGGCTAATTTTTTTGTATTTTTAGTACTGATGGGGTTTCACCGTGTTAGGCAGAATGGTCTCGAACTCCTGACGTTGTGATCCGCCCGCCTCGGCCTCTCAAAGTGCTAGGATTACAAGCGTGAGCCACTGCGCCTGGCCCTTTTTTTTTTTTTTTCTTTTTTTTGAGACGGAGTCTCACTCTGTCACCATGTAGGAGTGCAGTGGCGTGATCTCGGCTTGCTGCAACCTCTGCCTCCCAGGTTCAAGGGATTCTCCTGACTCAGCCTCCTGAGTAGCTGGGACTACAGGAGCAGGCCACTATGCCCAGCTTTTTTTTTTTTTTTTTTGTATTTTTTAGTAGAGACAGGGTTTCACCATGGTAGCCAGGATGGTCTCGATTTTCTGACCTCATGATCCGCCTGCCTTGGCCTCCCAAAGTGCTGGGATTACAGGCGTGAGCCACCGCGCCCAGCAGATTTCTGTGTGTTTTTTTTGTTGTTGTTTGTTTGTTTTGAGATGGAGTTTCGCTCTTGTTGCCCAGGTTGGAATGGAATGGCAAGATCTCGGCTCACTGCAACCTCCGCCTCCCGGGTTCAAGCAATTCTCCTGCCTCAGCCTCCCAAGTAGCTGAGATTACAGGTGGCTGCCACCATGCCCAGCTAGTTTTTTGTATTTTTTAGTAGAGACGAAGTCTCACCATGTTGGTGAAGCTGGTCTCAAACTCCGGACCTCAGGTGATTCACCCGCCTCAGCCTCAGAAAGTGTTGGGATTACAGGCGTGAGCCACTGCGCCCGGCCCTTCTTCTTTTTTTTTTGAGATAGGGTCTCACTCTGTCGCCCAGGTTGTAGTACGGTGGCATGATCTCAGCTCACTGCAACCTCTGCCTCACAAGTTCAAGCTATTCTTACGCCTCAGCCTCCCCAGTAGCTGGGATTACAGGCGTGCACCACCATGTCCGGTTAATTTTTGTATTTTTAGTAGAGATGAGCTTTCACCATGTTGGCCAGGCTGGTCTCGAACTCCTGACCTCTAGTGATCCACCCATCCCAGCCTCCCAAAGTGCTGGGATTATAGGTGTGAGCCACTGCGCCCGGCCCTTCTTTTTCTTCATTTACATTTTGTTTTGTTTTGTTTTGTTTTGAGATAGAGTCTTACCCTGTCGTCCAGGTTGTAGTGCGGTGGCACGATCTCAGCTCACTGCAGCCTCTGCCTCACAGGTTCAAGGGATTCTCACGCCTCAGCCTCCCCGGTAGCTGGGATTACAGGCATGCACCACCATGTCCAGTTAATTTTTGTATTTTTAGTAGAGATGGGGTTTTGCCATGTTGGCCAGGCTGGTCTGGAACTCCTGGCCTCAAGTGATCCACCCATCCCGGCCTCCCAAAGTGCTGGAATTACAGGTGTGAGCCACCGCACCTGGCCTTCCTGTGACAGATTTCTATGCCAAGTTTCTCCCAAGAAACCAAGGCTGGTGCCTCTGAAGGCAGACTTCAAGGAGGGCATGACTTCCCCATTCTGATGCCCCCCCTGGCAGGCAGGAGACAATGGATGGCAGGGACCCCATGTCCGGGGGACTGAACTTTCTTCCCTGCTCCGTTTTCTGCAGGGGGCAGTAACGGCCATGACCAAAGCCTTGGCCCTGGATGAAAGTCCATATGGTGTCCGAGTCAACTGGTGAGCTGCTCTGAGCAGGCCGAGAGCCTTCTGGGGGAACTGGGGTGACTGGGAGTGATCCCAAGTGATTCGAGACAGATTTTTTTGATCCCCTCTTTCCCTTCCCCCAGTATCTCCCCAGGAAACATCTGGACCCCACTGTGGGAGGAGCTGGCAGCCTTAACACCAGACCCTCGGGCCACAATCCTAGAGGGCATGCTGGCCCAGGTAGGAGTGGGGTTCAGATCCAGGTGGTAGAAGGTGGCTTGGGGGTGGGGGACATGGCGATCAAATGGGGCTTCTCTTGACCTCCTTCCCCCCCTCTTTTCTCCCCAGCCACTGGGCCGCATGGGCCAGCCCGCTGAGGTCGGGGCTGCGGCAGTGTTCCTGGCCTCCGAAGCCAACTTCTGCACGGGCATCGAACTGCTCGTGACGGGGGGTGCAGAGCTGGGGTACGGGCGCAAGGCCAGTCGGAGCACCCCCGTGGACGCCCCCGATATTCCCTTCTGATTTCTCTCATTTCTACTTGGGGCCCCCTTCCTAGGACTCTCCCACCCCAAACTCCAACCTGTATCAGATGCAGCCCCCAAGCCCTTAGACTCTAAGCCCACTTAGGAAGGTACCAGGTCACCTGCAGGTTCCCATAAAAGCAATTTGCAGCCAGAAGGAGGAAGACATCGTTATATTTATTTCCCACCCTTTAGACGAGTCCTTCTGCCCACTTAGCCCCTGCACCCCAGACCCACAAGTTGCCTCTTCCCTGAAGGACTGCAGCTCCCCCCGCCCCCCAATGCCAGGCCTTGCAGCAAGCAGGTGCCTGATGTTTGCTAGCCCTGTCGCTGTCGCCAGGGGCTCCTGGGGAAGGTGGAGCGGTTTGGCTTCACCAGCGCGCTAAAGGCCCGCAGGGGAGAGTAAATTAAGCGCAGTTAGGAGGTAATAGAGGGGGAGGCACAAAAGGCCCTCCTCCTTATTCTTGGCCCTTAGGGAAAAGGAGTCTTCCTCTCGGTGCCTGGGGAATAGGAAGGTGGTTGGCAAGAAAAGTCCAGAGGGAAGAGAAAGGAGGGGGTTGAGACATCTGGATCAGAGGGAGAAGGGCCTGAAACTCCTGGGTTTTAGGTCCGCAGGGCACTGGGGTATGCAGACTCCCCAGCTGGACCCAGGAGGGGCGCAGGGTCCGGGCGCGCTGGCGTCCCGCAGGTGAGGGGTGGAGCTGCAGGGCTGCTGCGGATTGGCTGTGGCGGGGGGGCGTGTGCGCCAACCGCTGATTGGCCGCGGCGGGGGCGGGAGCTGTCCGTGGGCGCCGCCCCTACAGCTCGGGGCTGTCGGTTGGGCAGCAGGACCCGGGTGGAGAGCAGAAAAACAGGGCGAGGCCCTGCGGGGGAAGGGTCCCGCGGTTTGGCTGTTCGGGCCTGTGGCTGTTGGGGTGGCAGGACAGTGACCCGGGGACAGGACTTGGGGGCACTGTGGGGGTAGAATTTGGAGACGGAGTGTCCCAGGGTAGGACTGCTGAGACACAGTGGCCAAGGGATCCGATTTTTGTTGTTGTTGTTTTTTAATTTGAGAGATTAGTCTCACTCTGTCGCCCAGGCTGGAGTGCTATGGTGCAATGTCGGCTCTCTACAACCTCCGCCTCCCGGGTTCAAGCGATTCTCCTGCCTCAGCCTCCCGAGTAGCTGGGATTACAGGCGCCCGCTACCACGCTTGGCTAATTTTTGTATTTTTAGTAGAGACGGGGTTTCACCATGTTGGCCAGGCTGGTCTCGAACTCCTGACCTCAGGTTATCCATCCGCCTTGGCCCCCAAAGTGCTGGGATTACAGGCGTGAGCCAGCGCGCCTGGCCAGGGACCTGATTTTGGTGCCACAGTAACCCGTAGGTTTTGGGGGCACAGTGACAGAGGAGCACAATTTAGGGGGCGGTGCTGCAGGTTTGAATTGCTAGAGGTCAGAGGCATCCTGAAGGGTAGTGATTGGCGAACTTTGCCTCTGGGGTCCTGATGCTGTGGAGACACTCGTGGAGGGATAAATCAGGAAGCCCTGCGATGGGGACTGTTCTTTGAGGCTCACCTTTGAGTGCAGGATTGACAATTTTCAGGCTTCTCAGATGATAGGGGACTGGAAGAAGCCCTGGTGAACCGTTGTGTGTTTTTACCTTTTAAAGAGTCAAGCCAGGCGTGGTGGCTCACGCCTGTAATCCCAGCACTTTGGGAGGCTGCGGCGGGGGGATCACGAGGTCAGGAGTTCGAGACCAGCCATGACCAACATGGTGAAACCCCCGTCTCTACTAAAAGTACAAAAATTAGCCGGGTGTGGTGGCAGGCGCCTGTAATCCCAGCTACTCAGGAGGCTGAGGCAGGAGAACTGCTTGAACCCAGGAGGCGGAGGTTGCAGTGAGCCGAGATCGCGCCACTGCATTGCAGCCTGGCCTACACATATATCTTTTTCGTTGACAGGAAAAAATATTGGAATAGAGCAGTATCCAGGCGCAAAGTGAGGCTGCCCTTTATCCATACCTGTGGCCCTCTTCAAAAGCCCTTCTCCGAAGCACCATTCCTGTTCCTGTGTATTTATGTGGTGTCCACGCTGCTGATATTTACCATGTGCTTTTCCCTTTCACAAAGGGATCGTGATACACGGAACGTCCTGCACCTTGCCTTTCCCTTCCTTTACCTCGGGCTGCTTATGCTTGCCAGTGCTCCGCCACAAGAAAATGCATTTTTGCTCCCAAGGAAATGCTTTTTTGAAAACTGTTGCATGCACGTTAGTACCTGGCTTGAGTGTGGCTGGAACACAGCCTGGGTGGGGACCGTATTTCTTTTTCTTTTCTTTTCTTTTTTTTTTGTTTTTTGAGACGGAGTTTCGCTCTTGTTGCCCAGGCTGGAGTGCAATGGCGCGATCTCGGCTCACCGCAACCTCGGCCTCCCAGGTGCAAGCAATTCTCCTACCTCAGCCTCCCAAGTAGCTGGGATTACAGGCGTCTACCACCACGCCCTGCTAAATTTTGTATTTTTAGTAGGGACGGGGTTTCACCATGTTGGCAGGCTGGTCTCGAACTCTTGACCTCAGGCGATCCGCCCGCCTCGGCCTCCCAAAATGCTGGGATTACAGGCGTGAGCCACCGCGCCTGACTTTTTTTTTTTTTTTTTCTTGTGAGACGGAGTCTCACTCTGTCGCCCAGGCTGGAGTGCAGTGGCGCCATCTCGGCTCACTGCAACCTCTGCCTCCTGGATTCAAGAGATTCTCCTGCCTCAGCTTCCCGAGTACCTGAGATTACAGGCGTGCGCCTGTAATCCCACGCCCGGCTAATTTTTTGTATTTTTGGTAGGGACGGGGCCAATTTTTTGTATTTTTAGTAGAGACGGGGTTTCACCATGTTGGACCAGGCTGGTCTCTAACTCCTGACTTCAGGTGATCCGCCCGCCTCGGCCTCCCAAGGTGCTGAGATTACAGACCTGGGCCACCTCGCCTGGCCGGGACCGTATTCCAAGACCTGCCCCCACACCAGCGCCTGGGCCCCGCAGCAGGGTTCGGCTCCCTTCCGGCGCCCTGGAGCTGGGGAGGCTTGGGGCGCTGGGCGGACGCCTTTCCCCAGGAGGAGGCGTGAGCGGGGCGTGGCCGGAACGTCTCTCCTCGGGGCCGCGCCCCGGGCGGGCACAGTTACGCGCCGCACGGATCATGGCCGCAGCCGCTCTGGGGCAGGTGGGTTCGCAGCGCCGGGGTCTGGGGAACCCCCGGGAGAGGCGCATTTCCGGGAGGACCACTGGCCTGCGGCCGGTCCGGTTCGGCGCCGCTCCTCCCGCCCTGGGGTTCCGCTGTGGGGCGCGGAGGAGGATGGCGCCCCTTGGAAAGGAGCACCAGGTTTTAATGGGGTGAGGGGGACCGGGTAGACGTGGATGAAGTGGGGCAAGTAATTGGTGGGGAGGTTAAAAAAAAAAAGGGAAACATGGAGGGGCACCCTGTAATGAGGGAGGCGTGGGGGTGGGGAGGTTGTGATTTGGGGAGTGGAGCCCTGGGGTGCGGTGGGGCATCAGCCTGTGGGGGCGCTGGAATAAAGGGGCCCAGGCCTCGAGGGCCGGGGACAGGTGAGCGCAGAGTTGAACCTCAAGTCCCAGCTGTGGGAATTGGACCTAAGGTCCTATTTTCTTGGAATGAAAGTTGAAAAAAATGGAGATGGGGATTGTTGTGATCCCAAACTCCTATCTGAAGCTCTGCACCTGGATTGGAAATCGAGGCAGTGTCTCATGGTGAAAGTGATATAGATGCTGCAGGCTAGCTGAGATGATCCCTTCTGACTGTGCGATGTCAAACAGCAGCAGCGTTTCCCAGAGTCTATGATTTCAGAAAACAAGTTTTCTCAGTGAGGAAGGAAACAGCCAAAGAATGGGGTCGTTACAAGCCTTCACAGCTGCAGTGTAACCTCGGGAGAACTGTCTCGGTTAACTTTACACCTGACTTTATTTGAGTCTCTTATCCTAGCTGATGAATGTCAGAGCAGAGTTTCACTTTCTTCGGCTCTTTGTGACTGATAGGGATAGTCCTGGGATGCTTGGGGTATGTGGGCAATCTGGGCTTTAGTAGTGACACTCCTGGACTGTGGGTGGGACAGTACTGGGCTTTGACGGGTACACTTGGGACTGATGTGGACCGTCTCATCATGGCACAGTTCTGGTGTCATAGGATAGCCCTGAACTCATGGGACATTCCTAGGCTCTGATGAAGACAGAGCTATCCTGTAATGGAGATAGTTGGGCTGAGTCCTCAGCTATGATGAGGACAGTCCCAGGGTGTGGAGGGAACAGTTCTGGACCATGGTAGGGACAGTCTCAAAGGTACTGGCCTAGACAGCAACATAGGGATAGTCCTGGGGATTGAAAAGGACAACAATGGTTTTTTTGTTGTTGTTTGTTTTTTTAATTTCAGAACTGGTGAATAGGAAATAAGCCCTGGTATTTGACAGAGGCAATGCTGGTTATAATGGGGAAAAGTGCTGGGCTTTGGAGGGGGACATTCCTGAGCTGTTTGGGACAGTACTTGGCTCTGCTGGGGACCAGTTCTGATAAGTTACAGGCACAATCTGGGCTTGTGATGTGGAGCATCTTGGGCTATCATAGAACAGCCCTGGTCTGTGATGGGAGAGTCCTGGGCTATAAAGGGGGCAGTTCCAGACATGGTGGGGTCATGTGTGGGCTGTGACAAGGGCAGACTGCGCTATGATGGGGTCTCTCCTGGGCTGTGATATGGGGACAGTCCTGGAGTATGGAGGGCTGGGCTTTGACAGGGACACCACTGGTCTTTAATGGTGATACTCCTGGGCTGTATGGGATATAATGGAGGTTCTGTCACATTATAGAAACCTGCCCTGTGCACCCCTAAACCTACTTTATTTCTTTGTCTTTTCTTTTTGACCGAGTCTTGCTCTGTTGCTCAGGGTGGAGGGCAGCGGCGTGATCTCTGCTCACTGTAACCTCTGTCTTACGGGTTCAAGCGACTCTCATGCCTCATCCACCTGCCTTAGATTACAGGCGTGACCCACTATGCTGGTCTTTTATTTTTTTTTTTAGAGAGACACTCTATCACCCATGTTGGAGTGTAGCAGTGTGATCATAGCTCACCACAGCCTTGACCTACTTGGCTCAAGTGATCCTCCCACCTTAGCCTCCTGAGTAACTGGAATTACAGGTGTGTGCCACCATACCTGGCTAATTTTTAAATTGTTTGTAGAGATGGGGTCTTGCTATGTTGCCCAGGCTGATCTTGAACTCCTGGCCTCAAACAGTCCTCCCACCTCTGTCTCCCAAAGTGCTGGGATTACAGGCATGAGCTACTGAGCCCAGCTGCCTTCTTTCCCTTTTCCTTTCCCTTTCCCTTTCCTTTATTGAGATAGAGTCTTGCTCTATTGCCCAGGCTGGAGTGCAGTGGTATCATCTCGGCTCACTGCAACCTCCGCCTCCTGAGTTTAAGCAATTCTCCTGTCTCAGCCTCCCAAGTTGCTGGGACCACAGGCGCCCGCCACCATGCCCAGCTAACTTGTATTTTCTGTAGAGACAAGATCTCCCTGTGTTCCCCAGGCTGTTCTTGAACACCTGGCCTCAAGCCATCCTCCCACCTCGGCCTCCCACAGTGCTGGGATTACAGGCGCGAGCCACTGCACGTGGCCTCTTTCTTTTTTTTATGAGGTGGAGTCTTGCTCTGTCGCCCAGGCTGGACTGCAGTGGTGTGATCTCTGCTCACTGCAAGCTCCGCCTCCCAGGTTCATGCCATTTTTCTGCTTCAGCCTCCAGAGTAGCTGGGACTACAGGCGCCCGCCACCACGCCCAGCTAATTTTTTGTATTTTTAGTAGAGACGGGGTTTCACCGTGGCAGCCAGGATGGTCTTGATCTCCTGACCTCGTGATCTGCCCACCTCGGCCTCCCAAAGTGCTGGGATTACAGGCGTGAGCCACCACGCCCAGCCCACATGGCCTCTTTCTATGATTAGATCTCTTTTGGCATCTCTTGGTGTCAGTTTGTTTTATTTGTTTGTGCCCCCCTTTCTGTGTCTCTCTTTCTTGTCCTTCCTCTTCCCTCTCTTATTCTCTCTTTTTCATCTTGGCTCTGAGGGCGACTCTCCTGCCCACAGGCTGGCTGTCTCACTGTGTCTGTCTCTCTCATACTGTGGGTGTCCTATCCCTCTGGGCAGAAGCATGGCTGCAAGGCCGAGCAGTCTAGATGTCACCACCCAGAGGCAATCCGGGGCCCCACACACTGATCACCCCGGAATCCCTGGAGCCCCACACCAGCAAGACCACGCTGCAGCCCCATCTCCCAGTGACTCACCTAGCGACCAGTAACCACGGCCATTCATGTCCATCCTCCAGAATCAGTGCCAACTCACCCAGCTTACAGGGCAGGACAGGTCAGGCCACTCTGTCTCCCTCAACCTCACTCCCCAACTGCCTCCCCACAGGGCTGGGGAAAGAGGCATTGTGAGGTCAAAGGTCACCAGTGAGGGGCCAGGGGCTGAAGGGAATTGGAGTCACTGCCAAAGTGCTGTCCAAGGTGTGGGGTTTGGGCTTCAGGTAACCAGAGCCCAGTTGATCAAATACTTTCAGAGAATCAGCACCTGGACTCCTGGGTCTGGCGGAGGAGGGGCTGGGGACCTGGACTCCTGGGTCTGAGGGAGGAGGGGCTGGGGGCCTGGACTCCTGGGTCTGAGGGAGGAGGGGCTGGGGACCTGGACTTCTGGGTCTGAGGGAGGAGGGGCTGGGGTCTGGACTCCTGAGTCTGAGGGAGGAGGGGCTGGGGTCTGGACTCCTGGGTCTGAGGGAGGAGGGGCTGGGGTCTGGACTCCTGGGTCTGAGGGAGGAGGGGCTGGGGACCTGGACTTCTGGGTCTGAGGGAGGAGAGACTGGGGGCCTGGACTCTGGGGTCTGAGGGAGGAGGGGCTAGGGGCCTGGACTCCTGGGTCTGAGGGAGGAGGGGCTGGGGACCTGGACTCCTGGGTTTGAGGGAAGTGGGACTGGGGCCTGTACTGGATATAAGCGAGGAGGGTCTGAGGCCTGGACTCCTGGGTCTGAGGGCAGAGGGGCTGGGGTCCCAGTCTTCGGGTTTGAGGGCGGAGGCAGCTAGAGTCTGGACTCTTACTTAGGTCTAAGGGAGGCAGGCCTAGGGGAGCAGGACCTGTTGGTCCCTTGGTCTTCTAAGGCCCATCAGCACTTGGGTCCCCGGAGGCCTGCACTTACCTGTGTGCCTTCCCTGGTCGTCGTCTTGTCTGAGCTGATCTCCAGGCTGGGACCAAAGGTCTCTGGGGTGGGAGGCGCTTGCGTTTGACTTTGCCCCAGCATGGAGGAGGGGGCCAGAGCTGACTCAGCTCTTTTTTTTTTTTTTTTTTTGAGACAGAGTCTCGCTGTGTCGCCCAGGCTGGAGTGCAGTGGTGTGATGTCAGCTCACTGCAAGCTCCGCTTCCCGGGTTCACGCCATTCTCCTGCCTCAGCCTCCAGAGTAGCTGGGACTACAGGTGCCCGCCACTCACGCCCGGCTAATTTCTTTTTGTATTTTTAGTAGGACGGGATTTCACCGTGTTAGCCAGGATGGTCTCGATCTCCTGACCTCATGATCCGCCCGCCTCGGCCTCCCAAAGTGCTGGGATTACAAGTGTGAGCCACCGCGCCCGGCCTTGACTCAGCTCTTTCTAGGGAGCCCTCGTCGGGGCAGGGAGAGGACTTGGCCTCCATCAGGACCACCTGCCCCTGTCTAGAATAGACTGAGACTGGGACAGAACAGGCAGGCCAGTGGGACCTCCAAGTGCAGGAGGTGGTGAGTGGGCTGCCAGGGCCCCTGCTGCGCCCCATTCACCCTCTCTCTCACTTCTTTCTCCACCCAGATCTGGGCACGAAAGCTTCTCTCTGCCCCTTGGCTTCTGTGTGGTCCCAGAAGATATGCCTCCTCCAATTTCAAGGTGAAAGGAGGGAACTCGATGCTTGGCTCTGAGAGAGGAGGGGGCTGGCAGCTGGTTTTGGGCATCTCCAAAAGGTCCACAGCCCAGAGATGGCAGTGGGTAGCCTAATAGCCCTGCCATTGGGCAGTGGAAAAGGGATGAAACTGCATGTCCCAGAATACTCCAGGGTGACGGGTCCTTCTTCTCTATGGGTCTGAGGCCCAGGGCTTCATGGGAGTTGTAGTTTTTCAGCTTGGAGGTTGTGGCCAGATTCTAGGACACCCCTGTCTTTCCTCAGGCTGCAGACCTGCAGCTGGAAATGACACAGAAGCCTCATAAGAAGCCCAGCCCCGGCGAGCCCCTGGTGTTTGGGAAGACATTCACTGACCACATGCTGATGGTGGAATGGAATGACAAGGGCTGGGGCCAGCCCCGAATCCAGCCCTTCCAGAACCTCACGCTGCACCCAGCCTCCTCCAGCCTCCACTACTCTCTGCAGGTGGCATAGTGGCCGGCCTCTCTCCCCATCCTTGTCTGCGTCTCCTTGCTGTGTCTCTTGCCAGGTGCACCTCCCTTGGTTTGTTTGTTGTGTGTTTCTCCTTTCTGTGCATTCGTCATTCGTTTTCTGAGGCCTTCCATTCTTCAGGCCCATGCTCGGTGATGCTGGGTTCGCCGAGATGAGCAGACCCCGTTCCTTCACTTGGAAAACCCCATGCTGTGGGCATAACTCAGTGTGATCTGTGCTCTGATGGAGGCCCTGTGGAGGCTAGTAGAGACCCCGCCTCACTTGAGAGAAAGCACAGCTTCTTCTGGCATAAAGGGGAGCTTAGTGGGGATGGCGGGAGAGGTGACAGCCGGGGTGATGGTAAGAGAGGGGAGAGCCGGGGGGATGGTGGGAGAGGGGATAGCCAGGGGGCGTGGCAGGAGAGGGACAGCTGGGAAGATGGCGGGAGAAGGGACAGCGGTGGGTTGGGGGGAATGGTGGGGGAGGGCACAGTCGGGGGTGATGGCAGGAGAGGGACAGCCAGAGGGATGGCAGGAGAGGGGACAGCCAGGGGAGGGATGGCGGGAGAGGGACAGCCGGGGGAGGGATGGCAGGAGAGGGACAGCCAGGGGAGGGACGGCAGGAGAGGGGACAGTTAGGGGGAGATGGCGGCAAGGGGGCAGTTGGAGGGGATGGCAGAAGAGGGGACAGCCAGTCCAAACCCCAAACGGGAGCAGAGCCTGGTATATTTGGGAGAAATTGTGGTGTTGGATCGTGGTGGAGGAGGCTGAAAATGTCAGGGCCATGGAGAAGCCGAGGGGCTGGGGCCTTGTCCAAGGGTGCTGGGAGGGGCTCTGAGGAAAGTAGGGGCAGGGCCACGTCTAGGTATAGTGAGAGCCCTCTCAGGCCTTGTGGAGGACATGAGTTACAGGCGAGGAGGCTGGGCTGGTGACCGGGTGGACCCTGGGCCTGTCCCCACGTGGGAACCCAGGAGGAAGAGCAGCTTTGTGGTACCTGGCGAGCCTGAGAGACTTGTGAAGTTTCTAGGAGAGAGATCCAGGAAGCATTTGGTTTTAGGACTTAGAGCTATGGCTGAAAGCAAAGTCTTCATGAGGAAACTTTGGTTGAGACAAGATTTAAATGAGCATCTTGCAGCTCCAGTAACTGGTTAGCAGTTTGACTGATTTGGGACCTCCAGAGCATGGTTCTGTGGCATTAAGACTTCTATTCTGTTACTTTCTTTCCTTTCCCTCCCTCCCTCCATATTTTCCTTCCTTCCTTCCTTTCCAGAATTTTAAGGTTTTGTTTTTTTCCCCTCTCCCCTCCCACTGTGGACATCTACGCAACACCAGTCGATTCTGTACAGAGCACATACACCTTCAGTCACAGCCAGACACTTCTGCCAGGGCATAAGCGGGACGGGCAGGATTACGCCTGCTGAGCCTCCAGGAAGCTGGTTACTTAGAGACCACCACACACTTCTCCCTTCAGCCCAGCACAGCAGTTGTCCTCTGGCTGGGGACCCAGTACTTTTTCTTCAGTGGAGTGAGCGCAGAGGAAGCCTGTGGCCCGGGCAGACAGAACGTGCTGCTGTGATCCCGTGGGTCCAGAAGGCGGAGGGGGGCGGCTGAGGGAGTAAGACAATGCCGTCCCCATGTCACCCTCACTCCGGGGCATGTGTGGATTGCAGGCCAACCACGTGTATTTTATTTTATTTTATTTTTTTCTTATTTATTTATTTATTTAGAGACAGAGTCTCACTCTGTCCCCCAGGCTGGAGTGCAATGATGCAGTCTCGCTCACTGCAACCTTCACCTCCCGGGTTCAAGTGATTCTCTTGCCTCAGCCTCCCGAGTAGCTGAGATTAGGCATGCACCACTATGCCTGGCTAACTTTTGTATATTTAGTAGAGACATGGTTTCACCATGTTGGCCAGGCTGGTCTCAAACTTCTGACCTCAGATGATCCACCCGCCTCATCCTCCCAAATGGCTGGGATTACCGGCATGAGCCACCGTGCCTGGCCTCCAACCATTTTAAAGCCCATAATTCAGTGGGAGGCAATGTTATACAATCATTACCACCATATAGGTTCAAAACTCTTTAATCCCCCATACCCATTAATCGGTACCTATTGTCCCTCACCCCAGCCCCTGACAACCATTAGTCTGCTTTCTGTCTTTGTCTACCTGTATTTATTATTTTTAAATAATAGGGATGGGATTTCACCATTTAGCCCAGGCTGGTCTTGAACTCCTGAGCTCAAGTGATCCACCTGCTTCGGCCTCCCAAGGTGCTAGGATTACAGGCTTGAGCCACCAAGCCTGGCCACCTGCATTTTTGTTGTTGTTATGACTTGTTTGTTTGTTTGTTTGTTTTTGAGACGGAGTCTGGCTCTGTCGCCCAGGCTGGAGTGCAGTGGCCGCATCTCAGCTCACTGCAAGCCCCGCCTCCCAGGTTTACACCATTCTCCTGCCTCAGCCTCCCGAGTAGCTGGGACTACAGGTACCCGCCACCTCGCCCGGCTAATTTTTTTGTATTTTTTAGTAGAGACGGGGTTTCACTGTGCTAGCCAGGATGGTCTCGATCTCCCGACCTCGTGATCTGCCCGTCTCGGCCTCCCAAAGTGCTGGGAATACAGGCTTGAGCCACCGCGCCCGGCCATGACTTTTTTTTGAGACAGGGTCTTGCTCTGTAGCCCAGGCTGGAGTGCAGTGGCATGATCTTGGCTCACTGCAGCCTTGACCTCCCAGGCTCCAGCGATCCACCTGCATCAGCCTTCCAAGTAGCTGGGACCACAGGTGTGCACCACCATGCCCAGCTAATTTTATTTTATTTTATTTTTATTTTTAACTTTAATGTTTTTTAGAGATGGGATCTTGTTGTGTTGCCCAGGGTGATCTCAGATTTCTAAGCTCAAGTGATCCTCCTGCTTCAGCCTCCCAAAGTCCTGGGACTACAGGCATGAGCCACTTTATCTGACCTCTATTTATCTGGGTTTTGTTTTGTTTTTGAGACGGTGTCTTGCTCTGTTGCCCAGGCTGGAGTGCAGTGGCATGGTGACAACTCACTGCAACCTCCGCCTCCTAGGCTCAAGTGATCCTCCTGCCTCAGCCTCCCAAGTGGCTAGGACTACAGGCACACACCACCTTGCCCAGTTAATTTTTAAATCTTGTGCAGAGACAGCATCTCACTTTGTTGCCCAGGCTGGTCTCGAACTCCTGGCTTCAAGCAATTCTCCCACCTCAGCCTCCCAGTGCTGGGGTTACAGGCATGAGCCATCATACTGGGCCTGGAAATTCTTCTCTATACCTTAAAGCTTAAAGAGCTTTTTCTTGCGGCCTCATGCTATGTCATCCTAACAATGCACCTCATTAAGCAATCCCCTATTGTTGGACACTGAGGTTGTTTTCTGTCTATTATAAACAATGTTGTAATAAAGAATCTAGTACAATGCCAGGGGTGATGGTTCCTATGTAATCCCAGCACTTTGGGGGGCTGAGGGGAATGGATCACCTGAGATCAGGAGTTCAAGACCAGCTTTGCCAACATGGTGAAACCTCATCTCTACTAATATACAAAAATTGGCTGGGTGTGGTGGTGGGTGCCTGTAATCCCTGGTACTCGGGAGGCTGAGGCAGAGGCAAGAGAACTGTTTGAACCCAGGAGGCAGAGGTTGCAGTGAGCCGAGACTGCGCCACTGCACTCCAGCCTGGGTGGCAGAGCGAGACTCCATCTCAAAAAAAAAAAAAAGGAATCTCGTACACATGTCACTTCTTTAGTCACTTCTTTAAGTACAAGTGTATCTCTCTGCTCAATTTCGGGAACTATAGGTCAAAGGATATGTAAGTTTGTAATCTTGATAGCTATTACCATATCCACATCTACATCTATAGGGCGTGTCAGTTTCCACACCCACCAGCAGAGCTTGTTTCCACACCTTGGACAACCCTTGTCCAAGTTTTAGATCTTTTCCAATCTCCCATGTGGTTTTAAAGGTATCTCAAAGTAATTTTAATTTGCATTTTTCTCCCTAACGCTGAATGAAATTGACTATTTTCTCACGAGCTTAAGGGCCACCTGTATTTCCTTTTGTGTGAACTGTCCATTTGCTAGGCAGATTTCTCTATCAGGTTAGGTTTTTAAAAATTCATGGGCCGGGCGCGGTGGCTCAAGCCTGTAATCCCAGCACTTTGGGAGGCCGAGATGGGCGGATCACGAGGTCAGGAGATCGAGACCAGCCTGGCTAACATGGTGAAACCCCGTCTCTACTAAAAATACAAAAAACTAGCAGGGCGAGGTGGCGGGCGCCTGTAGTCCCAACTACTCGGGAGGCTGAGGCAGGAGAATGGCGTAGACCCGGGAGGCGGAGCTGCAGTGAGCTGAGATCCGGCCACTGCACTCCAGCCTGGGTGACAGAGTGAGACTCCGTCTCAAAAAAAAAAAAAAAAAAAAAAAAAAAAAAAAAAAAAAAAAAAAAATTCATTTGGGGCTGGGAAGAAGAGGCAGGGCGATTGCTTGAGCTCAGGAGTTCAAGACCAGCCTGACCAACATAGTGAGGCCCCATGTGTACAAGAAATTGGAAACAAAACAAAACAAAACAAAACATGGCCAGTCGTGGTGGCTCATGCCTGTAATCCCAGCACTTTGGGATCCCAAGGCAGGCGGATCACCTGAGGTCAGGAGTTCACAACCAGCCAGGCCAACATGGCGAAACCCCATCTCTACCAAAAACACAATTAGCTGGGTGTGGTTGTAGGCACCTGTAATCCCAGCTACTCGGGAGGCTGAGGCAAGAGAATCGCTGAGCCAAGATAGAGCCACTGCACTCAGCCTGGGCAACAGAGTGAGACTCCATCTCAAATAAAATAAAAAATAAAATTCCCAATCCAAGATAGAAAACAGTTACTCTCTGTTTCCTTCTACAGCTTTTATGGTATAATATATATATTTTTTTCATTTAGACTTTTAATGCATCTGGAATTTCTTCAGGTGTGAGGTGTGAAATCGAGATTGAATGTAGTTTTTCTCTAGGTGAATATTTGGTTATCCCATTGTTCAGTCTGTTTACTCATATAGCAGTGTCACTCTGTTTTAAGTATTGTAGATTTATAATCTGTTTTACTACCTGATAGGGCTACTCCCCGCCCCCTCTTGCCCCTCATTTTTATGGTGGTGATTTTTTATCCCCCCAGAATATCATAGCTAGTTTTGCTTGTCTTCCATTCTTCATCCATTTATCTATTAATTCATCAAAAACCCACTATGGGGGAAAAAAAGAAAAAAAAAGTCTGTCTGGGTGCAGTGGCTGACGCCTGTAATCCTAACATTTTGGGAGGCTGAGGCGGGTGAATCAACTAAAAATACAAAAATTAGCTGGGTGTGGTGGCGAGTGCCTGTAATCCCAGCTACCCAGGAGGCTGAGGCATGAGAATCACTTGGACCTGGGAGGCGGAGCTTGCAATGAGCTGAGATCAGGCCACTGCACTCCAGCCTGGGCGACAGAGTGAGACCCTGTCTCCAAAAAAAAAAAAAAAAAAAAAAAAAAAAACAAAAACCAAACAAACAAACAAAAACCCACTCTGTGACAAGCACTACCTACCCTGGTGCAGGGGACTGCAGGAGAGGCTGTCTGGTAAAGTGTCAAGAGCAATCCCTGCCCTAAGGCTCTTCCACTGTGCAGGAGAGCAGACGCTGAACAAGCAAACCTGGAACCATGGGGTAGTGATCAGGGACAGAGTCTCCAGAAAAAAAACTAGGTCCCAGACTGGAGTGCAGTGGCACGATCATGGCTCACTGCAGTCTCGAACTCCCAGGCTCAAGTGATCCTCTCACCACCTTCCAAGTACCTGGGACTCCAATCAGGTGCTACCGCGCCTGGCTGATTTTCATATTTTTTGTGGAGATGGGGTCTTGCTCTAATGCCTGGGCTGGTCACAAACTCCTATACTCAAGTGATCCTCCTGCCTCGGCCTCCCAAAGTGCTGGGATTACAGGCATGAGCCACTGAGCCGAGTAGTATCCTTTGCTTTCTTGAGTCTCCGTGTGTCTCCACCTGTTTGTCTGTCTGTCTATATCTGTCTCTCTTTTTTTCTTATTTCTGTGACCCAGCTGCTAAATCTTCCCGGCGCTCTCCTCTTGGCCTCCAGCTTTCAGTTGTCTGTGTCTTTGTGTATCTGTCTCTCTCTGTCTTGGTGTCTCTCACTGTCTCTCATGACTGTCTGGAGAAGTCTCCGAGCCTCCCGCCCGCGTGTCCCCGCAGCTGTTTGAGGGCATGAAGGCGTTCAAAGGCAAAGACCAGCAGGTGCGTCTCTTCCGCCCCTGGCTCAACATGGACCGGATGCTGCGCTCAGCCCTGCGCCTGTGCCTGCCGGTGAGGGGTCCTGGCCGGCCGGGATGGGGAGGAGGGCTGGGGCCGGGACAGCAAGGGCCCCTTGACTCATTCAGAATCCCGCTCAGAGTTTCGACAAGCTGGAGTTGCTGGAGTGCATCCGCCGGCTCATCGAGGTGGACAAGGCCTGGGTCCCCGATGCCGCCGGCACCAGCCTCTATGTACGGCCTGTGCTCATTGGGAACGAGGTGGGCCCAACTCCAGGGCTGGGGAACTGGGCTGCGCGGTGGGATTCTGAGGTGGGGTCCTGGAGGCCTGGGTCAGGGGAGGGGAAGGGACTGGGGGCCTGGACTCCTGACGCTGCCCCTCTGCCCCTCGCAGCCCTCGCTGGGTGTCGCCCAGCCCACGAGCGCGCTCCTGTTCGTCATTCTCTGCCCCGTGGGCGCCTACTTCCCTGGAGGCTCCGTGACCCCGGTCTCCCTCCTGGCCGACCCAACCTTCATCCGGGCCTGGGTGGGCGGGGTCGGCAACTACAAGTTAGGGGGGTAAGTAGCACCCCCCAACCCCAGAACGACTGGCGCACCGGGCGTTGGAGACATAGGGACCAGCGTGCGTGCTTTTGGCCGCGCCCCTGGATGTCACGCGAAGGTGACATCAGCACCGCGCCGGGCTCAGTGCTAAGCGCTGTGCTCCCCTGACCTCCCTGGCCCCTGAAAACAAACCATGGAAGGAAGGAGGGGGGGATTATTTTCCAGATGGACAAAAAGGATCACAGATGGGAAGGCACTGGGTGGAGGTCAGTGGGGAAACCAGGACTGGTCCCGGGAAGCCTCCAGGAATGAAGCTTACACTCAGCTCATTGGCCTCTCGCCCCGGAAGCCTCCCCTGATCCCCGAGCTGGGCTGCGCTCCCCAAACCCAGCTCCCACAGTCGTTTGAACCTCCAAAGCCCCTCACCCCCGTGTGGACTTGTGTAAATCTGTCTCCCGGTGGCCTCAGCTCGGCAGGGCAGGAAGAAGACAGCTGGGTCTCCTGGGCAACCAAGGCAGAGGGTGGGCACTGGTGTGTGGGGACAGGAATGTGGCCCCAGCTGGGGGTGCATTCAGGTCCTTTCAGCCACATCCTGTGAGGTCTCCTGAGGGCCAGGCCCTGTGCTGGCAGAAACTGGGCACACATATGAGTCAGCCCTGAGCCCTGCCCTCCCAGGGCTCCCAGGCTGGTGGGAACCCCAGTATTTGGAGCTGCATGTTCTCTGGTGAGGTGACCCAGGGCATTGTGAAAGGCTTCACAGAGGCCGGACGCGGTGGCTCACGCCTGTAATCCCAGCACTTTGGGAGGCCGAGGTGGGTGGATCATGAGGTCAGGAGATTGAGACCATCCTGGCTAACACGGTGAAACCCCGTCTCTACTAAAAATGCCAAAAAAAAAAATTAGCCGGGCGTGGTGGCGGGCGCCTGTAGGCCCAGCTACTCGGGAGGCTGAGGCAGGAGAACGGCGTGAACCTGGGAGGTGGAGCTTGCAGTGAACCTAGATGGCGCCACTGCACTCCAGCCTGGGTGACAGTGACAGTGAGACTCCGTCTCAAAAAAAAAAAAAAAAAAAAAGGTTTCACAGAGGAGGTGACCCTTCAACTGGGTCTGAGGAGGAGGGAAGAGGGGGTTTCCTGGGTACAAAAGTCAGCAAACCGTTTCCAATCCTGGGGACCACGTGTACAGGGACGGAAGGAATAGGATCACAGAAGATGTTCAGGTTACAAAAATAAGTCTGGGTTTTGCAAAACGCTTAACAAGTAGTCATAGACTCAGGCAGGCCTGGAATACCGGATGGAGGCTAGGGCCTTGTCCCGGGGCACTGGGGAGCCATGGGAGGCTTGTTAGCAGCTGAGGGGAGAGGCTGTCTCTGGGAGAGAAACACAGAAAGTCATCCAGGTAGCCCAGTTCACTGGGGGAGTCCAGGGGAGTCCAGCGCCCAGCCTAGAGGTCTGGAAACACCTCTCAAGGAGGTGATATCAGAAATGGTTTTGTAGCCGGGCGCAGTGGCTCGCGCCTGTAATCCTAGCACTTTGGGGCGCTGAGGTGGGCGGATCACCTGAGGTCAGGAGTTCGAGACCAGCCTGGCCAACATGGTGAAACCCCGTCTCTACTAAAAATATAAAAATGAAGGCCGGGTGCGGTGGCTCACTCCTGTAATCCCAGCACTTTGGGAGGTTGAGGTGGGTAAATATAAATATAAATATAAATATAAATTAGTTGGACATAGTGCTGCATGCCCCAGTTACTCAGGAGGCTGAGGCACGAGAATTGCTTGGACCCGAGAGGCAGAGGTTGCAGTGAGCTGAGATCGCACCACTGCACTCTAGCCCCAGCCTGGGCGACAGAGCAAGACTCTGTCTCAAAAAAAAAAAAAAAAAAAAAAGTTTTGAATGACAGCTGAGGATTTGGTCACTATGAAACGGGTGAGGGCCGGGCGCCATGGCTCACACCTATAATCCCAGCACTTTGGGAGGCTGAGACTGGAGCATCACAAGGTCAAGAGAGGCTAAGGCAGGAGAATCGCTTGAACCTGGGAGGCAGAGGCTGCAGTGAGCCAAGATCGCACCACTGCACTCCAGCCTGGGTGACAGAGCGAGACTCCATCTCAAAAAAATAAAAATAAAAAATAAAAAAAAAAAGAAGGGAAAATTGGGAAGAGACAGGAGAGAGGGGACATAACCACTTAGGGTCCTGATGCCAAATGGAAAGTCAGGGATTCTGTCTCAGGGGAACTGAGGAGTCCCGGGAGAGCTGTGAGCAGGGAGACAGGAGAGAGCAGGATGAGCCTCCTCTGGGACTGGGCTGGGGAAGGATGGGGCTCCCTTGTCCCACCCAACCAGTCTGCCCTCCACCAGGAATTATGGGCCCACCGTGTTAGTGCAACAGGAGGCACGCAAGCAGGGCTGTGAACAGGTCCTCTGGCTGTATGGGCCCGACCACCAGCTCACTGAGGTGGGGACCATGAACATCTTTGTCTACTGGACCCACGAAGATGGGGGTGAGCCCTCCCGCGACCCAGCCGAACCCTGGTGGGAGTGGGTGGCACCATCATTCCTGGCAGGTTACAGGCCCCAGGGATTCTGGGATGGGGGAAAGGGGGTGGCTCCTAAGACGGGGGTGCTAGGGGGTGAGAGGTAACATCCTTCACCCCTCACACCTGCCCTAGTGCTGGAGCTGGTGACGCCCCCGCTGAACGGTGTCATCCTGCCTGGAGTGGTCAGACAGAGTCTGCTGGACCTGGCTCAGACCTGGGTGAGGACATGGCATCTTCTGGTGATGGGCACCATGTGCCAGGGGCCAGGGCATCAGAGGGCTGTGGCGGGGACTGGGGCACACTGGCATGTCTCTGCCCCTTCTCCTGGGTCTGTCTCTCCCCTTGGGCCTCTGTCTTTCTCACTATCCTCAGGGAGGGAGAGGTGGAGGTCTGCAGCAGGGCAACCCTCTGGGGACATGTGTGTCTCTGCCAACTGCCCTGCAGGGTGAGTTCCGGGTGGCAGAGCGCACGATCACCATGAAGCAGTTGCTGCGGGCCCTGGAGGAGGGCCGCGTGCGGGAAGTCTTTGGCTCAGGCACTGCTTGCCAGGTCTGCCCAGTGCACCGAATCCTGTACAAAGACAAGGTGAGGCGGGGCTGCCATTGTGGGTAGGAGGGAAGGAGGGGAGGGGCTCGGTCCTCACCACACCTTCTGCCCCAGAACCTCCACATTCCCACCATGGAAAACGGGCCTGAGCTGATCCTCCGCTTCCAGAAGGAGCTGAAGGAGATCCAGGTGAGCTGCAGGCAGCCGGGGAATGGGCCGGGAGCTTGTTCCCTGGAGAAGTTGGTGTCCCATGAGCCCCTGGACTAAGCCAGCCTCCTTCAGTAGCACCAGGAACAGATAATGGCCCTTCTTATTGGGGCCCTGGAAAACCCTTTGGGGCTAAATCACCCTTTCCTGTGAGCTCCTGGAGCCCTGGATATTTCTTCAGCCTTGGAAACCCCCTCCCGTGATCCTCTGCGGCTCCTGGGTGCCCTGGTGAGAGAAACCCCCTCCCTGTGGGCCTCTGAGGCCCCTGGGTGCCCTGGTGGGAGAAAGGCCCTTTCCATAAATCTCTGAGACCTTAGCCAGTCCTCTGGCCATCTCAGAGGTCGGCCTCCCAAGATTCCCTGGAGCCCTGGGCTATCCCTTTGGCTGAAGAAAGCTTCCTCCCATGAGCCTCGGGACCTTGGCCCCTTTCTGGCACCAGACTGTTTCCTCCCACAAGCCTCTGGGGCATTCCCATCTTCTGGGCCAAGATCTCTTTCCCAAGAATCTCTGGGCTCCTTTCCCAGACCTAGAGCTACATTTCTGTAAACTTTTGCACATCAGGACCTAGAACTACACATCCTCTGACTATACGGGCTTTCTGAGCTGTAAGTGACTTTTTCCAAGAGCCTTAGAGGCCTGGCCATAATTCCTCTCTTCAGAACTACGTCTCCCGGAAGCCTCTGTGCTGCCTTAGCCTTGATTCCCCGTTCCCCATCATTGTTGGCCGTCTGGGAAGTGGACTACATTTCCCGTGAGCCACTGGGGCACAGCTCCGTAGGCACTTGGCCTGGAACGCCCCAGGGCCTGCTGGGAGTTGTAGAGCAGCTTCCACCTCACCGCTGCCTCCGTTGTTCCGCAGTACGGAATCAGAGCCCACGAGTGGATGTTCCCGGTGTGATGCTGCAGGCTGTGCTCCATATCCACCGACCTGTAGCATCTCATCACGCCAGCACTGGCCTCCCTACCAATGACTCACCTGAAGTGCAATACTAAATAAAAGGCCAGCGGGCGGTGTCTGGGTCTCTGGCGCCCCCCATGTGGTTGCGACACCCCCAAAGCCATAAGGGCCGACCCAGGCATCTTGGTCCCCAGCCCCTCGTCTCGGGTTCAGGTCCGCCCCTTGCTCCTTGTCGTGAGGTCAAGGATACACCTTGGCCCCGACTCCGGATCTCTCCATTCTCAGGCCAGACCGCCGGTGTTGCCGTTGAGTTTTTTTTTCCCTCTCTGTCTTTGCTGCAATTTTGAAATAAAATGCCAAAGAACACACATTATCTGGCTTCTTCCGTGACGCGACTCTGGGGCTTTAACCCAGGAATCCTGCTTCCTCAGCCCATTTTATTCTGAAGGACCCAGTCATCCGAGCCCCCGGTGTTCTGACGGTTTCTCCAACCTGGGGGAGCATTTCATGTCTCCCACACTGAACTTACTATCTCCCCCCCACCAACCAGCTCCTCCCCTACTTTCCCGTCACCCAGTCACTGGGCCGGACCTCTAGGTGCTGTGTCCTTTCCTCTCAAAGCCCTCCAGGCCCTGATCCCTGTTCCTCCTGCCCCCTGACTCTGCTCTCCATTCCCCTACCTCTTTGTCCCCTAGGTCCTGGCCTCAACTCAACTCTTGCCTTCTGCTGGCACCCTTGTTCCAGCCTGCAGTCCCCTACCTGGCCCAAAGTTTCTTTCTGCACCCAGACCTGGCCTAGTGCCCTCAGCCAGGACTGCAGTCATGGGACCCTAGTGGGTTGTGGAGTGGAGCACGATACTCTCACCTGATGGAGGGATTAAATGTGGAAGAGTTTAGACGGTGCACTGACTCACGCCTGCAATTCCAGCACTTTGGGAGGCTGAGACGGGAGAATTGCTTGAGACCAGCCTGGGCAATGCAGTGAGATCCCATCTGTACAGAAAATACAAAAAATTAACCAGGTGTGGTGGCATGTGAGTATAGTCCCAGCTACTCCAGAGGCTGAGGTGGGAGGATTGCTTGAGCCCGGGAGGTCGAGGCTACCAGCCTAGCCAATGTGGCGAAATCCCATCTCTGCTAAAAATACAAAAATTAGCTGGGTGTGGTGGTGGGTGCCTGTAATCGCAGCTACTCGGGAGGCTGAGACATGAGAATTGCTTGAATCCAGGAGGCAGAGCTTGCAGTGAGCTGAGATCGTGCCATTGCACTCCAGCCTGGGCAACAAAAGCAAAACTCCATCTCTAAATAAATACATAAATAAAATAAAAATACAGAAAATAGCCGGGCATCATGGTGCATGCTTGTAATCCCAGCTACTTGGGAGGCTGAGGCAGGAGAATCACTTGAACCTGGGGGGCAGAGGTTGTAATGAGCTGAGATTGTGCTACTGCATTCCAGCCTGGGTGACAGAGCAAGACTCTGTCTCAAAAAGAAAATAAAAATAATAAAAAAAAGAATTCACAAGCGCCACCTCTACATATATATATATACATGTATATCTATAGGCTGGAGTACAGTGATGCAATCAGTGTACTGCAGTAATCACTGCAGCCTCAGTCTCCCACACTCAAACGATTCTCTCACCTCAGCCTCCCAAGCAGCTGGAATCACAAGCATGTGCCACTATGCCTGCCTAATTTAAAATTTTTTTTTTCTTTTTTTTTTGAGACAGAGTCTCACCCTGTCGCCCAGGCTGGAGTGCAGTGGCATGATCTCGACTCACTGCATCCTCCGTCTCCCGGGTTCGAGCGATTCTCCTGCCTCAGCCTCCTGAGTAGCTGGGACTACAGGCTCCCACCACCACACCCGGCTCATTTTTGTATTTTTAATAAAGACAGGGTTTCACCATATTGGCCATGCTGCCCGCCTTGGCCTCCCAAAGTGCTGGGATTACAGGTATGAGCCACCGTGCCCGGCCATCAATTATTATTATTATTATTATTATTATTATTGAGATAGAGTCTCACTCTGTCACCCAGGCCGGAGTGCAGTGGCACAGACTCAGCTTACTGCAATCTCTGCCTCCTGGGATCGAGCGATTCTCTTGCCTCAGCCTCTCAAGTAGCTGGGATTACAGGTACCTGCCACCATGCCTGGCTAATTTTTTCTTTTTTCTTTTTTTTTAATTTTTAGTAGAGATGGGGTTTCACCATGTTGGCCAGTCCGGTCTGGAACTCCTGACCTCAGGTGATCTGCCCGCCTCAGCCTCCCAAAGTGCTGGGATTACAGGTGTGAGCCACAGTGCTCAACCTCAATGGTTTTTGAGAATGTAAAGGGGTCTTGGGACCAAACGGTTCAAGAACAGCTGTCCATGAGCCCTGCCTGGCACACAGTGAGTAGGCGTGAGTGTTGGTGCTGCAGCTCACTTCAGAAAATAACTTTGTGGGCCCGGCATGGTGGCTCAAGCCTGTAATCCCAGCACTTTGGGAGGCCGAGACGGGCAGATCATGAGGTCAGGAGATCGAGACCATCCTGGCTAACACGGTGAAACCCTGTCTCTACTAAAAAATACAAAAAACTAGCCGGGCAGGGTGGCGGGCGCCTGTAGTCCCAGCTACTTGGGAGGCTGAGGCAGGAGAATGACGTGAATCTGGGAGGCGGAGCTTGCAGTGAGCTGAGATCTGGCCACTGCACTCCAGCCTGGGCGACAGAGTGAGACTCCGTCTCAAAAAAAAAAAAAAAGAAAATAACTTTGTGTTGTGCCTTATGCCTATAATCCCAGCACTCTGGGAGGCCAAGGCAGGAAGATTACTTGAGCCCAGGAGTTCAAGACCAGACTGGGCAACATAGCGAGACCCCTCCTCTACAAAAAATAAAAAAATTAGCTGTGTGTGGTGGCATGTGCCTGTGGTCCCAGCTATTCGGGAGGCTGAGATAGGAGGAT
Organism: Macaca nemestrina; assembly: GCF_043159975.1. NCBI lineage: Eukaryota > Metazoa > Chordata > Mammalia > Primates > Cercopithecidae > Macaca > Macaca nemestrina. Next base: position 58,971,527 of record NC_092144.1, on the reverse strand, counting down.
CAGTTTAGGCCAAGAGTTCCAGTCTGCAGTGAGCTGTGTTCATGCCACTGCACCCCAGCCTGGGTAACAGAGCAAGAAGACCCTGTCTCAAAAAAAAAAAAAAAAAAAAAAAGTCCAATTCTGTGGAAAATTAATATCTGCAAAGATTAAATATTTAATTATAATTTAATTATACAAGACTTAGGGTACTATAGGCCTTCATGGCTTTAGAAAACTTTTTTCAAAATATTTAAAGACATTTTCATGCTTAAGGATGTCTTCATTTGTAAATAACAAACAGGCTGGGTGCCGTGGCTCATGTCAGTAATCCCAGCATTTTGGGAGGCTGAGGCGGGTGGATCACCTGAGGCCAGGAGTTTGAGACCAGCCTGGGGAACATGGCGAGACCCCCGTCTCTACTAAAAATAGAAAAATTAGCCAGGTGTGGTGGCGGGCAGCTGTAATCTCAGCTACTCTGGAGGCTGAGGCAGGAGAATCGCTTTAACCTGGGAGGCGGAGGCTGCAGTGAGCCGAGATCACAACGCTGCCTTCCAGCCTGGGCAACAGAATGATACTCTGTCTCGAGAAAAATAAGTGTGTGTGTGTGTGTGTGTGTGTGTGTGTGTGTGTGTGTGTGTGGCCAAGATTAGGACACAGAGAATCAACAGGGGCCTAAAAACTTTTGTTTGTTTTTAAAACTGTTTTGTTTTTGTTTTTTGAGGCGGAATTTCACTCTTGTTGCCCAGGCTGGAGTGCAATGGCACGATCTCAGCTCACTGCAACCTCCGCCTCCCAGGTTCAAGCAATTCTCCTGCCTCAGACTCTCAAGTAGCTGGGACCACAGGTGTGAGTCACCACACCTGGCTAATTTTTGTATTTTTAGTAGAGACGGGGTTTCACCATGTTGGCCAGGCTGGTCTTGAAGTCCTGACCTCATCCTCCTGCCTCAGTCTCCCAAAATGTTGGGATTACAGGCATGAGCCACCATGCCTGGCTGTTAAACTGTTTTATAAACTGCGTGTGTGTGTGTGTGTGTGTGTGTGTGTGTGTGTGTGTTTTAAGACAGTCTTGCTCTGTCACTAAAACAACAAAACAACAAAACAAAACAAAACAAAAAACTGGTAAATAGCGGACCCTACCTGTCCTACTGGAAAAAAAATAGAATAAAATAAAATAAAATAATAAATCCAGGTGAATAAATCTCAACTGTAATAAAAACCGAGCCACAGCGTGCTGTGCGTCAGGGCAACGCTGTGATGTGCCTGCAGCACCATCTGGTGGTCAGTGTTGAGTATAAAGCCAAAGGCCAAAATAGGAAAGGGCCGGGCTCAGTGACTCACGCCTGTAATCCCAGCACTTTCCGAGGCCGAGGTGGGAAGATCACTTGAGGTCAGGAGTTTGAAACCAGCCTGGCCAACATAGTGAAACCTGCCTGGCAGGAGAATCCCTTGAACCCCGGAGGCGGAGGTTACAATGAGCCAAGATTGAGCCACTGCACTCCAGCCTGGGTGACAGAGTGAGACTGTCTCAAAATAAATAAAGAAAATAAAAATAAAGAAAGGAGAAATAAGGAAAGAGGCAATTTACAGAGTGAGTGTCCAAATACAATTTCATCAGTTAGCAATGTATAAAGTAGAGGTTCCTCTTCAAAGAGACCTTCCTATCTAATTAGGAATAAATAGTAACTTCTCTTAGAAGCAAAATGTATTCACAGACCCGTGCTAACATTCTTAAATATCTGCTAGCTGTAATAAAGAAATCAATGTACTTTGTGTTCTCAGGTCCCACAATTTAGCCTAAATATTTGCCCTGGCATGCTTATACTGGTCCAAGCAAGCATTAGGTCATAGCCTGTTCCTCCTCCTTATTTGAAGGCGTTTTAACCTTTCTCAGCATTCCATAAGTTACTTCCTCCTTCCTTTGCTCTCCTCTGCCTTTGCCTCTTTTAAAAAGTTCCAAGTTGCTAGCCAATCAGGACAAATACAGAATGTGAGGTCCTGTTCCAGCCAGTGGAAACCGGACACAGCAGTAGGGTGGACGCGTCAGGTTATAAATGACCCTGTCTCCTTTGTTTGGTGTACTCTTATGGCAAAACTGCTGGCGAGTGTGCCTTTCTGCAGAAAGTAAAAATGGCCTTGCTGAGGAAATTAAATTTATGTTCAAGTGCTATTTCTTTACAGCACCGAGGAACAAGCATTTCAAACACATGTGTGAGTGGTTAAAACCATTTTTATGGTGTTATACAAGTTTACAAACATCGCAAGGGGTGAGTGTTTGGAAGGAGTCCCTCGAGGTGATGTAACACTGGCTGGCCGTTCACGGGGCTCAGGCCTGTAATCCCAGCACTTTCGGAGGCTGAGGCAAGGGTGGCTCACTGAGGTCAGGAGTTGGAGACCAGCCTGGCCAACATGGTGAAACCCTGTCTCTACTAAAAGTACAAAAATTAGCCAGGTGTGGTGGGCAGCAATCTCAGGTACTCAGGAGGCTGAGGCAGGAGAATCACTTCAACCCGGGAGGCGGAGGTTGCAGTGAGCTGAGATCGTGTCATTGCACTCCAGCCTGGGCGACAGAGTGAGACTCTATCTCAAAAAAATAAAAATAAAAAATAAGGCCGGGCGCGGTGGCTCAAGCCTGTAATCCCAGCACTTTTGGAGGCCGAGACGGGCGGATCACGAGGTCAGGAGATCGAGACCATCCTGGCTAACACGGTGAAACCCCGTCTCTACTAAAAAAAATACAAAAAACTAGCCGGGCGAGGTGGCGGGCGCCTGTAGTCCCAGCTACACGGGAGGCTGAGGCAGGAGAATGGCGTAAACCCGGGAGGCGGAGCTTGCAGTGAGCTGAGATCCGGCCACTGCGCTCCAGCCCCGGCGACAGAGCGAGACTCCGTCTCAAAAAAAAAAAAAAAAAAAAAAGAAACACTGGCTTAGGCAGGGCGTGGTGGCTCACATCTGTACTCCCAACTTTTTGGGAGACCAAGGCAGACAGATCACTTGAGGTCAGGAGTTCAAGTCCAGCCTGGCCAACATGGGGAAACCCTGCCTCCACCAAAAACACAAAAATTAGCCAGGCCTGATGGCAGGCGTCTGTAATCCCAGCTATTTGGGAGGCCGAGGTGGGAGAATCGTTTGAACCCAGAAGGCAGAGTTTGCAGTGAGCCAAGATCACACCACTGCATTCCAGCCTGAGTTGGACTCCATCTCAAAAAAGAAGAAAACAAAACAAAACAAAACAAAATAAACACAAAAAAAGGAAACACTGGCTTAGGCATTTATGAAAAACCCACAGCAAACATCATACTCAATGGTGAAAGATTGACAATCAATATACAAAAGAAAGAGATTCGTGACAGACATAAATGGAAAGACATCCCAGGTTTATAGACTGGAAGACAATAGTATTAAGATGACAATGCGGCTGGGCACGGTAGCTCACGCCTATAATCCCGTGCTTTGGGAGGCTGAGGCAGGAGGATTGCTGGAGCCCAGGAGTTTGAGATCAGCCTCGGCAACTGATACGGTTTAGCTGTGTCCCCACTGAAATCTCATCATGAATTATAATCTCAGGGCGTCCAGGGAGGGACATGGTGGGAGGTGATTGGATTATGGGGGTGGTTTCCCCCATGCTGTTCTGGTGATCATGAGTGAGTTCGCACAAGATCTGATGGTTTGAAACTGTGTGGCAGTTCCCTCCTCTTGCGCTTTCTCCCTCCTGCCACCATATAAGACTTGTCTTGCTTCCCCTTCCCCTTCCGCTATGATTGTAAGTTTCCTGAGGACTCCCCAGCCCCGTGGAACTGTGAGTCAATTAAACCTCTTTTCTTTATAAATTACCCAGTCACGGGTAGTTAGTTTTAACAGTGTGAAAACAGACCAGTATAACAATGTAGTAGGACCTGGTCTCTACAAAAAAAAAAAAAAAAAAAAAAAAAAAAAAAAAAAAAAAAAACTTAGCTGGGTGTGGTGGCACCTGCCTGTAGTCCCAACTACTCAGAAGGCTGAGGTGGGAAGATTACTTGAGCACGAGGTTGAGGCTGCAGTGAGCATTGGTCATGCCACCACACTCCAGCCTGGGCAACACAGTAAGACCCTGTCTCAAAAAAAAAAAAAAAAAAAGATGATGCTTTTGAACGTGATGTAGTAACTCAATTTAATCCATATGAAAATTTGAACATCTGGCTGGGCGGGGTGGCTCACAACTGTAATCTCAGCACTTTGGGAGGCTGAGGTGGGCGGATCACCTGAGGTCAGGAGTTCAAGACCAGTCTGGCCAACATGGTGAAATCCTGTCTCTACTAAAAATACAAAAAATTAGCTGGGCGTAGTGGCGGGTGCCTGTAATCCCAGCTACTCTGGAGATGGAGGCAGGAGAATCGTTTGAACCCAGGAGGCAGAGGTTGCGGTGAGCCAAGATCGCACCACTACACTCCAGCCCAGGTGAAAGAGTGAGACTCCATTTCAAAAAAAAAAAAAATTGTTCAAACCACTGATATTTTAGCGTGCGTCCATCCCAGTGGTTCACATTGCTATAACTAATTCAGAGATCAATTACCAATGGGACAGCACAGGGAAGGTTAAACTGAACACGTAGCACTGTGTGACTTTACTGTGTACATATATAACTTTGATAAAAAAAGCAAATACGAAAAAGCGGAAATACAGAAAACCCATTCAATCCAAGTGAAGGAAGGAATAAAAAAATAAAAATAACCCACTGAATAAAGTCCAGATGGATCAAAGGCTTCAGTGTGAAATAAGAAACCATAACGACGGAGAAGTAAGCAATGGAAAATTATTCTATAACATGGGCGTCATTGTGACTCAAACTTCAGAGGCCAGAAAAGAAAACATTGATATGGTCAAATACCTGAAATAGAAATCAGCATTCTTCCCCTTCCCTAAACTTTTCCTGAACAGCAAAATTCTAAGGTTTGAGGTGGGGCAGGCAAGGCCAGCTTGGGGTGTTGGTGGCACAGTGGCCCAGAAGTGGGGTGTGAGGGCCTTATTGGGGTGAAGGAGGCATTTACTCATGTGAGCAGCTCAGCACAGTGGGGGCACCCAAGTAGGAAACATAAGTCCCCTAAGCTAATAGGATGGGGGTGCTGTAGCTGGGGGAGTCGGCCCAAGCTGGGTACAGAGGGCACAGGGGAGGTGGAAGGAGGGGACAGCTGTGGAGATGACAGATGGCTAACATACAGGAGAATTGACTCATAAGGAAATTAAGAAAAATGAAGTCATATTTCTCACTGTCAGAAAAGGTGGACATAAATACGGAAAGGGAGAAAACTAGAGGTATTGAATTTGTCTTTATTTATTTATTTTTTTGAGAGAGTCTCACTCTGTTGTCCAGTCTGGAGTGAAGTGGCACAATCTTGGCTCACTGAAACCTCCACCTCCTGGGTTCAAGCGATTCTCCTGCCTTAGCCACCCGAGTAGCTGGGATTACAGGCCTCCAGCAGCACGCCTGGCTAATTTTTGTATTTTTAGTGGAGACAGGGTTTCACCATGTTGGCCAGGTTGGTCTCAAACTCCTGACCTCAAGTGATCTGCCAGCCTTGGCCTCCCAAAGTGCTGGGATTACAGGCGTAAGCCACGGTACCCAGTCTAGGTGTTGGATATTTTTTTTTTTTTTTTTTTTTGAGATGGAGTCTCACTCTGTCTCGCAGGCTGAAGTGCAATGGCACCATCTTGGCTCACTGCAGCCTCTGCCTTCCAGGTTCAAGTGATTTTTCCACCTCAGCCTCCTGAGTAGCTGAGATTACAGGCACCTGCCACCACACTCAGCTAATTTTTGTATTTTTAGTAGAGACGGGGTTTTGCCATGTTGGCCAGTCTGGTCTCGAACTTCTGACCTCAAGTGATCCACCCACCTCGGCCTTCCAAAGTGTTGGTATTACAGGCGTGAGCTACCACACCTGGTCAGACATTGGATTTGAATTGGATGTGTCGTTCTCAATATGCAGAAATAGATATGGAAATATACAAATAGATATGGAAATATACCTAATGTATGCGTGTATATGTATACGTACTTCCTATGTAGATATATATACACATATATACATAACATACACACAATAGATTAACAGATATATTACATGGGGTTTATATAATATACAATGTGATATCTGTAGTATATAATGTAATATATTATGTACAGTGTGATATATACAGCATACTACACACATACATGTATATATTTGTTCGTTGAGACGGAGTGTCTCCATCACTCAGGCTGGAATGCAGTGGCATGATCATGCGTCACTGCAGACTCTGCCTCATGGGCTCAAGTGATCCTCTAGCCTCAGCCTTTTGAGTAGCTGGGACCACAGGTGTGCACCACCAAGCCCGGCTAATTTTTTAGTTATTAGTAGAGACTGGGCCTCGCTATGTTGCCTAGGCTGGTCTTGAACTCTTGGGCTCAAGCAGTCCTCCTGCCTCAGCCTCCCAAAGTGCTGAGATTACAGGTGTGAGCCACTGTGCCCAGCTGCACTTATGTGTGTGTGGTGTGTGTGTGTGTATATAGTATATATGTGTATATATGTATATGTGTATATATGTGTATGTACGTATATGTGTATATACGTATATGTGTGTATATATGTGCATATGCATATATGTGTGTATATGTGTATATAGGTATAATGTGTGTATATATGTGTTTATACATATGTGTGTATATATGTGTATATGTATATATGTATATATGTATATGTGTATATATGTATATGTGTGTATATATATGTATATATGTATATGTGTGTATATATGAATATGTGTATAGATGTGTATATGTGTGTATATATGTATGTGTGTATATGTACGTGTGTATATATGTGTATATGTGTATATATGTATATATGTATATGTGTGTATATATGTATGTGTGTATATATGTATATGTGTGTATATATGTATATGTGTGTATATATGTATATATGTGTGTGTATATATATGAATTCTGTCCACTGAGAGGACCCATTAGCAGCCAAAATTCAAAAACAAAAGCAACGAGCCCTGTTAGTGTTTGGGTCTTGGCTTCCCATTCTGAAAGGAACCCGGGCTCCTTGGAGAAACGGCTGATTCTAGAGCTGCTTTAGAGAAAGATAAAAAACGAGCTTAGAACGTTTTGCTGTACCAGAAATCAGGAACGACTCAAGTGTGACTAATGGAGGCATGTCAAAAACGCATAGCTTCCAATCCCTTGAGAGCTGATTAAAACAAACAGGCTGGGCGCGGTAGCTCACATCTGCAATCCCGGCACTTTGCGAGGCTGAGGCGGGCAGATGAAATAAGGCCAGGAGTCCAAGACCAGCCTGGGGAACATGGTGAAACCCCGTCTCTACTGAAAATATAAAAATTAGCCAGGCATGGTGGTGCACGTCTGGTAATCCCAGCTACTTGGGGGGCTGAAATGGGATGAAGGCTTGAGCCTGGGAGGCGGAGGTAGTAGTGAGCCGAATTGCACCACTGCAATCCAATCTGGGTGACAGAGCGAGACCTTGTCTCAAAAACAAACAAACAAAGCACATAGCCACCAGTTTGAGGGGGCTCCCACTGGGAAAATAGAGGACAAAATACAGAGTACCCCAAAAAGTAAATAAAGAGCTGGGTGCGGTGGCTCACACCTATAATCCCAGCACTTTGGGAGGCTGAGGCAGGCAGATCATGAGGTCAAGAGTTTGAGACCAGCCTGACCAACATGGTGAAACCTCGTCTCTACTAAAAATAAAAAAAAAATTAGCCGGGTGTGGTGGTGCACGCCTGTAGTCCCAGCTACTCAGGAGGCTAAAGCAAGAGAATCGCTTGAACCCAGGAGGCGGAGGTTGCAATGAACCAAGATCGCGCGCCTGTACTCTAGCCCGGGAGACAGATGGAGACTCTGTCTTGAAAGGAAAAAAAAAAAAAGTAAATAAAAAGAGCATCAAAATAAGTAAGTTTGAACACCAAAAATAGAGAATGATATAACTGATTATAACTCATGGAAAAAAATAGGAAACCATGAGTCCACACAGACATAAGTAAATCCACTAATAATTGGAAGGGCCAGGCGTGGCATCCTGCAGTGATGGCATTCTGTTCCCAGCTACTCAGGAGGCTGAGGTGGGAGGATCACCGAGCCTAGTGAGGTTGAGGCTGCAGTGAGCTATGATTGTACCACTGCATTCCAGCCTGGGTGATAGAGCAAGACCCTGTCTCTAAAACAATAAATTAATTTAAAAAATAATAACTTGGGCCAGGCATGGTGGTTCACAAGAAAACAAAAAATCCTGAAGATTTCCTGAGGAATGTGATATTAGTATAGTTTCAAAGCTCTCGTTGCCTGGCAAAGGACAAGTCCGGCTGATGCCACCTGCATCATGTGACTGAAGCAAATGTCATCAGAAATTGGAGAGGTGGACGCCGCGAGTGACCTGACTTCCAGTGAGAAACACACTGCATGATGTCAGTCGTCGTGCTGCCAAAGAATCCGATCACGAGGAAACAGCAAATAAATCCACACAGAGGGAGAGACGATTCGATAACCAGCCTGCAACGTTCCAAATGCCAAGGTCGTGAACACCAGGGAAGACTGAGGAACTGCCCTTCATGACTTTCAAAGAGACCTGCCCTCAGAAGCAGTGCATGACCGTGAACCGCATTCTTTTTATTTTTGGCGGGGGCGGAGAGCAGAGTCTCACTTTGTTGCCCAGGTTGGAGTGTGGTGCAATCTTGGCTCACTACAACCTCCACCTCCCAGGTTCAAGAGACTGTGCTGCCTTAGCCTCCTGAGTAGCTGGGATTACAGGTGTCCACCACCACGCCCGGCTATTTTTTTTTTTATTTTTTTATTTTTTGAGAGAGAGTTTCGTTCTTGTCACCCGGGGTTGGAGTGCAATGGCACAATCTCGGCTCACTGCAACCTCCTCCTCCAGGGTTCAAGCGATTCTCCTGCCTCAGCCTTCCGAGTAGCTGGGGTTACAGGCACCCACTACCACACCTGGGTAATTTTTGCTTTTTTTTTTTTTTTGAGACGGAGTCTCGCTCTGTCGCCCAGGCTGGAGTGCAGTGGCCGGATCTCGGCTCACTGCAAGCTCCGCCTCCAGGGTTCACGCCATTCTCCTGCCTCAGCCTCCCAAGTAGCTGGGACTACAGGCGCCCGCCACCTCGCCCGGCTAGTTTTTTGCATTTTTTAGTAGAGACGGGGTTTCACCGGGTTAGCCAGGATGGTCTAGATCTCCTGACCTCGTGATCCGCCCGCCTCGGCCTCCCAAAGTGCTGGGATTACAGGCTCGAGCCACCGCGCCCGGCCACAATTTTGGCATTTTTAGTAGAGACAGGGTTTTGCCATGTTGGCCAGACTGGTCTCAAACTCCGGACCTCAGGTGATCTGCCCGCCTTGGCCTCCCAAAGTGTTGGGATTACAGGTGTGAGCCACCATGCCCGGCTCTGAACTGCATTCTTTTGCCATAAAAAGCATCACCGGGACATGTGGCAAACATGAAGGAGGTCTGACGATTCCAGAGTAGTCATGAGTCAAGGCTACTCTCCTGATTTTGACGGCCGTGCTGTGGTTATGTAGGAGCATGTCCTTGTTTACAGAAAGTACACACTGGAGTATGTGTTAATGGGTTTCAAGAGGTTTCAAGGGGACATGTGACTTTCGAATGGTTCAAATGGTTCTGAAAAATAAGAATCACTTGTACTGTACTTCCACATTTTTAAATGTTTGTGGCTGTTTCCAAGTTAAGAAAATTTATTTATTTATTTTTAAAGACAGGGTATTGCTCTGTCACCTAAGCTGGAGTGCAGTGGTACAATCATAGCTCACTGCAGCCTCGAACTCCTGGATTCAGGCCACCCACCCACTTCAGCCTCCTGAGTAGCTGGGACTGTAGGCGTGTACCACCCTGCCCGGCAAATTTTTGTATTTTTTTTAGAGATGGTGTTTCACCATGTTACCCAGGCTGTTCTCGAACTCCTGGGCTCACGGGATTGATCATCCTTTCTTGGTCTCCCAAAGTGCTTGGATCACAGGGGTGTGCCACAGCTCCTGGCCCACTCTTGAAATGTTAATATGCATCCTTAAGGTGACAAAATCTAAATATAATCACTCTGTCATATTCCAGAATAACAAAAGATTTCAAAGTATTCTAATTCTGATCACCTGCCACCTGTTTGACAGGTTTTAATTGGTCTTTTTTTTTTTTTTTTAAGTTTTATTATGAAAAAACGGCAACCGGCCGGGCGCGGTGGCTCAGGCCTGTAATCCCAGCACTTTGGGAGGCCGAGACGGGCGGATCACGAGGTCAGGAGATCGAGACCATCCTGGCTAACACGGTAAAACCCCGTCTCTACTAAAAAATACAAAAAACTAGCCGGGCGAGGTGGCGGGCGCCTGTAGTCCCAGCTACTCGGGAGGCTGAGGCAGGAGAATGACGTGAATCCGGGAGGCGAAGCTTGCAGTGAGCTGAGATCCGGCCACTGCACTCCAGCCTGGCCGACAAAGCGAGACTCCGTCTCAAAAAAAAAAAAAAAAAAAAAAAGAAAGAAAAAAAAAGAAAAAGAAAAAACGGCGACCTATGCAAACTAAATAGCCCTCTAGGAAGGGGGCTGCAGGCAGCGGGTCTCCGACCTCCAAGAGGGCATCGCCTCATGGAGGCTGGGACCTCTGCCTGCGGGGCCTGGAAGTCTACTTCCGGAAGTGCAGAAAGCAACAGGAAGCTGGAGCCATTGCTGTCCGTGGCTCCTGGTAAGATGCAGTGCGGAGGCCGGGCGCGGTGGCTCAAGCCTGTAATCCCAGCACTTTGGGAGGCCGAGACGGGCGGATCACGAGGTCAGGAGATCGAGACCATCCTGGCTAATATGGTGAAACCCCGTCTCTACTAAAAATACAAAAAACTAGCCGGGCGAGGTGGTGGGCGCCTGTAGTCCCAGCTACTCGGGAGGCTGAGGCAGGAGAATGGCGTAAACCCGGGAGGCGGAGCTTGCAGTGAGCTGAGATCCGGCCACTGCACTCCAGCCTGGGCGACAAAGCGAGACTCCGTCTCAAAAAAAAAAAAAAAAAAAAAAAAAGATGCAGTGCGGAACTAGGGGCTGGTAAATCCCTACACCCCTCCTCCTGCCAGCCAGCGCCTTGCCAGGGCCTCCGTGCTGCTGGTGCCAGTTGCCAAGGGGGTCACAGAGCTTTGTGGCAGAGAAGCTTCACCCAAACAAGTGGAGGAAAAATGGTCTCACTCTGAGTGTGTAACAAAGTGTGTAACAAAGAGGAAATGCCCCACACGTTTCCTGGAGAAGGTCCCGGAACAAACAGCTGTGAAATCATCTCATGTCCCAACCTATTACAATACTATGACTTAGAACAAGTTTTTCAGGCCGTATTATAAAAATAAGACACTCTGAGTCGACTGGGCGCGGTGGCTCACACCTGAAATCCCAACACTTTGGGACGCAGAAGCTGACGGATCACCTGAGGTCAGGAGTTTGAGACCAGCCAGGCCAACATGGTGAGACCCCGTCTCTACTAAAAATACAAAAAAATTAGCTGGGTGTGGTGGTGGGTGGCTGTAATCCCAGCTACTCGGGAGCCTGAGGCAGGAGAATCGCTTGAACCTGGGAGGCGGAGGTTGCAGTGAGCCAAGATCTTGCCATTGCACTCCAGCCTGGGCAATAAGAGCGAAACTGCATCTCATAAATAAATAAATAATTAATCCAATTCATGTGGTTATGACAAAGTCTAAGATAACACGGGCTTTGCCCTGGAATGTCGGCTTGGTGAGAATTGACTTGGAAGAGGGCATTCAGTCTGTTGTAATAAAAACACCACAGACTGTGTAGCTTAAGGAACAAATATATATCTCTCATAGTTTTGGAGGGTGCGGAGTCCAACATCAAGGCACCAGCAGATTCTGTGTCTGGTGTGGGCCAGTTTCCTGGTTCATTGCTGGCACCTTCTTGCTGTGTTTCCACTTGGTGAAAGGATAAGGGAGCTCTCTGGGAGGTTTTTGTTTGTTTTTGTTTTGTTTTGTTTTTTTGAGACAGAGTCTCGCTCTTGTGCCCAGGCTGGAGTGCAATGGCATGATCTCGGCTCACGGCAACCTCCGCCTCCTGGGTTCAAGTGATTCTCCTGCCTCAGCCACTCAATTAGCTGGGATTACAGGCATGCGCCACCACACTCGGCTACTTCTGGCTGAATTTTGTATTTTTAGTAGGGACAGGGTTTCACCATGACTTCAGATGATCTGCCCACCTCGGCCTCCCAAAGTGCTGGGATTACAGGCGTGAACCACTACACCAGCCATGTTTGTTTATTTTTGAGACAGGGTCTCTCTCTATCACCTACGTTGGAGTGCAGTGTTGTGATCACAGCGCCCTGTAGCCTTGACCTCCCCAGCTCAAGTGATCCTCCCACCTCAGCTTACTGACTAGCTGGGACTACAGGTGCACATCACTACACCTGGCTAATTTTTTTTTTTTTAGTAGAGATAGGCTTTTGCTATGTTGCCCAGCCTGGTTTAGAACTCCTGGGCTCAGGTGATCCTCCCACCTTGACCTCTCAAAGGGTTGGGATTACAGGCGTAAGTCACCTTGCCCAGCCTTCTCGAAAATATTTAAAGCATTTGTAAGAATCTGGTATATCAGACTTGTGAAAAGCATGACTGAGAGTGTATTACTGTTTTTCTCCTATTCATGGCATTTAAGGGAAACCACAATATCAGATTTGTGAAAAGTTCACTGATTAAATGTGCAATCGCTGTTCAAATATTTAGGGGAAATCTAGAATTGTGAAATTTGTGGGTTGTTATTTTTAGCTGTAGAAGGAGTCTGTGAATGTTTAGAGGAAAGATAATTGTTTAAAAATTCATTGATCATTAACAAAAAAACAAATTGTGGTGAATTTTCCTGTCCATGGTCAAAAGCTTCTCAGTCATTGAAGGAGCTCTCCACCATGTTTTCAACAAATGGGGCTGGAAAAAGTGGCCAGCAGCTGAGGGGAGGAAAATTGGGGAATTGGGGTTTAATTGTGGTAGACAGTTTCAATTTTGTAAGATGAAAAAATTCTGGAGATTTGTTGTGCAAGAATGTGAATATACTTAACACAACTGTACACTTAGAAATGATTCAGGTGCCATGGGGTTATGATACAGATTGGTTTTCGGCCAGGTGCAATGGCTCACGCTTGTAATCCAACACTTTGGGTGGCCGAGGCGGGCAGATCACTTGAGGTCAAGAGTTTGAGAGCAGACTGGCCAATATAGCGAAACCCTGTCTCTATTAAAAATACAAAAATTAGCCGGGCATGGTAGCACAAACCTGAAGTCCCAGTTAGTTGGGAGGCTGAAGCACGAGAATCTCTTGAACCCGGGAGGCGGAGGTTCCAGTGAGCCCACTGCACTCCAGCCCGGGCAACACAGCGAGATTCTCTCGCTCTCAAAAAAAAAAAAAAAAAAAAAAAAGGAAACAGAAACAAAAAAACAAAAACAAAACTACAAAAAATTAGCCAGGTGGGGGCACCTATAATCCCACCTACTTAGGAGGCTGAGGCAGGAGAATTGCTTGAACCTGGGAGGCAGAGGTTGCAGAGAGCCAAGATTGTGCCACTGCACTCCAGCCTGGGCGACAGTGGCCCTGTCCCCCTCCCCCACCTCAAAAATAAAAGAAAACAAGAACAGTAGTCAAATCTCTAGGGGCTCCAGTGTGTAGATGAGGATAGGGTGCGGTGGAGAAGCTGAAAGATGCTAAATAGCCTGGCTCCCCGGGGTCTGGGAAATGATCACTCTGTAGAACCTCCCTCTTGGAAGGACAAAGCTCCACACTGGTGAAAACTAACAGAGAAACAAAACCCAAACTGATCTTGGCAGGTGCTCAGAGAGTAAAGCGGAGGGAAGGTTCTGATAACGGTGGGGGCAAGAACCAAGGAGACAGAGTTTGCTCCTGAGTATTGGAGAGGTGGCTGTGCTGAGCGGTTATATATTGAATACAGTACTGTGGGGAAACAGCAAAGAATCAACTTATTTATTTATTTATTATTTATATTCTTAATTTTTTGAGACAGGGGCTCACTCTGTCACCCAGGCTAGAGTGCAGTGGCGTGATCTTGGCTCACTGCAACCTCCACCTCCTGGGTTCATGCGATTCTCCTGCCTCAACCTCCCGAGTAGCTGGGATTACAGGTGCGCACCACCATGCCCGGATAGTTTTTTTGTTTTGTTTTGTTTTGTTTTGACACGGAGTCTTTCTCTGTTGCCCAGGTTGGAGTGCATGGGGTGATGTCAGCTCACTGCAGCCTCTGCCTCCTGGGTTCAAGGGATTCCTGTGCCTCAGCACTTTGGGAGGCTGAGGCGGGCGAATCACAAAGTCAGAGATCGAGACCATCCTGGCTAATATGGTGAAACCCCGTCTCTACTAAAAATAAAAAAAAAAATTAGCCGGGCGTGAGTGGCGGGTGCCTGTAGTCCCAGTTACTCCCGAGGCTGAGGCAAGAGAATGGCGTGAACGTGGGAGGCGGAGCTTGTAGTGAACCGAGATCGTGCCACTGCACTCCAGCCTGGGTGACAGAGCGAGCCTCCGTCTCAAAAAAAAGAAAAAAAAAAAAAAAAAAAAGAGATTCCTCAACCTCCCGAGTAGCTGGGACCCCAGGTGTGCACCAGCGCGCCCGGCTGGGTACAGCTCCCCGGGGTCTGGGAAATGCTCACTCTGTAGAACCTCCCTCTTGGAAGGACAAAGCTCCACACTGGTGAAAACTAACAGAGAAACAAAACCCAACCTGATCTTGGCAGGTGCTCAGAGAGTAAAGCAGAGGGAAGGTTCTGATAACGGTGGGGGCAAGAACCAAGGAGACAGAGTTTGCTCCTGAGTATTGGAGAGGTGGCTGTGCTGAGCGGTTATATATTGAATACAGTACTGTGGGGAAACAGCAAAGAGTCAGCCTATTTATTATATATATAGAGAGAGAGACAGGGGCTCACTCTGTCACCCAGGCTGGAGTGCAGTGGCGTGATCTTGGCTCACCCACAACCTCCACCTCCCAGGTTCAAGCAATTCTCCTGCCTCAGCCTCCCGAGTAGCTGGGACCTCAGGTGTCCGCCACCACGGCTGGAGAGATTTTTTTTTTCTTTTCTTTTTCTTTATTTATTTCTTTTTTTTTTTTTTGAGACGGAGTCTCGCTCTGTCGCCCAGGCTGGAGTGCAGTGGCGCAATCTCAGCTCACTGCAAGCTCCACCTCCCGGGTTCACGCCATTCTCCTGCCTCAGCCTCCCGAGTAGCTGGGACTACAGGTGCCTGCCACCATGCCCGGCTAATTTTGTTTTTCTATTTTTAGTAGAGACAGGGTTTCACCATATTAGCCAAGATGGTCTCGATCTCCTGACCTCGTGATCCACCCGCCTTGGCCTCCCAAAGTGCTGGGATTACAGGCGGGAGCCACCGCGCCTGGCCAGTCATGTCATTTTGAAGTTCCTCACCCAACTACTTGGGAGGCTGAGGCAGGGGATTCGTTTGAACCCCGGAGGCAGAGGTTGCAGTGAATGGAAATTGCGCCATTGCACTCCAGCCTGGGCAACAAGAAGAGGAGTGTGACCAGCTTTATGTAGAGCTGTGCACTGAGGGAAAATAGTGTCCTGGAAGCTTCATGTCTACCCGGAACCTCTGAATGTGATATTACTGGGAAACAGGGTCTTTGTAGATGGAATCAAGTTAAGGTGAGCTCATACTGGGTTGGGGTGTGTGCTAAATCCTATATGACTGGAGTCCTTATAGGAAGAGGGAAATTGAGACAAAGAGTCAGGCGCAGTAGCTCACACCTATAATCCCAGCACTGTGGGAGGCCGAGGTGGGAGGATGGCTTGAGCCCAGAAGTTCAAGACCAGTCTGGCCAACATAATGACACCCCGTCTTTACAAAAGTAAAAGTTAAAAAAAACTAGCCAGGGCCAGGCGCAGTGGCTCACGCCTGTAATCCCAGCACTTTGGGAGGCTGAGGTGGGCAGATCACCTGAGGTCAGGAGTTGAAGACCAACCTGGTCAATATGGCAAAACCCCGTCACTACTAAAAATACAAAAATTAGCTGGGTGTGCGCCTGTAGTCCCAGCCACCTGGGAGGCTGAGGCAGAAGAACTGCTTGATCCTGGGAGGCAGTGGTTGCAGTGAACCAAGATTACGCCACTGCACTCCAGCCTGGGCAGTAGAGTGAGACTGTCTCAAAAAAAAAAAAAAAATCATAAGGCTAAATTAGAAAGAGCACAAGAGGAAATAGACACAATAGAGAAAAAAAAATTTTTTTGAGATGGAGTCTTTCTCTGTCGCCTACTTGTTCCAGAGTGCAGTGGTTTGATAATACCTCACTGCAGCCTTGACCTCCTGGGCTCAAGTGAGCCTCCCACCTCAGCCTCCCGAGTAGCTGGGATTACACCTGGCTAATTTTTGTATTTTTTGTAGAGACAGGAATCTCGCTATGTTACCCAGGCTGGTCTTAAACTCCTGGTCTCAAGCAATCCTCCCCACTCAGCCTCCCAAAGTGCTGGGATTACAGGTGTGAGCCACCATGCCTGGTCTAATTTTTTATTTTTTAGAGACCAGATCTCACTGTGTGGCACAGGCTGGAGTGCTGTGACACAGCCACCAACAATCTCCCAGGCTCAGGTGATCATCCCACCTCAGCCTCCAGGATAGTTGAACTTTTTTTTTTTTTTTTTTGAGACGGAGTCTCGCTGTCTCCCAGGCTGCAGTGCAGTGGCGTGATTTCAGCTCACTGCAAGCTCCGCCTCCCGGGTTCACGCCATTCTTCTGCCTCAGCCTCCCAAGTAGCTGGGACTACAGGCACCCGCCACCATGCCCGGCTAATTTTTTTTGTATTTTTAGTAGAGACGGGTTTTGACCGTGTTAGCCGGGATGGTCTCAATCTCCTGACCTCGTGATCCGCCTGTCTCGGCCTCCGAAAGTGCTGAGATTACAGGCGTGAGCCACTGCGCCTGGCCTTTTTTTTTTTTTTTTTTTGAGATGGAGTCTTGCTTTCGCTCAGGCTGGAGTGCAGTGGCACGATCTTGGCTCACTGCAAACTTTGCCTCCTGGGTTCAAGCGATTCTCGTGCCTCAGCCTCCTGAGTAGCTGGGATTACAGGCATGCACTGCCGCACCCAGCTAATTTTTGTATTTTTAGTAGAGACGGAGTTTCACCATGTTGACCAGGATGGTGTCCATCTCCTGACCCTGTGATTCGCCCGCCTTGGCCTTACAAAGTGCTGGGATTACAGGCGTGAGCCACGGTGCCCAGCCTGAAATTTTAATTTTTGTAGAGGTGGTGTCTCATTATGTTACCCAGGCTGGTCTCAAACTCCTGGCCTTAAGTAATCCTCTTGCCTCGGCCTCCCAAAGTGCTGGGATTATAAGGGTGAGCCACTGCACCTGGCCAGCTTTTACAAAGGATTTGGGATCCAGATTTCACTCAAAGAGCGAATTAGAGTCACTCCCAGCCCCTATAGCCAATGCTTGAGTGTGGAATCTCTGTCAATAAATTCATCCCAATTCAACATTCAATTGCTTCCATCCTGCCCCACCATTCCCCAGAGATCCTGTCCCAGACCAGCTTCTCAGTGTGGGTTCTGTCAGTATCAGTGGGGAGGTCTTGCAGTTCTCCGGGTGCACATGGTAGCCCCTCACCGCCCACGCCCTGAAGCTCATCCTGTGCAACCTGCCCGTAGCTGAGTCTGGATGCAGGTCTAGAAGCATCAAGAGCTGGTGGGCTGGACCCTGTGGAGGATCGGTGGTCCGCTGCAAGACAGCGACCTAGGACAGGCTTTGCAGACAGGGGACCCCAGACTGACCAGACGAGGAAAGAGGCTCCTTCTCCAGGAAGGGAGTACAACAGGATATGGAAATCTCGGTGGTGTGAGGGGAGCGAGACTGGGCAACTTGCTTGCCGGGACTGGAATCTATGACACTCATTACATAAGGACCCCGATGGAAGGAGTCCCAGCTGAAGTCCGTGCCGGGCAGAGTGGCGCAGTTCTTCTGCTACTCGGGAGGCTGAGACAGGAGAATCGCTTGAACCCAGGAGGTGGAGGTTGTAGTGAGCTGAGATCATGCCACTGCACTTCAGCCTGGGCGACAGAGAGAGACTCTGTCTCAAAAATAAATAAATAAATAAACCAATTAATTAATTAAATAAAAACACCGGGTGCAGTGGCTCACGCCTGTAATCCCAGCACTTTGAGAGGCCAAGGTGGGCAGATCACTTGAGGTCAAGAGTTTGAGACCAGCCTGACCAACATGGTGAAACCTCGTCTCTACGGAAAACACAAAAATTAGCTGGGCGTAATGGTGGTGCCTATAATCCCAGCTACTCCATAGGCTGAGGCAGGAGAATCACTTGAGCCCAGGAGGTAGAGGTGGCAGTGAACCGAGATTGTGCCACTGCACTCCAGCCTGGGTGACAGAGCGAGACTCTAAAAAAACAGCCAGGCGTGGAGGCTCACGCCTATAATCCCAGCACTTTGGGAGGCCGAGGTGGGTGGATCGCCTGAGGTTGGAAGTTTGAGACTAGCCTGACCAACATGGAGAAACCCCATCGCTACAAAAATTACAAAATTAGCCAGGTGTGGTGGCGCATGCCCGTAATTCCAGGTACTCGGGAGGCTGAGGCAGGAGAATCACTTGAACCCAGAAAGCGGAGGTTGCAGTGAGCCGAGATTGTGCTATTGCACTCCAGCCTGAGCAACAAGAGTGAAACTCTGGGCCGGGCGCGGTGGCTCAAGCCTGTAATCCCAGCACTTTGGGAGGCCGAGACGGGTGGATCACGAGGTCAGGAGATCGAGACTATCCTGGCTAACACGGTGAAACCCCGTCTCTACTAAAAAATACAAAAAACTAGCCGGGCGAGGTGGCGGGCGCCTGTAGTCCCAGCTACTCGGGAGGCTGAGGCAGGAGAATGGCGTGAACCCGGGAGGCGGAGCTTGCAGTGAGCTGAGATCCGGCCACTGCACTCCAGCCTGGGCGACAGAGCGAGACTCCGTCTCAAAAAAAAAAAAAAAAAAAAAAAAAAAGTAAACTCTGTCTCAAAACAGACAAACAATCAAACAAACAAACAAACAAACTGGCTGGGTGCAGTGGCTGACACCTGTAATCATAGCTCTTTGGCAGGCTGAGGCAGGCGGATCACGAGGTCAAGAGATCGAGATCATCCTGGCCAACATGGTGATACCCTGTGTCTATAAAAGATACAAAAATTAGCCGGGTGTGGTGTCGCTTGTCTGTAGTCCCAGCTACCCGGGAGACTGAGGCAGGCGAATTGCTTGAACCCCGGAGACGGAGGTTGCAGTGAGCGGAGATTGCACCACTGCACTCGGGCCTGGTGACAGAGCGAGACTCCATCACAGAAAAAAAAAAAAAAAAAAAAAAAAAAAAATATATATATATATATATATATATTAAAAAGTTCATAAGGACCCAGATGGAAGGATTCCAGGTTTCGGCTTCTCTTCCTGAGACTCCAAACTGCCACCCTCCAGCCCCTTTTTTCTCAGACCAGGATGCCTAAGTCTGCAGTCCCCAGTTCTCCTGTGACCCAGGTATCCGGATGGCCAGCCCACTGATTCCCCAGAACTTGGGTGTCACGCTAGCACCAAACCTACCCCAGGACCCAAGAGTCCTTGTCCCAGATTTGAGGCCCAACAGATCTCATTCCTGCTGCTAAATGATGCCAGAAAACTACATCTCCCATGAGGATGTGAGTGTGCTGTGTCACCTTATAAAAGCTCCCCTGTTATTGAGGTAGCTCTCGGAAATAGTTACACAATGCTCACACAAGTCGAGGGGTTGTAGAAAGAAGTCCTGCCCTTTCATTTTATTTTTATTATTTATTATTTATTTATTTATTTATTTTTGAGACAGAGTCTTGCTCTGTTGCCCAGGCTGGAGTGAAGTGGCATGATCTCAGCTCACTGCAAGCTCCACCTCCTGCGTTCACGCCATTCTCCCACCTCAGCCTCAGAGTAGCTGGGACTACAGGTGCCCGCCACTGCGCCTGGCTAATTTTGTTTTTCTGTTTTTAGCAGAGACGGAGTTTCACCACGTTAGCCAGGATGGTCTCGATCTCCTGACCTCGTGATCCACCCACTTCCCCAAGTGCTGGGATTACAGGCGTGAGTCACTGCGCCCGGCTATTTTTATTTTATTTTTAAAATTAATTAATTATTTTTTTGAGGGGGAGTCTCGTTCTACTGCTCTGATCTCAGCTCACTGCAACCTCCACCCCCCGGGTTCAAGTGCTTCTTCTACCTCAGCCCCCTTAGTAGCTGGGACTACAGATGTCCACCACCACGTCCAGCTAGTTTTTGTGCCTTTAGTAGAGACGAGATTTCACCATGTTGACCAGGCTGGTCTCAAACTCCTGACCTCAGGCGATCCACCTGCCTCAGCCTCCCAAAGTGCTGGGATTACAGGCGTGAGCCATGGTGCCTGGCCTTATTTTATTTATTTATTTTTATTTTATTTTATTTTATTATTATTATTTTTGAGACTTTTTGAGTCTTGCTCTGTCGCCCAGGCTGGAGTGCAATGGCTCGATCTCAGCTCACTGCAACCTCTGCCTCCCGAGTTCAAGCGATTCTCTTGCCTCAGCCTCCCGAGTAGCTGGGATTACAGGCACCCACCACCACACCTGGTTAATTTTTGTATTTTGGGTAGAGATGGGTTTTCACCATGTTGGCCAGGCTAGTCTTGAATTCCTGACCTCAAGTGATCCACCTGCCTCAGCCTCCCACAGTGCTGGAATTACAGGCGTGAGCCACCACTCCCAGCCAGTCTTGCCCTTTCAAAGAGCAGGGATAGTCCAGAGTCCCTGGGGACACTTTAGCAGAGTAGAAAAGTGAGGCTTGGCTGGGCACAGTGGCTCAAGCCTATAATCCCAGCACTTTGGGAGACCAAGGCAGGCAGGTCACGAGATCAAGAGATGAAGACCATCCTGGCCAACATGGTGAAACCCCATCTCTACTAAAATTACAAAATTAGCTGGGCGTGGTGGCACAGGACTGTAACTCCAGCTACTCAGGAGGCTGAGGCAGGAGAATCGCTTGAACCCGGGAGGTGGAGTTTGCAGTGAGCCAAGATCACGCCACTGCACTCCAGCCTGGGTGACAGAGCGAGACTCCATCTCAAAAAAAAAGAGAAGAGAAGAAAAGAGAAGAGAGGAGAAGAAGAGGCCCAGTGGGAAGCCAGGACCCTAGGACCACATGAGGGGAAGTGTAAAGGGGATTGTACGGGGCAAGGGAGACGAAACAGATCCCATGTCTTCCCTCAGACACTCACACAGGCTCATTCTCATCCTCCTCTCAAACTCTTTATTATCTCAAGTAAGAAAAATAAAAAAATAAATAAGATAAATAACCTAATAAATAAAGAGGAGATGTCATAGTAAACAGCCTTTGGCTTCAGGAAGCATAGCTGGGGCTTCGGGCCTGGGAAGGTCCCACCATGCTCAGAGGGTCCGAGGAGCCCACATCGGGGGGCTGGGGGGCGAGGATTCCTGGCGGCTCTGGGGGTGCGGGGGGCAGGCCTGGTAGTGGCAGGAAGCGAGCTGGTCCTTGGGATGCAGGGTCCCGGTGTGGGGACTTGTTTCCCGGCAGGTGCAGTGGGAGGCCGTGGGCCTCGGACTGGTAAACATTGTATCCGTTCTCAAGAAGCAGCTCCCGGAAGCTGCAGGCCTCAGGGTCAAAGTGGAGCTAGGGGATAAAAACAGGATCAGAGACAGGGTCCCTCTATGTTTTCCTGCTGTAGGATCCAGGATCCAGGCCCCAGCCCTGCCTCCCTCAGACCCAGGAGTCCAGGTCCCTCAGCACCTCCTCCCTCAGACCCAGGGGTTCAGACCCCAGCCTCTCCTCCCTCAGACCCAGGAGTCCCGGTCAGCAGCGCCTCCTCCCTCAGACCCAGGAGTCCCGGTCAGCAGCGCCTCCTCCCTCAGACCCAGGAGTCCCGGTCAGCAGCGCCTCCTCCCTCAGACCCAGGAGTCCCGGTCAGCAGCGCCTCCTCCCTCAGACCCAGGAGTCCAGACCCCCAGCGCCTCCTCCCTCAGACCCAGGAGTCCAGGCCCCCAGCCCCTCCTCCCTCAGACCCAGGAGTCCAGGCCCCCAGACCCTCCTCCCTCAGACCCAGGAGTCCAGGCCCCCAGCCCCTCCTCCCTCAGACCCAGGAGTCCAGGCCCCCAGCCTCTCCTCCCTCAGACCCAGGAGTCCAGGCCCCCAGCGCCTCCTCCTTCAGACCCAGGGGTCCAGACCCCAGCCCCTCCTCCCTCAGACCCAGGAGTCCAGGCCCCCAGCCCCTCCTCCCTCAGACCCAGGAGTCCAGGCCCCCAGCCTCTCCTCCCTCAGACCCAGGAGTCCAGGCCCCCAGCGCCTCCTCCTTCAGACCCAGGGGTCCAGACCCCAGCCCCTCCTCCCTCAGACCCAGGAGTCCAGGACCCAGTCTCTCCTCTAGGAAACAGAACAGCGAAGGCAGTTTTCATTTTGACCCCAGGCCTTCCAGTTCAGACTTCACAGAGAACATTCCAGCCCTCGGAGAAGCCGTCAATGCTCTCTAAGGCCAGGCGGGGGTCTCCCTAGCACTCAAGGTCCTGGTCACTTTAGTGGCCATGGCTTCCCTGAGTGTCCCCGTGCCCAGCATGAGCCATGCACTCAGGGGCCGTGTGGGCAGGTGCAGGGGTTACTGAGTCACGAGACTCCCAATAACCCGAGTCTCAGGCCACTCCAGCATCCACACATCACATGATTGAGGTCAGTGGTGCCTCGGCCTGGGCCTCAGTTTCCTCATCTTGCAAACATTGATGTCAACAACTTCAACCTCCAAAGGTTGCAGTTGGGGGTGTGCAGAGCGAATAGAATCAAGTTTGGCTCCAGGGAGGGGGATGAGCAAGACCCCAGGCTATGAGGACGACAGATAGGAGGAGCACGGTGGGTGGTGAGGAGGGTCCGGGAAACTCACCGATCCATACAGGGCCCCATCTGGCTTCTGGCACAGGAATCTGGATGTCTTGACTCCCAAGATTTGAATAACTCCTGGCTTCAAGGCTTTCAGCTGCAGGAGACCTAAGGGGAGAAAGCGAGAAGGTGCTTAGAGGATCCCTCCCACCTGTCTCTGTCCCACCACCCGGCTCTGTCCCAGCCCTGGGAGTCCAAGCCCGCAGCCCCCCCTCCTCCCTCAGATCCAGGAGTCCAGGTCCCCAGCCCCTGCTCCCTCAGACCCAGACCCCAGCCCCTCCTCCCTCAGACCCAGCCCCCAGCCCCTGCTCCCTCAGACCCAGACCCCAGCCCCTCCTCCCTCAGACCCAGACCCCAGCCCCTGCTCCCTCAGACCCAGACCCCAGCCCCTGCTCCCTCAGACCCAGACCCCAGCCCCTCCTCCCTCAGACCCAGACCCCAGCCCCTCCTCCCTCAGACCCAGACCCCAGCCCCTCCTCCTTCAGACCCAGACCCCAGCCCCTCCTCCTTCAGACCCAGACCCCAGCCCCTCCTCCTTCAGATCCAGGGGTCCAGATCCCCAGCCCCCGCTCCCTCAGACCAAGGAGTCCAGGACCCCGGCCCCCGCTCCCTCAGACCGAGGAGTCCAGGACCCCAGCCCCTCCTCCCTCAGACCCACAAGTCCAGACCCCCAGCCCCTTCTCCCTCAGACCCACGAGTCCAGACCCCCAGCCCCTCCTCCCTCAGACCCAGGAATGCAGACCCACAGCCCCTCCTCCCTCAGACCCAGGCTCTGGCCCACACTCACTTTCGGGGCTCTGGTGAGCAGCGCCCCCCACTGTCCCATCCTCCCTGATCTCCAGGTGGGCTTCTGTCTGCTGGGCATCATCTGTGTAGAGGTACCGTTGCCGGACTTGGCCCCCGAATTGCAGGAGAGGACTGGAGTCAGGGATGGGGTGTGCCTGGCAGGCTCCCAGCAGAAGACCAGCCAGCACAGGAACCCACAGTCCTGAGTGCTCGAACCCGGTCTCGTCCGAGTCCATCAATGGCTCAGGTCCTCAGGTGATCTCCGGGGTGTGAGCTTGGAGAAGCTAGTGGTTTAGAATCGGTGCCAGATTCCGGCTGTCCAGGTGAGCAGATTCACAGATCGCTGCTCAGGTGGCCTGAGTGCCTGCGTCCTCCTTCGGCTGGATCTTCAGCAGACAGAGCACTCTGTGTTTTGGGATAGATGCAGAAGCTCCAGAATTTATACCCAGACAGTCCCGCCCAATCACCCTCCCTGCGCCTGACCCATGGCATTTGACCCACTTGGCAGGAGCCACAGAATTCCATCGTGGCAAGGGCAGCCTGAATGGATGATGTAACCTGGGGGTCCTTTCAATGGGGGGCCGGACTCCTGGGTCTAGGGGACCAGGGAGAGGAGGATCGGGTTAGCTGGGACCCAGGTGAAGGGGGCTGGGGGCCCAGATTCCTGAGTCTCAGAGAGAAGGATCTGGGGTCTCAAGTCCCCGAGTTGGAGGGAGGAGGCGTGCTGGGCTCCTGGAAAAACCACCTCTTGGAACATTTATGTAGATCACATTTACGCAGAACAAGAGAAATTTCTGCGCCCCATCTGAATTTCTAAGTTTGGAGGGACGGCGTGATCTGACACTGAGGTTCCTTGATCCTCAGCAAGGCGGCAATTGCTGTGTGAAAGAAGCGACCACAGCGAAGACACAGGTGTCCTGCCGTGGAAGCCTCTCATCTGGCCGTGGGCCAGCCTCAACCTCATCTGTCCCTGCTCGGATGCTCAGACTCTGGCCATCCCAGCCTCCTCCTCCCTGATGCAATCCTGGTGTTTCTTTCACCAGAGAAGCCATCCCAGGCCCAGGCAGGTGCTCATAAAATAACCTGGGGGGAGGGGTGGCTGAGAGTCCCTGACTGGAGTTGGCAGCCAAGCCACGCTCTGGAGTGGGCACCCACAGGGAAGACAGGTTGGCTAATTTCCTGGAGCCCCTAAGGGTACAAGATTAGGACTTCTACGTCTGAGGGAGGAGGGCTGGGGGTCTGGACTCCTGGGTCTGAGGGAGGAGGGGCTGGGGGTCTGGACTCCTGGATCTGAGGGAGGAGGGGCTGGGGGCCTGGACTCCTGGGTCTGAGGGAGGAGGGCCTGGAAAACCTGGGCTCCTGGGTCTGAGGGAGGAGGGCCTGTGGGTCTGGACTCCTGGGTCTGAGGGAGGAGGGGCTGGGAGCCTGGACTCCTAGGTCTGAGGGAGGAGAGGCTGGGGGCCTGGACTCCTAGGTCTGAGGGAGGAGAGGCTGGGGGCCTGGACTCCTAGGTCTGAGGGAGGAGAGGCTGGGGGCTCCTGGACTCCTAGGTCTGAGGGAGGAGGGGCTGGGGCCTGGACTCCTGGGTCTGAGGGAGGAGGGGCTGGGGCCTGGACTCCTGGATCTGAGGGAGGAGAGGCTGGGGGCCTGGACTCCTGGGTCTGAGGGAGGAGGGGCTGGTGGCCTGGACTCCTGGGTCTGAGGGAGGAAGGGCTGAGGGTCTGGACTCCTGGGTCTGAGAAAAGGGACTAGAGCCGGGACTCCTGGATCTAAGGGAGGAGGGGCTGGGGATCTGGACTCCTGGGTTTGAGGGAGGAGGGGCTGGAGCCTGGACTCCTGGGTCTGAGGGAGGAGGGCTGGGGTTTTAGACTTCTGGGTCTGAGGGAGGAGGGCTGGGGGTCTGGAGTCATGGATCTGAGGGAGGAGGGCCTAGAAAACCTGGACTCCTGGGTCTGAGGGAGGAGGGCCTGTGGGTCTGGGCTCCTGGGTCTGAGGGAGGAGGGCCTGGAAAACCTGGACTCCTGGGTCTAAGGGAGGAGGGCCTGTGGGTCTTGGGACTCCTGGGTCTGAGGGAGGAGGGACAGGGGCCTGGACTCCTGGGTCTGAGGGAGGAGGGGCTGGGGGTCTGGACTCCTGGGTCTGAGGGAGGAAGGGCTGGGGTCTGGACTCCTGGGTCTGAGGAAAGGGACTAGAGCCGGGACTCCTGGATCTAAGGGAGGAGGGGCTGGGGATCTGGACTCCTGGGTTTGAGGGAGGAGGGGCTGGAGCCTGGACTCCTGGGTCTGAGGGAGGAGGGCTGGGGTTTTAGACTTCTGGGTCTGAGGGAGGAGGGCTGGGGGTCTGGACTCATGGATCTGAGGGAGGAGGGCCTGGAAAACCTGGACTCCTGGGTCTGAGGGAGAAGGGGCTGGGGGCCTGGACTCCGGGGTCTGAGGGAGGAGGGGCTGGGGGCCTGGACTCCTGGGTCTGAGGAAAGAGGGACTGGAGCCTGGACTCCTGGGTCTGAGGGAGGAGGGCTGGGGTTTTAGACTTCTGGGTCTGAGGGAGGAGGGCTGGGGGTCTGGACTCATGGATCTGAGGGAGGAGGGCCTGGAAAACCTGGACTCCTGGGTCTGAGGGAGAAGGGGCTGGGGGCCTGGACTCCGGGGTCTGAGGGAGGAGGGGCTGCGGGCCTGGACTCCGGGGTCTGAGGGAGGAGGGGCTGGGGGCCTGGACTCCTGGGTCTGAGGAAAGAGGGACTGGAGCCTGGACTCCTGGATCTGAGGGAGGATGGGCTGGGGAACCTGGGCTCCTGGGTCTGAGGGAGGAGGGGCTGGGGGTCTGGACTGCTGGGTGTGACTGGAAGGGTCTGGGTGCTGGGAGTCCTGAGCCTGGATCCTAGATAATGGTTAAACTTCTGGGAATCAAGTCAAACTGCTGAGTCCTTGACATCGATGTATCTTCAATGTGAGAGTCAGTCTGTGGGTGGAGGATTACCCAGGTGCCAAGGCAAGAGACTGAAGGCACAAACTGTTTCCATATAATAAAGAAAATAGTGAGAATAAGAATAGTCATTATACAAATTAGATATAGAGGTGATCATGACATTATCAATCATTAGTGTAAACATTATTAATCATTAGCTTTTACCATTACTCTTTGTTGTATTATTAATATAACCAAGAAATAACCGGCGGGCATAGGGTCAGGTGCTGAAGGGACATTGTGAGAAGTGACCTAGAAGGCAAGAGGTGAGCCTTCTGTCACGCCCGCATAAGGGCTGCTTGAGGGCTCCTTGATCAAGCGGTAAGGCCAGTGTCTGGGAAGAACCCCCGTTACTTAGCAGACTGTGAAAGGGAAACTCTTTTCCTTGGAGGAGTCAGGGAACACTCTGCTCCACCAGCTCCTTGTGGAAGGCTGGATATTATCCGGGCCTGGCCGCAGTCATCCAGAGGTTTAAACGTCTCCCTGTGGTGCTGTGCTTCAGTGGTCATGCTCCTTGTCCGCTTTCATGTTCCTCTGGTACTCCTGGTTCCTCTTTGAAGTTCGTAGTAGATAGCAGTAGAAGAAATCATGAAAGTCTTAAAGTCTTTGATCTTTCTTATAAGTGCATAGAAGAAAACGCTGATGCTGCCTTCCCTCTCTGCCTCAGCTACCTAAAAGGGAAGAGCCCGTGTCCCGTGATCACGTGACTTGACCTTATCAATCACCTGGAGACTCACTCTCCTTACTCTGCCCCCTTGTCTTGTAGGCAACAAATACCAGCGCGCCAAGCCATTCAGGGCCACTACAGCTCTCCACGTCTTGGTGGTAGCGGTCCCCCGGGCCCAACTGTTTTCTATCTCTTTGTCTTGTGTCTTTATTTCTTACAATCTCTGGTCTCCGCACAGGGGAAGAACACCCTCAAAGCCCCGTAAGGCTGGACCCTACATCAGCCGCCCTGCTTGGGGTTGGCGATGCTGGAGGTGGGCCTTGGACCAGAGAAAATGCTTTCATTAGGTGACAAGCGGGCAGAGGCCTTTGTTTCTGGCGCCCGCAGCCACGGCCCCCGCTGACGGCATGGGAAACAGATCCTGTTCCACTCCGGTCTCCAGCATTGGAATGGTTGCCTCGGTGCAATGCAGGTCTGGAAAGTAGCAGTTTAGCACGGGACCCTAGAATTCCCCAAAAGGAGTGACTAGAAGCTGGGATTCTGGAATTTGAGTGTGGACGGCGGGTTGGGTGGGTGGGAGATCGGAGACCCTGGTGGGCGCGGGGGGCACCTGCAGGCTGGAGGCCCTCGCGCGCTCCCGCGGCAGCCTGGCAAACAGGTTCTCCATTCCCCAGGAGGATGCGGCCGGGGGCGGACGATCGCTCCACTCGCCCGGACCAGGTGCGGGGGCCCTGCCCAGCCGCTGGGGCGTGGCCAGGCTCGACGCACCCAGGTGCCGGGGGCCGACTCTAAGCCCTGGCACCAGAAGGGAGAGGGCGGCGGATTGGACCTCCCGGCTCGAGCATTGCAACTGGGAGCTCCGTCTCCGGGTTCACGCAATGATGCCGCGGCTGCTCGCAAGCCAGGTAGGCTGCCCCGGGTGAAGCCTTCACGGAGGTCAATGCCGGGGCGGAGGGGCAGGGCGCGGTCCCCCACATCCCCGATCTGGGGAGCGGTGGGTCCAGGGGCCATCGCCCTAGCCCGGGGCGCTGGGGCTCGGCGCCAAGTGAGGGGCGGGCCTCCACCTTCCAGCCATCTGCCCAGCCCGGGAAGGCGGACGCTGAGAAACTCCCGGCCGCGCCCCCTCCTCCCTCCCCTCCCCAAGCCCTCGCTGCCAGTCCGGACAGGCTGCGCGGAGGGGAGGGCTGCGAGGCCGAAGAGCCGGACGCCTGGCGTTCCAGGGGCGGCCGGATGTGGCCTGCCTTTGTAGAGGGCGCGCTCCGGCCACGCAAAGCGGACTGTGGATCTGCCACCTGCAAGCAGCTCTGGTAAGTGGGGACTGCCGGTGCCTGGGACCCAGCAACAACTCCTTCAGAGCCAGGAGGTGCACCCCCAACCTCTTCTCCAGGTCTTCCTAAGGCCCTAAGACTCTCCGCCGCCTCCCCAGCCATTACTTCTCCAGGAACCAAGATGCTGCTTCCGCTCCTGACCCTCCAGCCTCTCTTGTTTTACTTTGACTATCGCTTCCCATCACCACCTCTGTGGTGGATTTTGTTCCTCACAGACAGCCACTCCTGAGAAACAGGCTGATGGAAGAGTCCAGTATCAGCGGACCTTACAGGAGGGGAGACTCGAGATTCCTGCAGGAAAGGTGCAGGAACCTGGACCATGGCTGTCTGTTTTGCTTTTTTTTTTTTGAGAGGGTCCCTCTCTGTCGCCCAAGCTGGAGTGCAGTCAGTGGTGCTATCGCGGCTCATTGTGAGCTCCCGGGGTCCTCCCGCCTTAGCATCCGGTGTAGCTGAAACCACAGACACGTGCCGCTATGCCAAGCTATTTTTTTTTGGGGGGGGGGGAACGGAATTTCACTCTTGTTGCCCAGGCTCGAGT
This sequence comes from Macaca nemestrina, assembly GCF_043159975.1. Lineage (NCBI taxonomy): Eukaryota > Metazoa > Chordata > Mammalia > Primates > Cercopithecidae > Macaca > Macaca nemestrina. The sequence continues at coordinate 58,942,321 of NC_092144.1, read as the reverse complement.
GTAATGGCACGATCTCGGCTCACCACAACCCGCGCCTCCCGGGTTCAAGCGATTCTCATGCCTCAGCCTCCCTAGTAGCTGGGATTACAGACATGCGCCACCACGCCTGGCTACTTTTGTATTTTAAGTAGAGACAGGGTTTCTCCATGTTGGTCAGTCTGGTCTCCCACTCCAGACCTCAGGTGATCCGCCCGCCTTGGTGTCCCAAAGTGCCGCAATTACAGGTGTGAGCCACCCCTCCTGGCCCATGCCAAGCTAATTTTAAATTTCTTTTGTAAAAGCGGAGTCTTGCTCTGTTGCCCAGGCTGATCTTGAACTCCTAGGCTCAAGGAATCCTCCCATCTCAGCCTCTCAATATGCTGGAATTACAGGTGTGAGCCACGGCGCCCAGCCAAATCATGGCTATCTTGAAAACCACTTGTTTTCCAATCCCCATGCCCCGAAATTCCAAGGCTCTCATCCCTCAAACCTAGGACTCCGGCGCTCTCTACCTCAGCCCCAGGAGTCTAAACCTGTGACTTTCTCTTTCCCTGGGACTAAGGAGTGCTGCACCCCAGGCACCTCCCTTCCCCCACATCCCTCCTCAGCCTCCCCTCCCTAGTCTGTGTGTATTTGCTAATTCACCTTTCCTCCCCTGCAGCCATGTGGCCCCCGAGCCGTCGTCAGCTCTGCCTGGCCTTCCTGCTAGTCTGTGTCCTCTCTGCGCTCTCCTTCTTCCTCCATATCCACCAAGACAGCTTTCCACATGGCCTACGCCTGTCGATCCTGTGTCCAGATCGCCGCCTGGTGACACCCCCGGTGGCCATCTTCTGCCTGCCAGGTACCCCAGTGGGCCCCAACACCTCCTCTTCCTGTCCCCAGAACTCTGCCTCCCTCTCCGGCACCTGGACTATCTATCCCGATGGTCGGTTTGGTAATCAGATGGGACAGTATGCCACGCTGCTGGCTCTGGCCCAGCTCAATGGCCGCCGGGCCTTCATCCTGCCTGCCATGCATGCCGCCCTGGCGCCGGTATTCCGCATCACCCTGCCCGTGCTGGCCCCAGAAGTGGACAGCCGCACACCGTGGCGGGAGCTGCAGCTTCACGACTGGATGTCGGAGGAGTATGCGGACTTGAGGGATCCTTTCCTGAAGCTCTCTGGCTTCCCCTGCTCTTGGACTTTCTTCCACCATCTACGGGAACAGATCCGCAGGGAGTTCACCCTGCACGACCACCTTCGGGAAGAGGCGCAGAGTGTGCTGGGTCAGCTCCGCCTGGGCCGCACGGGGGACCGCCCGCGCACCTTTGTGGGCGTCCACGTGCGCCGTGGGGACTATCTGCAGGTTATGCCTCAGCGCTGGCAGGGTGTGGTGGGCGACAGCGCCTACCTCCGGCAGGCCATGGACTGGTTCCGGGCACGGCACGAAGCCCCCGTTTTTGTGGTTACCAGCAACGGCATGGAGTGGTGTAAAGAAAACATCGACACCTCCCAGGGCGACGTGACGTTTGCTGGCGATGGACAGGAGGCTACACCGTGGAAAGACTTTGCCCTGCTCACACAGTGCAACCACACCATTATGACCATTGGCACCTTCGGCTTCTGGGCTGCCTACCTGGCTGGCGGAGACACTGTCTACCTGGCCAACTTCACCCTGCCAGACTCTGAGTTCCTGAAGATCTTTAAGCCAGAGGCTGCCTTCCTGCCCGAGTGGGTGGGCATTAATGCAGACTTGTCTCCACTCTGGACATTGGCTGAGCCTTGAGAGCCGGGGAGATTTTCTGAAATAGCCTGATCTTTCTAGAGCCAGCAGTACATGGCTCTAGGCCTGGCATCTTCTGGAGAAGTCTGTGGTGTTCCTGAAGCAAATGGGTGCCCGTTTCCAGAGCGATTCTAGTTGGGAGAGTCGGAGAGAAGGGGGACCTTTCTGGAACTGTCCGAACATTCTAGAACTAGCAAAACATCTTTTCCTGATGGCTGGCAGGCAGTTCTAGAAGCCACAGTGCCCAACTGCTCTTCCCAGCCCATATCTACAGTACTTCCAGATGGCTGCCCCCAGGAATAGGAAACTCTCCCTTTGGTCTATTCTAGAAGAGGGGTTACTTCTCCCTTGGGTCCTCCAAAGACTGAAGGAAAATATGATTGTCCAGAGCAAACATTCACCAAGTCCCCTTCTGTGTTTCTGGAGTGATTCTAGAGGGAGACTTCTAGAGAGGGCCAGATTTGATGCCTGTAAAGAACCCTGCAGGGCCCTTAGAGACAGGATGGGGTTCTGGAAATCCAGATAACTAAGGTGAATAATCTTTTTAGTTTTTGTTTTCTCGCTCTGTTGCCCAGGCTGGAGTGGCCTCGCCCTGTTGGGTCTCGCCCTGTTGCCCAGGCTGGAGTGCAGTGGCGTGATCTTGGCTCACTGCAACCTCCGCCTCCTGGGTTCAAGCGAATCTCCTGCCTCAGCCTCCTGAGTAGCTGGGACTACAAGCACACGCCATCATGCCCAGCTAATTTTTGTATTTTTATGTTGGCCAGGATGGTCTTGATCTCTTGACCTTGTGATCCACCTGCCTCGGCCTCCCAAAGTGCTGGCATTACTGGCGTGAGCCACAGTGCCCGGCCCGGATAATTTTATTTTTTATTTTTTATTTATTTATTTATATATATTTTTTGAGACGGAGTCTCTCTGTAGCCCAGGCCAGAGTGCAGTGGCGCGATCTCAGCTCACTGCAAGCTCCGCCTCCCGAGTTCATGCCATTCTGCCTCCGCCTCTGGAGTAGCTGGGACTACAGGCGACTGCCACCACACCCAGCTAATTTTTGTTTGTATTTTTAGTAGAGATGGGGTTTCACTGTGTTAGCCAGGATGGTCTCAATCTCCTGACCTCGTGATCTGCCCGCCTCGGCCTCCCACAGTGCTGGCATTACAGGCGTGAGCCACCATGCCCAGCCCGGATAATTTTTTAAAATTTTTGTAGAGACAAGGTCTTGTGATATTGCCCAGGCTGTTCTTGAACTCCTGGGCTCAAGCAATCCTCCCACCTTGGCCTCCCAGAATGCTGGGATTACAGACGTGAACCAGCACACCTGGCCAAGTGAAGAATCTAATGAATGTACAACCTAATTGTAGCATCTAACGAGTGCCCCACCATTGCTGGAAAAATCGAGATGGAAAACAAACCATCTCTAGTTGGCCAGCGTCTTGCTCTGTTCACAGTCTCTGGAGAAGCTGGGGTAGTTGGTGAGCAGAGCAGGACTCCGTCCAGCCAGCCCTCCAGCCCCTCAAAGACTTTTTTTTGTTTGTTTTGAGCAGACAGGCTAAAACGTGAAAGTGGGGTGAGGGATCACTGCTAAAATGGTGCAGCTTCTGGAGCAGAACTTTCCAGGGATCCAGGGACACTTTTTTTAAAGCTCATAAACTGCCAGAGTTGCATATATTGGGTCTGAGTTCAGGTTTCCTCTCACAATGAAGGAAGATGGTCTTTCTCTGCAGGTGGGCCGCTGGGGGTCTGGGATCTGTTTTCTGGAAGTGTGGAGGCATAAACACACCCTCTGTTTTTGTGACAAGCTGGCAAGCACTGTGCTCATTGCTAACCATTGTCTGCCCCTGAACACCCAGAACCATTACATCTGGCTTTGGGCAGGTCTGAGATAAAAGGATCTAAAGGCCTGCAGACACTGAACCCAGCCTCAAATCCAGGCAGGAGCACGAGGTCTGGCCAAGGTGGACAGGATTGTTGAGATCTCACGAGTCCCTTGCTTTTTTTTGGAGGGTGAAAGAAGAAATCTTAAACTTAGTCAACTCTGATCACATCCCCTATCTACTCATCCAGGATCCCATGCCTCCAAGCTTATCAGGGAGTTACACTTACAGTACAATTGTTACAGTTACAGCACTGTTCCCAACTCAGCTGCCGCAGGTAAGAGAGCAGGAGGTATGAATTAAAAGTCTACAGCACCAACCTCTGTCTCTGCAGCTTTTTTGGAGTCAGAGCTGCCGTGTGTGTGTGTTTGTGTGTGTGTAAGGGAGTGGAGGAAAAGGTGGGTACTTCTGAAGACTTTTTTTTTTTTTTTTTGAAGACCGAGTCACCCAAGCTGGAGTGCAGTGGTGTGATCTCAGCTCACTGCAACCTCCACCTCTTGGGTTCAAGTGATTCTCCTGCCTCAGCCTCCCGAGTAGCTGGGACTACAGATGTGTGCCACCATGTCCAGCTAATTTTTTTATTTTTAGTAAAGAGGGGTTTCACCGGCCGGGCGCGGTGGCTCAAGCCTGTAATCCCAGCACTTTGGGAGGCCGAGACGGGCGGATCACTAGGTCAGGAGATCGAGACCATCCTGGCTAACACGGTGAAACCCCGTCTCTACTAAAAAATACAAAAAACTAGCCGGGCGAGGTGGCGGGCGCCTGTAGTCCCAGCTACTCAGGAGGCTGAGACAGGAGAATGGCCCGAACCCGGGAGGCGGAGCTTGCAGTGAGCTGAGATCCGGCCACTGCACTCCAGCCTGGGCGACAGAGCGAGACTCCGTCTCAAAAAAAAAAAAAAAAAAAAAAGAGGGGTTTCACCATGTTAGCCAGGCTGGTCTCGAACTCCTGACCGCAGGCAATCCGCCCACCTGGCCTCTCAAAGTGCTGGAATTACAGGCGTGAGCCACCGCGCCCGGCCCTGAGGATTTTTATTACTCGTGATTGGGAGTACTGTCCCTACTTAGATCTGACAGCTCCTTGTTGCTGGACTTGTGAGAGTTGTGGTCCCTGTTTTTTTTTTTTTTTTTTTTTTTTTTGAGACGGAGTCTCACGCTGTTGCCCAGGCTGGAGTGCAGTGGCGCGATCTCGGCTCACTGCAAGCTCCGCCTCCCGGGTTCCCGCCATTCTCCTGCCTCAGCCTCCTGAGTAGCTGGGACTACAGGCGCCCGCCACCGCGCCCGGCTAATTTTTTTTGTATTTTTAGTAGAGACGGGGTTTCACTGTGGTCTCGATCTCCTGACCTTGTGATCCGCCCGCCTCGGCCTCCCAAAGTGCTGGGATTACAGGCTTGAGCCACCGCGCCCGGCCTGGTCCCTGTTTTTCTGGTTTCCTGTTTCAGTCACACAGGAGAGACAGACCTTCCAGGACCCAAACGTCTGAGCCCCCAGTTGCTCTCTTCTGGACCCTCAGTATTGGCCCCCAGTCCTCTCCTCCCGCTGGGTCCTCCGCGTGGAGAGAAGAGGCGGAGGAGGGAGCGAACGGATTATCATTGAACTACATTTCCCGGAAAGCTATGGGGTTGGCAGCGCTAATCAGCTACAGAGAAAGAGGCCCCAGGACATTTTGGGAATTGTAGTCTTATGGCTAAAATGTCCACTTCGTAGCTCGACAGCCGTTTCCAAGGACCGCGGTAGGGGCGGCAGCGGCTTGGGGGGCCGGATCTAGCCCAAAGCCTGGGTCCTGGGGCAAGGAGAGGGGAGAAAGCTGAACGCTAGAGTCCGGTCCTTGACTCTGGAAGCCAGAGCAGTCAGGAGCCTTCCTCTTCGGTAGATGCAGGGAAAGTTCTAGTCCAAAAAGGGCAGCCTCTGTGACGTCATGGAGCGATAGGCGGGGCCTCCCTTTGTTGCAGTCCAATCAGACAGAGTTGGGTTTCTGGGTGGGGCCAAGGAACGCCCAAGGAATATCTATAAGGGAATTCGGGCCCCTACGTGAGAAGCTCGCAGCGGGTGGTTGCAGGAGTTCCCTGAGGAGAGGGGATCCTCCGTGACTCAGACCCCCATCGAAAATCTCTCGATTTCACGCAACCAACCTTACCCTCGTCCCCAGCAAAATCCTTGATTTTAGCCCTGGGAAAATTAGCGTAGGTGGTCATGACCCCGGGTTCTTCTTTAAAAGCCCTCAGAACCTGGACCGGGCTCCTCAACGAACCCCAGTGTTAGAAGCCACAAGTCAGGAATCGAGGTCGGGGAGCGGCTGTTTAGGGTGCATCACTGTTCAGGATGCACCAGGGCTCCTTTTTCTAAGCAGAAGGGTGCGCCCCGCAAATTGGGAGCCCGTTAGTTTTGGGGAAGGGTGAACAAGGGCCCCCTGGGTCTGGAGGACCTCATGGAGTCTTGCTTAAGTCTTAGTACGGACCCCAGGTTTAGGAATTCGGAATGTGTTTTGGTTTTGAAGGACTTCCGAGTTTGACAATATCGTGGTTGGGTCTGTGTTAGATGATTTATTGGTTTGGGCTTTGAATCTTCAGCTTGAGGTTCAACAGGTTTTTGGGGGCTGGCGGGTGAGTGCCTCACGGTTGCGCTTAAGGGTTGGAGTTCAGGATCACGTCAATCTGGGGACTTGGAAAATTCCATAGTTTGGGATTTTGGGAAGGGGCGCATGGGGTTGGGAGATTCCAGGTCCTGAGTTTGGGGACTTATGAATGCTTCCTGTTTAACGGTTTTTCTGATCTCTCAATTGGGATGCAGTGAGAACCCTAAATTTGGGGTCCCCTGGGTTGGGGCTCAGTTTCACACTTCGGAGGCATTTGATGAACGACATAGGTCCTCTTTATTTGGAGATTTCCTGAAGATCCTCTTTTCGCGGTTTGGGGACCCCATGGGTAGGGAGCCCAGTGGGATTTCTTAAGATGGATTTTGGCTTTTCTCCGTTTAGCGTTCTCCTGCTCTCGGTTTGGGGTGAGAGCAGCCTTCCTAACGGTCTTCGGGAACTGTGCGCGCCGGCTGCAATGGGGCCACATTTTACCCTCCTGTGTGCGGCGCTGGCCGGTTGCTTGCTTCCTGCCGAGGAGTGTGTTATGTGTGACCCGTCTGTCGTGCTGGCGCTAAAGTCCCTGGAGAAAGATTATCTGCCTGGCCATCTGGACGCGAAGCATCACAAAGCCATGATGGAAAGGGTAGAGAAAGCCGTGAAGGATTTCCAGGAACTGTCGCTTAATGAGGATACCTATATGGGGGTCGTTGGTGAGGGCAGGGGGGACCACGGACCCCTGGGTCCTGGGAAAGGGAAGGAGGGAGATAAGACCAGGGGGAGGAAGAGGCTGACAGCAAGGTCTCCGGGATTCGGGAATGGAGAAGGCTGAGATGCAGATTCTAAAGTTCCCTGGGGCTAGTACATACTGTTTTCCCTATCCTTATCCGGCGATTTTACGTAATAAAACTACCATTCCCAGAAGGCAACGGGCGACTGAGTCCTTAACCAGGCCCATCCTTGCCCAGTGGCCTCATGGGTATTGTAGTTTCTAAGATTAGGCGCGCCAATGAGACAGTAAGGCTGGAATCTGGGGTTTTATCTCTCCTGACAGACGAGGCCACACTGCAAAAGGGGTCCTGGAGTTTGCTGAAGGATCTGAAACGCATCACAGACAGTGATGTAAAAGGTAAATGCACCAAGGGAGTAGGGGTCCAGAATCTCTCAGGGAAGCCAGCATTAGTGCTGCCTGGTCTCTTGGTCAGATACTAGGCTGTGGGGCCAGACTGCCTAGGTTCAAATGCCTGCTCTGCCACTTCCTAGCTGAATGGCCTTGAGCAAAGGACTTGGAAGCTCCCTTGGCTCTAAAATGCTCCCTCAGTTGTTCAGTTTAAATGTGTATTGCTGGCCGGGTGTGGGTAGCTCATGTCTATAATCCCGGTACTTTGGGAGGCTGAGGCAGACAGATTGCTTGAGCTCAGTAGTTCAAGACCAGCCTGGCCAACATGGTGAAACCTTGTCTCTACAAAAAATACAATATATATATATCTACACACATATCTATAACCTGGGCATGGTGGTGTGTGCCTGTAGTCCTAGCTACCTGGGGGGTTGAGGCCGGAGGATTGCTTGAGTCCAGGAGGTTGAGGCTGCAGTGAGCCATGATTGCACCACTGCACTCCAGCCTGGGTGGCAGAGTAAGACCCTCCCCCATCCCCCAAAATATGCATGGCTTAGCCTAGCGGCTGGCATTACGTTAGACGGTCAATTTTAGTGCCCTTTCCTGAGAAGGCCAGGAAGTAAACTGCCAGCTCTGCAGGCAGAAGTAAACTTCCAGCACCTCACACGTGGGACTGGGGGTTCCTGTGTCTTCCCAGGTGATCTCTTCGTGAAGGAGCTATTTTGGATGTTGCACTTGCAAAAGGAAACCTTTGCCACCTATGTTGCTCGATTCCAAAAAGAGGGTGAGAGAAAATGGGAGTCTGTGTCCCCCAGCTCCTCTTTCCACTATCCAAGAGTCCCTGTCTCCAGCCCCTTACTTCTCCAAGCCCAGTTCCTCAGCTTCTCCAACTGCCTCCTCCTTCAGACCCAAGTCTTTTCTCCCTCAAACCCAAGAGCCCAAAGCCCAGCTCTTCCCCAAACCTCCTCTTCCATCATCTTTCATTTAGAAATCTGACTCTGTCATCTCTTTCTCTCTCTTTTTTTTCTCTTTTGACACAGCTTATTGTCCCAACAAATGTGGTGAGTCCGGATTACAGAAGTTAACCCTCTAGTCCTCATCCTGCCCTCTACATAGTCTGCTTCCCCACTCGCCTTTTTGAATCCTGATGGTTTTGTCATTCTCCGCCTTGGAGAGGTTCCTGGGTCTCCACTATTCTTTTTCCACCTTGGATTTCTTGGGGAGCAGGTCATATTCTACTTACACTCTTTTTTTTTTCTTTTTTAAGACAGTCTCACCCTGTCGCCCAGGCTGGAGTGCAGTGGTGCAATCACGGCTCACTGCAACCTCCACCTCCGAGGTTCAAACTATTCTCCTGCCTCAGCCTCCCTGAGTAGCTGGGATTACAGGTGCCCGCCACCACACCCAGCTAATTTTTGTATTTTTAGTAGAGACAGGGTTTCACCATGTTGGTCAGGCTGGTCTTGAACTCCTGACCTTGTGATCTGCCCACCTCGGGCTCCCAAAGTGCTGGGATTACAGGAGTAAGCCACCACGCCCGGCCTTTACTTACACTCTTTACTGAGCCTTGTTGGAGTCCACTTCCTACCCACCTGCGTCCTGGTCCTGTCCCTTCCTCTGACCATGTAGGAATGTCGTAGATGACCTGGCCCCAGCCCTTGGCCCTGACCTCTCCTTTTAGCCATGCCCCTTAGTGGGCAAATACAAGCCTTGACTCTGCCCCTCCAGGTGTGATGTTGCAAACTCTGATCTGGTGCAAGAACTGCAAAAAGGAGGTTCACGCTTGTCGAAAGTCCTACGATTGCGGGGGTGAGAGAACTGTACTCAGCAGGAGGAACTGGTGCAGGTGGGGTGGGGCGATAGGAGAGACAGACTAGAGAGAGCTTAGATGGGGGTGTGGGGGCAGTAGACAAGAAAAGGCAGGGTTTAGGCCAGGTACAGTGGCTCACACCTATAATCCCGGCACTTTGAGAGGCTGAGACGGGAGGATCGGGAAGCCAGGAGTTTGAGACCAGCCTGGGCAACATAGCGAGACCCCATCTCTACAAAAAAATTTTAAAATCAGCCAGGTGTGGTGGTGTGTTCCTGTAGTCCCAGATACTTGGAAAGCTGAGGCAGGAGGATTGCCTGGACCCAGGAGTTGGAGACTGCAGTGAGCTACGATCATACCACTGCACTCCAGCCCGGGCAAAAGAGTGAGACCTTGTCAAAAAAAAAAAAAAAAAAAAAAGAGGCTGGGCGAGCTGGCTCACACCTGTAATCCCAGCACTTTGGGAGGCCGAGGCAGGTGAATCACGAGGTCAGGAGGTCAAGAGCAGCTTGGCCAAGATGGTGAAACCATCGTTTTTGTACTAAAAATACAAAAAAAAGTAGTCAGACATGGTGGTGGGCACCTGTAATCCCAGCTACTCGGGAGGCTGAGGCAGAGAATTGTTTGAATTTGGGAGGTGAAGGTTGCAGTGAGCCAAGATGGCGCCACTGCACTCCAGCCTGGGTGACAGAATGAGACTTCATCTTAAAAAAAAAAAAAAAAAAAAAAAGCGAGCGAGAAAGAAAAGAAGAGAAAAGACGGGGTTACAACAAATGTAAGAGGATTAGGGGAGGGTAAAGAACCGTGAAGGAGGCCGGGCGCAGTGGCTCATGCCTGTAATCCCAGCACTTTGGGAGGCTGAGGCAGACAGATCGCCTGAGGTTAGGAGTTCGAGACCAGCTTAGCCAATGTGGTGAAACCCCGTCTCTACTAAAAATACAAAAATCAGCCGGGCATGGTGGCGTGCGCCTGTAGTCCCAGATATTCAGGAGGCTTAGGCAGGAGAATCGCTTGAACCCGGGAAGCGGAGGTTGCAGTGAGCCGAGATCAGGCCACTGTACTCCAGCCTGGGCGACAGAGCAAGATTCCATCTCAAAAAAAAAAAAAAAAAACAAAAAACCAAACAAACAGAACCGTGAAAGAGTGTCCCATGGTCTTCCTCCACCCCCAGAGCGCAATGTGGAGGTTCCTCAAATGGAAGATATGATCCTGGACTGTGAGTTAAACTGGCATCAGGCTTCTGAAGGCCTCACTGATTACAGCTTTTACAGGGTGAGGGCCTCAACTTCTGTAACCCTTGAACTCCCTAGACTACAATACTTGTGTACTGGATCTGTGGGCCTGCACCCACGATTCTCATGACCCAGGCGGGTGGTCTATTAGGTGTGGTCTCTACTGGGGATCCCGTGCCCCAACCAGTGACACCCTGGACACCCACCTCCCACACTGAGGCCCTGTGATCTTCTCAACCCGGTACTCCCCCAACCCCTGAATTCCTCAGGCCTCAGTGACCCCTTGAGCTTGGGTCTAGGTTTGGGGGAACAATACGGAGACTTTGGTGTCCAAGGGGAAAGAGCCCACCCTGACCAAGTCCATGGTGGGTCCAGAGGATGCAGGCAGCTACCGCTGCGAGCTGGGCTCTGTGAATTCCAGCCCAGCCACGGTCATCAATTTTCGCGTCACAGGTCAGTGCTGTGGGGTTGAGAGAAGTGTAGGATTCAGGGCCCAGGAAAGCTGGGGGTCCGCGTCGGGGGCGTGGCCTCGGCGATGGGGGCGTGGCTTCCTGTTGGGTGTGGTTTCGGGGCAAGGGGTGTGGCTTCCCGCCGGGGGCGTGGCCTCTGACCCCGAGGACAGGCGTTCCCTTGGGTGTGTTCAGGCTTTACACTGTTGAAGGCGTGATTATCTCTGGGATGGCAGGCTACCGGGACGGGCTTGCCTTTGCCAGGGCAGGAACTCCACGCCCTGCCAGGACTGCTCTTTACACTTTCTCTAACAGTGTTGCCCAAAAGGGTCGAGGAGGAAAAACCGTCCCCAAATATCGTAACCCCGGGGGAGGCGACCACGGAGTCGTCCAATACCCTCCAGCCTCTGAAGCCCGAGAAAATGCTGAAAGGCCGCCTTCTGGGGCTGCTGATCTGGGGCTCCCTAGCACTGATAACCGGCATTACCTTTGCGTGAGCAACCCGTTGAAGAAGGCTGGCTAGGCTTGGAGTAACGGGCGGGGCTTCCAGGAACCCAACGCAGAAGCTGGGCTGGGGGCTACTGAGGACTGAGAGCAGGACTTTCCTGGGGATGGAGTGCGGGGGGCTTGCATAGGAGGACTTCGAAGGGCGAGGCTTAGATAATTGCTAGAATAAAGTCACACAGGGGGTGGTTGGGAGGGGTGTCCCCCACACAATTACTACCCAACCCGGTTCCATGATCTGCACCCCACTCCCACCCCTAGGATATTTTGTCGAAGGAAGGTGATCGATTTCATCAAGTCCTCACTGTTTGGCCTTGGCAGTGGAGTGGCCGAGCAACCCCAGGTCCCAAAAGAAAAAGCCACAGATTCGAGGCACCAATAAAGATTTATCTTGTTGTCTAAGCATCTGACTCACTCCCCTGGACGGGGCTGATCCTAGCCTTTGGTTCCCCGAGAGCAGAGGTCTGGGGATGGGCTCCGGCCTGAGGGAAGAAGGGCGGGAAACCAGGACCCTTGGGTCGTGGAGGGGGCCATCTGGCTGCGACGTAATTCCAGAATCAAGGAATGGGGCAGGGCCAATCCTCCCCAGATCTCCTCCCCCAGGCCTGGTCTCCTCACAGGACGCCCCCTCCCCGCTCTTCCTGCCGGGTTTCCTCTTGCCTTTTCCTGTCCCCCACCCAGTGCTGGGAGCCGTGGCAGAGGCAAGAGCAGTGGAACTGACCCAGGCCAGTGGAGCCAGGGCCTCCGGGTGTGCCGGACCCGAAGCAGGGTAAGAGCCAGGGACCCAGCGGCCCAAACCCTCCTCCCTGGGACCCAAGACTCAGTCCCCCAGCCATCTTCCATCCCAGGACCCAGGAATCCAGGGTACCATCCCTCTCCTCCCTCTGGGCTCGCAAGTCTGAGCCCCAGTCCCCTCCTCCCTCTGACTCGGAGTCCAGGTTCCCTCCACCCCATTCCCACAAGAGTGCCTTAGGAGTTGAGGCCTTCCTCGCCTTCCCTTAGGGCCATGCTATCTGGTGAACGGAAGGAGGGCGGAAGCCCCCGCTTCGGGAAGCTTCATCTCCCCGTGGGCCTGTGGATCAATTCCCCCAGGAAGCAGCTGGCGAAGCTGGGGCGGCGCTGGCCCAGCGCAGCCTCTGTCAAGTGAGTGCCATCTCTGCAGGACTCCTGGCCCTGCACACCTGCCTCCCATCTGTCCCTGTTCACGGCCCAGTCCTGCAAAGGGTTGGCTCCGGTCCTCATCCTGAATTGGGCAAGCGAGCTTGTGGGTAGTGCGAGACGGTGGGGCGCAGCGATACCAGGGCGCTGTGGGAGTAAGAGCTAGGCCAGGCAGGAGGTGGAGTGAGGCCAGATCGGCACCGGGATGAGGACAGAAAGAGCAGGGGGATTGATTCACCTTCCTTCCTCCCCTCTCTGCTCACCTCTTGGAATTTCCTTCTGTGGGACTTGCCTTTATTTATTTATTTATTTATTTATTTATTTATTTTCTCTCTCTTTGCCTCGCGTCTCTGTGCCAACCCTCACCCCCGCCCCGTCCATCCACCCTGGATCCCTGTCCTCTCTCTGGGTCTCTGCTCACTTCCCTCCTAATCTGTCCTCCACCCCCGTCTTGGCGTGTTGTTCGGGTCTCTCTCCCGCGACTCTGTTCCCCGGCGGACTCCCAGGTCTTCTTCGTCGGACACGGGGAGCCGTAGCAGCGAGCCGCTACCTCCGCCCCCGCCGCACGTGGAGCTGCGGCGAGTGGGCGCCGTCAAGGCGGCCGGGGGAGCCTCCGGTAGTCGCGCCAAGCGCATCTCCCAGCTCTTCCGGGGCTCGGGGACCGGGACCTCGGGGTCCGGCGGCGCGGGAGGCCCTGGGACCCCGGGGGGTGCGCAGCGCTGGGCCAGCGAGAAGAAGCTGCCGGAGCTGGCGGCGGGCGTGGCCCCCGAGCCCCCGCTGGCCACCCGCGCCTCGGCGTCCCCGGGGGTCCTCAAGATCTTCGGCGCCGGACTGGCATCGGGCGCCAACTACAAGAGCGTGCTGGCCACGGCGCGCTCCACGGCGCGCGAGCTCGTGGCCGAGGCTCTAGAGCGCTACGGCCTGGCCGGCAGCCCCGGTGGCGGCCCGGGCGAGAGCAGCTGCGTGGACGCCTTCGCTCTGTGCGACGCACTGGGCCGGCCCGCGGCGGCGGGCGTGGGAAGCGGCGAGTGGCGGGCGGAGCACCTGCGCGTGCTGGGCGACTCAGAGCGCCCGCTGCTGGTGCAGGAGCTGTGGCGGGCGCGGCCCGGCTGGGCGCGGCGCTTCGAGCTGCGCGGTCGCGAGGAGGCACGGCGCCTGGAGCAGGAGGCCTTTGGGGCTGCAGATGGCGAAGGTGAGCTGCGGGCGGGGCTCTGGGGCGGGCACTCCGGGCCAGAGAGGCGGGGTCCGTGGGGCGGGGCCTGGGCGGGGCTTGTGGGACCCGCGGGCTGGCTGGGGGCGGGGCCCGCGGGAGGGGACTGGACGGTGCGTGTAGGACTCTAGCAGGTGGAACGCAGAGCTAGAGCAGGGCCGGGGGCGGCAAGATGGGCGGGCCTGAGAGTTGGGTGGGGCTTGTTGATTGAGCAGGAGTTTTACGGGGGCCGAGGCTGGGGCTTAGGCGGGGCGGGGGCTGGTTGCTGGTGGTGGCTTGGAGTGGCCTGAAGTGGTTCCGAATTGGGGTTAGGGCCTTCTGCAGGTATTTCAGACTGCCTTGGAGGAGGTGGGGTGTGTAGCGGGGTCTGCGGAGTAGTAGATCCTGAGGAGCGTTTGTGGAATGGGCAGGAGTCCGCAGGGACCTGAGGGATTCGCCCTGTGTGGTAGGTTAGAGGACACTAACAATTTGCTGACCTTTGAAAGTTTCTTTCTCTACCCAATCCCCACTTTCTGGTAGGGTTTCTGCGAGGTCTGTTAGGTGTACATCCTGCAGCTTAGTGGCTTAAAATGTATTCTTCTTCGATGTGGTTTCTTGGGGCCAATTGGGAGAAAGTGAAATCAATAGCGCAACTGTTTTGATACTGAATATTGACAAGGGTCTTTTTGAATTAAAGAACTAGTCCTGGCCGGGCGTGGTGGCTCACACCTGTAATCCTAGCACTTTGAGAGGCTGAGGCGGGCGGGATCACCTGAGGTCGGGGGTTCGAGACCAGCCCGGCCAACATGGTGAAACCCTGTCTCTTCTAAAAATACAAAACTTAGCCAAGCGTGGTGGCGCATGCCTGTAATCCCAGCTACTCGGGAGGCTGAGACATGAGAATCATTTGAACCCGGGAGGCAGAGGCTGCAGTGAGCCGAGATCGCGCCACTGTACAACAGCCTGGAGAACAGAGCGAGACTTCCTCAAAAAGACAAAAAACGAAAAAAAAAAAAAAAAAAAACTGTCCTCCAGAAAAAGAAAAAGGAGTTGGAGAGACCTAGGAGCCGGAGGAGTAAGCCCGAACAATGTTCTCGGGAGCGATGCAGAGCAGATGGGCGGGGCCTGTGGTGGGGCGGGGCTTGTGGAAAAGCGTGGCCTGGCGCACAAAGTGTTGGGTCGCGCGAGGAGTGGTGGCATGTAGTGCGCATGGGTCTCTGTGGTAGGAGGCAGCTCTGCCAAGTAGGTTGAGGTGGTTATTGAGCAGGGCCTATGTGGGTGGAGCATAGAAGGGGCGACACCTACGTGAGTGAATACAGGTTCCTAGATCAGGCCTGCTGGGGCTAAGATGGGCGGAGCCTCTGAGGGGCAGGCCTTGGATAAGACGGCCTTAGGCTGGGTTGACTGCCAAGTGGGATCAGATGGGAAAGGAAAGGGCTGGAGGAAGATGACATTGTAGAGGCGAAGGAAGGCCTTGACCTCAGAGAAGGCCAGGCCTGGAACAGAAGGTAGAGTCAATGGTGAAATAGCTGGTGCTGGACCGCGCCTGGCAGGGGTGGGGCCTGGCGCACTGAGAGCAGGAGTCTGCTCAGGGAGCCTTCTAAACGCTTTTCTGTATCTGAGCCTCCCTTTGGGAGATAGAATGTTATCGCAATTAAACTGATGGGCTTGGAACTGGGGTTTGGATTCCAACCCATTCTGTGACAGTTAATCTCAGTAAAATCCTAGGTGAGGATTCAGTGGGATAAAGGGGCACAGGGCTTGGTACAGAGTAGGTGCTTAATAAAGAATGATGATAATAATCATTGTCTCCACCTCCCCACGGACAAAATATCCATTGAGCACCTGGTGTAGGCCACACATTTTCCTTTTTTTTTTTTTTTTTTTTGAGATGGAGTCTTGCTGTGTTGCCCAGGCTGGAGTGCAGTGGCACGATCATGGCTCACTGCGACCTCCACCTCCAGGTTCAAGCAATTCTCCTGCCTCAGCCTCCCGAATAGCTGGGATGACAGGCGCCCACTACCACGCCTGGCTAATTTTTTGTATTTTGAGATGGGGTTTTACCATGTTGGCCAGGCTGGTCTTGAACTCCTGACCTCAAGTGATCCACCCACCTCAGCCTCCCAAAGTGCTGGGATTACAAGCATGAGTCACCGTGCCCGGCCTGGCCACACAGTTTTCAGGGCACTGGGGAATACAGTGGAGACGTTAACAGATGAGGTTTCCACCCTCCCATATCTCACAAGCCTAGTGGAAAACACATTAGTCCATTCATTCAGCTCATTTCCACTCGGTGCCTACTGTGTGCCAGGGTTCTTGCTGGGTCCAGAAAAAGCCCAGAGTACCCGGTGGTGCAGTCACCTGCTTCAACTTGGACTGTCAGGGACGGGTGTTTAGGAAGAGGTGGTTTCAATCTCCTGGAGGGCAGGGTCTTTTCTGTTACCCAGAGACTTGACAGTCTTAAGCATGTAGTAGGTACTCAGTAAATACTTGTTAAAAGAACAAATGGGCCGGGCACGGTGGCTCAAGCCTGTAATCCCAGCACTTTGGGAGGCCAAGACGGGCGGATCACGAGGTCAGGAGATGGAGACCATCCTGGCGAACACGGTGAAACCCCGTCTCTACTAAAAAAATACAAAAAAACTAGCCGGGCGAGGTAGCGCCTGTAGTCCCAGCTACTGGGGAGGCTGAGGCAGGAGAATTGCTTGAACCTGGGAGGCAGAGGTTGCAGTCAGCCGAGATCGTGCCACTGCACTCCAGCCTGGGTAACAGAGCGAGACTCCGTATAGAAAAAAAAAAAAAAAAAAAAAAAAAAAAAAGAATAAATGATTCAATGGAAAAGAATGAATGAAATTCCTGAGCTGAAAACTGCAAGAAGGGTATTAATCAGGAGAGAAAGGTGTTCCAGGCACAGGGAACAGAATACCCAAAAGCCTAAATCCTAAATGTGGGAAGCAGCGTCACCTCTCTGTAACCAGTTATTTGTCTCATCATCTGCAACTCTGTGTCTGTCCCTGTCTTTCCTGGCTCAGCCTCACTGTTTTCCATCTCTCGGCAGGCACGGGCGCCCCTTCGTGGCGGCCACAGAAGAACCGCTCCCGGGCGGCGTCGGGCGGGGCGGCGCTGGCCAGTCCTGGCCAGGTGACGGGATCAGGGGCCCCAGCTGGGTCTGGAGGCAAGGAGCGCTCGGAAAACTTGTCCTTGCGGCGCAGCGTGTCGGAGCTTAGCCTTCAGGGGCGGCGGCGGCGGCAGCAGGAGCGGAGACAGCAGGCACTTAGCATGGCCCCGGGGGCAGCCGACGCCCAAATCGGACCTGCAGACAACGGAGACTTCGATCAGTTGACTCAATGCCTCATCCAGGCCCCCAGTAACCACCCCTACTTCCTGCTGCTCCAGGGCTACCAGGACGCCCAGGTAAGCGCCACCCCAGCCCCGCACGCCCAGAGCCCTATACCCCACCTGTTGGTGGGTGAGCAACAGAACTACAACTCCTAGAATGCCTAGGGGCGCGCTAGCCTCTGGTACTCTAGTGGGGCGTGGTCCCTCAAGGTTCCAGAGTAGAGATTCACAGGTGAGATTTACAGGAGATGGAGAGTAGATGACGGAGAAAGAGTCCATTGGAGTAAGCAATAGGAAAGAGTTCACTTTATTCAAAGTTGGAGGAAAGCACTGTCTTCATTAAGGAGATTCCATTGTAGAAAGAAGATCCCCGCTGGGTGTGCGGTTTACTCCCATAATCCCAGCACTTTGGGAGGCCAAGGTGGAAGAATTGCTTGAGGCCAGAAGTTTGAGACCAACCTGGACAACATAGTGAGATCCTGTCTCTACCAAAAATTAGGCCTGGCGCAGTGGCTCAGGCCTGTAATCCCAGCACTTTGGGAGGCCTTGGTGGGTGGATCATCTGAGGCCAGGAGTTCAAGACCAGCCTGACCAACATGGAGAAATCCCATCTTTACTAAAAATACAAAATTAGCCGGGTGTGGTGGTGTGTGCCTGTAATCCCAGCTACTCAGGAGGCTGAGGCAGGAGAATTGTTTGAACCCAGGAGGCAGAGGTTGCGGTGAGCCGAGATTGTGCCACTGCACCCCAGCCAGGGTGACAGAGCAAGACTCCATCTCAAAAAAAAAAAAAAAAAAAAAAGCCAGGCATGATGGTATACGCTTGTGGTCCCAGCTACTCAGGAGGCTGAGGCAGGAGGATCTCTTGAGCTCAGGAAGTCGAGGCTTCATTGAGCTATGATGGCACCACTGTACCATCACCAGCCTGGGCTACACACAAAGGCCCTGTCTCCAAAATAAATTTTTTTAAAATAAAAATTTTTTTAAATAAAAAATTGTTTTAAAAGAAAGAAGATCCCCTTGGAAATATCTATTTCTTGAATCTGTTTCTTGAGAGGGAGTAACAGGGGATCCGCCTTCTAGGGCAGGGAAGTCATTTGGTGCCTAAGATCATGTTCTGGATAAGCTTGTGTTTTCTTGGTAGGAGTGCACTGACCCCCCGCCATTTTTTTTTTTTTTTTTGAGATGGATTCTCTGTCACCCAGGCCGGACTGCAGTGGCGTGATCTTGGCTCACTACAACCTCCATCTCCCAGGTTCAAGCAATTCTCCTGCCTCGGCCTCCTGAGTAGGTGGGATTATAGGCACCTGCCATGATGCCCAGCTAAATTTTGCATTTTTAGTAGAGACAGGGTGTCGCCATGTTGGTCGGGCTGGTCTCTGAACCCCTGACCTCAAGTGATCCACCTGCCTCGGCTTCCCGAAGTGCTGGGATTACAGGCGTGAGCCACCGTGCCCAGCCAGCACTGACCCATTTTTAGAAGGTGATGCTTTACATGGGAACAATTTGACCACTATGGATGGAGGCAGGTGGTATTGATCCTTCTATCTATTTTACATAGCTGGGTACCAATAGAACTTGATTGGTACGAAAGAGGAAGAAAGGATTGGTGATTGAGGATCAGTGGGAAGGTACTGCATTAATAGAAATGTAATGTGTTGTCTGGGCACAGTGGCTCACTCCTGTAATCCCAGCACTTTGGGAAGCCGAAGCAGGAGGACCACTCGAGCCCAGAAGTTTGGGACCAGCCTGGGCAACAGTGAAATCTCGTCTCTACAAAAAAGGACAAAAAATTACCCAGGTGTAGTGGCACCTATCTGTAGTCTCAGCTACTCAGGAGGCTGAGGCAGGAGGATCCCCTGAGCCCAGGGAGGTCTAGGCTGCAGTAAGCTGTTATCACACCACTGCACTCCAGCAGGGAGAGTGAGTAATGTGTTATTTATATATATTCATTTCACATAAATATTCATTTATGTGCAGTGATGGGGGAATTATCCTTATGGTGTGGCCAACCGATGGTTAATAATGGTACAGCCAAGCTAAACAAGTATAGCTGGGACCAATGGCAAAACCTTGTCTCTATAGAAAATGAAAAACAAAAAGAAGGTGGTATAGCTTATTCGACAGTTCCATTTTTACGGTCACAGAAAGATCCAACTGGGTTAGGCAGCTTACTGTGTATATGGGTGAGAGGTAAGACTCTCTTCAGGAAAGAGATTGCATGGAGAAATTCATTCCTCCTTGTGGGGGCAAGGAGATGGGGAGAGCTCACTGTAGTAAAAGGATTGTATATACTGTAACAGCTATTCCTCTGGACAAGGCTGGAGAACACAAGGGTCTCTTTTGGGAAGGTGGTCAAATTGGAAGGACATATTCTTCCAGGTGGCAGTTCAAAGTAAGCCTGGGCAACATAGTGAGACCTCGTCTGTATAAAAAACGAAAAACAGGCTGGGCGGTGGCTCACGCCTGTAATCCCAGCATTTTGGGAGGCTGAGGCGGGCAGATCATGAGGTCAGGAGATCGAGACCATTCTGGCTAACACGGTGAAAACCCATCTCTACTAAAAATACAAAAATTAGCTGGGCGTGGTGGCGGGCACCTGTGGTCCCAGCTACTCGGGAGGCTGAGGCAGGAGAATGGTGTGAACCTGGGAGGCGGAGGCTGCAGTGAGCCGAGATTGCTCCACTGTACTCCAGCCTGGGCGACAGAGTGAGACTCCATCTCAAAAAAAAAAAAAAAAGAAAAAAAAAAAAAAAATTAGCCAGGCGTGGTGGTGTATGCCTGTAATTCTAGCTACTCGAGAGGCTGAGGTAGGAGGATCACTTGAGTCCAGGAGGTGAAGGCTGCAGTGAACCAAGATAATGCCACTGCACTCCAGCCTGGATGATAGAGTGAGAGACCCTGTCTCAAAAAAAAAAAAAAAAAAAAAAAAAAAAAAAAAAAAAAAGAAAAAAGAAAAGAAAAGAAAAAGAAAAAAAAAGGTCTCATTGGAATTGTTCACTCCTTGGAGGCAGGAATAGCAGGTGAATCTATTGTAGGAATTCATCTGGGTTTGTTGATTAATGGAGTGGCTGTGATGTGAGAGTTCACTGTAGGTGCTGAGAAAGCATCCCTTCCTGGGCGAGGGAGCAGGAGAGCCCACTGTAGAAAGGGGGCTTATTATTTTGAGTCTCCCATTCCTTCAGACAGGAATGAGGAACAGGAGATTCCACCCTCAGAAGTGGTAAGACTGGAAAGGCCCATTTTTCTACAAGGACAGATGAGCAAATCTTTAGGAGGTAGGAGTCTTTTGGAAACATCCATTCGTGGGGTAGGGGTAATGGTAGAATTGAGTGTACAAGGGGGATCTATGCATATCAAGATGCCTGTTGTCTCAGACATGGTTGGTGAACGGAAGGCAGTCAAATTGAGTGGTTCTATATTTATGGAAGGGAGATGAGAGCCCATTTTTTAGGACGAGGTCTTCTGGAATGCCTGTCTTCATTTGGTAAATGAGATGGAACACTCTGGTAAGAAGAGGTTGTCCGTGAAGACATTTATCTATACGTGGAGTTACCGGAAGAGCCCACTATATGGAGATCTTTTTGGAGATGCCCTTTTTGGGGATTGGAATATTGAGAACATCCATTGATGGAAGGGGGACTATCTCTTTGAAATCCTCCATCAGGGGACTGGGAGTAATAGGTGAGTCCATTGTAGGAGGATGTCTCTTTGGAAGTGAGATCATCATGGTGTGGGAAATGAGTAAGTCCACTGTAGAAAGGGGATCTCCTTAGACGTGCGTACTCAGGGGGAGAAGAAATTGGAGGAAACTTTTGTTCCAAGAGAACCTCTCTCTCTCTTTTTGAGACAGAATTTCACTCTTTTTGCCCAGGCTGGAGTGCAATGGCACGATCTCGGCTCACTGCAACCTCCACCTCCCAGGTTCAAGTGATTCTCCTGCCTCAGCCTCCCAAGTAGCTGGGATTACAGGCATGAGCCACCTCGCCTGGCTAATTTTATATTTTTAGTAGAGACAGGGTTTCTCCATGTTGGTCAGGCTGGTCTCGAACTCCCTACCTCAGGTGATCCGCCTGCCTTGGCCTCCACTGTGCCTAGCCTCTTTTTTTTGAGTCTCACTCTGTTGCCCAGGCTAAAGTGCAGTAGCGTGATCTTGGCTCATTGCAACCTCCACCTCCTGGGTTCAAGCGATTCTTGTGCCTCAGCCTCCCAAGTAGCTGGGACTACAGTCATGCACCACCATGCCTAATTTTTGTATTTTTAGTAGAGACGGGTTTCATCATGTCTGGTCTTGAACTCTTGACCTCAGGTGATTCACCTGCCTCCGCCTCTCAAAGTACTGGGATTACAGGCATCAGCCACTATGCCCGGTCCAAGGGTATCTCTTTACAAGTACCCATTCATTGCTTTAGGAATATTGAGAGAAACTATTATTGGAAGGGGAAATATATCTGGAAGCCTTTATCATGGTGGGGTGGGGGTGAAATAATGGACAGGTGGGACCAGGGATGGGGAAAAGGAGATTTCCTTGGAAAGGTCCATTCTTTGAGGAAGAGTGTAGTTGGACAGTTCATTTTAGAAATGGGGATCTCCTTGGAAGCATCTAATGCTTGAGGGAAAGAAATAGTAGAGCCCACGTTAAGAAATGGTCTCTGACCATCTCTGGAGGTCAGGAGATGGAGACCATCCTGGCGAACACGGTGAAAACCCGTCTCTACTAAAAATACAAAAAAAAATTAGCCAGGCGAGGTAATTCCTGTCTGAAGGAATGGGAGACCCAAAATAATAAGCCCCCTTTCTACAGTGGGCTCTCCTGCTCCCTCGCCCAGGAAGGGATGCTTTCTCAGCACCTACAGTGAACTCTCACATCACAGCCACTCCATGAATCGACAAACCCAGATGAATTCCGGACTACAGCCGGGCGCCTGTAGTCCCAGCTACTTGGGATGCTGAGGCAGGAGAATGGCGTGAACCCGGGAGGCGGCGGAGCTTGCAGTGAGCGGAGATCACGCCACTGCACTCCAGCCTGGACGACAGAGTGAGAGTCCGTCTCAAAAAAAAAAAAGGAGGGGTCTCCTTGTACATAGCCGGTCTTTGGGATGGGTGTTATGGGACCATCCACCACACAAAGTGCCTGGAAGAGTCCACTCAGTGGCGTTGGGGGTGCTTAGACAGTCCTTTGAGATCCCAGATCTCCTTGGAGTGTTCATTCAAAGTCGGTGGGGGGCCGGGCGCGGTGGCTCACGCCTGTAATCCCAGCACTTTGGAAGGCTGAGGTAGCTGGATCACCTGAGATCAGGAGTTCCAGACCAGCCTGGCCAATATGGTGAAACCCTTTCTCTACTAAAAATACAAAAATTAGCCTGGTGTGGTGGCGGGTGCCTGTAATCCCAGCTACTCAAGAGACCGAGGCAGGAGAATTGCTTGAACTCAGGAGGCAGAGGTTGCAGTAAGCCGAGATCGTGCCACTGCACCCCAGCCTGGAGGACAGAGCGAGACTCCATCTCAAAACAAAAAAAAAAAAAAAGGAGAGAGAAGAAAAAAAAAGTTGGTGGGAACAGGAGAGTTGTAGAAAACAGATCTGAAGATCGGTATGGAAGTGATGTCCTTAGTGCATCCTCGTTTCCCCTCCAGGACTTTGTGGTGTATGTGATGACGCGAGAGCAGCACGTGTTTGGTCGAGGTGGGAACTCGTCGGGCCGCGGCGGGTCCCCGGCTCCCTATGTGGACACCTTCCTCAACGCCCCGGACATCCTGCCCCGTCACTGCACAGTGCGCGCGGGCCCTGAGCACCCAGCCATGGTGCGCCCGTCCCGGGGCGCCCCAGTCACGCACAACGGGTGCCTCCTGCTGCGGGAGGCCGAGCTGCACCCGGGCGACCTCCTGGGGCTGGGCGAGCACTTCTTGTTCATGTACAAGGACCCCCGCACTGGGGGCTCGGGGCCCGCGAGGCCGCCTTGGCTGCCTGCGCGCCCCGGGGCCCCGCCGCCGGGCCCTGGCTGGGCCTTCTCCTGTCGCCTGTGCGGCCGCGGCCTGCAGGAGCGCGGCGAGGCACTGGCCGCCTACCTGGACGGCCGTGAGCCAGTCCTGCGCTTCCGGCCGCGCGAGGAGGAGGCGCTGCTGGGCGAGATCGTGCGCGCCGCAGCCACTGGTGCTGGGGACCTGCCGCCCCTCGGGCCCGCCACGCTGCTGGCGCTGTGCGTGCAGCATTCCGCCCGTGAGCTGGAGCTGGGCCACCTGCCGCGACTGCTGGGTCGCCTGGCCCGGCTCATCAAGGAGGCCGTCTGGGTGAGCGCCCCCCAATCCCCATCCAGCCCCACCAGCGCCCCAAGTCCCTTCTCCAGCCTCCCCTCCCCACCTTCAACTCTTCATAACTGGGCTGGATCAAACCACTGTTCCCATGATGCCTCAGGAAGGATTTGGGTTTTTTGTTTTTGTTTTTGAGACGGAGTCTCGCTCTGTTGCCCAGGTTGGAGTGCAGTGGCGGTCTTGGCTCACTGCAACCTCCCCGTCCTGGGTTCAAATGATTCTCCTGCCTCAGCCTCCCGAGTAGCTGGGATTACAGGCGACTGCCAGCACGCCCGGCTAATTTTTTGTATTTTTAGAAGAGCCGGGGTTTCACCATGTTGGCCAGGCTTGTCTGGAACTCCTGACCTCGTGGTTTGCCCGCCTTGGCCTCCCAAAGCGCTGGGATTACAAGTGTGAGCCACCACACCCAGCGTTTTGGGGTTATTAAATAGTAAGGGGCCCCCCATAGAACGCTGGGAGTTGTAGATCCACTGCACTTAAAGGGAAGCCCAAACTGGCCTTAGGAGAACTCACCTAAGCATGAACACCTTAGGAAGAAGCCATTATGGGAGATGGTGGGGGAGAGATCCCACTGGATGAGAAGTTGGGAGAGGTCAATGTGAGAATTCACTGCAGCCCATTGGGCTCGGAGTTTGGATAGTAGTGAGCAAATTCATTCTTGGAGGCGAGGAAGCACAAAGCCACTGGACCTACAGATGGAAGTTCCAGAAAGAAACCATTCAGAGTGGGGGAAACGTTCCATCCTATTCAGCTAGGGCCTAACCAGAGAGGTTTCAGGAGTTTCTTGAGGGTAAAAATTGGAGAAGAGGACCTGAAGGAGCTACACCACTCATAATTATAGAGTGTGTGTGTTTTAAAAAGTAAGGAGAGACCATTCTAAAGCTTGTGGGATTAGAATTTTTCTGAAGAGCTGGGCGTGGTGGCTTATGCCTGTAATCCCAGCACTTTGGGAGGCCGAAGTGGGCAGATCACCTGAAGTTGGGGGATCGAGACCATCCTGGTTAACATGGTGAAACCCTGTCTCTATTAAAAATACAAAAAATTAGTCGGGCATGGTGGCACATGCTTGTAATTCCAGCAACTTGGGAGGCTGAGGCAGGAGAATCGCTTGAACCTGGGAGGCAGAGGTTGCAGTGAGCCGAAATTAAGCCATTGCACCCCAGCCTGGGCAACAACAGGGAAACTCCATCTCAAAAAAAGAAAAAAAGAATCCATATGAAGAGTAAAGGCCAGTTGCAGTGGCTCACACTGTAATCCAACTGCTTTGGGAGGCCAAGGTAGGAGGATCATTTGAGCTCAGGAGTTGGAGACCACCCGGGGCAACATAGTGAGACTCCATCTCTAAGAAAAGTAGGATCAGTCTCTATGAGAATTGTGCTTCTAGAAAAAACAGGGTATTAACTCGTAAGCCCCTCAGTGGATCCCCCTCACCTTGATTCTGATCTTACTGTTCCACAGGAAAAGATTAAGGAAATTGGAGACCGTCAGCCAGAAAAGTAAGAGAAATTCTGAGCAGAGCGGCCTGGGGTGATGCAGGGGTTGGGTTTTGCGTCCAGTTCTGTGTTCACCCCATGCATGTCTCAGTCCAAGTTTCTGCTTCTCCCTGGCACTCAACTTTTCCAGCTGTGCCATGGGGGTTGGTCTTGGTCTCCCACTTAGACTTAGATATCTTGGGGTTTGTAAACTATGATGAGGGTTGGGCAGGGATCACAAATTCCTTCCTCTTTTTCAAGCCACCCTGAGGGGGTCCCCGAGGTGCCCCTGACTCCTGAAGCTGTGTCTGTGGAGCTGCGGCCACTCATGCTGTGGATGGCCAACACCACGGAGCTGCTTAGCTTTGTGCAGGAGAAGGTGCTGGAAATGGAGAAGGAGGCTGACCAAGAGGGTGAGCTCTGACCCAGGCTCAGGCTTGTCCAAGTCTCCCATCATGCCTTGCACCTGGGAACCTGGGCTCCTGGCTGCCAACTTCTGGTTCTCCCTCTTAACCCCAAGCCTGTCCTCAGACCCACAGCTCTGCAATGACTTGGAATTATGTGATGAGGCCATGGCCCTCCTGGATGAGGTCATCATGTGTACCTTCCAGCAGTCTGTCTACTACCTCACCAAGGTTGGCCCTTGCCTCTTACTTCCTGTTTGACATAGCGTCACTTCCTGTTTCACTTAACATCACTTCCTGTTTGTGGTAACATCACTTCTTGTTTGAACTACACTGTGTGGCTCTGATGTCACTATTTGACCAAGATTTTCTGCTTCTCTGACATGACATCCCATCTCACCCAAGGACTTTGCTGTTCTGACACCACTTGTTTGATCTTACATCACTTCCTGCCTTTCTGGCTTCTTTTCCTTTGTAATCATCACCTGGGCAAATGTGGTGGTTCACATCTGTAATCCTGGCACTTTGGGAGGTCGAGGTGTGTGGATCACTTGAGGTCAGGAGTTTGAGACCAGCCTGGACAACATGGTGAAACTCCATCTCTACTAAAAATACAAAATTAGCCACGCGTGGTGGCCTGCGCCTGTAATTCCAGCTATTGGAGAGGCTGAGGCACAACAATCACTTGAACCTGAGAGGCGGATGTTGCAGTGAGCCAAGATTACTTCATGCCACTGCACTCCAGCCTGGCAGATGGAGCAAGACTCCGTCTCAAAAAAATAAAGCCAGGCGCAGTGGCTCACGCGTGTAATCCCAGCACTTTGGGAGGCCAAGGTGGGTAGATCACGAGGTCAGGAGTTTGAGACCAGACTGATCAACATGGTGAAACCCCGTTTCTACTAAAAATACAAAAATTAGCTCGGTGGTGCCTGTAATCCCAGCTACTCAGGAGACTGAGGCAGGAGAATCGCTTGAACCCAGGAGGCAGAGGTTGCAGCGAGCTGAGATTGCACCACTGCACTCCAGCCTGGGCGACAGAGCGAGACTCCATCTCAAAAAAAAAAAAAAAAAAAAAAGTAGTAATCACCACTTTTGACAGGCTGACCTCACTACTTGGTAACAGTCACCATTACCACCTTCTGAATCTCCCATTTTCTAAGTCTACTCTTCAGTCACTGTTAAGTTTTATATATAATAGATAGATAAATGATTGATAGATAGCTAGAGATCAAATAGTGCCAGGAACTGATTTAAACTGAAGATCCTCTTTCATCAGGCCCCACTTCCTTCGCTTGCTGACCTCACTTCCTACAGTTCTGAATTCACTTCCCTTTCAGAAACACAGATCTTTGTCTCTGAGTGCCCTTCCTGGAAGGGCCTGCTTTCTGCCCCAGTCTCCCCACCACTACCCTTGACCTAATACCGCTTCGTGGCATTCTTAGGGTTTCCGGCTTATGGTGTGCCTGATGCCCTATCTGCAAGAATGAGAGAGGATCTTTTGGGACAGATGACTATCAGTCTCTAAGTTCCTCTAGCAGCCTAGATTGTGAAGCCCTTTCCTCCTTCACTTCCTGTACATTCCTGCCAAGTGTGCTTTCATTTCTTCTGTTTCTGACCTCATTTCCTGTCCTTGGCCTGATCTCACTTTCCACTGGCAAACTGCCATCCCACTCCCACTTCCTGATTCTCCATTCTTTTTCTTTCCTCGGGGAATTTGGGATGAATAATTCTTTGACTGAAAGGGAACTCTTTGTCCAGTATCCTTTGTCCTCCTTGAGCTGTCTCTGCTGAGAACTACAAGTCCCACAATGCACAAGAGGTGATCTTAAAATACTCAAGAAACTTACATACCCTTCCACCAAGTAGGGATTTGCTCATGGAGACCCTTTGGGTGTTGACTGTAGAATGGACTACAACTCCCAGGAGACCTTGGTGGAGCTCCCCATTATCTTCATGCTCTATTACCCTGAAGCTTCCTGGGAGTTGTAGTCCAATCACTTGTTTCCCCTTCTCTATTTCCTCAGACTCTGTATTCAACTCTGCCTGCTCTCCTGGATAGTAACCCTTTCACAGCTGGGGCAGAGCTGCCGGGGCCTGGTGCGGAGCTGGAGGCCATGCCTCCAGGGTTGAGGCCTACCCTGGGCGTGTTCCAGGCCGCCTTGGAGCTGACCAGCCAGTGTGAGCTGCACCCTGACCTCGTGTCTCAGACTTTTGGCTACTTGTTCTTCTTCTCCAATGCATCCCTTCTCAACTCGCTGATGGAAAGAGGTGAAGGTTGGCTGGGAGCTGTCAGGGAGGCAAAGATGGGAACCACTGAGACTTAGGTCAAAGTAGACACACCACGGGCTCAAGCCTCACCTTTGGGTACCCTGGAGAACAAGCTCCAGATCCCAGGCTGAAGGATAGGAACAGTCTGGGAGGCAGGAGGACAGAGTCCAGCTAACCAACTTCCTCTCATACCTTTAATGCCCACAGGTCAAGGCCGGCCTTTCTATCAGTGGTCCCGAGCTGTTCAAATCCGAACCAACCTGGACCTTGTCTTGGACTGGCTACAGGGAGCTGGGCTGGGCGACATTGCCACTGAGTTCTTCCGGAAACTCTCCATGGCTGTGAACCTGCTCTGTGTGCCCCGCACTTCCCTGCTCAAGGTGACTGCTGGTCAGCTGTACCTGACCCCTGACCTCTGACTCCTCAACCCCCCTCAGCCACCTTCTGTATTCAGCTCACCATTGGAACTCCCCTTGAACCCCATGCCATCCCCAGCTCAGACACTGTGGGTAACACATTGGCAGGTAGAAGGAAGCCAGCACCAACAATGACCAAACTCGGCTGTGTCTGAATCCTGGTGGAACTTACTAAAAATGGCTTCCAGGCCTGGGCCAGGCACGGTGACTCACGCCTGTAATCCCAGCACTTTGGGAGGCCGAGGCGGGTGGATCACGAGGTCAGGAGATCAAGACCATCCTGGCTAACACGGTGAAACCCGGTCTCTACTAAAAAAAAAACCAAAAAATTAGCCAGGCGTGGTGGCGGGCTCCTGTAGTCCCAGCTCCTTGGGAGGCTGAGGCAGCAGAATAGCGTGAACCCGGGAGGCGGAGCTTGTAATGAGCCAAGATTGCGCCACTGCGCTCCAGCCTGGGCAACAGAGCGAGACTCCATCTCAAAAAAAAAAAAAAAAAAGTTTCCAGGCCTGGCGTGGTGGCTCACGCCTATAATCCCAACACTTTGGCAGGCCTAGGCAGGTGGATCACTTGAGGCCAGGAGTTTGAGACCAGCCTGGCCAACATGGCAAAACCCTGTCTCTACTAAAAATACAAAAATTAGCCAGGCATGGTGGCGCACGCCTGTAATCCAAGTTACTCTGGAAGCTGAAGCAGGAGAATCGCTGGAACCTGTAAGGCAGAAGCTGCAGTGAGCCAAGATTGCACCATTGCACTCCAGCCTGGGCAACAGAGCGAGATCTTGTCTCCAGAAAAAAAAAAAAAAAGTTTCCAGGGTCCCTCACTCAGACATGCTGAGTCAGAAAGTCTGGTATGAGACCAAGGAACATGTTGGTTAAAACATTCATTGAACATGAACTACCTGCCAGGCACACTGTTTAGCACTTCTAGTTTAATGCTGACAAAGCTCCATCGAAGTAGGTGACTATTTTTCAGATGAGGAAACAGAATCAGGTAGGACAGGTCACTTGATTTCATTTATTTTTCCTTATTTATTTATTTATTTTTGAGATGGAGTCTCACTCTGTCACCCAGGCTGGAGTGCAATGGCATGATCTCAGCTCACTCCAACCTCCGCCTCCCGAGTTCAAGCGATTCTCCAACCACAGCCTCCTGAGTAGCTGGGATAACAGGCACACGCCACCACACCCGGCTAATTTTTGTAATTTTAGTAGAGACAGGGTTTCACCTTGTTGGGCAGACTGGTCTTGAACTCCTGACCTCAGGGGATTCGCCTGCCTTGGCCTCCCAAAGTGCTGGGATTACAGGCATAAGCCACCATGCCTGGCCAGTTTCAATTATTTGTATTTTCCTTTCTTTTTATTTATTTTTTAAAATTTTATTTATTTATTTATTTTTTGAGACTGAGTCTGGCTCTGTCGCCCAGGCTGGAGTGCAGTGGCTGGATCTCAGCTCACTGCAAGCTCCACCTCCCGGGTTTACGCCATTCTCCTGCCTCAGCCTCCCGAGTAGCTGGGACCACAGGCGCCCGCCACCTCGCCTGGCTAGTTTTTTGTATTTTTTAGTAGAGATGGGGTTTCACCGTGTTAGCCAGGATGGTCTCGATCTCCTGACCTCGTGATCCGCCCGTCTCGGCCTCCCAAAGTGCTGGGATTACAAGCTTGAGCCACCGCGCCCGGCCTCCTTTCTTTTTAAATATCTTACAAAACTGTTCCCCATAGACATTTATTTATTTATATCAAATGTTTATAATGGGCTGGGTGTAGTGGCTTATGCCTGTAATGCCAGCACTTTGGGAGGCCAAGGTGGGAGGACCACTTGAGCCCAGGAGTTTGAGACCAGCAGGCAACACAGGGGAGACACCATCTCTACCAAAAATTTTAAAAATTAGCCAGGTGTGGTGGCACACATCTGTGGTCCCAGCCAGAAGCAGAGATGGAAGGACTGCTTGAGTCCAGGTGGTTGAGGCTGCAGTGAGCCACAATCATGCCACTACACTCCAGCATGGGTGACAAAGGAAGACCCTGTTTCAAAACAGTAAGGAAGTTTACCATGCATTTAATAAACCCCAGGCAGCATTCCAAGTACTTTACAATTTTGCCATATTGCATCCTCATACCAACTCTATTAGATAGTTCCTGTTCTCCAAATTTATGGATGAGGAGACTAGGGGATGGTGACCTGCCAGAAGGTAATAAGTGACCCACTGGGATTTTTGAACTCAGGCAGTTTAGGTGGAGTCTCTGATGTTAAGTGCATTGATGGTTCTGATGTCAGCTACATCAGGTGCAGACATCGTCAAACAGATACAAAGAGTGGCTACCACAGAATAATGAATCCCAGCTAGGCGCAGTGGCTCATGCCTGTAATCCTAGCACTTTGGGAAGCTTGAGACCAGCCTGGGCAGCATAGTGAGATCCTGTCTCTACAAAAAATTAACCAAGTGTGGTGGCATGTGCTTGTAGTCACAGCTGCTCTGGAGGCTGGGGCCAAGGATCACTTGAGCCCAGGAGTTTAAGGCTGCAGCAAGCCATGATCGCACCATTGCACTACAGCCTGGGTGACAGAGTGAGACCCTGTCTCTTTAAGGACAAAAAATAAATAATAATAATAATAATAATCCCCAAGTACCATCGTCATATTCAATAATATAAACGAATGGCCAATCTTATTTACTTCCAGCCCACTCATTTCCTGTATCCTCATTTATCCTGAGGCAAATCACATTTTAAAAAATTGCTGGGAGCACACCCTTCCCCACCATCACTTTGGTGATAAACAGACTTCACAGTGCCCGGAAGACACTGCAGAGATGCCATTATCTTCCCGCCACACCCACTCCCGTTATGGAAGCCCTTCCATTTCACTTCTCAGCTGCCCCGTAATGACCATCAACCTCTCACCTGGTCTTCCCACCAGGCTTCCTGGAGCAGCCTAAGAATGGACCACCCCACCTTGACCCCCGCCCAGCTGCACCATCTGCTCAGCCACTACCAGCTGGGCCCTGGCCTCCAGCCGCCAGCCGCGTGGGACCCTCCCCCTGCAGAGCGGGAGGCTGTGGACACAGGTGAGGAACAACGGGATACAGCATTGGGGCTGTCAGCTTTCTTCTTCTTCTGAGACGGAGTCTCACCCTGTCACTCAGGCTGGAGTGCAGTGTGCGATCTCGGCTCACTGCAACCTCTGCCTCTCAGGTTCAAGCAATTCTCCTGCCTCAGCCTCCTGAGTAGCTGGGATTACAGGCGCGCGCCACCACGCCTGGCTAATTTTTTGTATCTTTAGTAGAGACGGGGTTTCACCATGTTGGCCAGGCTGGTCTCGAACTCCTGACCTCGTGATCTGCCCGCGTCGGTCTCCCAAAGTGCTGGGATTACAGGCGTGAACCACCGCACTTTTCTTCTTTTCTCAGGATCTTGGAGTCCAGATCCCCAGTCTCCTTCTAAACCGATTCTGGACCCCTGTCCCTCTCCACCAGGACATAAGTGCAGGACCCAGCCCCTTCCCCCCTCAAGATACAGGAGTTCAAGCCCCCAGCTCCCTTTATTCTCAGTGGTTCGCATCCCTAGTCCATTCCCTCCACCAGCCACCCACCCACCACCCCTAGGAGTCCAGGTCTCGGGACTTTCACTCCCCTGAACTTGACTCCTCCACCTTTAGGAATCTGTAAGGCAAGTTCCGACCCCCTCCTCGGGGATTTGGGACGCCGTTTCCCAGGCAGTAGTGGCTTTCCATCGTCTGAATTACAACTTCCATCATGCCCAGGGACTCCTAGAGTAGCGTGTGAACGGACCCTGCCCCAGGAGTTGCTGGGGTTTGAAGTTTTTTTCTTCCTTTGGG
The DNA here is from genome assembly GCF_043159975.1 of Macaca nemestrina. Taxonomy (NCBI): domain Eukaryota; kingdom Metazoa; phylum Chordata; class Mammalia; order Primates; family Cercopithecidae; genus Macaca; species Macaca nemestrina. The sequence continues at coordinate 58,910,636 of NC_092144.1, read as the reverse complement.
TGTGACGCAGCCTCTCCCCGATGCAACTACCTCACTCCCACTTTCAGACTCTAACCCCGCCTACTTCGGTCTCACAGGTGACATCTTCGAAAGCTTCTCCTCGCACCCGCCCCTCATCCTGCCCCTGGGGAGCTCGCGCCTGCGCCTCACTGGTCCAGTGACGAACGACGCCTTGCATCGTGAACTCCGCAGGCTACGCCGCCTCCTCTGGGATCTTGAGCAGCAGGAGCTACCAGCCAATTATCGCCATGGGCCTCCCGTGGCCGCGTCTCCATGAGAACCAATACCAAACGAGAGCGCGCACCTTGAAATGTCGCGGGCTTCCACTGACAGGAGCCCGCCTGGGCGCAGAGCTTTATGGGAGTTGTAGTTCTTGTCGCGCGTGGAATGTTGGGAGATTGAGTTTTCGGGAAGCAGCGGATGGGACGGTGGGAGCACGGGCTTAGGATGTGAATGCCAAGGACAAATAAAGGTATCTGTGGTATCGGCAGCGCCTCGATTGTTAAGACTTGGGGGCGCTAATGATGGTTTTCTGCAGAACAAGGTTGCAGGGCCCTTGTCTGGGCCCCTGCCGAGTCTGAGTAGGTATTTATAGCCACGGCCTTGGCTCGCCCTTTTGCATGTAATCCAATCCAAGAGCACAGGAGCTTCCCACACCCCTCAGAACACGGCCCTAAGCTTGCTCTGCCGATTATAAGGCCCTCAGTCCTGCCAGTGGGAACCAGCGATGTCTCCCTTCGACCCCCACCCGCAAATCCATACTCCAGCCCCCTCCTCCCTCAGACCCAGGAATCTGAGTCCCCAGCCCCCTCTGGACCTTTGCCTGCTGGGCACACTGCCGAATCCCAACACCTCTGTCCCCGTTCCCAGCACCCCAGAGGCCCCCGCCTCTTTTTCTTCAAACCCAGGAGTCGAGGTCCCCATCCCTCTCCTTTCTTGGATCCAGGAATCTGGGCCCCCAGTTTGAACTTTTCACTCCCCTGAACTTGACTCCAGTTGCTGCGTCAGGGAAAAAGTAGGTGACAGGTGGCACCTGCCGGCAGGGCCGGGACACGACCACCTGCCGCTGCTGCTCACTCGGCGCCCCTCTCCGGGCACCTGCTTCTGTCAGTCCGCCTGCCACCGCTCCACCCCACCCCACAGCCCCAGGACGCGCAGGGGGAGCGAGCCGGGGAACCCTGGCGTCCCCCCTCTACGCCCCAGCATCCCCCCAGGCCCGCTCAGGCCCTCCCAGCGGGTGCTCCCACCCCTTCTCAGGGTCCCCAGCGGGGCTCCCGGCACACCCCAGGAAGGTGGGTTGGAGGCGGTCCCAGGCTGGTGGGGCGGAGCCTGCGGTGTCCAGCCTCGGCCTCTAGACTCATCCTGCCCCAGAGCACAGCTTCGCCGAGCCCACCTGGTGAGAAGCCCCTGGGGTGGACGGGGGGCGCACTCCTCAACGGTTCTGTCCCCTCTCTGATCCCAGTCCCTTCCCCAGAGACCCTGATGGCTGACACCCCACTCACTCCTTCTCAGATACAGGTCACAGGGACCCTTCTGTTCCTCAGAAACCTATCAGGGCCGGGTTCCCCTCTCCACTCAGGATCTTGGATTCTCTTCTCCTTAGAGTATTGAGTTCCAGCCCTTAACCTCCTTCTCCTTCAAGATTCCAGAGTCCAGGCCCCACTGCTTCCTCCCTTTCCTTGATGCAGGGGTCCCAACCCACAATCCCTTCCTCCTCAGGACCTAGGATTCCCAGATCCCAGGTCCCTCCCCTCCCAGGATACCGGAGTTGAGGCCCTCAGCCCCTGTCTTTCAGACCAGGGGTCTAGGTTCCCAGCTCCCTCCTACCTCGGAGCAAGGTGTCCGGGTCTGCAGTCCCCTCCTCTACAGCCCCTGGGATCCAGAAGTTATGGCCCAAGGCTGCTCCTATTCCCACCTCCCTCGGGCCCTTTCCCTGCTGAATTCACTCACAGGGGCAGCCTTCTGACCTTCTGAGCCAGCCCACTATGGGGCTCCTGCCCTGCCCCCTCTCCGTCCAGGTCCCCATCCCGGCCTTGGCAATGACCCTGGCGGCTTCCTCCCAGCGTTCCCAAATCATTCGCTCCAAGTTCCGATCTGGTGAGAGAGGGCTCTCTTCATGTGTGGGGGATGGGATCCTGAGACTGCTGTACTCTGGGGTGGGAAGGGAGGGGTGGTAGGACCCATGAGGCCTGCGTTTTTTGTGCAAAAGGTCACTGCATAAAGGAGGCCCCAGCACAGGGGTCCAGCTGTGGTGGATCGAGTGTGCAAATGGCTGGTACCACCCTCACGGGGGAGCAATGGGGATTGGAGGCCAGGGGTAGGCATGCAGAGTGTTCGAGCACTGTAGAGAAACAAGGGCTTACTATGGTGCACATGCAGAGGCGGAAGAGCAGAGGAAGGACTTCAGGGGACCAGTGTGCGAGTTTGGGTGAGGGGACAATGAGTTGTCAAGCTGTGAGTGCCAAAGGTCTTGTTTTAGGTCCCAGGGCAAGCAAAAAGTCTGCAAGTATAGCCGGGCATGGTGTTGCATGCCTGTAATCCCAGCTACTTAGAAGGCTGAGGCAGGAGAATAGTTTGAACCTGGAGACGGAGGTTGTGGTGAGCCAAGATCGTGCCATTTCACTCCAGCCTGGAAAACAAGAGCAAAACTCTGTCTCAAAAAAAAAAAAAAAAAAAAAAAAAGTGCCAGTGTTTCGAACTATAGATCAGTTCCTGGGAAGGCAAAGGTACTTCAGTGTGCACATGAGATGTCTGTGTGATTGGATGGGTACAAAGACACCAGAAACCAAAGAGCAAGGAGTGTACAAAAAGGCGCATATATCCAGAGAAGAGCAGAAATGTGCAAAGGGAGATCCTTGCTCCCAAACTGGGGGACAAACCCTGAGTGTGCACATAAGATAGTTAACATTCATCCTGGCCAGGTGTGGTGGCTCATGCTTGTAATCTCAGCACTTTGGGAGGCCGAGACAGGTGGATCACCTGAGGTCAGGAGTTCAAGACCAGCCTGGCCAACATGGCAAAACCCTGTCTCTACTAAAATACAAAAAATTGACGCCAAACGAGGTGGCTCACGCTTGTAGTCCTAGCACTTTGGGAGGCTGAGGTGGGCAGATTGCCTGAGCTCAGGAGTACAAGACCAGCCTGGGCAACACCGTGAAACCCCATCTCTACTAAAATACAAAAAATTAGCTGGGCGTGGCAGCATGCGCCTGTAGTCCCAGCTACTAGGGAGGCTGAGGCAGGAGAATTGCTTGAACTTAGGAGGTGGAGGTTGCAGTGAGTCTAGATCGCGCCACTGCACTCCAGCCTGGGTGACAGAGCAATACTCTTGTCTCAAAAAAAAAAAAAAAAAAAAATTAGCCGGGTGTGGTGGTGGGCACCTGTAATCCCAGCTACTTGGGAGGCTAAGGCAGGAGAATCACTTGAATCTGGGAGGCAGAAGTTGCAGTGAGCCGAGATCATGACATTGCCCTGAAGCCTGGGTGACAGAGCGAGACTCTGTCTCAAAAAAAAAAAAAAAAAAAAAAAAGATAGTTAACATTCATCCTGGGCGACACAGTGAGACCTGTCTCTACAAAAAATAAAAACAAAACAAAAAAATTTAGCTAGGTGTGGTGGTGCATGCCTGTATCCCCAGGTACTCAGGAGACTGAGGTGGGAGGATGGGTTGAGCCTGGGAGTTCAAGGCTGCAGTGAGCTGTGATCGCACCCCTGCACACCAGCCTGGGCTACTGAGCGACACTTTGTCTCTAAAAAAATAAAACAGATTAAAAAAAGGAAAAAAGAGTGTTAACATGGATGCTGAGGCACAGTGGGTCAAGGATGAAGAGTTCAAAAACACGCAAGTGCACGAAAATGGCATGTGTGCAAAACTAGAGCCCAAAGAGATGCACACTTAAAATGTGGATATGCGGAGAGTGTTAACTGTAGGAAGGCCCCCGGATAGCATAGAAAGTAGCAGGAGTGCATGGATAAAGGGAGGCGAGGTGCAAAGGGGCCAGGCTGCCAAGATGGCGATTGCGCAGGGGGTGGGGTGGGCACACGCTTGCTCATGGAGGGGGCAGGTGGAGCCAGGGGCAGGGCTGCCTCCTGCCTGCACGCTGGCTGGCTCGTAGCCCCAGAATGGCGCTGGCCCGCAGCGCTGCGCTGGCAGAGAGCAGGCGGGAGGCCCGAGGAAGGGAGCCTGCTGCCCGCCCACCCGCCCGCACAGGCTGTGTAAGGGGGCTGGGCACGCGTGTCCCGCCAACAACTGCAGCTCCCACCCGCCTGCCAGGCCAGGCTCCTGGACACTCCCTTCCCGCCTTCCTCCTCCCACCTCCCTCCTCCCTCCACAGTCCTCCAGCTTCGGATCCACAGACGGAATCAGGAGCAGAGTAAGTGTGGGCCCCAAAAGGGAGGGGATGGTGACTTCCCCGCCGATTGGGATATCCTGGAATACGGCTGCCAGATAGCCCTCATTGGTTCCTGCAGCTCAGTCCCCATCCCCGGGGAAAGACCAAAATCCCAGCCTGTCCTTTCCCAAGGATCCAGGGGTCCAGGTCTCTGGCCACCCCACCCCTAGGAGCTCTGCTTCCTGCTTCTCCACCCCAATGAGATGCATGAGTTTGGATCCTGCTTCTTTGGAGAAGACGGGCATCCCAGTCTCCACATTTGGTATACACGAGAAGCTCTGGATGTAGTTTTTGTTTTTGTTTTTGTTTTTTTGAGATGGAGTCTTGCTCTGTCGCCAGACTGGAGTGTCATGGCTCAATCTAAGCCCACTGCAATCTCTACCTCCCAGGTTCAAGCGATTCTCCTGCCTCAGCCTCCTGAGTAGCTGGGATTACAGGCAGGCGCCACCACTCCCAGCTAATTTTTGTATTTTTTTTTTGTTTGTTTTTTTGTTTGTTTTTTGAGACGGAGTCTCGCTCTGTCGCCCAGGCTGGAGTGCAGTGGCGCGATCTCGGCTCACTGCAAGCTTCGCCTCCTGGGTTTACGCCATTCTCCTGCCTCAGCCTCCTGAGTAGCTAGGACTACAGGCGCCCGCCACCGCGCCCGGCTAATTTTTTTTTTTTTTTGTATTTTTAGTAGAGACGGGGTTTCACCGTGGTCTCGATCTCCTGACCTTGTGATCCGCCCGCCTCGGCCTCCCAAAGTGCTGGGATTACAGGCGTGAGCCACCGCGCCCGGCAATTTTTGTATTTTTTGTAGAGACGGGGTTTCACCATGTTGGCCAGGTGGGTCTCGAACTCCTGACCTCAAGTGATCCACCCGCCTCAGTCTCCCAAAGTGCTGGGATTACAGACATGAGCCACCGCGGTTGGCCTGGATGTAGCTTTCAGCCTCTCCCTCTCCCCAAGAACCAGGAGTGCAGGCCCCACCCCTGTCCTAGCAAAACCTCAGACATCTGTGATCCTCAGCTACCACACCCCTTTGTGATAGAAAATTCCTGCTTTACTTGAGAATGTAACAATCGGGCCCCCCCACACCTCCGCCCTCAGATCCAGGAGTTCAGGCGCCCAGCTCCCAGCACTCAAGTCTTGCGCCCTGGCCTGCCCTCCCGCACCCCGGGGCCCCGCTTTCCACACAGCCTTGCTCCTCCCGGCCTGGCTTGCTGCCTGCAGGCCTCTCAGGGTCCTTCATCGTCTCTCCAGTCTCGGATCCAGACCCGTGGATCTCAGCCTCAGGCCCTCCTCTGGCCCCGGCCTTGCCCTCAGGCACGGCCCCTTTCCTCTTCAGCCCTGGGGTCCTGCTCCCCGAGCCAGAATATTGTCCTCCTTGGAGGTCCCCAAAGAAGGTGAGTCTCGACCGGAGGGAGAGGTCCCTATGAGAGCCCAGCCTTTGTCTCCCTTGCTGCTGCTGCCATTTTTGCTCCTCTTTGGTGGCACCGAGCTGACTCTACTTTGCATGTAGCCCCGGGGCAGCAAGGTGGGAGCGGCGCTGAAGCCTAGCACACCGTACCTGCTCTTCCAGGAGTCTCCCAAGATCTCCCAACGCTGGAGGGAGTCCAAGCCCAGGGGGAACTTGACATACCACCAGTACATGCCCCCAGAGCCGAGACAGGGATCCAGGGCGGACCCCCAAGCCGAGGGGTCCGCCCTGGGTCCTCCCGGGCCACCTCTGTGGGAAGGGACAGACTCGCAGCAGCCACATCCTAGGTATGATGCCCCTTTCTGTTCTCCCGGGACCCAGAAATTCAGGTCCCAGCATCTTCCTCTCTCAAACCTCGAGTCCACGATTAGGGGATTCGGGCCCCCAACCCCCTCCTCCCCCAGGGTTTAAGAGTCCAGGATCCCAGCCCCTCCCTTTGCCCTTCAAACCCGAGTCTGAACCCCTAGTTCCTCCTCCCCCATGCACAGAAATCTAGCCCCATGTTTGCGCCCTCGGAGACCCAGAATTCTGGGCCCTCACTTTTCTGCATCTTCCCCAGCCCCCCGTTTTTGAGGACCCCAGAACGCCTTTTCCCCCTCTACTCCTCTAACCTTTGTTCACCCCTCACGACTATCACCAGGATGAAGCCCTGTGTTCTCACTCCCTGCCCACCAGGAGTCCCTAGCCCCTCGCCCCCTCCACACAAGTTGGAACTTCAGACCCTTAAACTGGAGGAGCTGACGGTAAGTTTGGGGTGTAACTTTCCAGGCTGGCTCTCTCCTTCGGTGGGGTCCCAGAATTCCAACCCCGCAGCCTCTACCCGCTGGAAATCCAGGACATCGGGTACCCAGTCCCATCGTGTTTTAGGGTCCCAGGAGTCCGGACCCCCAGTGTCTCCTTTCTCGGCTTCCAAATATCCTGTCCGGCTCCCGCCTGCGCCCCGGAGCCCGCCCAGCACTGCCTCTTCCCACCCCCCCTCCCCAGGTCTCAGAGCTCCGGCAGCAGCTGCGCCTGCGGGGCCTCCCAGTGTCGGGGACCAAATCCATGCTCCTGGAGCGCATGCGCGGCGGCGCCCCGCCCCGCGAGCGGCCGAAGCCGCGGCGCGAGGACACTCCCGCGGGTGCTCCCTGGCCGCGCCTCAGGCCCAAGGCCCTGGCAGCCGCCCGGCGTCAGGGCTCGGTGAGGGCGGGGCTATGCGCGTGTGGACCAATGAAGAGAAAGCAAAGTGGGAGGGGCGGGGAGTCGAAAAAACTAGCCAATGAAGTATGGGGGCGTGGATCAGCGGTGGGAAGCCTTGAAGCGAGGGGGCGTGGTTCAGAGCAACCGGGGGAGGATCTTTAGGGAAGAGGAGCTAATGAAAGAATAGGAGGCGAGACCAAAGGAGGGGTTGATGAGCAAGGGGTCGCGACAGGATCAAGGGGTGGAGCCACACGTTGCGAGTGGGTGGGGTTGCGCCCGGTGGGCGTGGCTTATGGGAGCTACCCCTCCTGGCTGTTCTAGGTCAAGCCCAGCGCAGCATCTCACAGGCCACCTCTTCCACGTGCCGTGGATACGGCACCGGCTCCAACTACCACTTCGGCTCCTGCTGCAGCTCCAGCCCTGAACCCTTCCTCAGCGCCGGGCTCACCGGCTCTGACTCTGGAGGAGGAGCTACAGGAAGCGATCCGGAGGGCGCAGGTAAGAGGGTGTGGGTTGAATCCGGCTAGGGTTCTCTAGTCAGGTCCAGGTCGGAGTCCGGAGTTCTCGCCGCATTTCTCCATCCGCAGTTGCTTCCGAACCGGGACATCGATGACATCCTGGAGGATCAGGTGGAGCCTGATGGTAGGATCTGAATTCTTAGATTTAGGGGAGGTAGGGGCTGAGGTTCCGGACTCCTACGTCCAAGGGAGGCATGAGCTGGGGAGCTGGACTCCTGGAAATGGGGTTTAGGGGGCTGGCGCCCGGACCCCTGACTTTCCCAGCTCACGTACCATTCTTTATCCCGCAGACCCCCTGCCCCCCATTCCCCTGGACTTCCCTGGCTCCTTCGACGTGCTGTCCCCTTCCCCGGACTCTGAAGGCCTCTCGTCTGTTTTCTCCTCTTCACTCCCATCTCCCACGAACTCCTCCTCCCCTTCTCCCAGGGACCCCACGGACTCCCTGGACTGGCTGGAGGCCCTGAGCGGGGGTCCTCCTCTGGGTTCTGGTCCCCCACCCCCCAGCATCTTCTCTGCTGACTTATCTGACTCCAGCAGCAGCCGGCTGTGGGACCTGCTGGAGGATCCGTGGTGATGGATTCTGGGATTTACAGAGACAGAGAACTGGTGGGGGTGGAGAGAAGCTCTTTGGGGGAGGAGAGGGAACTACCAGCAGAGCCCCTCCTACCGCAGACACAGGATGGGAGACAACCTCCAACCCCACCTGCCTCCTGAAGTGCTGCTGACATGCAATGCAACTGCCTGAACTTTGCCTACCTGGCCTCCTATTGATCCCCCTCTGGGATGGTACGGTTTGGGGGCTTCTTTTGCTGCTGGCCACAGCAAACAAGCTGCTTGCTGCTTCCTTCAGAGGCCTCATGGATGTTTTTACCCGACCCCGGTAGATGGCTGTCTGTTGTTTGGGGAGCCTGGAAGGTGGTTATGTCTTTTGAATGCAGGAGAGGAGCAAGAAAGAGTGGAGAGGGAGAAAGGGGGAGCCAGACCCTGACCTCCCGGGGTTGTGGTTGGAGATGAAAAAATTAGAAGCATCAGGTCTAAGATCAGCTTCTCTTGGAAGCAGAGTCTGAGACAAGATATAAATGCCAGTGATTTATTAAAGAAGTGTTCTGCCGGGCACGGTGGCTCATGCCTGCAATCCCATCACTTTGGAAGGCTGAGGCAGGTGAATCACCTGAAGTCAGGAGTTCCAGACCAGCCTGGCCAACATGGTGAAACCCTGTCTCTACTAAAAATACAAAAAAATAAAATAAAAAAATAAAAAAATAAAAAAATTAACTGGGCATGGTGGCATATGCCTGGAATCCTGGCTACTTGGAAGGTTGAGGCAGGAGAATCTCTTGAACCCGGGAGGCGGAGGTTGCAGTAAGCCAAGATCGCTCCATTGCACTCCAGCCTGGGCAACAGGAGAAAAACTCCATCTTAAAAAAAAGGAAAAAAAAAAAAAGAGAGGCCGGGCGCGGTGGCTCAAGCCTGTAATCCCAGCACTTTGGGAGGCTGAGACGGGCGGATCACGAGGTCAGGAGATCGAGACCATCCTGGCTAACACGGTGAAACCCCGTCTCTACTAAGAAATACAAAAAAATAGCCGGGCGAGGTGGCGGGTGCCTGTAGTCCCAGCTACTCGGGAGGCTGAGGCCGGAGAATGGCATGAACCCGGGAGGCGGAGCTTGCAGTGAGCTGAGATCCGGCCACTGCACTCCAGCCTGGGCTACAGAGCGAGACTCCGTCTCAAAAAAAAAAAAAAAAAAAAGAGAGAGAGAGAGAGAAAAAGAAAAAAATGTTCCCAGGAGAAGCCAGTAGAAGATTGGGGAAAACAGGACAGCAAAGGGGAAGAGGAGCAAGAGGTGACTTCAGGTGAAGTGCCAACCTCAGCCTAATCCTGCAGGGAGCTCCAGAGCACAAATTAAGTTGTGGAGTCTTTCCCATCTTGGGACATATGGAACTGGGCCTTTGTATCTCCCTGTTTGAGCTTGTAGCCGAACAACAAACCACCCCCAAACCGGCCTCAGTGGCAAATGCCTGTAACCCCAGCACTTTGGGAAGCTGAGGCAGGCAGATCACTTGAAGCCAGGAATTCAAGACCAGCCTGGCCAACATGGTGAAACCCATCTCTACTAAAAATACAAAAAAACTAGCCAGATATGGTGGTGGGAGCCTGTAATCCCAGCTACTTGAGAGGCTGAGGCAGGAGAATTGCTTGAAACAGGGAGGTGGAGGTTGCAGTGAGCTGAGATCATGCCACTTCACTCCAGCCTGGGCAACAGAGTGATACACCATCTCAAAACAAACAAAAAACAAACAACAAAAGCCCACACCACCCCAAAACTTAGAGCTGTAAAACAATAACTATACATGATTGCTCACAAATGCATGGGTTGACTGGGCTCAGCAGGGCAGTTCTTCAGTTCCATGTTATGTTGGCTAGAGGTGCAGTCATCTCAGGGCCCACCTGGGCTAGCACATACAAGATGGTACATTAGATGTGTGTGGCACCATGGTAGGGATAGCATGAGGACTGGGCCTAGCTGGGTTGTGGGGACATCTGGACTTCTCTCATTCTCCATGCAGTGTCAGCACTGTCCCTCTGTGGCCTCTCCACCAGAGTAACTAGATTTCTTGCATGATAGCTCAGGGCTCCCAAGAATGAGTATTCCAAGAGGGGGGAGCCGAAGCTACCAGTCTCTTAAAGACTAGGCTTGAAATTGGCACAATTTCTCTTCCATTGTATTTTATAATTAATGCAAGTCGGGCAACCCGAGGTTAAATATGGGAGGGCACTATACAAATCTGAATATCAGGGACGTGCTCACTAGGGGCTATAGTTTGGAGACTTGCCACTACACCACCCCTAGTCAGTCATGAACCATGGGTCATGGAGGGAGGGAGGAATAAACTCCCAGGAACCTCCAGCCCAAGGGCAGTCCTGGGAAGAATGTCATAGGGTAAGTTATTCACAGCAAAATATTTTAAAATGTAGGTTTTGGTTGGGTGTGGTGGCTGATTCCTGTAATGCCAGCACTTTGGGAGGCCGAGGTGGGTGGATCACGAGGTCAGGAGTTCGAGACTAGCCTGACCAATATGGTGAAATCCAATCTCTAGTAAAAATATAAAAATTAGCAAGGCATGGTAATGTGCGCCTTTAATCCCAGCTACTCGGGAGGCTGAGGCAGGAGAATGGTGTGAACCCGGGAGGCAGAGCTTGTAGTGAGCCAAGATTGCGCCAGCCTGGGTGACAGACTTCATCTCAAAAAAAAAAAATAAAAATAATAATAATAATAAATAGGTTTCAGGGCCAGCACCATGGTTCATACCTGTAGTCCCAGCTACTCTGGAGGCTGAGGCAGGAGGATCACTTGAGCCTGGGAGTTTGAGGTTGCAGTAAGCTATGACTGCACCACTGCACTCCAGCCTGGGCAACAGATCAAGACCCTGTCTTTCAGGAAAAAAAAAAAAAAAGGCTGGGTGCGGTGATTCACACCTGTAATCCTAGCACTTTGGGAGGCCGAGGTGGGTGGATCACCCTGAGGTCAGAAGTTTGAGACCAGCCTGGCCAACGTGGTGAAACCCCATATCTACTAAACACACACACACACACACACACACACACACACACACACACACAAATTAGCCGGGCGTGGTGGTGCACACCTGTAGTTCCAGCTACTCGGGAGGCTGAGGCAGGAGAATCACTTGAACCTGGGAGGCAGAGGTTGCAGTGAGATGAGATCATGCCTGCACTCCAGCCTGGGCAACACAGTGAGACTCCATCTAAACAAAACAAAACAAACAACAAACAAACCAGAAGAGGCAAGGTAAGCAGGTTTGAGATTACCTAGTTTGAATTTCAGCAGGCTCTGGAGCCTAAAGGTTGTCCTGAGTTTTTGGTACCTGGCCCGGGGGTAATTAGCACAGGTGGATGGTGGCTCAGGGAGCCTGTGCTCATAAAGGTGTGGATGGGGTGTGGGCTCTGGATTGGTTGGTTTACATAGGAAAGGTGAGTAGTTGACTATCTCTAGCATTTGGGGTTGCTGGAGTGGGGATTTAAATCAGATTTAGTATGTCATAACTTAGTCCACAAGGAAAAAAAAATCAGATTTAGGCTGGGAACTGTGGCTCACACCTGTAATCCCAGCACTTTAGGAGGCCAAGGCAGGAGGATCGCTTGACGCCAGAAGTTCCCAGAACAACCTGGGCAACATAGCAAGACCCCATCTATGAAACAAAGTGTTGCTCTTTCATCAAGGCTCGAGTGCAGTGGCACAATCATGGCCTCTACCTCCTGGGCTCAAGTGATCCTCCCACTTCAGTCTCTGGAGTTTCTGGAACTACAGGCACACACCACCATGCCCAGCTGATTTATTTATTTAGAGACGGAACTTCACTCTTGTTTCCCAGGCTGGAGTGCAATGGCACAATCTTGGCTCACTGCAACCTCCGCCTCCCAGGTTCAAGCTATTCTCCTGCCTCAGCCTCCCAAGTAGCTGGGATTACAGGCACACACCACCACGCCTGGCTAATTTTTTGTATTTAGTGGAGACGGGGTTTCACTATGTTAGTCGGGCTAGTCTCGAATTCCTGATCTCAGGTGATCCCCTGGCCTTGGCCTCGCAAAGTGCTGGGATTACAGGTGTGAGCCACCACACCTGGCCCGGAGACTTTCCTGACTGTATCGCTCTCCATATTAATCTGTCCCCATATCTGCCTGACTCAGGTCACTCTGTCCCAGTTCTATCTTCATATCTCTTATGTTCTCTGTCTGATTTGCCCTCTGACTGTTCTCTCTTCCCTGTCTCCGTCTCCAACTCCCTCCTGCCCTTTACCTCTGATGCATCCGTCATCCCTTTCAGTCTCCGCGCTCATCTCTCTGTGTCTCAGGCACTCTTTCAGCTTCTGCCAGGCACCCCGCCTGCCCCCATTGCACCTTCCCCATCTCGCCTGCGTCCAGAGGGGGCAGTGTTGAGCTGAGGGTGCACTTGGTCCCTGCACTGCCCCAAGGAGTCAGGGCCAGGAAGCGGGCTTGGTGGGGTGTGTGTCTGAACCTCAAGCCTAATGGAAAGTCTTGCCTCCTGCACTGCCGACCGCCGGCATCCAACCCTTCACCAAAGACTTCATCCCTCCCTCCTGCCTCAGGAAAACCAGGGCTGGACTGAGGGGGATCAGATGGGGAACCCCAAGGAGCACCTTCCTGCTCTGCCCCGATCTCGACAGAAGATGGATATTTACATCATGAGGCCTGAAAAAGACCATTAACATCAAAATACCAAAATCACTAATGTATCTTTTTTTTTTTTTTTTTTTTTTGAGACGGAGTCTCGCTCTGTCGCCCAGGCTGGAGTGCAGTGGCCTGATCTCAGCTCACTGCAAGCTCCGCCTCCCGGGTTCACGCCATTCTCCTGCCTCAGCCTCCCGAGTAGCTGGGACTACAGGCGCCCGCCACCTCGCCCGGCTAGTTTTTTGTAGTTTTAGTAGAGACGGGGTTTCACTGTGTTCACCAGGATGGTCTCGATCTCCTGACCTCGTGATCCACCCGTCTCGGCCTCCCAAAGTGCTGGGATTACAGGCTTGAGCCACCGCGCCCGGCCCACTAATGTATCTTATAAACATATTCCCTCCCCAGAAGGGTATAGTCATATTCATTGTGTAGACTGAAAAAAATATTTCTCCTCCTCCTTCCTCTCTTTTTCCTTCCTTCCTTCCTTCCTTCCTTCCTTCCTTCCTTCCCTTCCTTCCCCTTCCCTTTTTTTTTTTTTTTTTTAATTTGAGATGGAGTATTGCTCTTGTTGCCCACGCTGGAGTGCAACGGTGCGATCTCAGCTCACTGTAACCTCCACCTCCCGGGTTCAAGCGATTCTCCTGCCTCAGCCTCCGGATAGCTGGGATTATAGGCGCCCACCACCATGCCTGGCTAATTTTGTATTTTTAGTAGAGATGGGGTTTCTTTGTGTTGGTCAGGCTGGTCTTGAACTCCCAACCTCAGGTGATCCACTGGTCTCGGCCTGCCAAAGTGCTGGGACTACAGGTGTGAGCCACGGCACCCGGACTCCTTCCTTCCTCCCTCTTTCTTTCTTTCTTTCTTTCTTTCTTTCTTTCTTTCTTTCTTTCTTTCTTTCTTTCTTTCTTTCCTTTCTTTTTCTTTCTTTTTCTTTCCTTCTTTCCTTCTTTCTTTCTCTTTCCTTTTTCTCCTTCCTTCCTTCTCTTTTCTTTTTCTTTCTTTCTTTTCTTTCTCTTTCTCCTTCCTTCCTTCCTTCCTTCCTTCCTTCCTTCCTTCCTTCCTTCCTTCCTTCCTTCCTTCCTTCCTTCCTTCCTTCCTTCCTTCCTTCCTTCCTTCTCTCTTTTCTTTCTCTCTTCTCTCCTCTCTGTCTCTCTTTTGAGTTTCACTCTGTTGCCCTGGCTGGAGTGCAGTGGTGTGATCTCAGCTCACTGCAACCTTCACCTCCTGGGTTCAAGCAATTCTCCTGCCTCAGCCTCCTGAGTAGCTGGGATTACAGGTACATGTCACCGCTCCTGGCTAATTTTTGTATTTTTAGTAGAGACAGAATTTCACCGTCGGCCAGGCTGATCTCAAACTCCTGACCTGAAGTGATCCACCCGCCTCGGCCTCCCAAAGTGCTGGGATTACATGTGTGAGCCATAGCACCTGCTTGCCTCAGGATCTAATTGTATCTTTTCAATTTTCTTTCTTTTTTTTTTTTTTAGACGGAGTCTCACTGTTGGCAGGCTGGAGTGCAGTGGTGCAATCTTGGCTTACTGCAACCTCTGCCTCCTGGATTCAAGCAATTCTCCCGTCTCAGCCTCCCAAGTAGCTGGGACTACAGGTGCATGTCACCATGTCTGGCTAATTTTTGTATTTTTAGTAGAGACGGGGTTTCACCATGTTGGCCAGGATAGTCTTGATCTCTTGACCTCGTGATCCACCTGCCTCGGCCTCCCAAAGTGCTGGGATTACAGGCGTGAGCCACTACACCTGGCCTGTACCAATTATATTTTGAAGTGACTTGTTAATGCCGTCTTGGGAGCAGGGGTAGTGTCTCCTAGACTGCTTTCTTATACATGATAGGTGCACAGTACATATTTGTGGGTAGTCTGGAGAAAATACTATAATATTGGGATCTATAAAATCATTGTAAAAGTTGCCTTTTTCTTTTTCTTTTCTTTTTTTTTTTTAAGACCAAGTTTGGCTCTTGTTGCCCAGGCTGCAGTACAATGGTGTGATCTCAGCTCACTGTAACCTCCATCTCCCAGGTTCAAGCGATTCTCCTGCCTCAGCCTCCCTAGTAGCTGGGATTACAGGCATGTGCCACCACGCCTGGCTAATTTTGTATTTTTAGTAGAGACAGGGTTTCACTATGTTGGCCGGGCTGGTTTTGAACTCCTAACCTCAAGTGATCCATCCGCCTCAGCCTCCCAAACTGCTGGGATTACAAGTGTGAGCCACTGCGCTCAGCCAAAGTTATCTTTTTGATTCAGACTTGTAACAGGATTCCATCTACTCCTAAGATTTTTTTTTTTTTTTTTTTTTGAGATGGAGTCTCACTCTGTTGCCCAGGCTGGAGTGCAATGGTGTAATCTTGGCTCACTGTAACCTCCGCCTCCCAGGTTCAAATGATTCTCCTGCTTAAGCCTTCCAAGTAGCTGGGACTACAGGTGTGCACTACCACCCGTGGCTAATGTTTTGTATGTTAAGTAGAGACAGGGTTTCACTATGTTGCCCAGGCTAGTCTTGAACTCCTGACCTCAGGTGATCCACCCGCCTTACCCTCCCAAAGTGCTGAGATTACAGCCACCATCACTGGCCTAAGATATACTTTGGAGTTCATGTAATACTCATGTAATAAACTCTCAGAGAAACTTTTCTCCCATCCTCAAAGTCATAATTGTGTTTATTTATTTAAGAGTCGGGGTCTCACTAGGTTGTCCAGGCCGCAGTGTAGTGGCTATTCGCAAGTCCAATCATGGTGCACTATTGTTCCGAACCCCCGGCATCAAGCAGTCCTCCCACCTCAGCCTCCCTGGTAGCTGGAAATACTCCACTCTATGACTGTGTTCACACTGGTGATTAAATACAAATTATTCCTTTGATGACTGTGTAATGATGAGCTGCCAAATTAACTGACCGTGGAGCTGGGCCACTTCCGGTCTTGTGTGATACGTATGATCATGGTCTTTGCCCCTGTTCATTTCTTTTTCTTTTCTCTTTTCTTTCCTTTCCTTTCTCCTTTCTTTTCTCCTTTCCTTTCTTTTTTCTTTTTCTTTTTTTTTTTTTTTTGATGGAATCTTGCTCTGTCACCCAGGCTGGAGTGCAGTGGTGCCATCTCGGCTCACTGCAATCTCCACCTCCTGAGTTCAGGTGATTCTCTTGCCTCAGCCTCCCAAGAAGCTGGGATTACAGGTGTGCACCACCACGCCTGGCTAATTTTTGTATTTTTAGTTGAGACAGGGTTTCACCAGGTTGGCCAGGTTGGTCTTGAACTCCTGACCTCAAGTGATCCACCCGACTCAGCCTCCCCAAAGTGATGGGATTACAGGTGTGAGCTACCATGCCAGGCCACTGTTCATTGAGATTTCTGTTACTTGCAGCCCAAAGCATCTTCACAGAAGAGAGAAGGGTCCTCCTCATGGAACCATGTGCTTCTCATGCCCTGGCACTCACCTTGAGGGAGCCAGAGAAGGAGAAAGGGTATCAAAGGACTGGCCAGCATTAGTGCTTGAGTAAGGGGGACAGGTCTGCGGCAATCCCCGTCCACTCTGGCAGGAAGGCTGCCTCTGGTTTAAAGATTTTGAGGAAAGGGGAGTTGGGGAGGGTGTAATTGGCCAGGTAGATGGTATCTCCGCCCGCGAGGTAGGCGGCCCAGATCCCGAACGTCCCGATGGTCATGATGGTGTGGTTACACTGTGTGAGCAGTGCAAAGTCTTTGGCAGGTGAGCCCTCAATGCCATCGCCAGCAAACACCACATCACCGTGGGAGGTGTCAATGTTCTCCCGACACCAGGCCATGCCATTACTGGTGACCACAAAGATCGGGGAGCTGTAGCGAGCTCGGAACATGTCCAGGGCCTGCTGTAGGTATCGCCGGTCGGCTACCACCCCCTTCCACACTCTTGGCATGACATAGACATAGTCCCCTCGGCGAACATGGACCCCTACAAAGGTGCCCGGCCGGCTCCCGTTCACCTGCAGGCCCCGCAGGAACTTCTGGGCCTCCTCACGCACGTGGTCGTGCAGGGTGAACTCCTGGAGGATCTCGTGGCGGAGGTGGTGGTAGAAGGTCCAGGAGCAGGGGTAGCCCGTGAGGCGGACATACTCCCCTGGGATGTGGCGATACTTCTCCTCCATCCAGTCGTTCAGGTGGTAGTTCTGCCAGGGGATCCTGCTGGCCGTGGTGCTGTGCAACACCGGCAGGGTGATTTTGAAGATGGGGGCCAGGGTGCTGTGCATCTGGGCGGGGATGAAGGCTGGCCGCCCGTTCATCTTGGCCAGGGCGTACAGCGTGGCGTACTCACCCATCTGGTTCCCCAGGCGGCCTATAGCATTGATCGTCCATATCCCCCTGAGCTGGCTGGGTTGCAGTGCCTTTGTTGTTGAGGCCAGCCCTGGTATCTGCACCGGTAACTCCCACATGGCTTGAAACTTCGCTAGCCGCTGCTGAATGTGAAATATAGTGGAAACCGTAAAGACAAAGAGGATGAAGTGGGCCATGGAAAAGGAGAAAGGCATCTGAGTGACCAGCATGGCTGTCAGGGGAGGAAAACAGGACACGTTAGCTGAGAGATGGAGGCCCGGGGCGCGGGTGAATGTGGCCATGCGGTTGTGCGCAGGCATTGCATGGGTGCATGTGAGTGTGCTTTTATTTTGGGTGTGTAAATACTTGGCACATACTTGCCTATGTGCATAGGCATGTATCTCGAGTGTGTTTATACAGATGTGTCTACGTTGTGTTCACCGGTGGGTGTGTATACACAGATGGATGTGTACACATTGTGTGTAATGTGGATCTGGGGATCTATACATTGTATACATATACAGGTGTGTGCAAAATTGTGTGTGTACATATACAGCTGTGTACAAATGGACATGTGTACATGGTAGTGTATGGGTGTAGATACATTGTGTACATATAAGGGTATATGTGTAAGCATGTAAATATATGTCATCTAAGTGGCTGTGAACACAGCATGTGTGTATATGTGAATGTGTATATATAGGAGTATGTATATATACTTTGTGTATCTATACCTTGTATGCATTTTTGTTTGGTTTTATTTATTCACTTATCATTTATTTTTTGAGACAGGATCTTGCTCTGTCACCTGGGCTGGAGTGCAGTGGTGAGAATGTGACTCACTGTAGTCTTGACCTCATAGGCTCAAGCAATCCTCCTGCCTCAGCCTCCTGAGTACTTGGGACTACAGGTGCACATCACCACGCCCAGATAACTAAAAACAAAT
The DNA here is from genome assembly GCF_043159975.1 of Macaca nemestrina. NCBI lineage: Eukaryota > Metazoa > Chordata > Mammalia > Primates > Cercopithecidae > Macaca > Macaca nemestrina. The sequence continues at coordinate 58,892,643 of NC_092144.1, read as the reverse complement.
TTTCTAGGCCAGGCGCGGTGGCTCAAGCCTGTAATCCCAGCACTTTGGGAGGCCAAGACAGGCGGATCACGAGGTCAGGAGATTGAGACCATCCTGGCCAACACGGTGAAACCCCGTCTCTACTAAAAAATACAAAAAACTAGCCGGTCGTGGTGGCGGGCGCCTGTAATCCCAGCTACTCGGGAGGCTGAGGCAGGAGAAGGGCGTGAACCCGGGAGGCGGAGTTTGCAGTGAGCTGAGATCTGGCCACTGCACTCCAGCCTGGGCGACAGAGTGAGACTCTGTCTCAAAAAAAAAAAAAAAAAAAAAAAAATTTCTTTTGTAGAGATAAGGTCTCAGTATGTTGGTCAGGCTGGTCTCAAATTCCTAGGCCCAAGTGATCTTCCCACCTTGGCCTCCCAAAGTGCTAGGATTATAGGCGTGAGCCACTGCACCTGGTCCACACTGTATGTTTAAATGTTTAAATGTGGGTGTTTATCGACTGAGTGTACATATGTGGATGTCTACATATGGTGAGTACAAGTATATGTAGCTATTATTTACTGGTGATCCAGTTTGTAGAGATGTTCATTTTTTTCTTTTTTTTTCTGAAATGGAGTCTCACTCTGTCACCCAGGCTGGAGTACAATGGCACGATCTCCGCTCACTGCAACCTCTGCCTCCTGGGTTCAAGCTATTCTCCTGCCTCAGCTTCCTGAGTAGCTGGGATTACAGGCGTGTGCCACCATGCCTGGCTAACTTTTGTATTTTTAGTAGAGACAGGGTTTCACCATGTTCGTCAGGCTAGTCTCGAACTCCTGACCTCGTGATCCACCTGCCTCAGCCTCCCAAAGTGCTGGGATTACAGGTGTGAGCCACCGCGCCCGGCCCGAGATGTTCATCTTTTGTTTTTATTTTCCTACTTGCCAGACTCCAGTGCCAGATATATTCATCTTTGCATGTCCTGCCTGTGTCCACTTTGGAGGGAAATTGTCCACCTGGCCTGCCTGCCCTCTTGGCCACAGTCAGTTGAGCTTGAGAGGAACACCCAGCTCCACCGTGGATTTTCCATTCATTGGCCATGACATACTGTATGACAAGTGTAGGCTGGCTCTAAAAGATGAGTTGTGGCCGGGCGCGGTGGCTCACACCTGTAATCCCAGCACTTTGGGAGGCCAAGGTGGGCAGATCACCTGAGGTCAGGAGCTGGAGACCAATGTGGCCAACATGATAGGGCCCCGTCTCTACTAAAAATACAAAAATTAGCTGGGCATGGTGGCAGACGCCAGTAATCCCAGCTACTGAGGAGCTGAGGCAGGAGAATCGCTTGAACCTGGGAGGCTGAGGTTGCAGTGAGCCAAGATCATGCCACTGCACTCCATCCAGCCTGGGGGACAGAGCAAGACTCCATCTCAAAAAGAAAAGAAAGGGAGAAGAGAGGAGAAGGGAGGGGAGGGGAGGGGAGGGGAGGGCTCTCTGGATGTCTGGGTGGACACAATGCCAAGGATACCTGGTTGGATGAGTAGACTGTGGGTCTGTTTAAACCCCACTTGCCTTCTTGACCAGGGGCCTTGTGCAGTGAACAACCTACACAACCCCTCAGGGCATCCCTGTTATATACCCTAAAGCCATTTCCCTTTTTCTCCTTGGTAACACGTAATTTTCTGCAAGCTGCATGTCCTTCAGAGGCAGCTGATCAACTTCCCAGCTGCAGAATCTGAGGTTAAACCAATCCCAGAAGTCTCATTTCTTTTGCCTCCTATCGGGCCACATGGGTATGTGATGATTCCTACCAATCGGACTTGGGAGAAGTTGCTGGAAGGCTTAGGAAGGTTTCATTCATTCTTCAAAAGGGGCCGAGATAAGAACGAGCCTCTTTCTGCTGTTTCTGAAAGGAATGATCTGTATGTGATGGCTGGATGTGTAGCAGTCCTTTTGGGACCATGAGACGATCCAGCTAAGAAATGGTAGCACAGCATATGAAGATGGATGGAGCTCAGGTGACTGATGACTTTGTGGAGCTGCCAAATTAACTGACCCTGGAGCTGGGCCACTTCCGGTCTTGTGTGATACGTATGATTATGGTCTTTGAACCCGTTTACTTCTCTTCTCTCTTTCTTTCTTTTTTCTTTTCTTTCTTTTTTTTTTTTTTTTTTTTTTTTGGTGGAGTCTCACTCTGTCACCCAGGCTGGAGTGCAGTGGTACCATCTCGGCTCACTGCAAGCTCCGCCTCCTGGGTTCAAGCGATTCTTTTGCCTCAGCCTCCTGAATAGCTGGGATTACAGGCGCGCCCCGCCACGCCTGGCTAATTTTTGTATTTTTAGTCGAGATGGGGTTTCACCATGTTGGTCAGGCTGGTCTTGAACTCCTGACCTCAAGTGATCCACTCGCCTCAGTCTCCCAAAGTGCTGGAATTACAGGCGTGAGCCACCGCGGCCGACCACACAAATTCTAGATAAAGCTCCTTCCTCATCACTACAAAAGTATATCCTTTCACTAAGTCCAACACAGAATGCTGGACTTCATGACTCAAAGACACATCACAAGCTCTGGCCACAAGGTGCACAAGCTCTGGCCAATTTCAGACTCTCACACTCATGAGCTGTGTGATTTTGGGCAAGTGACATCACCTCTCTGAGTATTAAAACAGTGTCTGGCACATATACACAGGCAGTAAGTGTTTGCTATTGTCACCCACAAAGCAAAGAACACGGTTCATTATAGGCTCTGGGTGAAGAACCCAGGTTTCCCACTTTTCATATTGGGTGTATTGATAGTGGTCAAATTTAGCATTTAAACCATAGATCATAGAACAGGAGGGTAGCTGGGCACAGTGACTCACGCCTGTAACCCCAGAACTTTGGGAAGCCGACGTGGGTGGATCACCTGAGGTTAGCAGTTCGAGACCAGTCTGGTCAACATAGCAAAACCCTGTCTCTACTAAAAATAGAGAAATTAGCTGGGCGTGGTGGCGTGCACCTGTAATCCCAGCTACTGGGGAGGTTGAGGCGGGAGAATCGCTTGATCATGGAAGGAAGCAGTCAGTGAGCCAGATCGCGCCACTGCACTCCAGCCTGGGCGACAGAGTGAAACTCCATCTAAAAACAAAACAAAACAAAACAAGACAAAAAACCCACCCAGGTTTCCTTGTTTCTTTAGGCCTTCATTTCTGCAGGCTCCCATGTCATGTAACACTTGCCTTAAACACACTTGTTATGCTTGTGTCTTGTTAACCTTTTACTGTAGGTGCCCAGCTGCAAGCTTTGTGATAGGTGAGGAAAAGATGATACTTTTTCTCACCGAAGGAAGGAAGGAAGGAAGGGAGGGAGGGAGGGAGGGAGGAAGGAAGGAAGGGAGGGAGGGAGGAAGGAAGGGAGGAAGGGAGGGAGGGAGGGAGGGAAGGAGGGAGGGAGGGAGGGAGGAAGGAAGGGAGGGAGGGAGGGAGGGAGGGAGGAAGGGAGGAAGGGAGGAAGGGAGGGAGGGAGGGAGGGAGGGAGGAAGGAAGGGAGGAAGGAAGGGAGGGAGGGAGGGAGGGAGGGAGGGAGGGAGAGAAGGAAGGAAGGAAGGAAGGGAGGGAGGGAGGGAGGGAGGGAGGGAAGGAGGGAGGGAGGAAGCGAGCCTGCAGGGAGAGAAGGAAGAGGTAGGGAGGCCTCACAGAGCTAGCTGCGCTGTGAGATTGTGAATTTTTGAGGTTTGGCGAAATGCCCTGCACGGCGTGGTCAGGCACCTCTTACGTGCTGTGTGACTTTAACCCAGGGCTTTTACCTCTCTGGTAAAAGCCTGTCATCCCAACGCTTTGGGAGGCCAAGGCAGGTGTTTCATTGTCCTTGTCTGTCCATCAACAGTGGGTTGCGGGGAGGGATAAAAACAACACCTCCCCAGAGGTTGCAGTGGGCTGAGATCGCACCATTGCACTCCAGCCTGAGTGACACAGTGAGACTCTGTCTCAAAAAAAAAAAAAAAAAAAAAAAAAAAAGCCAGGTACAGTGGCTCTTGCCTGTAATCCCAGCACTTTGGGAGGCTGAGGCAGGTGGATCACCTGAGGACCTGAGGTCAGGAGTTTGAGACCAGCCTGACTAATATGATGAAACCCTGTTTCTACTAAATAGAAAAAATTAGCCAGGCATGGTGGCTCATGGCTGTAATTCCAGCTACTTGGGAGGCTGAGGAAGGAGGATCGCTTGAACCTGGGAGGCGGAGGTTGCAGTGAGCCGAGATTGTGACACTGCACTCCAGCCTGGGCAACAAGAGCGAAACTCCATCTCAAAAAGAAACAACAACAACAACAAAACCACACCTCCCTTAGGGCTGTGTGGGCACAAAGGGAAATGCTGTATGACATGGGCTGTCCCTGGTATTCAGAGCAGAATTAGTGCCTCAAACTCACACTTATGTCAGCCTTGAACCAAGCACCACTGCCACTCTGCCTGAAGGCATATTTTTTGAGTTGCTTTTTTTGTAGGGATGGTGGGTGGAGCCGGGGGTCTTGCTATGTGGCCCACCCTGATCTCAAACTCCTGGCCTCAAGAAGTCCTCCGTTCTCCTTCCTCAGCCTCCCAAAGTGCTGGGATTACAGGCAGGAGCCACCACACCTGGTCTATCTTACTGAGATTTTTTTTTCTTTTTTTTTTTTTTTTTGAGACGGAGTCTCACTCTTTCCCCCGGGCTGGAGTGCAGTGGCCGGATCCCAGCTCACTGCAAGCTCCGCCTCCCAGGTTTACGCCATTCTCCTGCCTCAGCCTCCCGAGTAGCTAGGACTACAGGCTCCCGCCACCTCACCCGGCTAGTTTTTTGTATTTTTTTTTAGTAGAGACGGGGTTTCACCGTGTTAGCCAGGATGGTCTCGATCTCCTGACCTTGTGATCCACCCGTCTCCGCCTCCCAAAGTGCTGGGATTACAGGCTTGAGCCACTGAGCCCGGCCTTCTTTTTTTTTTTTTTTGAGACGGAGTTTTGCTCTTGTTCCCCAGGCTGGAGTGCAGTGGCACAATCTTGGCTCACCACAACCTCTCCCTCCCGGGTTCAAGCGATTCTCCTGCCTCAGCCTCCTGAGTAGCTGGGATTACAGGCATGCACCACCATGCCTGGCTAATTTTGTATTTTTAGTAGAGACGGGGTTTCTCTATGTTGGTCAGGCTGGTCTGGAACTCCCGACCTCAGGTGATCCACCTGCCTTGGCCTCCCAAAGTGTTGGGATTACAGGTGTGGGCCACTGCGCCGGGCCTTTACTGAGTTTTAACAACAGCCCTGTCCAGGCGTGGTAGCTCACACCTGTAATCCCAGTCCTTTGGGAAGCCAAGGCGGGCAAATTACTTATGCTCAGGAGTTCAAGACCAGCCTGCACAACATGGTGAAACCCTGTCTCTACAAAAAACAAAAATTCGATGAGAGTGCTGGCATGCATCTGTAGTACCGGCTACTCAGGAGGCTGAGAAGGGGGGAGGATCACCTGAGATCGGGGAGGTCGAGGCTGCAGTAAGCCAAGATCCTGCCACTACACTCCAGTCTGGGCAACAGAGCGAGTTCCTGTTCCCAAAAAACCCCAAAGCAACAACAACAAAAAACCCAACAACCTTGCAAGTAGGTGATACTGTGTCCATTTCACAGCAAAGGAAACTGAGGCTCAGAGACTGGCCCAGGGCCCCAAGGCTGAGAGGAGCTCAGGTGAGCGAGGGGATGGCCCAGGGATGTGGCGGGGCTGAGGAGGGTGCTGAGATGGCAGGGGGAGATTGGAAAAGCAGCTACCAGGGGCCCGCGAGGAAATCTTGAGACATGCCAACAGCTGGAGGGTGATCCAGGGCTGTGCAGTTTCTGATAGAGGAGCTTGGGTATTCCCCAGTCCTCTGAGGTCAGGAAGTCCATCTTGTTATCTGCCCTGAGGCATCACACACCTCAGGCCGGGCCATAGGGGCAGAGGAGAGAGGGAGGTCAAGGTCACTTCCTCCATCCGGGCGCCCTGGGGGGTCTTCCCTTGGAAGATGGCGGTTAGGATGTCAGAACAGAAAGGGGCCCCAATTTCGAAGCAGCAGCCCGGCCTCCAATTCCCTCAGAGGAATGGGGTCACTAATATCTGCAGGTCACTTCCCTTTTTTTTTTTTTTTGTGAGATGGAGTCTCACTCTGTCGACCGGGCTAGAGTGCAGTGGTGCGATCTCAGATCACTACAACCTCTGCTTCCCCGGTTCAAGCAATTCTCATGCCTCAGCCTCCCTAGTAGCTGGGATTACAGGCACGCGCCATCAGGCCTGGCTAATTTTTGTATTTTTAGTAGAGACGGGGTTTCACCATGTTGGTCAGTCTGGTCTCCAACTCCTGACCTCAAGTGATCCGCCTGTCTCAGCCTCCCAAAGTGCCGGGATTACAGGCGTGAACCACCATGCCCAGCCTGGATCACTTCTTTTGATTCTCTCTGTCCCGTCCACATCTTTTTTTTTTTTTTTTTTTTTTTTGAAACGGAGTTTTGCTGTTGTTGCCCAGGTTGGAGTGCAATGGCAGGTGATCTCGGCTCACTGCAATCTCCGCCTCCCGAGTTCAAGCGATTCTCCTGTCTCGGCCTCCCAAATAGCTGGGACTACATGCGCATGCCACCACACCTGGCTGATTTTTGTATTTTTTAAAGTAGTAACAGGGTTTTATCATACTGGTCAGGCTGGTCTTGAACTCCCGACCTCAGGTGATCCGTCCGCCTCGCCTTGGCCTCCCAGAGTGCGTCAGCCACCACGCCCAGCCCCATCCACGTCTTTCTATTCCAGCCCGGCTTCCTCCTCTCGCTTCTGTACCCTTTACCCAGCACTGGTCCGGCTCCTCCCCAGCTCATAGCACCTGCAGGGCTCCCCATGCCCCTTAAGACAGAATCCCAGCCTCTGGCCTGGCCCCGCACACCCCTCCGGCTTTGTCACCAGTTGTTCCTGTGAAATAACCCAGCTCTCCTCTCACCCGGGGCCCCGTCCTGTCCCCCAGCTCTGAAAGCCTTTCTCTACCCCTAACCGCCCCCGGCCCCGGCCAGCTCAGCGCGTCCTGCTCAGTCGCACCCCGCCGCTAGAGCCCGCTGTCTTTCCGCACCTCCCCAGGATTCGCAGATTCCCGACATTATCACTTCCACTCTGGGAAGGAGAAGGGAGCTTCAGACGATAATGTAGGGCCATCCCTTGGAAACCGCACCTTTATTCTCTGCCCAGAACAGAAGCGGTAATTCAGAGCAGGATTAGCGAGTGCAGGAGGGACGGAGCCGCCTCCCTGGGCCAGGGCAGCGCTCGGAGGTAAGACCGGCTGCTTGGGTTCTGCGAAGCCTCTGAGGAGCCCCAGGGTCTGAGGGAGCAGGCCCCACGGTGGAGACAGGAAAGTCGGGTGGCCACCGGCTGGGTGCGAGCCCTCTCTGCACCTTTACTGCCAGGGTGGTTCCTAGAAACTGCTGAGGGGAGGGAGGCAAGGAAGGACCTGGTGGCCCAGGGTGGAGAAGGGGAGGGAGGTGGTGGCGGTTGGAGCTCTAGAAACAGATCCACCTGGAAGGAAGTGGGGAGGGAGCTAAGGAGGGCGACTGGCTGGGGAGGGGGTCCTGGCTGCCGAGGGAGGGACCCTCCTCTCCTGGAGGTCCTGAGTTGGGGGTGCATCCCAGAGGGCACCAGAGACCCACGAGGGCACGGCGGGTCCACTTCCCAAATCCCCTGCTCTCTACCTGGGCGTGTGTGCACAGGTGTGCGTGTTGTAGGGTGGGAGAGGAGCCCCTCACCTGCTCTCACCTGGTCCTTTTGAAGGAATCCGAGACAGGGTGGCTTGGCAGGCAGCTCAGTGCTCCCTCTGGGTCTCTCTTTACTCAGGGCCAAAGAAACCCTGGCAGCATCCGTGACTGGCAAACCCCACCCAGGATTTACAAGGCTTTCCAGAGCAGGTGTGGCTGGGCTGTGGGTGGGAGGTGAGCCCGTAGTCCCTCCTCCTTCCCCAGTGCCTGCCAGGCAGTCCATCTTGTTATCTGCCCTTAGCTCCTCCACCTGCATAAGACACCCAAGTCTGGCCATAAGAGTCAGGGAGAGAGGCAGGTCAAGGTCACATCCCCCATCTGGGTCCCCTGGGGGTCTTCCTTGGGGAACTGTGGTAGGATGCCCTGAACAGAAACGGGCCCCCACTCTGCTTCCCTCCTCCAGGTGGCCAGGAAGGCCTCCAGGAAGGCAGCATGGAGGTGGGGGACAGAGTCCAGCTAGGCCAGGCTCTCGCTGACTCTGAGTGCCCTCAGAGTCCTATATTAATTAATTAATTAATTAATTAGTAGTAGTATTACTTTTTGAGAGAGTTTTGCTCTTGTTGCCCAGGCTGGAGTGCAATGGCGTGATCTCAGCTCACTGCAACTGCCGCCTCACAAGTTCAAGCAATTCTCCTGCCTCAGCTTCCCAAAGTGCTGGGATTACAGGTGTGAGCCACTGCACCCTGCCTATTTAAAAATTTTTTAAAAATAGAAATGGGCCCAGTGTGGTGACTCACGCCTGTAATCCCAGCACTTTGGGAGGCCGAGGCGGGCGGATCAACTGAGGTCAGGAGTTTGAGACCAGTCTGGCCAACATGGTGAAACCCTGTCTCTACTAAAAATGCAAAAATTAGCGGGGTGTGGTGGCGTGCACCTGTAATCTCAGCTACTTGGGAGGCTGAGGCAGGAGAATTGCTTGAACTTGGGAGGCAGAGGTTGCAGTAAGCTGAGATCACGCCATTGCACTCCAGCCTGGGAAACAAGAGCAAAACTCTGTCTCAAAAAAAAAAAAAAAAAGATGGATGAGGAATTTTACTGAGAGAAGAGGCAGGCACCACCAGAGCTCCCAGCAGTCCTAACAGGAGGAAATAAAAACCAGCAGCCGGGCGCGGTGGCTCAAGCCTGTAATCCCAGCACTTTGGGAGGCCGAGACCATCCTGGCTAACACTGTGAAACCCCGTCTCTACTAAAAAATACAAAAAACTAGCCGGGCGTGGTGGCCGGCGCCTGTAGTCCCAGCTACTCTGGAGGCTGAGGCAGGAGAATGGCGTGAACCCGGGAGGCGGAGCTTGCAGTGAGCTGAGATCCGGCCACTGCACTCCAGCCTGGGCGACAGAGCCAGACTTTGTCTCAAAAAAAAAAAAAAAAAAAAAAAAAAAAAACCCAGCAGCCACTCTCCAGCTTCAGCTCCAGCTTCAGCTGCTAAGCAGCAGGAGGTTAACTACCAGTTAAAAGTTTAAAGGTGGCCGGGCGCGGTGGCTCATGCCTGTAATCCCAGCACTTTGGGAGGCCGAGGCGGGTGGATCACAAGGTCAGGAGATTGAGACCATCGTGGCTAACACGGTGAAACCCCGTCGCTACTAAAAATACAAAAAAATTAGCCGGGCGTGGCGGCGGGCGCCTGTGGTCCCAGCTACTCGGGAGGCTGAGGCAGGAGAATGGCGGGAACCCGGGAGGCAGAGTTTGCAGTGAGCCGAGAGATTGCGCCACCGCACTCCAGCCTGGGCGACAGAGCGAGACTCCATCTCAAAAAAAAAAAAAAAAAAAAGGTTTAAAGGTTTAAAATTTAAAGGAGCTCCCTTAAAAAAAAAAAAAAATTCTGGCCGGGCGCGGTGGCTCAAGCCTGTAATCCCAGCACTTTGGGAGGCCGAGACGGGCGGATCGCGAGGTCAGGAGATCGAGACCATCCTGGCTAACACCGTGAAACCCCGTCTCTACTAAAAATACAAAAAACTAGCCGGGCGCGGTGGCGGGCGCCTGTAGTCCCAACTACTCGGGAGGCTGAGGCAGGAGAATGGCGTGAACCCGGGAGGCGGAGCTTGCAGTGAGCTGAGATCCGGCCACTGCACTCCAGCCTGGGCGACAGAGCGAGACTCCGTCTCAAAAAAAAAAAAAAAAAAAAAAAAAAAAAAAAAATTCAGATCAAGCTTCTCACTCTAACCACCAGTTTGCAGAAAACAGGAGGATAAAGTTGCCAGTGAAACGACACCATGAGGCAGCAATCAGCCCAGTCCAGAATGTGAGCCCGTCTACAGGACAAATGACATATTTCCCTGTGATTCAGCAACAAGGAAAAAAGAAACAGGGTGGGGTGGGGGAGTAGGGAAGTAAGCTGTCATAAAATACACAAAACAGATTTGGGGCTCAGAGGCTTAAAAACAGACTTTCCACCTCCATGAATGTCCCACAGATGTTCCAAAGTCATGGGAATGAGCTGGGCGCGGTGGCTCACGCCTGTAATCCCAACACTTTGGGAGGCCGAGGCAGGAGGATCACCTGAGGTCAGGAGTTTGAGACCAGCCTAGCCAACATTTTTTTGTTTTTGTTTTTGTTTTTAGTGAAATTCCATCTCTACTAAAAATACAAAATTAGCTGGGCATGGTCGTGCACGCCTGTGATCCCAGCTACTCAGGAGGCTAAGGGAGGAGAATCCTTGAACCTGGGAGGCAGAGGTTGCAGTGAGCCTAGATGGTGCCACTGCACTCCAGCCTGGGTGACAGAGCAAGACTCTGTCTCAAAACTAAAACAAAGTCCTGAGAATGCAGGACAAACCTTCATCGCATAACTTTTATTGTCGCTGACCCCAGCCGCCTAAACGCTTTGGTAGCATCCTAGGACATCCACTGTGACAACTAAAAACAACCCCCACAGATTCCCAAAACTCCCCCAGGGGGACAGCACTCCAGAATTCAGGACTGCTGCCCTAAACCCTCTGTTTTCCATTTCAGCTTTCCATTACAGGTGCATGCCCCCATGCTTGGCCACCACGGCCAATTTCAAGCTACCAATATGAGATCATTGAACATGGAAGTGGAAAGAAATGCACAGTACTACATTGTTCTATAGTAAGCCTCCTTACTATGGTAAACACTTACCAGCCAGTTCTCTGGAGAAAATAACACACTGCATGGTAGTATCTGCTAATTTGTGTGCCAATGTATATGCTCACTGCAACCTCCGCCTCCTGGGATCAAGTGATTCTCCTGCCTTGGCTTCCTGAGTAGCTGGGACTACAGGTGCCTGCCACCACACTCAGCTAATTTTGTATTTTTTTGGTAGAGATGGGGTCTCACTATGTTACCCAGGCTGGCCTTGAACTCCTGAGCTCAGTGATCCTCCTACCTCAGCCTCCCAAAGTGCTGGGATTACAGGTGTGAACCATCTTGCCTGGTCTATTTACATTTATTATGTCTGTGTAATAGACTTACTATAGAACAATGTAATACTGTGCATTTCTTTCCAATTGCATCTTCAATGATCTCATATTGGTAGCTTGAAATTGACCGTGGTGGCCAGGCATGGGGGCATGCACCTGTAATCCCAGCTACTCAGGAGGCTGAGGCAGGAGCATAGCTTGAAGCCAGAAGTTAAGTACCAGCCTTGGCAACATAGCAAGACCTTGTCTCTCTACAAAAAATAAAGAAAATTAGCCAGACGTGGTGGCACATGCCTGTAGTCCCAGCTACTTGGGAGGCTGAGGCAAGAGGAGCCCAGGAGGTCCGGAGTCAGCTATGATCCTCACACTGCACTCCAGCCTGAGTGACAGAGAAAGACCCTGCCTCTGAAAAATTAAAAAATAAATCTGGGCCGGGCGCGGTGGCTCACGCCTGTAATCCCAGCACTTTGGGAGGCGGAGACGGGCGGATCACAAGGTCGGGAGATCGAGACCACGGTGAAACCCCGTCTCTACTAAAAATACAAAAAATCAGCCGGGCGTGGTGGCAGGCGCCTGTAGTCCCAGCCACTCAGGAGGCTGAGGCAGGAGAATGGCGTGACCCCAGGAGGCGGAGCTTGCAGTGAGCTGAGATCGTGCCACTGCACTCCAGCCTGGGCAACAGAGCAAGACTCTGTCTCAAAAAAAAAAAAAAAAAAATCTGGGTACAGTGGTTCACGCCTGTAATCCCAGCACTTTGGGAAGCCGAGGCAGGCGGACTGCTTGAGACCAGGAGTTTGAGACCAGCCTGGGCTAACATGCCGTAACCCAGTCTCTACTAAAAATACAAAAATTACCTGGGTGTGGTGTACACACCTGTAGTCCCAGCTACTTGGGAAGCTGAGGCACGAGAATCGCTTGAACCTGGGAGATGGAGGTTGCAGTGAGCCGAGATCACGCCACTGTACTCCAGCCTGGATGACACAATGAGACTCCGTCTCAAGAAAAAAAAAAAAGTTTATTCAAACACAAATATGTGAGGGTGGCTGTCCAGGGACACAGGAACAGGAATTACATACGCCTCTAATCCCAGTACTTTGGGAGGCTGAGGCGGGCGGATCACGAGGTCAGGAGATGGAGACCATTCTGGCTAACACGGTGAAAGCCCGTCTCTACTAAATATCTTTTAAAAAATTTTTAAATTAGCTGGGCGTAGTGATGGGCGCCTGCAGTCCCAGCTACTCAGGAGGCTGAGGCAGGAGAATGGTGTGAACTCACGAGTTGGAGCTTGCAGTGAGCTGAGATCGCGCCACTGTACTCTAGCCTGGGCGACAGAGTGAGCCTCCGTCTAAAAAAAAAAAAAAAGATTGCTCACTACTGACTACTACTACTGAGGGATTTCTTAATATTCTACTGTAAAGAGGTAACAATTACAAGGGTCGGCCTCCAATGTCATGTAATCTAGGTTTGAATGCAGAATAGAGTATCTGATTAATGTATAACATCTCAATACAAAGGTCAGGAAGCAACAGTCATACACCAGAGAAAAAACAGCTGTGGCTGGGCATGGTGCCTCACCTCATGCCTATAATCCCACCACTCTGGGAAGCCGAGATGGAAGGAACACTTGAGCTCAGGAGTGCAAGTCCAGCCTGGGCAACCTAGTGAGACCTCATCTCTACTACAAACAAAAAAATCAGCCAAGCATAATGGTGCACACCTGTGGTCCCAGCTACTTGGGAGGCTGAGGCTGGAGGATCACTTGAGTTTAGGAGGTCAAGGCTACAATGAGCTGTGATTGTGCCACTGCACTTCGGCCTGGGTGACAGTCAGACCCTGTGCCAAAAAAAAAAAAAAAATTAGCCACGTGTGATGGTGTGTGCCTGTAGTCCCAGCTACTCGGCTGAGGCAGGAGAATCACGTGAACCCAGGAGGCAGAGGCTGCAGTGAGCCAAGATCATGCAATTGTACTCCAGCCCGGGCGACAGTGTGAGACTCTGTCTCAAAAACTAAAAAAAAAAAAAGGAAAATGAAAAAGATAAACAGTTTCCAGAGCTTAACTTTTTCCCTTGGTAAAATGCATTTGGAAAGTCCTGAAATTTTATTTTCTTTTTATGCCGTCCTGCACTTCCCTAAGCCACAATTTCCGTGTCTTGCTTTGACTTGACTTTGCTCTCCTAAGACACCATGGCTCAGAAGGCAAACGAGAGGCTCAAGGTCACAAGGAGAAGGTGGGAAGGACACAGAGGCAGGTTTTTGTTTGTTTTTGTGAGACAGAGTCTTGCTCTGCAGTCCAGGCTGGAGTGCAGTGGCGCGATCTCAGCTCACTGCAACCTCCACCTCCCAGATTCTCCTGCCTCAGCCTCCCGAGTAGCTGGGATTACAGGCACCCTCCACCACACCCAGCTAATTTTTTGTATCTTTAGTAAAGATGGGGTTTCACCATGTTAGTCAGGCTGGTCTCGATCTCCTGACCTCAGGTAATTCACCCGCCTCCGCCTCCCAAAGTGCTGGGATTACAGGCGTGCACCACCATGCCGGCTAATTTTTGTATTTTTTAGTAGAGACAGATTTCGCCATGTTGGCCAGGCTGGTCTTGAACTCCTAACCTGAGGTAATCCACCCGCCTCAGCCTCCCAAAGTGCTGGGATTACAGGTGTGAACTACTGTGCCTGGCCCAAGGGCAGTAATCCTGATGTTGTTATTTATGGCCATAAAATATCAACAACCTTGACCCTAGAGGAAGCCAAAACATTTCACCCCAAAATAACACTTTGACATATATATATATATATATATAGATATATATATATATATATATTTTTTTTTTTTTAGACGGAGTCTCACTCTGTCGCCCAGGCTGGAGTGCAGTGGCGCAATCTCCGCTCACTGCAAGCTCCATCTCCCGGGTTCACGCCATTCTCCTGCCTCAGCCTTCCGAGTGAGTAGCTGGGACTACAGGTGCCCGCCACACCTGGCTAATTTTTCGTATTTTTAGTAGAGACAGGGTTTCACTGTGTTAGCCAGGATGGTCTCGACCTCCTGACCTTGTGATCTGCCTACCTCGGCTTCCCAAAGTGCTGGGATTACAGATGTGAGTCACCACGCCCGGCCTTCTTCTTCTTTTTTTTTTTTTTTTTGTGAGATGGAGTCTCACTCTTTCAGCAGGCTGAAGTGCAGTGGTGCGATCTTGGCTCACTGCAACCTTCACCTCCCGGGTTCAAGTGATTCTGCTGCCTCAGCTTCCCGAGTAGCTGGGATTATAGGTATGTGCCACCACGCCCAACTAATTTTTGTATTTTTAGTAGAGACGGGGTTTCACCATGTTGGCCAGGATGATCTTGATCCCTTGACCTCATGATCCACTCACGTTGGCCTCTCAAAGTGCTAGGATTACAGGCAAGAGTCACTGCATCCTGCCTCTTTGATATGTTTCAAGAGAGCTATTCAGAGGAGCTGCAAGCAACAGAATAGCTGAATAAGATCTTGTGGCGAGATCTGCATCATGGAGCAATTCTGCATTGGTGAAATAAACAGCCAGGCTTTCTGTGGTGCATCCACACTTGTCTGGATGTAGGAAGGACTGGCTTGAAAGACAGAGACAGTCTGAGAGTCTGACACCTTTGGGGCTCTGATAGAAACTTACTTTTTCTGGTGCTGGGCACAGTGGCTCACGCCTGTAATCCCAGCACTTTGAGAGGCAGAGGTGGGCGGATCACGAGGTCAGGAGATCGAGACCATCCTGGCTAACATGGTGAAATCCTCTCTCTACTAAAAATACAAAAAATCAGCCAGGCGTGGTGGTGGGCACCTGTAGTCCCAGCTTCTCGGGAGGCTGAGGCAGGAGAAAGGCGTGAACCCAGGAAGTGGAGTTTGCAGTGAGCTGAGATCGCGCCACTGCACTCCAGCCTGGGCAACACAGCAAGACTCATCTCAAAAAAAAAAAAAAAAGAAAAGAAAAGAAAAAGAAACTTACTCTTTCTGGATGGGCGGGGTGAGGTGGCTCACACCTATAATCCCAGCACTTTGGGAGGCCAAGGCAGTGAATTATTTGAGGACTGGAGTTTGAGAGTGGCCTGAGCAACATGGTGAAACCCCATCTCTACAAAAAATGCAAAAATTAGCCGGGCGTAGTGGTGCACATCTGTAATCCCATCTATTCAGGAGGCTGAGGAATGAGAATCACTTGAGCCCAAGAGGCAGAAGTTGCAGTGAGCTGAGATCACACCACTGTACTCCAGCCTGGGTGACAGAGCAAGACTCTGTCTCAAAACAATTTTTAAAAAGGCCTGACGCAGTGGTTCATGCCTGTAATCCCAGCACTTTGGGAGGCCGAGGCAGGAGGATCATCTGAGGTCAGGAGTTCAAGACCAGCCTGGCTAACACGGTGAAACTCTGTCTCTACTAAAAATACAAAAAATTAACCAGGCTTGGTGGCGTGCACCTGTAATCCCAGCTACTTGGGAGGGTGAGGCAGGAGAATTGCTTGAACTCAGGAGGGGTGGCTGTAGTGAGCTGAAATCATGCCACTGTACTTCAGTTTGGGCAACAAGAGAGAAACTCCATCTCCAAAAAAAAAAGAAAAGAAAAGAAACTTAAATTTATTCTTTCTGAGAGCCCCTACCCGTGAGGGTTTCATCTGCATTAAAAGACTGCCCTCCTTAGCCAGGCCTTCTTTCTCTCTTGCATAACCTGTGTCGCCAGTCTCCAAGCCCTGATTCTTCCTTAACCTCAAAGTGATATAAAAACTTCGCCAGGCATGGTGGCTCAGCCAGGTGCAGTGGTTCACACCTGTAATCCCAGCACTTTGGGAGGTTGAGGCGGGCAGATCACTTGAGGTCAGGAGTTCAAAACCAGCCTGATCAACATGGAGAAATCCCGTCTCTACTAAAAAATACAAAATTAGCTGGGCATGGTGGCACATGCCTGTAATCTCAGCTATTCAGGAGGCTGAGGCGGGAGAATTGCTTGAACCCGGGAGGCAGAGGTTGCAGTGAGCTGAGATGGTGCCATTGCACTCCAGCCTGGGCAACAAGAGCGAAACTCCGTCTCAAAAACCAACTTTAGCCATCTGGCCCTTTCTCTGTGTTTGTGTATTTTCTGTGAGTCCCATGGGCACATAATAAAATGTGTACTCCTTTCTCCTGCTACCTGGCTATTATTAGTTTGATTTATATAGACGCAAATGTTTTAACCTCCAGGGGAAACATTTTAACTTCCCTACAGTTCTGGCACAGTGAGCAGGATGCAAATCAAATCGCTCTGTTTCGGAGTCTACAGATGGTTTTCTGGGACAAATGATAGCCAGCAGAAAAAGGTAAGATTTCTTACCCAAAGTCAGCACCTTGGGTCTCTGCCTGTGTGACCCAGTCCAGTAAAGGTGGTAAAAGTCTTTGTCTTTTTCCCTTTCCAAAATTGGATTAATGGGAAAAAACGTATGTGAACCAGTTTGCTTATAAAATAAATTGGTGGGCTGGGCACGGTGGCTCATGCCTGTAATCCCAGCGCTTTGGGAGGCTGGGGCTGAAGGATTGCTTGAGACCAGGAGTTCAAGAGCACCCTGAACAACATAGCAAGAGCCATCTCTGCCAAAATTTTATTATTTATTTATTTAATTTATTTTTATTCCAAGACAGAGTTTCACTCTTGTTGCCCAGGCTGGAATACAATGGCACGATCTTGGCTCACTGAAACTTCTGCTACCCAGGTTCTAGCAATTCTCCTGCCTCGGCCTCCCAAGTAGCTGGGATTACAGGCATGTGCCACCACGCCTGGCTAATTTTTGCATTTTTAGTAGAGATGGAGTTTTACCAAGTTGGTCAGGCTGGTCTCGAACTCCTGACCTCACATGATCCTCCTGTCCCGGCCTCCCAAAGTGCTGGGATTACAGGCGTGAGCCACCACACCAAGCCTTCTAAAAATTTGGAAAATAGCCAGGCGTGGTGGTGTATGCCTGTGGTCCCAGCTACTTTGGAGGCCAAGGTGGGAAGATCACTTGAGCCCAGGAGATAGAGGCTGCCGTGAGTCACGATGGTGCCACTGCACTCCAGCCTGAGCGACAGAGCAAGACCTTATCTCAAAAAAAGAAAAAAAAGACTTGTTTCCCCATCTACCTCTACTCTTTCTTCCTTTTGTCTCCTTCAATAGCACATGAAGAGACTTAAAAGAGACTTTTAGTGATTCTGAGATCCCCTGAGCCCAGCCAAAGCACCACAGACCTCCTTTTTGGGGTCTTCTGTCTTCCTCATGGAGCCCCAAGAGTCGAGGGTGGGGTCTAATCCTCTGCTCTCTTTTGCACTAAACTCCCTGATCTCTTTGGCTTTTGAAGGTCCAAGAGTTACTTTCTTCTCTTTTTTTTTGAAAGGGAGTCTTGCTCTTGTTGCCCAGGCTGGAGTGCAATGGCGCGATCTCGGCTCACCACAACCTCCGCCTCCTGGGTTCAAGCGATTCTCCTACCTCAGCCCACCGAGTAGTTAGGATTACAGGCATGCGCCACCATGCCTGGCTAATTTTGTATTTTTAGTAGAGACAGGGTTTCTCCATGTTGGTCAGGCTGGTCTCGAACTCCCGACCTCAGGTGATCCACCTGCCTCGGCCTCCCAAAGTGCTGGGATTACAGACCGCACCTTGCCGGGCCCACAAGGGTTACTTTCTAAAGAAAGAAAACACTTGACTTTTTGTCATGGGATAACTAAGTAGTTACTGGCAATAGCTAAAATTTTGAAGATAATTGACAAGGTTGGAATTAATCGTTACTACCACTGGGGGCAAATTCTATCCTCCTCATTTCTTCATGCATTTAGATAAGACTCAGATTTCTGACTGAGCCAAGCAGAACTGACAGTAAAGTGTGCCTTGCAGCCCAGGCTGAGTGTGGGAGCTTTTGACAGCCTGTCCCTGGGGCATTTCCCTCTTGGGCTTTGCCACTGGTCTAAGGGATCAGGGATTCAGCCTAGGAATGGGATCCTTGATTTCCGGGATCCAGGAGCTCCGCCTTCCAGCTGTGCCTGCTTTTTATATAGGTGAGGCTTAGGCCAGTCCTGGAAACTCCATGTGCTTTCTCGGCTTTTTCTGTAAATGGACTCAGTAATCCAGTTAAAAATCAGAAAGTAGGGCCGGGCACGGTGGCTCACGCCTGTAATCTTCAGCACTTTGGGAGAGGGTGAGGTTCCCCCCCCCCCCCAGAGGCGGGCGGATCACCTGAGGTCTGGAGTTCAGACCAGCCTGATTAACACAGAGAAACACCCCCTGCTCCCCCTCCACTGCCCCATCTCTACTAAAAATGCAAAATCAGCCAGGCGTGGTGGCGGGCGACTGTAATCTTAGCTACTCAGGAGGCTGAGGCAGGAGAATCACTTGAACCCGGGAGATGGAGGTTGTGGTGAGCCGAGATCACGCCATTGCACTGCAGGCTGGGTGACAAGAGCTAAACTCTGTCTCAAAAAAAGAAAAGAAAACCAGAAAGTAGGCCAGCACGCCTATAATCGCAATACTTTGAGGGCTGGAGGTGGGAGGATCTCTTGAGATCAGGTGTTTGAGATCAGACTGGGCAACAGAGGGAGAACCAATCTCAAAAACAAAAAAAGAACTTATATTCTTTCTTTCTGCCTTGAGATATAAATCGATATCCTGTTTCCTTTAAAATTTGGCTGGGCCTGATGGCTCACGCCTGTCATCCCAGCGCTTTGGGAGGCCGAGGAGGGCGGATCCCTCGAGGTCAGGAATTTGAGACTAGCCTGGGAAACATGGCGAACCCCATCTCTACTAAAAACACAAAAATTAGCCAGGCATGTGGAGCACGCCTGTAAATCCCAGCTACTCAGATGGCTGAGGCACAAGAATCTCTTGAGGCCAGGAGGCAGAGGTTGCAGTGAGCTGAGATCGAGCCATTGCACTCCAGCTTGGGTGACAGAGCAAGACTCTGTCTAAAAAATAAATAAATAGGCTGGGTGCGGTGACTCACGCCTGTAACCCAGCACTTTGGGAGGCTGAGGCAAGAGGATCCCTTAAACCCAGGAGTTCAAGACCAGCCTGGGCAACATAGTGAGACCCCCGTCTCCACAAAAAAATATAAAAATTAGCCAAGTGTGGTGGTGAGTGCCTGTGGTCCCAGCTACTTGGGAGGCTGAGACGGGAGGATCACTTGAGTCCGGAAGGCAGAGGTTGCAGTGAGTTGTGTTTGTACCATTGTACTCCAACCTGGGTGACACAGTGAGACTGTCTCGAAAATAAACACATAAATATTATAATAGTGTATATATAGAAACCTCATCTCTGGCACTTGGTATCGGCATTGCAGATGAAGTACGGGAGATGACTGATATTCAGTAATGATGCTGGGAGATTTGGTTTTCCATATAAAAATATACACATTTAATATATTTATACACACACACACACCATCTAGGTTTGTGTAAATATACTCTATGATGTTCATACAACATGAAATTGCCTAATAACACATTTCTCAGAACACATCTCTATTGTTAAGTGACCCATGACCATATTGTTGAATGACTCAAAGTATTTGCAGAATTTTACTGGGACAATGTCCATTAAATAATCTCCAGGACCACTGGCCTTGTGCCAAGGACACTGAAACCTTTAGTCTCTAAGCTGCTTTCCTGCTGAGCCATGGGGTTCTCTTTTTGCTCCGTGTTTGTGCAATCCATTCAATTAATACGCATTAGATGCTGTATGTTTCCTGGGTTGCTCTAAGAAGGTAACACACAACTGGGTCCCTCAAATCAAAAGAAAATCATGCTCCTTTAGTGTTTTTTTTTTTATTTGAGACAGGGTCTCGCTCTGTCTCCCAGGTTGGAGTGATCTTGGCTCAGTGCAGCCTCTGCCTCCTGTTCAAGCAATTCTCCCACCTCAGCCTCCCAAGCAGCTGCGATTATAGGCATACACCATCATGCCCAGCTAATTTTTGTGATTTTTTTTTTTTTTGAGACGGAGTCTTGCTCTGTTGCCCAGGCTGGAGTGCAGTGGCACGATCTCAGCTCACTGCAAGCTCCACCTCCCAGGTTCACACCATTCTTCTGCCTCAGCCTCCCGAGTAGCTGGGACTACAGGCGCCTGCCACCATGCTTGGCTAATTTTTTGTGTTTTCAGTAGAGATGGGGTTTCACCCTGTTAGCCAGGATGGTCTTGATCTCCTGACCTCATGATCCGCCCACCTCGGCCTCCCAGAATACTGGGATTACAGGCGTGAGCCACCCCACCCGGCCAATTT
This sequence comes from Macaca nemestrina, assembly GCF_043159975.1. Taxonomy (NCBI): domain Eukaryota; kingdom Metazoa; phylum Chordata; class Mammalia; order Primates; family Cercopithecidae; genus Macaca; species Macaca nemestrina. The sequence goes on along the minus strand of NC_092144.1, from coordinate 58,872,320 downwards.
TTATGTTTTTAGTAGAGATGGGGTTTTGCCGTGTTGGGCAGGCTGGCCTCAAACTTCTTACCTCAGGTGACCCACCCGCCTCGGCTTCCCAGTGCTGGGATTACAGGCGTGAGTCATCGCACCCAGCCCATTCTCCCTTAGTTCTGGAGACCCAGAGTTAATCTCTGCCTTCGTCATCATATGGCTTTCCTTTCTTGCATATCTGTGTGGTCACCCATCATAAAGGATTAGGGACACAACACACCCTACTCCAGTATAACCTGGACTTAACCAATTACACCTGCAGTTATATTACTGTCAACCACAAATAAAATTCTCTGTCCCCCAAGTAACTGAATGGACCCTCCCTCTAGACCAAGGGCATTCTAAAGTAAACCTGAAACACTAGTTCAGCCCAGGATGGGACTGGGTGGCTGGACATGCCTCATTAAACCCTCCTGCCATTGTAATTCAGGCACAGCTGACCAATGTTTAACATCAACACAGACCTTAAGACTGACCAGGGCCAGGCGTGGTGGCTCATACCTGTAATCCCCGCACTTTGGGAGGCCGAGGTGGGCGGATCTCTTGAGGTCAGGAGTTCCAGACCAGCCTGGATAATATGGTGAAACCCTGTCTCTACTAAACATACAAAAAATTAGCCAGGCATGGTGGTGTGCTCCTGTTATCTCATCTACTCAGGAGGCTGAGGCAGGAGAATCACTTGAACCCGGGAGGCGGAGGTTGCAGTGAACCGAGATCGCGCCACTGCACTCCAGCCTGGGTGACGGACTGAAGTCCTGCTTGGGGCTAGGACTTTAATATATGAACTTGGCCAAGGGAGGCTGGGTGCAGTGACTCACGCCTGTAATCCCAACACTTTGGGAGGCAGAGGCGGGCGGATAACCTAAGGTCAGGAGTTCGAGACCAGCCTGGCCAAAATGGTAAGACCCCCCCCCCCCCGTCTCTACTAAAAATACAAAAATTAGTAGGGAGTGGTGGTGGGTGCCTGTAATCCCAGCTACTCAGGAGCCTGAGGCAGGAGAATCACTTGAACCTGAGAGGCGGAGGTTGCAGTGGGCTGAGATCGTGTCACTGCTCTCTAGCCTGGGTGACAGTCTCCGTCTCAAAAAAATAAAACAAGGAAACTTGACCAGGGACTTGTCACAAATCAACCCAAAAGAAACACATGCTGTGCACTGGATGCTATCTGAGGTGCCGGGGTATGCAATCCCCTTCTTTAGGGGACTTAAGTGGCTCCTGTCCTGCTCGGCTTCCTTTTGTCCCCTTCGGGTGAGGGACAGAACGGGCTTTTAGGTGTCTGTCCAACTTCTGCTTTGGAATTTGCAAATGCAGGAAGAAACTCAGTAAATATTTATTGACGAATTAGTGTAACTTCTTGTTGGCAGCTTGCCAGCTTCTGCTTGGGCTTTTGTAATGTGAAAGCTGTTGGCTGGGCACAGTGGCTCACACCTGTAATCCCAGAAGTTTGGGAGGCAGAGGTGGGTGGATCACTTGAGGTCAGACCAGCCTGGCCAAAATGGCAAAATCCCATCTCTACTAAAAATACAAAAATTAGCTGGATGTGGCGGCAGGTGCCGATAATCCCACGTGGGAGGCTGAGGTGGGAGGATTGCTTGAACCCAGGAGGCGGAGGTTGCAGTGAACTGAGATGGCGCCCTGCACTCCAGCCTGGGCGTAACAGCCATCGCACTCAGCCCTCCTCCTGCTTTTTTTTTTTTTTTCCTTTGAGACAGAGTCTCATTGTGTCACTTGAGGTGCTCTTCCCTTACCCACTGAATATCCCCAGGAGATCATGTATCAGTTAAACTGCTATTTTGCCTCTTAGTGCACATGCTTGTACCCATTCACCCAACTCCCAAGAGCTTATTGGGAAGCTGCTCATCACCAGCTTTGGGGGTTTTCTTTTTCTTTTTCTTTTTTGAGACAGAGTTTCTCTCTTGTTGCCCAGGCTGGAGTGCCATGGCACGATCTCAGCTCACTGCAACCTCTGCCTCCCAGGTTTAAGCAATTCTCCTGCCTCAGCCTCCCGAGTAGCTGGGGTTACAGGCATGTGTCACCACGCCTGGCTAATTTTTGTATTTTTAGTAGAGATGGTGTTCCACCATGTTGGCCAGGCTGGTCTCGAACTCCTGACCTCAAGTGATCCACCAGTCTCAGCCTCCCAAAGTGCTGGGATTACAGGCATCAGCCACCACGCCCAGCCCTTCCCCCACATTCTTTCATGATAAGGCCCACTAACTCCAAAGCCAAAATTCCTAGTTGCCCAGAAAATCGAGTTCCCCTGTCCTTTAGTGCAGGGATGGCTTCGTCCCGGGATCTGAGTGCAAAATATCTGGGCTCTGTGCTACCAGTGCTGCCAGGAAGGAGAGGGCAAAACTGCATTTCCATTGTAAAGCGATGCCAATGTTCGGCGTGCTGCATACATGTCAGCAGCCAACGCCTCCCACGCGGTCACAAGGCACTGGCTCTAAGCGAATTTGCTTAGCTCCTACCAGCTGCTCCCGGTGTTTAGTTCTGAGGTTTGTGCATTTTGTGGTTGATATACTAAGGCACAGAGGTTGAGTCAATTGTCCAAACTCACTCAGCTGTGAAGTAGATAAGCCTGGATCCAAACTGTGTGAGGGACCGTGAGTCCATGCCCCGCACGCCCCACTCACTGCCCCTTGGGTCAGAGGATGAGGGCCAGGCACATGCAGGGCTAGCTAGAGGCCATTCTGTCCAGCCTGTCCAAGGTCAGCCGCAATGCCCACCCACTCTGGCAGGAAGACCGCTTGCGGCCTAAAGACCATGTTGAAGGGGGAGTTGGGCAGGGTGAAGTTGGCCAGGTAGACGGTGTCCCCACCTGCGAGGTAGGCGGCCCAGACCCCGAAGGTGCCCACAGTGATGATGGTGTGGTTGCACTGTGTGAGCAGCGCGAAGTCCTTGGCAGGTGAGCCCTGGAGGCCATTGCCAGCGAACACCACGTCCCCAACGGAGTTGTTGATGCTGTCCCGGCACCAGGCCATGTCATCGCTGGTGACCACAAAGACCGGGAGGCGGCAGCGGGCCCGGAACCAGTCCAGGGCCCGCTGCAGGTAGCCCCGGTCGGCCAGCACCCCCTTCCATACACGCGGCATGACATGGACATAGTCCCCCCGGCGCACATGGACCCCCACGAAGGTCGCCTGCCCTGCCCACTTGGCCTGCAGGCCCCGCAGGAACTTCTGGGCCTCCTCACGCACGTGGTCATGCAGGGTGAATTCCTGGAGGATCTCGTGGCGGAGGTGGTGGTAGAAGGTCCAGGAGCAGGGGTAGCCCGTGAGGCGGACATAGCGCCCAGGGATGTGGCGGTACTTCTCCTCCATCCAGTTGTTCAGGTGGTAGTTCTGCCAGGGGATCCTGCTGGCCGTGGCGCTGTGCAGCACTGGCAGGGTGATTCTGAAGATGGGGGCCAGGGTGCTATGCATCTGGACTGGGATGAAGGCAGGCCGCCCGTTCATCTTGGCCAGGGCATACAGCGTGGCGTACTCACCCATCTGGTTCCCCAGGCGGCCCTTGGAGTTGATAGTGAACAGCCCCTCTCGGGGGAGGTGTCTCGGTGCCAGGACCACATGGGCTGAGTATGCCCAGGGCGCGGGCACCAGAGCCAGGCGCTGGTGGCAGTGAAAGATGGTGGACACTACAAAAATGGCAAAGAGGAAGTAGAAGGTGGAGAAGGAAGGGCAGGTGGTCCAGAATCCCTTGATGGCTGCGGGAAGGAGAGAGGACATGGTCAGGAGGGAGGGCTGGGGGGACAGCAGTCTCTTCACCCACCCCCTGCCAAAGTCATTCATTCACTCAATCCATCCAGGCCTCTGTCCTGAGTGCCACAGGGCATGGGAGGCCTCAGAGCACAGACCCTGAGTCTTCCCACCCGAGACTGGGTTCCAGCTGGAATTCCCAGGCTTACCAGCACCTTACAACTTCAGCCAAGTTACTGCACCTCGCTGAGCACAGTGGCTTGTTCCTGTAATCCTGGCACTTCGGGAGGCTGAGATGGGAGGATCACTTGAGCCCGAGTTCAAGACCAACTTGGGCAAAAAAGGTAAGAACCTATCTTTATAAAAAAAAAAAAAAGTGTTTTAAATTAATCAAGCGTGATGGCACGCACCTGTGGTCCCAGCTACTTGGGAGGCTGAGGTGGGAGGATTGCTTGAGCCCAGGAGGTTGAGGCTGCAGTCAACTGTGATTGTGCCCCTGCACTCCAGCCTAGGCAACAGAGCAAGACCCTGTCTCAAAAACAAGAAGTTACTGAGTCTCTCTGAGTCTGTTTCCTCACCTGTTAAATGCGTATGAGTATACGGAACCATTGGAAAGTGTCAATATTCAACCTGATTTTACCTACACTTACGGCCATTTCTTTTACTTTTACTTTTTTTTTCTGGCGATGGAGTCTTGCTCTGTCACCCAGGCTGAAGTGCAGTGGCGTGAACTCGGCTCACTGCAACCTCCACCTCCCGGGTTCAAGCGATTCTCCTGCCCCAGCCTCCTGAGTAGCTGGGATTATATTTATGCACCGCCACACCTGGCTAATTTTTGTATTTTTAGTAGTGACAGGGTTTCACCATGGTGGCCAGGCTGGTCTTGAACTCTTGACCTTGTGATCCATCCGCCTCAGCCTCCCAAAGTGGTGGGATTACAGGCATGAGCCATCGTGCCCGGACTACTCATGGCCATTTCTATGGTTCTACCTCACAGAACTACCTCACGGGGTTGCATGAAGATTAAATGTGATGATTTTGTAAAGCAGTGCCTCGCACGCAGGAAATGCCCTGTACATGTTGGAAAATCAATGCCTGCAGTGGCCAGGCAGGTGCAGTGGCTCACACCTGTAATCCCAGCACTTTGGGAGGCCGAGGCAGACGGATCACCTGAGGTTAGGAGTTCGAGACCAGCCTGGCCAACATGGCGAAACCCCATCTCTACTAAAAATACAAAAATTAGGCCGGGCGCGGTGGCTCAAGCCTGTAATCCCAGCACTTTGGGAGGCTGAGACGGGCGGATCACTAGGTCAGGAGATCGAGACCATCCTGGCTAACACGGTGAAACCCCGTCTCTACTAAAAAAATACAAAAAACTAGCCGGGCGAGGTGGCGGGCGCCTGTAGTCCCAGCTACTCAGGAGGCTGAGACAGGAGAATGGCCCGAACCCGGGAGGCAGAGCTTGCAGTGAGCGGAGATCCGGCCACTGCACTCCAGCCTGGGCGACAGAGCAAGACTCCGTCTCAAAAAATAAATAAATAAATAAATAAATAAATACAAATACAAAAATTAGCCGGGCGTGGTGGTGGGTGCCTGTAATCCCAGCTACTCAGGAGGCTGAGGCAGGAGAATCACTTGAACCCAGGAGGTGGAGATTGTAGTGAGCCGAGATTGTGCCACTGCACTCCAGCCTGGGTGACAGAGCGAGACTGTTTAAAAAAAATAACATAAATAAAATCAATACTTGCAGAGTATCTATTACATGCCAGGCACGGTGCTCGGGGCCAGGAAGCCAGCAGAGAACAAAACAGGTAAGAATCTTTGGTGCCCATGCAGAGGGAAAGAGCACAGGCGGGCCCAAGTTAATGGACAAGCTCTGCCTTCTGTAGGCTGGTGACCTGGAGGTGTTATTTAACTCCTCCTCTCCTCCTCCATGAAATGGGGCTGCCACACTCCTGCACTGGTAAGTGCTAAGCGTCTCCTGATACTATTAGTGGGTGTGGTAGGTTCAAGCCGACCACAGACTCCTGGACTCCCTTTCCCTTGAATCTGGGCAAGCTCATGACTGCCTTGACCAGTTTAATATGGTGCAAGTGAAATTGTGTCCGTTTCTGGCCCAGGACTTAAGGTACTAACAGCTTTTACTTCTTGCCTTGAGAATGTTCTCTCTGCGCTATCATGTCTGGCTGGAGAGTTCAGCTTTTGTTTTTTGAGACAGGTTCTCACTCTGTCACCTAGGATGGAGTGCCAGTGGTCTGATCACAGCTGGGCTCAAGGGATCCTTCCACCTCAGCCTCCCCAGTAGCTGGGACCACAGGCATGTGCCACCATGCCCAGCTCTCATTTTTTGTAGAGATGGGGTCTCACTATGTTTCCCAGGCTGGTCTTGAACTCCTGGGCTCAAGCAATCCTCCTGCCTTGGCCTCCCAAAGTGCTGGGATTATAGACATGGGCCAGTTTTAGCTTTTGTATGTAGGGCTATGATTATTTATTTATTTATTTTACTTTATTTTATTTTTTGTGATGGAGTTTTTGCTCTGTTGCCCTGGCTGGAGTGCAATGGCACAATCTCGGCTCATTGCAACCTCTGCCTCCTGGGTTCAAGTGATTCTCCTGCATCAGCCTCCCAAGTAGCTGGGACTACAGGCACCCACCACCATGCCCAGCTAATTTTTGTACTTTTAGTAGAGACAAAGTTTCACCGTGTTGGCCAGGCTGGTCTTGAACACTTGACCTCAGGTGATCCACCCACCTCAGCCTCCCAAAGTGCTGAGATTACAGGCGTGAGCCACCACACCCGGCCAGCTCTTTTTTGGGCAACCACTTTGAGATATAATTCATATACCATACCATTCACCCACTTAAAGTATAATTCATATACCATACCATTCATCCACTTAAAGTGTGCAATTTAATGGCTTTTAGTATATTTACAGAGCTATGCAACCAGCACAATTTTTGAATATTTGCATAATCCCCCACAAAAAAAAACCCAACACCCTTTAGCCATCTCCCCACAATCTTCCCTGCCCCTTGTCCCCCCACCAACTAATCTCCTGTCTCTATGAATTTGCCCATTCTCTATTTTTCATGTGACTGTAATCACACACTCCATGGCCTTCTGAGTCTGGCTTCCTCACTTGGCACCGTGTTTTCAAGGTCCATCCACGCTGTAGCACGTGTCACAGCCTCACATCTTTTATTTTTCTTTTCTTTTTCTTTTTTTTTTTTTTTTTTGAGACAGTGTCTCACTCTGTTGCTCAGGCTGGAGTGCAGTAGCGCGATCTCGGCTCACTACAACTTCCACCTCCTGCATTCAAGTGATTCTCCTGTGTCGGCCTCCCGAGTAGCTGGGACTACAGGTACAGCCACCACGCCCAGAAAACTGCCTCACTCCTTTCAAAGCTGCAAGTCCCATTGTTGGGGTAGACCACAATTTATTCACTCATCAGGTGACAGGCACTGGATTGTTTCCAGTTTTCGGCTGTTGTGAATAGTGCCGCCATGAACCTGCGTGCTGGGTCACAGGGTGAACTCTACATTGAATCGTTTCGGGAGCTGCCAGGTGGCTGCCCCAGTTTCTGTTTCCACCAGCAGCACGGGAAGGCCCCATTTCCCGGCCTCGCTCGCCATCGTGTTTGGTTGTGGTGGGTGTGCAGGGCCATCTCACCATGGGGCCCGCGGTCCTGGTCCTCGCAATGGGATGGATAGTCCCTTCTCCGGGGGCTGCTCTTCCCGAGTCTCCTCCAGCTCTCCCCAGGGCTCCCAAAAGGTCCTCTGCTCCCAGCCTCTACCATGTCCTGATCGGCTTTCTCTTTTCCCCTTGTCCACACCTCTGACCAATGTCCTATGGTTTCCCTGTGGCCACTCCAATGGCTACAACTCAGCAGTCATCCCCTCACCCCCTCCCACCCCATTTCTGCGGAAGCCCTGGTTGGCATGGGCTCACCCCCAAAACTTCTGGCTTCTGCCTCACCCCTCCCGGCTCCCCATCTTTCCCTCCACCTGTCCCCTTAAACATCGGGGTCCTGCAGGCCTCCTCAGCTCTCACCCTCCTCAGCTCTCATCCTCCTCTATTAGTTCCTCTGACCCTTTTGAGAAGCCTGAACACTCTGGGCCCTCCTTGAAAGTCTTGTGTGGGTCCCCAACAAGGCCAGCTGGCCTAAGGCCTAAGATAAATGCCTCTGGCGCTGCTTTAGTTTCCAAAAAGTGAATTAAATCTGCCCGAGCCCTTTTTCACTGAGCTGGTAAAAACTGTGTCCCAAACATGATCTTGCCACCCATTCAACTCAGGGTCCTGCCCCATGGAGAAGGAGCTGAGCTCTGAACCCAGCTGGAGCCCCAGGGCAGGTCCCAAGGCTAGGGCTGGGGTCAGGGGGGTGCAGGGCAGGGACGGAGCCTGGGGTACTGGCCAAGGGAAACCAGCTCAAGACAAGGGTGTCCCCCGTGGGGTCCATCTTCATGTTGTGTGATTCGTGCAGTTGCGTTGAGACAGGCCCTACACTTGCTTTAATGATCTGGCGTCGCCATCTTAAAGTCCTTCATAAATTCTTTTTTTTTTTTTTTTTTTTTTGAGACGGAGTCTTGCTCTGTCGCCCAAGCTGGAGTGCAGTGGCGCGATCCTGGCTCACTGCAAGCTCCGCCTCCTGGGTTCACGCCATTCTCCTGCCCCAGCCTCCCGAGTAGCTGGGACTACAGGCGCCCGCCACTGCGCCCGGCTCATTTTTTGTATTTTTAGTAGAGACGGGGTTTCACCGTGGTCTCGATCTCCTGACCTTGTGATCCGCCCGCCTCGGCCTCCCAAAGTGCTGGGATTACAGGCGTGAGCCACCGCGCCCGGCTGTCCTTCATAAATTCTAAACAAGGGATCCTGTGTCTGCATTTTGCCTCCGGCCCTGCAGATCAAGCAGCGGGTACCGCGGCTGCCCTGGCTTCTCCTGGAGTCTCAGGTGCTCCCTCTTGTGGCTGTTCTCAGCCTAGACAACCAGAAAGCCACAGAAAAGCACCAGCCAAGGCCGAGGCTGCCAGGGTGCTGGCAGGCCAGGCCCATCTCGGGGCTCGCTGTCCTGGCCCACGATTCCTTGTCAGCCATTTTCCTCAGGGGGAGGGGCAAACGCCAACCTGTCCTGAACTCATCTGGGACAACCCTGGCTTGGAGGAGGGTCATGTGGCTATTTACATACTTTACTTCTCTTACTGTGAACACCCATATGCTTTGCTGCCTAAAACATGTTTGACAATGTGATGCAGCCCAGACCTGCCATGAGTGCCACGTCACATACAGACTACGCGTCCGACAATGGGGCCAGAATGCAGAAGGTTCTGGAACATGACTGTCCCAGAGAGCTCAGATAAGAACCTGTGGGCATGTCAGCTCATTTAGTCCACACGACTCCCTCTGCCCACCATGAGGAAGGTCCATTCTTTCATCATCATTTAACAGATGAGGAAACTAAGGCACAGAGAGGTTAAGGAGCTTGTTCTCAGTCACACAGCTAGGACAGAGGTGGATTTGAACCCAGGCAGTGTGGCCGGGGTTACCATCCTGGCCTTTTTGAACACGTCCAGGGAGGGCAGGCCCTACCCAGCCACACTCTGCCCAGTAACTCCTGCGGTGTGACCTGCCCCGCCTTGTGGGGCCTCTGTTATGTCTGGGTCACCAAGGCAGGGGTTGGAAGTCTGTGCGAGCCCAGCACTGGGGGTCTCTCTGGGTTGAACCCACCTCAGAGCTGTGCCTTGGGCAGGCCCAGCCTTCTGTGGAAGCTGAGGGTGAAGGTCTCCAGCCCTTAAAGAACTCTCCCCGACAAAATAAACCAGTCTCCGTCCCAGCTTGGGGCACTATTTGCTTGGCTCTGGCAGCTCTGTCTCTTCTTCCCCGCCTGTCCCCAGGCACCCGCAGGGGCACAGATCAACTCAGGCAGCTCAGGCTGCAAGGAACAAAAGCGTCCCTCCAGGAGCCGGAGCTTAAGAGACTTCACCCAGGTGGGGAGGACGACGTAGCAAGACCTGAACCTTCTTCCTCAGTTTTCTGTGGCAGCAAAGCTGGGTTCTGTGCTGGCCGTGGCCTCAGCAGAAACGCCCTCCACGTCACCCCACTTACATCTGCAACCCCCGGGCCCCCGTGGCCACTTTCCCACTTGCTTTACTCCAAGGCACTTGGCACTTTCCAACAATCTAGAGCAGGGAAGGACCTGCGCTGCTGGGGTCTCCCCCTCCCTCTCCAGACGCTGAGCCTGACGCTGCCCGGGTCTGTGTTCCCAGCGCACACCCCCAGCGAAGTCCCATACAGGGAGAGCTCAGGCAGGGTCAGTGGAGGGACCCACACCTGAATCCCGAAGTTCCACTCTGACTCGCACAGCCTGGACCCCTAGCTCTGACATGCCCTCTCTGATACGGGGGTGTCTCAGCCCCACTCAGTCCTCCTGCAGCTGATGCCCCTCCCAGCTTTCGGAGTGACTCCCTTCTTTCAAATTCGATGTCCCCGTCCTGCTCCTGCCGAATCTGGCCCCCTCCAACGTGGTACCTAAGGGTCCAGAATCAAGGGTTGCCTTGGCTGTGCCCTCGCACCCCCCGGGGCAGGCCTGGGGCAGTGGGTCCCAAGCCTGTCAGGATTGGGCCCACGCTACGGCACGATAAATGCTGGGGCCACCCAGGGCAGCAGGTGCCGTGCCCCAGCCCCATGAGGCCCTTGCTTTTCTCAGCGGGAAGTGACAGAAAACATTATCTTTTTTTTTGAGATGGAGTCTCGCTCTGTCGCCCGGGCTGGAGTGCAGTGGCCGGATCTCAGCTCACTGCAAGCTCCGCCTCCAGGGTTTACACCATTCTCCTGCCTCAGCCTCCCGGGTAGCTGGGACTACAGGCGCCCACCACCTCGCCCGGCTAACTTTTTTGTATTTTTCAGTAGAGACGGGGTTTCACTGTGTTAGCCAGGATGGTCTTGATCTCCTGACCTTGTGATCTGCTGTCTCGGCCTCCCAAAGTGCTGGGATTACAGGCTTGAGCCACCGCGCCCGGCCTGAAAACATTCTTTTTCTAGTCAACCCATTGGGAGATGGAATACAGTAGACACCAACATTTGCATGAAAATGTCACGATGAAAGCACTGAGGCCTCACGGGACACCGGCACTGGGGAGGTGCTTTTGAACACCCCGGGGGTCCCTGCCTTCTCCCTCTGCCACGGGCCCAGGTGTTCTGGCTCCTTTGTCGCCTTCCCGCCATCTTAGAAAGTGACTGAGGTCTTTTGAATTCCGGGGGCTGGTCTGAACCTTCCAAGAGCACAGATTTTTACGGCTTGAAAATGACTGACCTTAAGGCTCAGTGAATCCACAGCTGACTGAAGGTTCCAGAGGGGAGGAGGAGGGGCTGGCTTGGGGTCACACAGCCAGAGGCAGGGGCTGAGCAAAGTTCCCAACAGCGACTGTCTGCCAAAGGTCAGCCCCTGCCCGATTGGCCACCACAAGGCGGAGCTGAGCCAGTGGGCAGGGGTAGAGTGGGATGGAGCGGGAACCCCGACTGGCGGCCTCCCGTCCTACCTGCGGTGAGCCTCCTAGGCCAGGCTGCTCGGGGCTGTCCTGCTGCTGGACCGCCAGGGGCAACGGCGCTCACGTCCCACACCGTTGCGGGTGGCCTGGCTGGCAGGGGTCCCTGTGGGGATAGCGTGGCTGCGGTTGGTGAGGGGATTGGGGCGGGAGAGGGGTGGCGGTGTTAGATTCTGCGGGCTCTGCTCTGAGCCCCCGCCCAGCCCAGAAACCCCACTAGCCTGGGGCCTGAGAACAGCCACGCCACTCCCTCCTGAGAACCCACCGCGCCACAGCTTGGAGGAAGAGCCTGCGGGGAACTGGCTGCGGGACGCTGTCTTCTTGAGTGCAGGTTTGGCCAATGTCGGGGCCTCAGGGCTCGGGTAGGGGGTGCATGCCAAGAGCCAGGGAAAGGAAGCCTGGGTCCCAGATGGACCCCACGCCGCCCAGGCAGGCCTCCTATGGATCTGCTGGGAGCAAAGCTGGACTCTGTTTCTTAAAGGGGGGTATGGGCTCTCTGTGGGCCATGACTAGTTTCTGGATCCCTCAGGAACACTAGGGAACTCACATCCTGGTTCCTCAAGGTGCTAAGGGCCAGAGGGTGCCACCCCCTGAACTATCCAGCAAGAGAGAAAGGGGACATGGGGGGCTGGTCCTTAACAGGATGCCGCTGAGGGCCAGGTGGGCGGCCGTCACCCTAGTGGGTGCAAAATGGCGCCAGGCTCCTTGGGAGGGCAGAGGGTGAGGCCTGTCATCTGGGGCCAGGGGAGGCAGCGTCTGCATGTGGCCAACAGCAGTGGGGACATGGGCTGTGAGGCCAGGCTGGGGCAGGTGTGGCCTACCCCTACCCCCAGGGTGCCCTAGAGATGCCCAGCCCAAGGGCATGCCTGGGTGCAGATTCAGAGCCAAGGGCCTGGAAAGGCTCTGAGGCCCCCAGTCCACAGTGAGCTCCTCACGAGAGGCTGCTGGCCCTGGAAGGGGAAAGTGGGGGCATTTCAGAGTCCAGTCCTTCCCAGCTCCTGCCATTCCTGGGGTCTGGGCTTCTGCCCCCACGGGCTCCCTGGCATCTGGCACCCCACCCTGTCCCAGCTCCTGCTTTCCTGTCTCTCTCTTCCTCATTACCCCCCACCCCCAACATCTGTTCCCCCATCTGCTCTGGGGAACTCTGGATGGGTGGAGAAGGCAGAGACTCTGGTCTCCAGGCCCTGAGGCCCAGGACAGAGGGCGGGGGCTGAGGTGAGCAGAAAGTCCCAGAACTCTAACTTCCAGTCCCCACACCCTGAGTTCTGAAGGGAACCCAGGTGTCTGCTTCCCCTGACCCCATGGGGATCCCATTGTCCCACTCCCAAGCCCCAGAGCCACCCAGGTTCCAGCTCCCAGCATCCCTTTCCTCAGCTCAGCTCTCTGGGCTTTGCACTGGGGTGGGAAAGGGTTAAGGGTGGGGCACCGGGGGTGGGTGGGTGGGTGGCAGAGAGGCCTGGTTGTTTGGTGATAATCCCCTTCCGTGCCCAGGGTGTGGAAAACAAGGTTAGGGCCCCATGTGGGAAAGGCCATGGCTCTGATCTCCGCAAGCCTGGGCCTCAGTCTCTCACTTCTGATCCCCCGCCAGGCAACCCTAGCCTGTCCCCTTCCCTCCCCTCCCCAGGGCCTGCTGGGCTGGGTGTCTCTGAGCCCACCTGCCTGCCTATCCCAGCCCCCAGGCTGTCCGAGCCTCAGTCTCCCGGCTCCCTGTGGCCTCTGGGTGCCTGGCCTCTGTCTCGGCCTCTCAGCCTCCTGTCTGTTCCTCTGTCTTTGCAGCAACTTCTCTGTGCTGTGCCCCTCCCCCGGGCTGGCTATCCTCTCTCTGCCTCTGTTTCTTTGTGACTGAGTCTTCAACTATCCCTAAGCCCCCTCTCCTGCCCAGCCCTGCTTTCTCCGTGTCCCTCTCTAGGTTTCCATGTCTGTTGGCCTTGGCCAGCCCCTCTGCTCCAGCCGCTCACCACTCCCCAGGGCCCCCTGCCCCTCGACACTGATGGATAACTCTGGGGTGTTAAGCTATGGATTAGTTCAGGCAAAATTCTCGATTTTGTCTGCGTTCTTTCCCCTTTGGGTTATGTAAACAGTAATTCTCCCCAGATGGAACTATTTTCCTCGCTTCCATGCAGCCGGGGACTGGGCCTGGACGGGTTGGGGGTGGAATGCTCCAATTCCACAGGACTCCTCCAGGAGGGGTAGAGGCTGCGGCTGAGGTCCTCAGCCCAGTCACCTCTCTTCCCTCCAGGTGCTGGCTCTGCTGTGACCATGCCCGTGACCTTTGCCCTCCTGCTCCTCCTAGGCCAGGCCACTGCGGACCCATGCTACGATCCACAGGGCCGCCCCCAATTCTGCCTCCCGCCAGTGACACAGCTGGCTGCCGTGGCGGCCTCCTGCCCTCAGGCCTGTGCCCTGTCCCCAGGAAACCACCTTGGCCCCGGGGAAACCTGCAATGGCAGCCTGACCTTGGCCCTGGGTGGCTCCTTCCTCCTGACATCTGTCAGCCTGCGCTTCTGCACCCCAGGACCCCCAGCCCTCATCCTGTCTGCTGCCTGGGCCTCAGGGGGTCCCTGGAGGCTGCTGTGGCACAGACCCGCCTGGCCTGGGGCCTTGGGGGGCCCTGAAAGGGTGACCTTCCACTCCACACCAGATCCTAAGGCCACTGTGGTGGCCAGCCACCTCCGCGTGGAGTTCGGGGGCCAGGCCGGGCTGGCGGCGGCTGGGCTGAGAGGCCGCTGCCAGTGCCATGGCCATGCTGCCCGCTGTGCCGCCCGTGCCCGGCCCCCCCGCTGCCACTGCCGCCACCATACCACTGGCCCGGGGTGCGAGAGCTGCCGCCCGTCCCATCGAGACTGGCCCTGGCGGCCTGCTACGCCCCGGCACCCCCACCCTTGCCTACGTGAGTCCTGCGCCCTGTACTCTCCCTACCTTTGCCTGCCTGCCACTGGGTCCTTTGTCCCTACGGAAGCAGGATGTTCCCTTCCCTCCCTGGAACTGGGTGCTCCTTGCCTCTCACCCCAGTCTCAGACTCAGTCCTCTCTGTACCTCCTCCCTGCAGCCAGTCCTGTATCTCAGCCACACATGGGCCTGTCTGCTCATGAGGGGCTCAGCCTCTCCCCAACACTCATCAGCCTGTGATAATGGTGATGATGATGATGATGGTAGTGATGCTGGTAATGGCGATGATGATGGTGATGACAATGGTGGTGATAATGGTGATGGTGGCGGTGATGGTGGTGGTGATAGTGGTGGTGGTGATGATGGTGATGATGATGGTGGTGATGATGGTGGTGATGATGGTGGTGGTGGTGATGGTGGTGATGATGGTGATGATGATGGTGGTGATGGTGATGGTGGTGGTGGTGGTGGTGGTGATGGTGGTGATGGTGGTGATGATGGTGGTGGTGATGATGGTGATGATGATGATGGTGATGGTGGTGGTGATGTGATGGTGATGATGGTGATGATGGTGATGATGATGGTGGTGATGGTGATGATGGCGATAGTGGTGATTATGGTGGTGGTGATGATGATGATATAATAACTATTTCCGAGCACCCATCCCAGGGCCTGGCTGGATGCAGGTACTTGGGTAATATTTATTGAACAGTTGTAGGGGAACAGGGCAGCTGGATGGTACCTGACTCCTCAAACCAACCACAAGGGGAAAGTATTCGGTCATTTATCAATCACCTACTGTGTGCCAGGCAGGGACTGTCATCAGGCCCATTTTACAGATGAGGAGACTCAGGGCTAGAGTTCAGAAGTCCCCTGCACAAAGACACACAGTGTCTGAGTGTGGCAGGGCCAGGATCTGAGCTCAGGAAGCCACGTTCTGGGGTCTCAGCCCATCCCTGCCAAGCTCCTGCCGGATACTATCACACCAGGTGCTCTAGGGTGGCAGACAGGAGGTAACAGACAGGAGCACGGCCTTGGTGGCCTGGCAGCCAGACTATTTGAGCTTGAATCCCGGCTCCTCTGCTTACCCGCTGTGAGAGATTGAGCAAGTGACCTAACCTTTCAGTGCCTCAGTTTCCTCCACCATAGAGTGGGGATAGTAACAGCACATCCTTTACAGGCTGTAGTGAAAATTAAATGCATTAATATACATAAAGCCTTTAAATAAAGCCCAATGTGGCACCTGGCAGAAAGAAACGGCTTCCTGAGCGCCGGCCAAAGTCACCACTCCCCAGCTGAGAAGGTAAGGCTCAAAAGAGAGTTCACTTGCCCTAAGTCTCATTGCCAGCAAGGGATTGAACCCAGGGAGCCCTGAGTTCCTAGATGCTGCAACAATCCACTGCTCTATCCAGCTGGACAGGTGCCCCCCAGGAATGTCCCATGAGATGTCCTCTTTCCCAAAGGTGCTTCCAGACCAGGCCTTCCCTACCTCTCTCCAGCAGCCCCTCCTCAGAGACAGCCAGTGTCAGTTCCTTCTGGCCCTGACCTGCTCCCTCCTCCAGCCTGAGACACTTGGTAGAGGGTCTGAGGTCCTGGGAGGTAACTCTACCAACAGACACAGACACACACACGTGTGCAAGTGTACCCTGGCCTTCCCTCTCCATCTCCCATGCTCTTTGCCTCCCGGCCCTCTATTTCTTTGTTTTTTCTTTTGAGACGGAGTCTTGCTGTCACCCAGGCTGGAGTGCAGTGGTGCCATCTTGGCTCACTGTAACCTCCGCCTCTGGGGTTCAAGCCATTCTCCTGTCTCAGCCTCCTGAGTAGCTGGGATTACGGGTGCACACCACCATGCCCAGCTAATTTTGTATTTCTAGTAGAGATGAGGTTTTGCCATGTTGGCCAGGCTGATCTCGAACTCCTGACCTCAGGTGATCCGCCAGCCTCAGCCTCCCAAAATCCTGGGATTACAGGGGTGAGCCACTGTGCCTGGCCTCCGCCCCTTTATTTCTTCATACATGAAGATCACATGGGCTAACTTACAGACCATCCCCATTCTTTGGCCAAATCTTTTACCTAAGCAGGGGAGTGAGGGGTGAGACTCACCTGGCCTGAGGATGAGGCGGCCTTCATCCTGGGCCTGGACAGGGCCTGGGCGCTGGGGAGGCTGTCCTCCTGAGGGTCACCACATTCTCCCAGACTGAGCAGGGCAGTGCCCTCCAAACCCGGGTAGGAGACTGACAATGCTGCAGTGGAGAAAGGTCAGGCTGGCCAGGTGAGACTAATGCCTGCGGCAGAGCTGTGGGCTTCACAGACATTCTGGTCTGCATCTCCCCTCCCTCATCTGAGTTTTCCACAGGGGAAGTGAGGTGAAGTGATTACCCTTGGGTCAGAAAGAATCCAAAGCCTGACTCAACCCACTGAGCATCTGAATACCTTTGCCACCTCGAATGCCCACAAAAACCCTGGGAGGGAGGGATCTGGATTCTCTCTAGACAGGGAGAAAAGAGAGGCTGGGAGAGGGCGAGTCGTTTTCCCAAGAACATGCAGCTGTCTGAGCTCCCTGATCATCCTGCAACTCTTCCGGGCTCCCAGGGACCTGCCAGTCCAGGGCTTTCAAACTTCTTAGAGTCAACACACCCTGTCCAAGTCTCTTCAGAGTGTCCATGAACCTGGGCAGCATAATGAGTCCCCATCTTTACAAAAAAAAAAATTTTAAGTAGCCTGGTGCGGTGGTGCACGCCTGTGGACCCAGCTACTGAGGAGGCTGAGGTGGGAAGATCCCTTGAGCCCAGGAGTTGGAGGCTGCAGTGAGCTATGATGGCGCCATTGCACTCCAGCCTTGGCGAGAGTGAGACCCTGTCTCAAACAAAAAGTGGGCTATGAACCCCCTGCATCAGCATCTCACTCTGCAGTGCTTGCTGGAAATACAGATCCCTGGGCCCATCAGAAAGCCTAGGGATGAGCCCTGCAATCTGGCTTTTGTTGTTGTTGTTTTGGGTTTTTGCTTTTGTTGTTTGTTGTTTTGAGACCTTTTGCAACAGGTCTCACTCTGTTGCCCAGGCTGGAGGGCAGTGGTGCAATCATAACTCAATGCAGCCTCCAACTCCCGGGCTCAAGTGATCCTCCCACTTCAGTCTCTAGAGTAGCTGGGACTTACTAGTATGGGCCACTATGCCCTGCTAATGTGTTTTTAATAAAAACGACAACAAAACATTTCCCTGGTAATTCTGACGAGTAGTAAGGTTTGAGAGCCACCTTAAAAAACCTGACAAATGCTCCCAGGATAATGCATATTTATTATTATTTAGCATAATCCTCATATGAGGATTACTGGAGTGAGCTAAGAGCTCAGACTCTCAAGCTAGAAGACCCGTGTTTAAGCCCTGCCTCCAACTACCTGCTAGCTGTACCTCTCTGTGCCTCAGCTTTCTCCCTCTGTAAAATGGGGGTGATAATAGTGCCAGCCTCATAGAGCCCTTGTGGAGATGAAATACATCAAACACTTAGCACAGGGTGCCCTGCACATGGGAATGCTAGACAGCCAAGTAATTGCTCTCCGCCAGGCCTGGGCTAAGCACTTTCTATCCACTTCATTTCATTTAAGCCTCATGAAGTAAACATTATAAATGCCATTTCACAGCCAATCAAACTACAGAAGGGAGAAATCACTTGCCCAGGGAATACAGTCAGAAAGACAGATAAAGCTAACAGGGTCTGATTCCACAGGCCATAGCCCACTCTTTTTGTTTTTTGTTTGTTCGTTTTTTTGAGATGGAGTCTTGCTCTGTCGCCAGGCTGGAGGGCAGTGGCGCGATCTTGACTCACTGCAACCTCCACCTCCCGGGTTCAGGAGATTCTCCTGCCTCAGCCTTCCGAGTAGCTGGGACTACAGACACAAGCCACCACAGCCAGCTAATTTTTACATTTTTAGTAGAGATGGGTTTCTGCCATGTTGGCCATGTGGGTCTCGAACTCCTGACCTCAGGTGATCCACCCACCTTGGCCTCCCAAAGTGCTGGGATTACAGGCATGAGCCACTGCACCCGGCCTACCCATTTAAAAGATGAGGGGCCAGGCACAGTGGCTCATGCCTGTAATCCCAGAACTCTGGGAGGCCGAAGCAGGTGGATCATGAGGTCAGGAGATCAAGATCATCCTGGCTAACATGGTGAAACCCCGTCTCTACTAAAAATACAAAAAAAAAAAAAAAAATTAGCCAGGTGTGGTGGCATGCACCTGTAGTTCCAGCTACTTGGGAGGCTGAGGCAGGAGAATCACTTGAACCTGGGAGGTGGAGGTTGCAGTGAGCCGAGGTCGCGCCACTGAACTCCAGCCTGAGTAACAGAGCGAGACTCCGTCTCAAAAAAATACACAAAATAAATAAATAAATAAAAAGATGAGAATGGAAATGTCCTGGGAACCAGGCTTAGCTAGAGAGACCCAAGCATTCTCTTCTACCTTGGACACTCACTGCTTCCTTTCATGAGGGCAGGGCCATGGGAAGAAAGCTGGGGACTGGGGAGCAGCATACCTGGCCCTGATGCGCCCCCACCCCATCTTGCTCCTAGCCTGCTCCTGCAACCAGCACGCCCGACGCTGCCGGTTCAACTCTGAGCTGTTCAGGCTGTCGGGCGGCCGGAGTGGGGGTGTTTGTGAGCGGTGCCGCCACCACACAGCCGGGCGGCACTGCCACTACTGCCAACCAGGGTTCTGGAGGGACCCTAGCCAGCCTATGTCCAGCCGCAGGGCCTGCAGGGGTGAGTGTGGCCTGTAGACAGACCTGGGGGGAACAGAGGCGCGGCTAGACTCCTAGGGCTGAGGGAGGCGGGGCTAGGGGCTGGGACTGAGGGAGGAGGGGCTGGGCCTGGACTCCTGGGTCTGAGAGAGCAGGGGCTGGGGGCCTGGACTCCTGGGTCTGAGGGAGAAGGGGCTGGGGACCTGGACTCTGGGCCTGAGGGAGGAGGGGCTGGGGCCTGGACTCCTGGGTCTGAGGGAGGAGGGGCTGGGGACCTGGACTCCTGGATCTGAGGGAGGAGGGGCTGGGGACCTGGACTCCTGGATCTGAGGGAGGAGGCGCTGGGGACCTGGACTCCTGGGACTGAGGGAGGAGGGGCTGGGGCCTGGACTCCTGGGTCTGAGGGAGGAGGGGCTGGGGGCCTGGACTCCTGGATCTGAGGGAGGAGGGGCTGGGGGCCTGGACTCCTGGATCTGAGAGAGGAGGGGCTGGGGGCCTGGACTCCTGGGGTTGAGGGAGGAGGGGCTGGGGGCCTGGACTCCTGGGGTTGAGGGAGGAGGGGCTGGGGGCCTGGACTCCTGGGTCTGAGGGAAGAGGGGCTGGGCCTGGACTCCCCAGGCTGAGGGAGGAGACACTGTGGAATTAGGAGGGGCATCTGGGGCCCCGATACCCCATGTCCCCAGCTCCTCTGCTCATGTAGCCTGCCAGTGCCACCCTATTGGGGCAACAGGAGGAACCTGCAACCAGACCAGTGGGCAGTGCACCTGCAAGTTAGGGGTCACAGGCCTGACCTGCAACCGCTGTGGCCCTGGCTACCAGCAGAGCCGCTCCCCCAGGATGCCCTGCCAGCGTGAGTCTTGAGGGGCCAGGGCACAAGCCTGAGTAGAGCGGGAAGGAGACATCCCAGGTCTCCAGTGAGCAGGTGCAGTGAGGGCTGAGGCCTTGGGAATTGAGAGCCCAAGGCTGGAGGCTGGACTCTGGGCCCTCGGATAAGCAGGGACTGAAATTTTGGACTCTTGAGGAAAAGGAGGCTTGGGGCCTGGACGCCTGCGTCCCAGGAGAGGAAGGCAAGGGATGCTTGCACTCTTGAGTCCTAAAGGAATAAACACTTAAGGGGTTTGGGTGCCTGGATTCCCGGGGCAGGGGCGGGGGGATCCTGGGGGAAATTACTAAGAGGTTAATTTCTCCTTTGGTCTCACAGGAATTCCAGAAGCAACAACCACCCTTGCCACTACTCCTGGTGCTTATAGCTCTGGTAAGACAGTCTGGCATGGAGGTCCCTGAGTGGCAAGTGGGACTGGGGATGGGCTGACTGGGTCCCCAGATGGGGATACATGGGTCACCCATTGAGCCCAGTCCCAAAGGTCTGGGTGCCCCAGCTGGCCATCAAGATGGAATGGAGGGATGGGCAGGGGCAGAAGGCTGTGGTCTAAGCCCCAGGAGCCCACTGCAGACAGCCTGACCCTCCCCAGACCCTCAGTGTCAAAACTACTGCAATATGTCGGACACCAGGGTATATATGAGCCTTCGGAGGTACTGCCAGCAGGACTATGGTGAGTACTGGGGAGACAGGATAGCTGAAGGCTACACAACTGGTTCTGATGACTGCTTCTAAGCCACCCCCTTTCTGGCCTTCCACTTTCTCATTTTAAATGGCAAGGAGCGTTGGATTCCAAAGGGCCCCTTCCTGATCTAGAAATTGATGGGGCAGAAGACAAATGGGGAGGGGGAGTGGGGAGGGGGCATTCACTACCTTCCTATGTCTCCTCTTTCACTATGTTCTTGGGCTTGCAGAGTTTCATCATCCCCTTCAGCCTGACATCTCTGAGGGATGGAAGAGATAGGGGAACTGGTTGAGTGGAATGAGCTCTTGCCCTGTCCACCCTATCTCAGAGACCCTTGCTGCTTCCCTTCATGGTCCCAGATATTTGAGCCTTAGTCCCAATCCCTATAAAGACTTATCTCACAGTTCCCTAATCCCCAGTCCACATGGGCTCCATGACCCTCAGCTCTCTTAAGACACTCAGGAGTTCGGCCCAGCCAACACATCTAGACCAACGCCAGCTATTTCTCTCAATGTATAGGACCGCAGACTTCTTCTCCCTCAGGATCCTCATCTGGTCACTAGTGTTCTAGGCCTTCAAAGGTGGAAAGCTTTTCCCCACCTTCCACAGGGATCTCCTGCCCCGCAGACCCAGCTGGCTAGTCAGAGTTCCACCCAGCCTCTCAGAAAGCACATTTCTCTGGCCAGGCACGGTGGCTCACGCCAATAATCCCAGCACTTTATGGGGGCCGAGGTGGGCGGATCACTTGAGGTCAGAAGTTCGAGACCAGACTGGCCAACATGGTGAAACTCCGTCTCCACTAAAAATACAAAAGGGCGCGGTGCCAGGATCCTGTAAACCCAGCTACTCAGGAAGCTGAGGCACAAGAATCACTTTAACCCAGGAGGCGGAGGCTGCAGTTAGTTGAGATCATACAACTGCACTCCAGACTGGGCGATACAGTAAGATTCCGTCTCAAAAAAAAAAAAAATTATGTTTTTCTGAATCACTATCAGTATGACCTCAGCCCTCACATTCCAAGGACCAATCTCTTCCTTCTGATCCTCCAAATGTATCCCAGAGCCCCTTCCCAGTAATGTGACCCCTCCTTCCCAAGAATTCCACCATTGATACCTTCTGACCCCACTGTATTAGAGACCCTGGACCTGCGTCTTCTGCCCTGTCCCCAGCACCACCTACTGTAGTTTAACTCCTTGTCTCAAAGGTGTTTCCTCCAGCGGGCCCCACCCCTCACGATTTAGGGTCAAACTCTCAAAAGTTCAAGGTTTCTCTCCCCACTGCACTACCAGAAGCTCACCCACCGATCTCGGGCTTCTGCCCACTGTGACTGACCCCACGGGACCCAGAGGTACCCTGGAAGCTCCCCATGACCTGAGCTGACATCTCCCCTCCCCACAGTTCTTCGGGCGCAGGTGCTAGCGTCTGAGGCGGCAGGCCCGGCATGGCGGCGGCTGGCCGTGCGCGTGCAGGCCGTCTACAAGCAGCGGGCGCAGTTCGTGCGACGCGGCGACCAGGACGCCTGGGTGCCCCGCGCCGACCTGGCCTGCGGCTGCCTGCGCCTACAACCGGGCACCGACTACCTGCTGCTGGGCAGCGTGGTCGGCGGCCCCGACCCCACGCGCCTCATCCTAGACCGCCACGGCCTCGCGCTGCCATGGAGGCCGCGCTGGGCCCGGCCCCTGAGGCGGCTGCAGCAGGAGGAGCGCGCCGGGGGCTGCCGCGGCGTGCGGGCACCCACATCCAGCCCCAGGCCGGAGCATTAGATGTGGGCTGCGGCTGCCTCCAATGCCAACAAAGAAATTTGGGACCGACTGGGAGCTGAGCCTTATACCTTAACGGTGCGCCGTAGAGAGCCAATGAAACGTCGCAGAGCCCCGACGTCACTATACATGCGCCCACGCCACGCAGGCGTGCGGAACTTTTAGCAAAAGGCGGCAAAGAGGACTACTGGTTCCAACTGTTCCTCCTTTGGCTTGTGGCTTATTCCCCGCCAGTGATCTATTTCCCCCAATAAAGTCTCAAATAATCTTGGGGAATTTTTGTCTACAGACTCCTGATCGAGTCTGATTGAGTCCACAGGGAAGCGAACAAGGCCTTGACTCAGTACGCGGAGCTGAAGTTAGGACCACAGCACCACAGCACCCTGACAAAGTGGCCAATCCAATGAGAGAGCTCTTATGACGTCATTGGGTGCTAGTCAGATTGGTGTTGACTGATGATAGGCCAAAGGCCAATGGGCGGGGCTTGTTTGGAAAAGGTGGTAAATCTCACAAAGGGAAGGACAGCAGTTGCAGATTTCTAGAAAATTCCAGATGTAGAAACTTTTGGTTTCTGATTGGCCTCAGGATAGGCTCTGAGAAAGGAATTAAGAGACTTTGAGCGACTCATTTTTGAGAGAATAGCCAATCGGAAGCCACAGAGTGGTATGACATAACTTGGTGCTAAGGGGAATTGTATTCCCACCCAACAATTGGCTACCTGCAGGCCAGAGGGGAGTGGCTCAAAAGGCAGGAAGCGGTAAGTACCACGGAATGGAAGGTTGCCACGGCCTGGGACCTTCCTTGCCACCCTGACCTCTGCCCCTGCACCCACAGCAAACAACATAATCTCAAATTTGGGTGATCTTTTCAGGAGAGTCATTGAGCGGGTACTCAGGGAGTCTTAGAGGAAGAGATGTGATTTAAGGTCCATTTGTGCCGGGCGCGGTGGCTCACGCCTGTAATCCCAGCACTTTGGGAGGCCGAGGCGGGCGGATCACAAGGTCAGGAGATCGAGACCATGGTGAAACTCCGTCTCTACTAAAAATAGAAAAAATTAGCCGGGCGCAGTGGCCGGCGCCTGTAGTCCCAGCTACTTGGGAGGCTGAGGCAGGAGAATGGCGTGAACCCAGGAGGCGGAGCTTGCAGTGAGCCGAGATTGCGCCACTGCACTCCAGCCTGGGCAACAGAGCAAGACTCCGTCTCAAAAAAAAAAAAAAAAAAAAAAAAGGTCCATTTGTTTGTTTCTCTTTTTAAAAAAATGTATTTTATTTATAGTTATATTTACTTATTTATTTTTTTGAGATGGAGTTTTGCCCTTGTTACCCAGGCTGGAGTGCAATGGCATGATCTCAGCTCACTGCAACCTCCACCTCCCTAGTTCAAGCAATTCTCCTGCCTCAGCCACCCAAATAGCTGGGACTACAGGTGCACGCCACCACACCTGGCTAATTTTGTATTTTTAGTAGAGATGGGGTTTCACCACATTGCCCAGGCTGGTCTTGAACTCCTGACCTCAGGTGATCTGCCCACCTAGGCCTCCCAAAGTGCTGGGATTACAGGCATAAGCCACCGTGCCCAGTCAAAAATTTTTATTTTATTTTATTTTAATTATTTAGTTTTTTGGGACTGGGTCTCACTCTGTTGCCCAGGCTGGAGTGCGGTGGCTCTATGGTAGTTCACTGCAGCCTTGACCTACTAGGCTCAAGCAATCCTCCCACTTCAGCCTCCCAAGTAGCCAGGACCACAGGCACAGGCCACCATGCCTGGCTAATTTTGTTGTTGTTGGTAGAGACGAGGTCTTGCTATGTTGCCCAGGCTGGTTTCGAACTCCTGGGCTCGAGTGATCCTTCCACATTGGCCTGCCAAAGTACTGGGTTTATAGGCATGAGTCACCATGCTGGCCTAAGGTCCATTTGGACCTGGAAAATAGTGGCCAATACAAAAAGCACACTCCTATGATGTAACTGGGTGCTAGTCAGATTTGTGTTGCCTAATAATTTCCTTCCCTGAGAGAAAGGTGGGGCTCTCAGCCAATGGGGGGTCAGGATATGCCATGATGTCACAGGATACTAGGCAGGAAGAAAGGTACCTTCCAGCAAACGTTCTGGGTTTGCTCTTGGTTAGATGGAAAAAGGCAAGAAATTGCCTCCAGGGAGACTATTTGACACCCATGCCACCAATAAAATGTTACATAATCTGGGGGAACCTCCCCTTAGCCTCCAGATGAACTCAGGGTGGGGGCATCTCTGAAGCAGGAGTCTTTTAAGAGATTTTCTGTTCTTTTTTTTGTAGAGATGGGGTCTCGCTATGATACCCAGGCTGGTCTCAACCCCCTGAGCTCAAGCAATCCTCCTGCCTCAGCCTCCCAAAGTGTTGGAATTACAGGCGTGAGCAACCGCGACAAGTCTTAAGGGATTTTCCTTCCTTCCTTTCTTTCTTTCTTTCTTTCTTTCTTTCTTTCTTTCTTTCTTTCTTTCTTTCTTTCTTTCTTTCTTTCTTTCTTTCTTTCTTCTTTTTTTTTTTTTTTCTGAGATGGAGTCTCACTGTGTCACCTAGGCTGGAGTGCAGTGGAGCGATCTTGGCTCACTGCAACCTCTGCCTCCTGGGTTCAAGCGATTCTCCTGACTCACAGTCTCCTGAGTAGCTGGGATCACAGCACGCACCACCATACTTGGCTAATTTTTGTATTTTTAGTAGAGATGGGGTTTTCCCATGTTGGCCAGGCTGGTCTCGAACTCCTGACCTCAGGTGATCCACCCGCCTCAGCCTCCGAAATTGCTGGGATTATAGGCGTGAGCCACCGTGCCTGGCCAAGGGATTTTCTAAGAATGGTCCTCTGTTCCAGAAAAACTAAATTCCTTATCTTTGTTATTTTCATCCTCTTTTGAAGCCAATTCAGTTAGGCATTCACTGCCCCCACACTCCACCTTCACATCCAATCCATGAGCAAATCCTGTCCACATCTACAAAATATCTCCCATAATTCAACTATTTTTACCACCTCTATTGCTACCACCTTCATCCAAGCCACCATCACTGCTCGTCCGGATTATTACAATAGTGCCCACACTGAGCTCACCACTACCCCCCGAAAGTCTTCTTCACATGGAAGCTAGGATGATCACTTTAAAACATGTCAGGACAGACATGGTGGTTCATGCCTGTAATCCCAGCCCTTTGGGAGGCTGAGATGGGAATCACTTGAAACCAGGAGTTCAAGAACAGGAAACTTGGCAACATAGCAAAACCCCATCTCTACAAAAAAAAAAAAAAAAAAAAGATAGTTGGGCATGGTGGTGCACACCTGTAGTCCCAGCTACTTGGGAGGCTGAGGCAGAGGATTGCTTGAGTCCAGGAGTCGGAGACTGCAGTGAGCTATGATCGTAGTACTGCACTCCAGCCTGGGCAACAGAATGAGACCCCATTGCTAAAAATAAACTTTTTTTTTTCTTCTGCGTTTTTTAATGCAGAAAAAATAAATAAATAAATAAAATAAACTCTTGAATGGTTTCCCATTACTCTCAAAATAAAACCCAAAGTCCCTGCCCTTCTCTACAAAGCCTTGCATAATCTACTTCCACCACATGACCGATCTCACCTCTTATAAGTCTTCCTCATTCACACCACTGCAGCCACACTGGTCTTCTTCCTGTTCCTTTAAAAACCAAGCACACTTGCCGGGCGCGGTGGCTCATGCCTGTAATCCCAGCACTTGGGAGGCCGAGGCAGGCGGATCATGAGGTCAGGAGATTGAGACCATCCTGGCTAACACGGTGAAACCCCGTCTCTACTAAAAATACAAAAAATTAGCCGGGCATGGTGGCGGACGTGTGTAGTCCCAGCTACTCCAGAGGCTGAGGCAGGAGAATGGTGTGAACCCGGGAGGTGGGGCTTGCAGTGAGCCAAGATCATGCCACTGCACTCCAGTCTGGGCAACAGAGCAAGACTCAGTCTTAAAAAAAAAAAAAAAAAAAAAAAAGCACACTCTGCCCCAGGGCCTTTGCACTTGCTGTTCTCTCATCCTGGAACACACCTTTTCATGTAATGGCAAGCCAGTTTCCCTACTTCATCGAGACCTTCCATTAGGCAGGTCAGGCTAGCTCTGTTGGCTCCACAGAGTTTATTTAGTTCTGGCTGGGCGTGGTGGCTCACGCCTATAATCTCAGCACTTTAGGAGGCCGAGGCTGGCGATCACTTGAGCCCAGGTCTAGACCGGTGTGGGCACCGTGGTGATACCCCATCTCTACAAAAAATACAAAAATTAGCCAGGCATCGTGGTGTGTGCCTGCCTGTAGTCCTCATACTTGGGAGGCTGAGGCAGGAGGATTGTTTGAATCCAGGAGGTCCAGCCTACAGTGAACTATGATTGGGCCACGATACTCCAGCCTGGAGCAAGACCCTGTCTCAAAAAAAAAAAAAAAGTAAAAAGTAAAAGAAAACACAAAGTTTCTTTCTTGCTCACATACATGTTCCATGCAAGTTGGCAAAGGCTGGTTTTCCACACAGTCAAGGACCCAGGCTGAGAGATGTACACCATCTTGTTGCACCAGCCGTAACCCAGGGCATCCTTGATCACTGAGGCAATGCAAGAGGAAAAGCATTGAATGGTCTCATGCAAGCAAAACAGCTTTGGCCCAGCCCTTCCAATCACAGCTCATTCATTGGGATTACTCATGTGGTCCCACTCAATTGTATAAAGGTGGGGACGTAGAATTCCCTCCCGTGCCCAGTAACAGAGAAGAACTGTCGAATTCCTTTCCTGTTACTGCCATAACAAATTACCATAAACTCAGCAGCTGAAACAACACAAATTTATCATCTTACAGCTCTACAGATCAAAAGCCCCACATGGGTTTCACTGGGCTGAAATCAAGGTGCTAACGACGCTGCATTCCATCTGGAGCCTCTAAGAGAGAATCTGTTTCCTTTCTATTCCCAGTTTCTAGAGGCCACCCACATTCCCTGATTCATGACCTCTTTTTCCATCTTCACAGCCAACCACGACAAGTTGAGTCCCTTTCACACTTCAAATTTTTCCTGCCTCTTCTATCCTCCCATCTCTTTCTGACCATGGCTGGGAAAGGTATTCTGCTTTTAAGGACTCCTGTAATTAGACGAAGGCCGCCCAGTCTACCACCATACCACCTGAATGCACCGATCTTGTCTGATCTCAGAAGCTAAGCAGAGTCAGGCCCTGTTAGTTCTTGGATGATGAACCAAGCCCCATCTTGGAGATGGGGCCACCCAGATAATCCAGAATAATATCTCCCCATCTCGGCTGGGCGCGGTAGCTCACGCCTGTAATCCCAGCACTTTGGGAGGCCGAGGCTGGCTGATCACAAGGTCAGGAGATTGAGACCATCCTGGCTAACACGGTGAAACCCCGTCTCTACTAAAAATACAAAAAATTAGCCGGGCGCGGTGGCGGGCGCCTGTAGTCCCAGCTACTCAGGAGGCTGAGGCAGGAGAATAGCGTGAACCTGGGAGGCGGAGCTTTCAGTGAGCCAAAATTGCGCCACTGCACTCCAGCCTGGGGCACAGAGCGAGACTCCGTCTCAAAAAAAAAAAAAAAAAAATCTCCCCATCTCAAAGTCCCTTTTCTTTGTTTTGTTTTGAGACATTCTTGCTCTGTCACCTAGGCTGGAGTATAGTGGCATGATCTTGGCTCACTGCAACCTCCGTCAGACAGAAACAAACAAAAAAACAAACAGAAAAAAGCAAAACAAAACAAAAACGAAAAAATCCCCCAAAATTAGCCAGGCCCGGTGGTTACACATCTGTAATCCCAGCTAGTCGGGAGGCTGAGGCAGGAGAATCGCTTGAATCGAGGAGGTGGAGGTTGCAGTGAGCCAAGATCATGCCACTGCACTCCAGCTTGGGCAACAGAGCAAGACTCCGTCTCAAAACAAACAAACAAACAAAAACCACACAAATCCCAGCACTGCTGAGCCATGTCCCTCAGTTTCCTCATCTATAATATGACATGATAATCATAATAGAAAATAATCTCCAGGGTATGTTGTGAGGATTAAATTAGTTAATACATACAATGGGTTTAGAACAGTGCCTAGCGCAGACCGAGAGCTATATGAGTTTATTATTCGTTTATTTATTTTGAGACAGGGTCTTACTCGGTCTTCCAGGCAGGAGTGCAATAACAGAGTCACAGCTCAATGCAGCCTTGACCTCCCAGGCTCAAGGGATCTTCCTCCCTCAGCCTCCCAAGTAGCTAGGACTACAGGCGCATGCCACCAGGCTAGGTTCGTTTTGTTTTCGCTTTTTTTAAAATAGAGGCAGGGTTTTGCTGTTGCCCAGGCTGGCTTTGAACTCCCGGGCTCAAGCAATCCTCCCACCTCAGCCTCCCAAAGTGCTGGGTAATGCCATCACTAGGCGTGAGTCACTGCTCAGGGCCTTGAGTTTGTTATTAATATTATTTAGACCGGGTGCGGTCTTTCATGCCTGTAATCCCTGCACTTTGGGAGGCTAAGGCTGGTGGATCACTTGAGGTCAGGAGTTCAAGACCATCCTGGCCAACATGGTGAAACCCCATCTCTACTAAAAACAGAAAAATTAGGCTGGGCACGGTGGTTCATGCCTGTAACCCCAGCACTTTGGTGGGGGCAAGGTGGGCAGATCACCTGAGGTCAGGAGTTTGAGACCAGCCTCACCAACATGGTGAAACCCCATCTCTATTAAAAATACAAAAAGTAGCTGGGTGTCGTGGCGTGTGCTTATAGTCCCAGCTCCTCAGGAGGCTGAGACAGGAAAATTGCTTGAACCTGGGAGGTGGGTTGCAGTGAGCCGAGATCACACCACTGCACTCCAGCCTGGGCGACAGAGCGAGACTTCTTCTCAACAAAAAGAAAAAAGGAAAAAAAGAAAAATTAGCTAAGCATGGTGGTGCACAGCTGTAGTTCCAGCTACTCTAGAGGCTGAGGCAGGAGAATCACTTGAACCCAGGAGGTGGAGGTTGCAGTGAGCCAAGATTGCGCCACTGCACTCCAGCCTGGCAACAGAGCAAGACTCTGTCTAAAAATATATATATATATATATACACATATATATATGTGAAATTTAAACACCCAGAGTCCACACCTCCTCCTGGAGACTGGAACCCAGAAGGCGAGATTAGGGAGGATTTTTCTAGGCTCCCAGGGGCAGTGGGAGTTGAAGGCAGGGAGAGAGGGGTGAGGAGGCCAAGGGGGGCTGTGGGAACTACCCAGGCCTGTAGAAGCCTGGTGCTGCCGCCTCCCACTCAGGGGCTGGGGAGATGGGAGATGAAAGCATGGTGCAGAGCAGGCCCCATATGTTCCTCATGACCCAAACTTTGTTCCCAGCGCCCGAGACTAATAGGCGTGAAATCCACATCTGGGACCCACCTCCGGCCTGGTCGTTCCCTCCCGTCCTGGGCACCGAGCCCAGTCTGTTTTTGCGCTATAATGGAGGCAGCACAGGTGGCTTCCAGAGCTCCAAGGAGGCCCCCACCCACCTCATGGCATTGCCGGATGGCTTCTTGGAGGAGGGGACTCCTGAAGAATATAGAAGTCTGAGTAGGAATTTGCCCAGCAGAGAAGGGAGAAAGGGAGCCTGGTTAGAGGAAACAGTTTGGCAAAGATCCCAGGGCAGGAGGTCTGTGTGGTGAGAGAAGAGATGAGGCTGGGGCCTGGGGGTGGTCAGGGTATATGGAGTCTCTCAGGCCAGGCTGAGGACCTGGGCTTTTTTTCCCCCAGGGCACTGGGAAGCCATGGGAGGTCTGTGAGCAGGGGAGGAACAGAATTTTTGTGAACAGCTTTTTGTGAGAGACAAACCGTGTTAAAACAGAGTGACACGGGCAATTGTCGTCATCACTGAGGTGGCTCAGCTCACTGGGAGAGCCCAGAGAGTACCCCAAACCCAGCCTGCAGGTAGGAAAACTTCTCTCAGAGGTGAATCTTCAAGGACATTAGAAGAATCTGGTCATGACAAGAAAGGCTGAGGAGGGGGACTCTGTCCAGAGGTACAGGGGAGCCGTGGGAGAGGCAGGGTCCACTCTGAATATAACACAGCCACTCAGGGGCCGGGCCTGGTGGCTCTCACCTGTAATCCCAGCACTTTGGGAGACCAAGGTGGGAGGATTGCTTGAGGCCAGGAGTTCAAGACCAGTCCAGCCAGCATAGTAAGACCTCTATCGCTACAAAAAAATTAAAAATTACTAGTGTGTTGGCCTGGCGCGGTGGCTAACACCTGTAATCCTAGCACCTTGGGAGGCCGAGGCTGGCGGATCACCTGAGGTTGGGAGTTCAAGACCAGCCTGACCAACATGGAGAAATCCTGTCTCTACTAAAAATACAAAATCAGCCGGGCGTGGTGGCGCATGTCTGTAATCCCAGCTGCTCGGGAGGCTGAGGCAGGAGAATCGCTTGAACTCAGGAGGTGGAGGTTGCAGTGCTGGGATTACAAGCATGAGCCATCGTGCCCGGGGGGCCACAGTCCCTATGTTTTTATTTCATTCACTCACTTATTAATTCATTCAACATATTCTCCTCTGGTCTCCCTGGAAAATTCTGACACCCTGACCTGAGTCAGACTAAGGACTTGCCTAGTGTGGGAGGGTGAGGTAGGAGAGAGACCTGGGTACAATAAGATTTGGTATGATATTCAACAATGGAGGCAGCGCAGGGCACTGTGGGAGCCTAGAAGAAGCACCTGGACGTGCCTTGGAGTTTAGGGAAGACGTCCTGGAGGAGGCAAGGCCCTCCATGGGCACTGCAGAAAATCCAAGTGTCACCCAGGCACATGGGAACTGGCAGACTCTCCAGGGAAAGACATCATGAGCATGGTTTCATTCAGTAATGCCTGAGTTCTCTCCTGAGGACGCCTGTACACCAGGCTCTGTGTGCAGTGAGGCTGGGGACTCAGAGACCAGCCAGGCTTGGACCCTCTGGTGGAACACATGGGACACGGTCCCTTTCTAATGAGATGTATGCTCTCATGGAGGTAGCACAGGGCATTGTAAATATTCACAGCAAGCACTGACCCAGCCTGGGGGGTCAAGGAGGGCTTCCTGGAGGAGGAAAGCCCTACATTTTAGGCAGACTCTGCTCTTCCTGCAGTATCAGTCAGCCTTTCACTTTGTGTATAGCTCTAGTTCCTTCATTGCCTCTGCCTCTGTCGGGTTCCATAACTCTCTTTCTTTCTTTTTAAATATTACTAAATAAAAATAGAGATGGAGTTTCGCCATGTTGCCCAGGCTTGGTCTCAAACTCCTGAGCCCAAGCAGTCTGCCTGCCTCGGCCTCCCAAAGTGCTGGGATTGCAGGTGTGAGCCGCCATGCCCAGCCAGATTCCAGGTCTTATTTTAGTGACAGGTTGGCTGTCACTAAAAATTACCACAAACATGGTGGCTTATCACAACAGAAATTCATTGTCTCACAGCTCTAGAGGTCAGAAGTTCAAAATGAAGCTGTTGGCAAAGCCATACTCCCTCCGCAGACTCCAGGGGCGAATGTTTCATGCCTCTTCCAGCTCCTGGTGGCTCCTGGCATTCCTTGGCTTGTAGCTGCCTCATTCCAGCCTCTGCCTCCATCTTCACATGGCCTTCTCCCAATCTCACTATGGCTTTTTTTTTTTAATCTTATAAGGATACTTGTCATTGGATTTAGGGTCTACCCAGATAATGCAGGATGATTGCATCTCAAGATCCTTAACTTTTTTTTTTTTTTTTTTGGAGATAGTGTCTTGCTCTGTTGCCCAGGCTAGAGTACAATGCTGTGATCTTGGCTCACTGCAGCCTCGACCTCCTGAGCTCAAGTCATCCTTTCACCTCAGCCTCCCAAGTACCTGGGACTACAAGTGTGCATTGCCATGCCTGACTAGGTTTTTAAAATTTTTTGCAGAGGCTGGTCACGGTGGCTCACACCTGTAATCCCAGCATTTTGGGAGACCAAGGTGGAAGGACCATGAGGTCAGGAGTTTGAGACCAGACTGGCCAACATAGTGAAACCCTGTCTCTACTAAAAATACAAAAAATTAGCCAGGCTTGGTGGCGGGCTCCTGTAATCCTAGCTACTCGGGAGGCTGAGGCAGGAGAATCGCTTGAACCCGGGAGGCAGAGGTTGCAGTGAGCTGAGATCGCACCACTGCACTCCAGTCTGGGTAATGGTGCGAGACTCTGTCTCAAAAAAAAAAATTATTTATTTATTTATTTATTCATTTATTTATTTATTTTTTGCAGAGATGGGGTCTCATTGTGTTGTCCAGGGTGGTCTCAAACTCCTGGGCTCAAGTGATCCTCCTGCCTCAGCTTCCCAAAGCACTGGAATTACAGATATAAGCCGCTGCACCCAGCCCCTCCCAAGACTTTAAGGGTCTATTTCTCTCCACAACTCTGTGTCTCTCTTCCTCTCCCCACCTGTGGTGGTTTGAAAATTAGTCCCCAAATTCTCTGATACTTTTCCTTTCAGGAGCAGAGGAATTTTTTTTTTTTTTTTGAGACAGGGTCTCGTTCTGTCGCCCAGGCTGGAGTGCATTGGCTCGATCTCAGCTCACTGCAACCTCTCCCTCCCAGGTTCAAGCGATTCTCCTGCCTCAGCTTCCTGAGTAGCTGGGATTACAGGCACACGCCTCCACACCTGGTTAATTTTTGTTTTTTTTTTTTGTTTTTTTTGTTTTTTTTTTTTTTTGAGACGGAGTCTCGCTCTGTCGCCCAGGCTGGAGTGCAGTGGCCTGATCTCAGCTCACTGCAAGCTCCACCTCCCGGGTTCACGCCATTCTCCTGCCTCATCCTCCCGAGTAGCTGGGACTACAGGCACCCGCCACCTCGTCCGGCTAGTTTTTTGTAGTTTTAGTAGAGACGGGGTTTCACTGTGTTCACCAGGATGGTCTCGATCTCCTGACCTCGTGATCCACCCGTCTTGGCCTCCCAAAGTGCTGGGATTACAGGCTTGAGCCACCGCGCCCGGCCAATTTTTGTATTTTTAATAGAGACGAGGTTTCACCATGTTGGCCAGGCTGCTCTTGAACTCCTGACCTCAAGTGATCTGGTTGCCTCGGCCTCCCAAAGTGCTGGGATTACAGGCGTGAGCCACCACACCCGGCCCAAGAGCAGAGGATCCTAACGTCTTTCCTTTTCAGTGTAGGCTAGATCTAGTGACTCATTTCTGATGCGTGCAATAAAAGGTGTGTGACTTTGGGAGACTAGGTCATAAAAGACTCCAGATGACTGCAGCCCTGTCCCACAGCTTCACTGAGGGACCCAGAGCTGCCCAATGAAGCCATTCCCACATATCTGGCCCTCAGGAACTGTGAATACAATAAATGTCGATTTGAGCCACTGAGTTTTAGGGTAATTTTTCACATAGCAACAGATTTTTGTTTTGTTTTGTTTTGTTGTTTTTGAGACAGTCTCACACTTTCGCCCAGGCTGGAGGGCAGTGTTGCGATCTCAGCTCACTGCAACCTCCACTTCCTCAGTTCAAGTGATTCTCGTGCCTCATCCTCCTGAGCAGCTGGGACTACAGGCACGCGCCACCACACCCGGCTAATTTTGTTTTGTTTTTTTTTTTTTTTTTTTTTTTGAGACAGAGTCTCGCTCTGTCACTCAGGCTGGAGTGCAGTGGCGCAATCTCGGCTCACTGCAACATCTGCCTCCCGGGTTCAAGAGATTCTCCTGCCTCAGCCTCCTGAGTAGCCAGGATTACAGGCATGCGCCACCACACCCAACTAATTTTTGTATTTTTAGTAGAGACGCGTTTCACCATGTTGGTGAGGCCAGTCTCAAAATCCCGACCTTGTGATCCACCCGCATCAGCCTCCCAAAGTGCTGGGATTACAGGCGTGAGCCACTGTGCCCAGCCTAATTTTTGTAGTTTTGATAAGACGGGGTTTTACCATGTTGGCCAGGCTGGTCTAGAACTCCTGACCTCAAGTGACCTGCCTTCCTTGGCCTCCCAAAGTGCTGGAATTACAGGCGTGAGCTGCCATTCCCCAACTATTTTTTTCTTTTTCATAAAAAATAGAGACAAGGTCTTACTATGTTGCCCAGGCTGGTCTCAAACTCCTGATCGCAAGTGATCCTCCCTCCTCAGCCTCCCAAAGTGCTGGGATTACAGGCGTGAGCCACCAAGCCCGGCCAGCAA
The DNA here is from genome assembly GCF_043159975.1 of Macaca nemestrina. Taxonomy (NCBI): domain Eukaryota; kingdom Metazoa; phylum Chordata; class Mammalia; order Primates; family Cercopithecidae; genus Macaca; species Macaca nemestrina. Next base: position 58,837,995 of record NC_092144.1, on the reverse strand, counting down.
CAAATTATCAGTATGTACCTTTCCTTCTTGTGTTCTTTGTGTCTCTCTCCATCCCTGACTCTCTCTGGGTGTCTGTCTCTCTCCATCTATAGGTCTTTGGTTTTTTTTTTTTTGAGACGGAGTCTCGCTCTGTTGCCCAGGCTGGAGTGCAGTGGCCGGATCTCAGCTCACTGCAAGCTCCGCCTCCCGGGTTCACGCCATTCTCCTGCCTCAGCCTCCCGAGTAGCTGGGACTACAAGCGCCCACCACCTTGCCCGGCTAGTTTTTTTGTGTTTTTTTTAGTAGAGACGGAGTTTCACCGTGTTGGCCAGGATGGTCTCGATCTCCTGACCTGGTGATCCGCCCATCTTGGCCTCCCAAAGTGCTGGGATTACAGGCTTGAGCCACCGCGCCCGGCCTCCATCTCTAGTCTTTGACATTCCATCCGTCTTTGAATGTCCATCCCAATTTGCTCTCTCTGAATGCCTCTGTCTTTCTGATTCCTTTCTAGTCTCTCCCATCATGTCAGTTGCTCTGTTTCTGGTCCTCTCTCCCTCTATCTGGGTCTCTCTGTCTCTGTCCATCTGTTCCTCTCTGTTGATGTCTCTTTCTCTGCACGAGTGTCTCTATTTATAGATGTGTGTGTGCCTGTTCCCAGGTCTGTGTCTCTAGCTCTGTGTGTTTCTTTCTTTTTTCTTTTACTTTTTTTTTTGAAATGGAGTCTCACTCTTGTCACCCAGGCTGGAGTGCACTGTCAGGATCTCAGCTCACTGCAGCCTCCCTGCCTGCTTCAAGCCATTCTCCTGTCTCAGCCTCCTGAGTAGCTGGGATTATAGGTGTGTGCCACCGTGCCTGGGTAAGCTCACTGCAACCTCTGCTTCTCGGGTTCAAGTGATTCTCCTGCCTCAGCCTCCTGAGTAGCTGGGATTACAGGCGCCTGCCACCATGCCCAGCTAATTTTTGTATTTTTTATTAGAAACTGGGTTGCACCATGTTGGTCAGGCTGGTCTTGAACTCCCGACCTCAGGTGATCCACCCACCTCGACCACCCAAAGTGCCGGGATTACAGGAGTGAGCCACCGCGCCCGGCTAATTTTTTATGTATTTAGTAGAGAGAGCATTTGGCAGAGTTGGCCAGGCTGGTCTCAAACTCTTAGCCTCAAGTGATCCACCCACCTCGACCACCCAAAGTGCTGGGATTACAGGCGTGAGCCACCGCGCCTGGCTAATTTTTTATGTATTTAGTAGAGATGGCTTTTGGCAGTGTTGGCCAGGCTGGTCTCAAACTCCTAGCCTCAAGTGATCAGCCCACCTTGGCCTCCCAGAGTGCTGGGATTACAGGTGTGAGCCACCGCGCCCGGTCTGTTTCTATGTCTCTCCCTCTCTTTGTGTCTCTCTCCACCTGTACTGATGTATGTGTGTCTCATTCTATGTCTCTCTGTCTCATTAATGTTTGGTATCAGGCTGGGCAAGGTGGCTCATACCTGTAATCCCAGCACTTTGTGAGGCCAAGGCAGGAGGATCCCTTGAACCCAGGGGTTCCAGACCAGCCTGAGCATCATAGCAAGACTACAGCTCTACAAAAAATAATTTTAAAAAATTAGTCTGGCATGGTGGTACGTGCCTGTAGTCCCAGCTACTTGGGAGTCTGAGGTGGAAGGAGTGTTTAAGCCCAGGAGGTCGAGGCTGGATCAAGCCGTGATCGCACTACTGCTCTCCAGCCTGGGTGACATTGCAAGACCTGTCTCAAAAAAGAAAAGAAGACATTGAGCAGTTTCATTATCATTAGACGGGGTGAAAAATAATAAATAACAACAACAATAATATGTGGTGGCTCTGAGGCTGGGTGTGGTTGTTCGTGCCTATAATCTCAATGCTTTGGGAGGGCCGAGGTAGGAGGATCCCTTGAGGACAGGAATTTGAGACCAGCCTGAGCAACATAGCATGACTCCATCTCTTCCTCCCAAATACAAAAATTTGGTGTCTTTCTCTGTCTTTTAATCGTTCTTTCTCTTTCTGTCTGTCCCCACCCCACCTGCTGCCTGGTCTCTGAGTTTCTGAGTCTGTCTGTCTCTAAGTGTGTGTCTCTATGTCTCCATGTCTGTCTCGCTTTGTCTCTGTATCTCTCTCATTCATTCCTTCCCCTTCCCCTCCCCCCTCCCCCTCCCACTCCCCCTCGTCCTCCACCTCCTCCTCCTCCTTCACCTCCTCCTCCTTTCCCTCCTCCTCCCTCCTGCCTGGCGGTTTGTTCTTGCCTCTTTAACCCTCTGTCCCTCCGCCCTTCCTCTCAGGCTCCCCTCCCGTCCCCAGCCTCCGCAGATGTGGGTCCTCACCTCCAGCTCTCCGCCTCAGCCCTCCCGGCTCCTCCTCCCTTCCTCTCTCTCCCTCACCAGGTCTCTGCCTCCCCCTCCCGGCGAGCAGCGCTCACTGCACTCTAGGCTCCCAGGGGGATCCCCTGGCCCCGTTAAGGCAGCCCCAGGCAGAGGACCCAGTGAAGCCCTGGGGCGGGGAAGGGGGACAGCGGGCGCTGGGGCGGCTCCAACCTGGGTCCCCGCGAGCATGGGGACCCCGCATCTGCCAAGGCCGGTGACCCCGGCATGGAGACTTCCGAAGCCTCTCCCAGCTCCACCTTAAGCGCCCCCCCTTCCCCTTCCTGCGGAGGATGGGAACAGCCAGCTCGCGGCCCCAGGTGTCCCGGCCACCCCCGCCCGCGTGGCCCCAGAGCCGCTGGAAACCGAGGACAAGCCCCCTACCTCCTTCCGAATCCTGCCCCTTTCGCACCCCCCACCCCCAGCCAACACGAGGAGTGTTTGCTGCTGTGAGATCACCTGCTCCCCACACCCAACAACAAAATTAAATAACACCACGGGAGGAAAGAGAGGGAGGGGGAGGAGGGAGGAAGGGACGGGAGAGAAGAGAGACTGAAACTGGGAGAAGAGGCAGGAGAGGAGGAGGTGGGGAGAGCACGAAGCTGGAGGCCGACACAGAGAGAGGGCGGGAGGAGGTGAAGAAGGAGAGAGGGGAGAAGAGGCAGGAGCTGGAAAGGAGAGAGGGAGGAGGAGGAGATGCTGGATGGAGACCTGGAGTTAGGTGGCTTGGGAGAGCTTAATGAAAAGAGAACGGAGAGGGGGTGTGGGTTAGGAACCAAGAGGTAGCCCTGGGGGCAGCAGAAGGCTGAGAGGGGTAGGAAGATCAGGAGCTAGAGAGAGACTCGAGGGTTCCGGGAAAAGAGGAGAGGAAAGGCACAGAGAGACGGGAGAGGAGTGGGTTTGAAGAGGGGGGGGGGTCTCAGTCCCTGGCTGCTCTGGCATTTGGGGAACTGGGACTCCCTGTGGGGAGGAGAGGAAAGCTGGAAGTCCTGGAGGGACAGGGTCCCAGAAGGAGGGGACAGAGGAGCTGAGTGGGGGGGCAGGGCGTTGGGCAGGGGTCCCTCGGAGGCCTCCTGGGGATGGGGGCTGCAGCTCGTCTGAGCGCCCCTCGAGCGCTGGTACTCTGGGCTGCACTGGGGGCAGCAGGTAAGACCTGGGGTTCCCGGCAGGAGCCCCGGAGGGAGGTTGGAGTTGGGGGTGCCAAGGAGAGGGATTCATGCTGCTCTCTTCCCAGCTCACATCGGACCAGCACCTGACCCCGAGGACTGGTGGAGCTACAAGGATAATCTCCAGGGAAACTTCGTGCCAGGTGCCGCCAAGGCGGGGACCCAGGAGTCCGGCCCTCGCGGCGCCTCCTTCTTCAGACTCAGGAACCTGGGTTCCCAGCTCCCTCCTCCCCTCAGGACCAGGAGTCCCAGCCCCCTTCTCTGTCCCTCAGGAGTCGGGCCAGCCTCTGAACCCCAGGGGCTCACCATGGGACATTATACATGCGCATTTCAAGTAGTGAGTGGGAGTGAGTGGAAGGAAAGTGTGGGGGTGGAGATTATGTGTGTGTTTGCCGGGAGAGGAAGGTCCTGGCTCCCGCTAGGAACCGGAGGCTGGGTGACCCCGTCCCCCACCTTGTCCAGCCCTCTCTTGCAGCTTCTCTCCCCAACACATTAATAATAATACAGTTGTGGGACAAGAGAGATAAAAAAAGAACTACAACTCCCATGGGGCTCTGGGGTAGGTAGGCAGCAGAGGGGTAGGCTGGTAGCCCTGGGGCCTGCTGGGAGTTGTAGTTCCATCTACGATGGCTTGATGGGTTGGCTCGGCTAGGCGCGGTGGCTCACGCCTGTAATCCCAGCACTTTAGGAGGCCGAGGTGGGTGGATTACCTGAGGTCCAGAGTTCAAGACCAGCCTGTCCAATTTAGCGAAACCCGTCTCCACTAAACTTGGAAACTATTCCAAGATTCTTCTAGGACCCGGGATTCTGGATCTGAGCCCAGTCCTCCCTCAGACCCAGGAGTCCAGGTCCCTAGCCCCTCCTCCCCTGGGATCTGGGAGTCCAGACCACAGCCCACTCAGCAGATGCCAGCCCTGGGATCCAGTCTCTATTTCTGACTCCTTGTCCTCCTACTCCGACCCCACCCCCAGGGCCTCCTTTCTGGGGCCTGGTGAATGCAGCATGGAGTCTGTGTGCGGTGGGGAAGCGACAGAGCCCCGTGGATGTGGAGCTGAAGAGGGTTCTTTATGACCCCTTTCTGCCCCCATTAAGGCTCAGCACTGGAGGAGAGAAGGTAAGGGGCTTGGAGGGAGGAGCTATCGAATCTACTGGGGATGGGCATGAGTAGAGACTGGGGAATGGGGTGCTGAGGTAAGAGAGCAGCCTTGGGGGAGGAGGGGACACCCAGTGGGTGGAGAGAAGGCTGCTTACACTGTTAAATGGATCACTCATTCTTCCCATCCCAACCGTGGCCCCCTGGTCTCCCCATCTCTGCAGAAACAATGAAAAGTAGAACATTTCCTGTGCCAGGCAGATTTAAAAGCTTGATGAGCCTCTAATCTCATAACCACCCCACAAAATGGGTACAATTATTATTATTATTATTATTTTGAGATGGAGTTTTGCTCTTGTTGCTTAGGCTGGAGTGCAATGGTGTGATCTTGGCTCACCGCAACCTCTGCCTCCCAGGTTCAAGCGATTCTTCTGCCTCAGCCTCCCAAGTAGCTGGGATTACAGGCATGCACCACCATGCCCAGCTAATTTTTTGTATTTTTAGTAGAGATGGGGTTTTTCCATGTTGGTCAGGCTGGTCTTGAACTCCCGACCTCAGGTGATCCATCTGCCTTGGCCTCCCAAAGTGCTGAGATTACAGGCATGAGCCACCACGTCCAGCCAGAATGGGTACAGTTATTAACCTTATCATATACATGCAGAAACTGACACACAGAGGTTAAGTTACGTGCCTAGGATCACACAGAGAGCCAGCACTGGCATTCAAACCAGGCAGTGTAGCATGAATGGTGGGACCTGCTTTCCAATACCATGCTGGGAACCATACTTTTTTTTTTTGGAATTGGCATCTCACTCTGTGGCCCAGGTTGGAGTGCAGTGGCCCAGTGATAGCTCACTGTAACCTCAAATTCCTGGGCCCAAGTGTTCTTCCTACCTCAACCTCAAAAGTAGCTAGGACATGCCCGGGTGTGGTGGCTCACACCTGTAACCCCAGCACTTCAGGAGGCTGAGGTGGGCAGATCACGAGGTTTCGAAACTAGCTTGGCCAACATGGTGAAACCCTGTCTCTACTAAAAATACAAAAATTAGCCGGGTGTGGTGGCGGGTGCCTGTAATCCCAGCTACTGGAGAGGCTGAGGCAGGAGAATCGCTTCAACCCGGGAGGCAGAGGTTGCAGTGATCCGACATCCCGCCACTGGACTCCAGCTTGGGCGACAGAACAAGACTCCGTCTCAGAAAAATAGAAAGAGGGAGAGACAGAGAGACAGAGAGAGAGGGAAAAGAAAGAAGGAAAAAGGAACGAAGGAAGGAAGGAGAGAGACAAAGAAAGAAAAGAAAGAGAGAGAGAAAGAAAAAGAAAAGAGAGAAAGATGAAAGAAAGAAAACAAGGAGAGAGAAAAAGAAAAAGAAAGAAAGAAAAGAAAAGACGAAAAGAAAAGAAAAAAGAAGTCAGGACTGCAGATGTATGCCAGTATGCCTGGCTAAGTTTTTTGTAGATGTGGGGTCTCACTATGTTGTCCAGGCTGGTCTTGAACTCCTGGGCTCAAGCAATCCTCCTGCCTTGGTTTCCCAAGGTGCTGGAATTACAGCCGTGATCCACCGTGCCTGGGCAATATAATTTCTTATAAGAACCGGGATTACCTTTTATTTAGCTGCCCCAGCCAAAAGCTGTAAAGCCATTTCCCATCCCATCCTCTCTCCCTCACATCCATTTCCAATCCATGTTCTTTCTAGCCTTGCTACTAAATATTATTTAAGTCCTTTCACCTATCACTCCCTCTACTGCCCCCAGTCTCATGCAGGCACCATAATCTCTCACCAAGACTGGTGGCGTAGCCTCCTCATTGGCCTGCCTCTCTACTCCCTGCAATCCATTCTGCACCCCACAGCTAGAGAGACGTTTAAAACACAAATGAGATCATATCACTCCTGCTCACAATCCTCCTATTAGGATATGTAATAATAGCAAACATTTACGTAGCACTTACTGTATGTTTGGCACTCTGGCAAATGTGTTATATATATGCAGTTTATTTATTTGTTTATTTTTATTTATTTACTTGAGTTGGAGTCCCACTCTGTTGCCCAGGCTGGAGTGCAGTGGCCTGATCTTGGCTCACGGCAACCTCTGCCTCCCGGGTTCGAGCAATTGTCCTGCCTCAGCCTCCCAAGTAGCTGGGACTACAGGCATATGCCACCACACCCGGCTAACTTTTGTATTTTTAGTGCAGACCGGGCTTCACCATGTTGGCCAGGACGGTCTTGATCTCTTGACCTTGTGATCCACCTGCCTCAGCCTCCCAAAGTGCTGGGATTACAGGTGCGAGCTACTGCACCTGGCTTATCTTTGTATTTTTAGTAGAGATGGGGTTTTACCATGTTGGTCAGGATGGTCTTGATCTCTTGACCTCGTGATCTGCCCACCTTGGCCTCCCAAAGTGCTGGGATTACAGGAGTGAGCCACTGTGCCCAGCCTATTTATTTATTTATTTATTTATTTTTGTTGTTGTTGTCTTGTTTTCTGGTTTTTTTTTTTTTTTTTTTTTGAGACGGAGTCTCGCTCTATCGCCCAGGCTGGAGTGCAGTGGCTGGATCTCAGCTCACTGCAAGCTCCGCCTCCGAGGTTTACGCCATTCTCCTGCCTTAGCCTCCTGAGTAGCTGGGACTACAGGCGCCCGCCACCTTGCCTGGCTAGTGTTTTTGTATTTTTTAGTAGAGATGGAGTTTCACCGTGTTAGCCAGGATGGTCTCGATCTCCTGACCTCGTGATCCGCCTGTCTCGGCCTCCCAAAGTGCTGGGATTACAGGCTTGAGCCACCGTGCCCGGCCTTTTTTTTTTTTTTTTTTGGAGACAGCGTCTCACTCTGTCACCCAGGCTGGAATTCAGTGACATGATCTAGGCTCACTGCAACCTCCGCCTCCTGGGTTCAAGCGATTCTCCTGCCTCAGCCTCCCAAATAGCTGGGATTACAGGCGCTACCACCAAACCCAGCTGATTTTTGTATTTTTAGTAGAGATGGCCATGTTGGCCAGGTTGTTCTCAAACTCCTGACCTCAGGTGATCTGCCCACCTCAGCCTCCCAAAGTGCTGGGATTACAGGCATGAGCCAACACATCCAGCCTATATATGCAGTTTATCTAAATAAAAATGCAAAACTCTTTACTGTTTTCCACAAGGTCCTGCACCATTCAGCCCCCATAACTTCTCTCTCCTCTGTTCACTGGACTTCAGTGAAATCTCTTTGCTGTTACTCAAACAGGCCACCTCAGGGCCTTTGCACTGCTGTTCTCGCTTCTCGGAATGCCCTTCTCTCTGTTCTTTTGCAAGTCACCTCTGCTTATCCTTCAGGTCCCCATTAAAATGTCACCTTTGGCCAGGTGCAGTGGTTCATGCCTATAATTCCATTATTTTTTGGAGGCTAAGGCAGGATGATGACTTGAGCCCAGGAATTTAAGACCAGCCTAGGCAACACAGGGAGAACCCTCTCTACCAAAAAAAAAAAAAAATTGAAAATTGAAAATTAGTTGGGCATGGTGGTATGTGACTGTGGTCCCAGCTACTTGGGAGACTGAGGCAGGAAGATCGTTTGAGCCCAGGAGTTTGAGGCTGCAGTAAGCTGTGATGGTGCCACTGCAATCCAGCCTAGGTGACAGAGTGAGACTTTGTCTCAAAATAATAAAAAAAAATAAAATAAAATGTCACCTTCACAGGGAAATTTTTCCTGACACCCCCCCCCCATCTAAGCTGAGCTCCTCATGACACCTCAGAGCTCCCAGTTCCCCCAAGCATGACGTCAGGATGTAGTTAATGAAGCAGTTACTTATGTGATTCACAATTGTCTCTCTTGCCTTCATTAGAACATAAGCTCCATGAGGCCCATGAGTTTTGTCTACTTGTTTATTGCTCTAGTCTTTTTTTTTTTTTTTGAGACAGAGTTTCACTCTTGTTGCCCAGGCTGGAGTGCAATGGTGCGATCTCGGCTCACCGCAACCTCCGCCTCCCAAGTTCAAGCGATTCTCTGGCCTCAGCCTCCCGAGTAGCTGGGATTACAGGCGTGCGCCACCACCCTGGCTAATTTTGTTATTTTTTTTAGTAGAGCCTGTTGGTCAGGCTGGTCTTGAACTCCCGACCTCAGGTGATCCACCTGCCTCGGCCTCCCAAAGTGCTGGGATTACAGGCATAAGCCACTGCGCCCGGCCTATTGCTCTATTCTTGTATCCACAGCACATAGCACCAGCTCAGTCAATATTTGTTGATCAAAGAAATTCACCAATATTGGGCACCAACTTACAGACTGGCACAGAGCCTGAAAAGTGGTCAGTGTTCAAATTACGTTGAATGATTAAATGACTGTTGGAGGCCAGGCACGGTGGCTCACGCCTGTAACACCAGCACTTTGGGAGGCCAAGGTGGGTGGAACACCTGAGGTCAGGAGTTCAAGACCAGCCTGCCTGGCCAACACGGTGAAAACCCATCTCTACTAAAAATACAAAAATTAGCTGGGTGTGGTGGCACACGCCTGTAGTCCCAGTTATTCGGGAGCCTGAGGGAGGAGAATCATTTGAACCCAGGAGTCAGAGGTTGCAGTGAGCCAAGATCCTGCCACTATATTCCAGCCTCGGCAACAGAGCAAGATTCTATTTGACAAAAAAAAAAAAAAAAAAAAAGACTGGGCGCGGTGGCTCAGTGTCTGTAATCCCAGCCCTTTGGAAGGCTGACACGGGTGGATCACCTGAGGTCGGGAGTTTGAGACCAGCCTGACCAACATGGAGAAACCCTGTCTCTACTAACAATACAAAATTACCTGGGCATGGTGGTGCATGCCTGTAATCCCAGCTACTCGGGAGGCTGAGGCAGGAGAATCGCTTGAACCCAGGAGGCAGATGTTGCAGTGAGCCCAGATCGCACCATTGCACTCCAGCCTGGGCAACAAGAACGAGACTCCGTTTCAAAAAAAAAAAGACTGTTGTAATCAGAAAATGTAAGCGTGGGAAACGGGAAAGAAAAGATTTCTCCCTGCCCCCTGACAGCTCCTGCCTCTCCCACAGCTCCGGGGAACCTTGTACAACACCGGCCGACATGTCTCCTTCCTGCCTGCACCCCGACCTGTGGTCAATGTGTCTGGGGGTCCCCTCCTTTATAGCCACCGACTCAGTGAACTGCGGCTGCTGTTTGGAGCTCGCGACGGAGCCGGCTCCGAACATCAGATCAACCACCAGGGCTTCTCTGCTGAGGTAGTGACCACTGATTGTTTACCGGCGAACCTGAGTCACCCCAGTTCCTCCCACCTCACCCTCGTAATGCCTCACCCCATCCTCCTCCACAGAACTGACCTCCCACCCTAAGCACTAATCCTCAGCCTGATTCGGGCCCCCAAAGCTGGGGTTATCCTCTCCTCCCCTTCTGCTGGGGGACCCCATGCTCTGTGCTAACCCCAGGTGCAGCTCATTCACTTCAACCAGGAACTCTACGGGAATTTCAGCGCTGCCTCCCGAAGCCCCAATGGCCTGGCCATTCTCAGCCTCTTTGTCAACGTGAGCGGAGGCGAGATTCGGAGGGAGGGAGCACTTGGGTGCCTGGAACCCGGGGTCTGAGGGAAGAGGGGTGCTGGGAGGCCCAGACTCCTGGGTCCTGGGGGAGCAGACGGTTGAGGGCTTGGACTTCTGGGCTCCTGTGTCCTCACCTTGTACCCCCACACAGGTGGCTGGTAGCTCTAACCCATTCCTCAGTCGTCTCCTTAACCGCGACACCATCACCCGCATCTCCTACAAGAGTAAGTCCCTGGCGTACTGGGGCCAGTGGTCACACACGAGGGGGTGTTCAAGAGTGCCGCCCTCCTTACTCTGGCCTGATATTCCTGCAGATGACGCCTACTTTCTTCAAGACCTGAGCCTGGAGCTCCTGTTCCCAGAGTCCTTCGGCTTTATCACCTATCAGGGCTCTCTCAGCACCCCGCCCTGCTCCGAGACTGTCACCTGGATCCTCATCGACCGGGCCCTCAATATCACCTCCCTCCAGGTGAACCCTCTGTCCGCACCGCCCTTCCTAGGCCTGGGTACTCCACTCAATGGCCTGGGTATCCCCTTGTTCACCTGCCCTCCCTCTCCTCATAGACTGAATTTAAGGAGGTAAGAGGCTCAGACCACCTTTGGGGGTGGGGTGGGGCTGATAACAGGCCCCGCCCACCTGCTCCCAGGGGCGGGATTTCCCACGTGACGTCACCAAGACCGTTCACTATTCACTCCCAGTTTCCCACCCTCCTTCTATGGCAGATGCACTCCCTGAGACTCCTGAGCCAGAATCCTCCATCCCAGATATTCCAGAGCCTCAGCGGTAATGGCCGTCCCCTGCAGCCTTTGGCCCACAGGGCACTGAGGGGCAACAGGGACCCCCGGCACCCTGAGAGGCGCTGCCGAGGCCCCAACTACCGCCTGCATGGTATGGTCCAGTCTGCACCCGCTCTATGTCGTGGGCTAACCCGCTTATATGTGTCTCCCCTTGGTGTCTCCATGTGATTCAGTCCCATCCCCCTTCCTGCGTCTGTATGGTGTAGCCTCCTGAGCTGTCTCTTTTTCTCTCTCTCCCTACATATCAACGTGGCACAGTCCACCTTCCAGCCCTAGGTCATTGCTATCCCACGATTTGTCTTTCCTCTTCACTGCTTTGTAACTTGGTCTATAACCCTTGACCCCTGCCTTCCTATGGTGCGATTACCTACTGTTCTGTGCTTCCTATTACTGTGAATTTCCAAAATGGTACAATTTGGATCCTCTCTCCCTTTCCAAGTCGTACTACTCTACGCTGTTCCACAATCTGATGCTCCTTTCCCCCTTACTGAGAATCTACAACTGCCTCCCTGTGGTTCAGCCCAGGGATCTCACACCCCCCGGCTTCGCAACATGGTACAGTCCACACCCCCCATGAAGACCTTCAGGTAGTTCAGCCTAATGCTGAATCTGGACATCCCGATTCCCCCCTCCTGTTGGCTTCTTGTGGTTCAGCCCAGTGCTTCTCGACCTGGTACATTCCGGTTCCCCGCTCACAGACTTCCGATGGTAGAGCCCTGCGCGGCCCAGCCCACGCCCCCTGCACGCCCCCTGCCCCTTCCATCCTAAACTGACGCCTGCCGTTGTTCTCTGTCTTACAGTGGATGGTGCCCCCCATGGTCGCTGAGACTCCCCTTCGAGTATTGCACCCGCCCGTCCTAAGCCTCCCCACACGGCTAGGGGAGTTACTCCTAAAACAAAGCTATTAAAGGGACAGAACACTTCTTGTTTCTCAGTGGTCTGATTCTAGGCGCGGTGGGGAAACATTTGGGTATTAAAGAACAGACTTCTTCCGGAAACCAATCTTCCTCTTTTTAAGCCCCCGCTACTCGGCATTTTGGCTTCCTGCTTCTCAAAACCATCATTAGGACCGCGGCCCCTTTAAGCGGCGCCCCTCTTCCCCCATCACACCCCTTACCACCAGGCAGCACGAGCAGAGCCATGTGCTTCCCCCTCCCGCCTGCTTCATTGGCCCAAACTGGGTCACGGTCCCGCCCCCAGTACCGCCTCCCATTGGGCAAATGTAGGTCAGTGTCCCGCCTCCCACCGAAAGGCAAGGCAACTTCACGCGCTGAGCCCCTCACGCGCCCTCCTGGGCCCTGGCGTATCCAGAGGCCCCATTGGCTGTGCGTCTCAAGGGGTCGGAGACGATTGGCCTGTGTTTGCAGCCGGAGGGAGGCACGCGGCTCGGGTGCATGCCCACAGAGGCGGGCGGGGCTGGACGCGCCGGGCGGGGACCGGGAGGAGGGGCGCGCGCTGTGGCGTCGGGTGTTTTGGTTTGGATTTTTTTTCCGCGAAAGAAGTTTGCTTTGGCCACGCCTCAAGGCGGCCGCCTCCTCCTGCCCCCTCCTCCGCCCCTCCGCGCACACCTCTCGGTGCAGATTGCAAAGCGCCTTCCGTTGCGAGAGCTGCAGATTTTGCAAGAGCCAGGCTCGCCCACCTTGTAGAAGGGGCGCCTTGGGTCCCCTCTCACCCTCGGTTGCAAAGGGCCGGCCGCTTGATTTGGACACCCCCTCGCCCAGACTGCATGATCTCCCGGGACCCTTTTGAGTTGCACGTTTCTGCACCGAGGACCTCAAATTCCCGTCGCTCCTAGGATTTGCAGCGTTCTGGATACTGGAGGGTTGCAGGCTACACTCGCCCGCCCCTGGGCAGACAGTCGTCCAAACCACTGGAGTGTGCCGGTGACTGGCAGGCCAGCCCTTCGCCTCTCCATGAACCCGTGAGCCTGGGGGCAGGTGCCAGGCGATGGCGCGGCCTGTGAGCGACAGGACCCCGGCCCCTCTGCTGCTGGGCGGCCCGGTCGGGACACCCCCTGGCGGGGGAGCGCTGCTTGGGCTGCGGAGCCTTCTGCAGGGGACCAGCAAGCCCAAAGAGCCGGCCAGCTGTGAGTTCTAACCCCCATCTCACCCAGTCCGGACACCCCACCCCCTTAAGGCCTTAAATGCCGTTGCTTGGGGGGTGGGGGCCCATAGACACCTCCTGTGTGGGGGGAGTCCATCTTCCCAACCTTAATCTACTCAATTATTCGGGTGTTTAGGCCCCTAGATCCCTCAGCGCCCAGGACCCAAAAGCGGCAGCTCTGAAGCCCGTCCACCCTAAGGTCCCCAAAGTCTTCCTCCCTCGGTTCACAGGAGTGTAGGCCCCAGCCTCCTCTTCCTTTGGTCCGGGAGTCTGGACCCCTGGGGTCCCAGGGAGGGGGTGTGTCGGGTGCTCACACGGTGGTGACACGGGCTTGGGCGGGGCGTCATGGGGTCACATGGAGTCTAGGAATGAGGAATGTGCCCCAGGAATAGAGCCCCTTCCTGTCCCTTACAGATGGTGGGGGAGGGGGAAGGGGGTACAGCGCGCAGGGGATGGGGTTGGGTAATTACAGTGGAATTACAGAGCTGTCATTTTTTTCTCTCACCTGCCCAACCCTCCACCTACCCTCTCCCTGCCCCCCTGTTCCTGAACTTCCGTCCCTCTTTCTCTGGGTCGCTGTCTTTCTGTGTCTCAATCCCTTCCCGGCATTCTGTCCCCATCTCTGTGAATCTGTCCACCTGTCTCTGCCACCCCCGTCTCCGTTCTTTCTGGGTCTCTCTCCCACTCTGCGTCTCCGTCCCTTCATTTCCCGTCTCTCCTCTCCGACTCCCCATCCCCTCTTTCTCTGGATCTCCGCCCTGTGCCTCTCGGACTCGGGGTCTCTTCTCCCATCTCTATCTCCACCCCCCCGCCATCCCAACCCGTCTTTCCCGGCCCGCAGGTCTCCTGAAGGAAAAGGAGCGCAAGGCGGCCCTGCCCGCAGCCACAACCCCTGGGCCAGGCCTGGAGACTGCGGGCCCGGCGGATGCCCCGGCTGGGGCGGTGGTGGGCGGCGGGTCCCCGCGGGGGCGCCCGGGGCCAGTTTCCGCCCCGGGTCTGTTGGCGCCACTGCTTTGGGAGCGCACGCTGCCGTTCGGCGATGTGGAGTACGTGGACCTGGACGCCTTCCTGCTGGAGCACGGGCTCCCGCCCAGCCCGCCGCCCCCCGGTGGCCCATCGCCGGAGCCGTCGCCCGCGCGGACGCCCGCACCCTCCCCAGGGCCGGGCTCGTGCGGCTCCGCTTCCCCCCGCTCCTCTCCTGGGCACGCCCCCGCCCGGGCTGCCCTCGGGGCCGCCAGCGGCCACCGCGCAGGTGCGGCGAAGGGGGCGGGGCGGGTCCTGACGGGGCGGGGCTTGGACTCAGGGGGCGGGGCTGTGCGACGCTGGGGGCTGGGACCGTGGGACCCGGCTGCGGCCCCGAATTTTGTGTCCAGTTGTCGAGCGGTGTCGTGGGAGGGGGCCAGATTCTGTGTCTCTTAATGGGTCAGGAACTTCGTCTTCTGGCTCCATAGGGGAGGAGAGACTTGGAACCCTAAATTCCAGGAAGCCTGCCCAATGAGATTTTGTGGGTTTTTCTGTGGGACGTGGGGACAAAGGATGTGGATACTCGTGAAGCCAGAACTGGAAGTCCGGAACACCAGAGTTATTTACTGGGCAGTGGACTGACCCCAGAATCTGGGCCCATAATCGATGGAACTGGGATAGAACTGGAGCCCCTAGGTCCTTTACAGGAGCAAAGGAGGGGCGCAGAATTCTGTTTACCCAGGACATAAGAGACTGGCAGCCCAGTTCTTGGGTCCCCCAGTGGGGCGTGCTGCAGCCCCGGGTCCCAGAGTTCTTCAGAAGGGAAGACGTTAGGGATCTTGTTTCTGGATTCTCCAACTGGGGCTAGGACCAAGCTTCCTATATTCCTAGGAGAGGCGTGGGATCCCGGAATCGTGTGTACCCCAGTGGCGCGGGGCCTGGGAAGGTCCAGGAGGCCGATGCTCCCTGGAGAGCAGGGGATTGGGATCTTTGGGGGGTGAGATGTTGGAGCTAAGTGACTGGAAGAGCAAGAGGAAAGATGTTTCCCTTTGGGCATATTGAGGTCTCCAGGGACGGACTACAGTTTGGGAATTCCTGGGCACACCTGCCCCAGGTCCGACCTCCGGGCCGAACCAGGGCCCTACCCTTCCCAGCCGCACATTCCTGCGCCACGTGAGTCTCCCCTCCCTCCTCCGCGCTTCGCGCAGGCGCCTTCACGCGCGAGGGGGCGGGGCCGGGGAACGTGAGGGCGCCGATGGCAGGGGGGCCTGGGAGGGAGGGAGGAGGAGGGAAGCAGGCGTCAGCACGTGACTCGGCCCTGAACCTGTGTCCTTAGCTGGCCCCGGCTGGCTGGTGCTTAAAGGTACAGGCGCCTCCTTTCGAACCAATCTTCTGGAATCTTAGAGCAGCTTCTCCTCTTCTCTTCCCTTACTCTTCTCAGCGAGTAGCTCTTAGACTGTAACTTGAGAGCTTTTCAATGCAGTAGATTATTTTTCTCTGGACAATCTGGGGTCTAAGCTTAGGTGGTGGATTCGGTAAGTAGGATTCAGGCTAGACTGTGCATCTGAAGTCCTGAGGTTTTAGAAGCAATAGCTCCATCGCTTCTTGGCTTTTGGCTAAGATTAAGTGTAGAAGCAATAGCCCTGATTCATGTGCTATCTAGGGCAAGTCAGTTATGACTGGGACTCAGTTTCCTTGTTTGTAAAGGTGGATATGGCTCCATGATCTCTAAGCATCTTTATGGCTTAGGGGAACTTTCATTTTTCTTGTTATTTTGGAGACGGAGTCTTGCTCTGTTGTCGAGGCTGGAGTGTGGTGGTGTGATCTCGGCTCACTGCAACCTCCACCTCCCGGGTTCAAGTAATTCTCCAGCCTCAGCCTCCCTAGTAGCTGGGCTTACAGGCACCCGCCACTGCACCTGGCCAATTTTCATACTTTTAGTGAAGATGAGGCTTTGCCATGTTGGCCATGCTGGTCTCAAACTCCTGACCTCAGGTGATTTGCCGCCTCGGCTTCCCAAAGTGCTAGGGTTATCGGCGTGCGAGGGAACCTTCATATTTTATATTAGGGAGATTAGTCCCTGGCCAAATTTATGCTAGATCTCAGAAGGGCTCTCCATGTGGCTATGATACCAGAGCAAGAGGTAGCTTCTGGAAACCCCTTCCCTAAAATACACACTCAGCTGACACGTGCTGTTTCTCCAAGGCCTGACCTCTCGGGACACACCCAGCCCTGTGGACCCAGACACCGTGGAGGTGCTGATGACCTTTGAACCCGACCCAGCTGATCTTGCCCTATCAAGCATTCCTGGCCATGAGACCTTTGACCCTCGAAGACACCGCTTCTCAGAGGAGGAACTTAAGCCCCAGCCAATCATGAAGAAGGCGAGGAAAATCCAGGTGCCAGAGGAGCAGAAGGTGAGCAGAGCTGGATGTGGGACATAGGCTTGGCTGGAGACATGCCCCACAGCCAGGGTGGGGCCTTTTCTCACATTCAGGCCTGGGCTTCTCACTGGGATTAGTGCTCAGCCTCTCCTGGCCTGCAGCCACAGATTAGTTCTCCTTGGCCATGGGGCACAAGGGGGCAGGAGCCTGAGGTTTATGAAGATAGTGTCAGCTGGGCGAGGGGTCTCACTCGTGTAATCCCAACACTTTGGGGGCTGAGGCAAGAGGGTCGCTTGAGCTCAGGAGTTCAAGACCAGCCTGGGCAACATGGTGAAACCCCATTTCTACAAGCTACTTGGGAGGCTGAGGTGGGAGGATTGCTTGTGCCTGGGAGGTTGAGGCTGCAGTGAGCCAAGATTGCACCACCGCACTCCAGCCTGGACTACAGAGTGAGACCTTGTCTTAAAACAAAAGACAGTGTCACTGTGGGGTGCTGACTCAGCCAGCTCTGCTAGGCCTACTTGTAGAGACTTGGAGCTTCTCCTATTACTTGGATCCAGAACCCTCAGTGGGTCAGGTCTCAGGCTCCACCAGGCACAACTGCGAAGGACAGTCTTCCTTGGCAATGGGATATCAGCCTGTGGCCTGTCTCTCCTTACTCAGCAGGCCTTTGATCTCTGATGTGGGACTTCTTTGGAGTGATTGCCTTTGGCTAGGATGCAGATTCGGCCAGCCCCTTTAGGACTTGTTTCCTGGGCCTGGGCTTCTCACTGGTGGGAGGCTTCAGCTTCTGTTAACAGCCAGGGCCGCTTTCTGATTTGGGATGATTTGAGCAGTGATTGCATCTTTGCATCCTTTTTTTTTTTTTTTGGCCATTACTGGAGTCTTCCCTAGCAAGAGTTGCTTGGGCTTCTGTTACAAGACTTTGTCATTCCAGGCCAGGCGCGATGGCTCACGCCTTGTAATCCCAGCACTTTGGGAGGCTGAGGTGGGCAGATCACTTGAGGTCAGGAATTTGAGACCAGCCTGGCCAACATGGTGAAATCTCGCCCCTACTAAAAGTACAGACATTTTCTGGGTGCAGTGTCTCATGCTTGTAATCCCAGCACTTTGGGAGGCCGAGGCTGGTGGATCACGGGATCAGGGGACCATCCTGGCAAAGATGGTGAAACCCCGTCTCTACTAAAAATACAAAAATTAGCTGGGCATGGTGGCACGTGTCTGTAGCCCAGGTACTTGGAAGGCTGATGAACCTGGGAGACGGAGGTTGCAGTGAGCTGAGAGAGACTGTGCCACTGCACTCCAGCCTGGTGATAGAGCAAGACTCCATCTCAAAAACAAAAACAAACAGGCCAGGTGTGGTGGCTCATGCCTGTAATCCCAGCACTTTGGGAGGCCGAGGCGGGCAGATCACCAGGTCAGGAGATGGAGACTATCCTGGCTAACATGGTGAAACCCCGTCTCTACTAAAAATAAAAAAAATTAGCCAGGTATGGTGTCGGACACTTGTAATCCCAGCTACTCGGGAGGCTGAGGCAGGAGAATGGCGGAGGCGGAGCTTGCAGTGAACTGAGATTGTGCCATTGCATTCCAGCCTGGGCAACAAAGTGAGACACCATCTCAAAAAAAAAAAAAAAAAAAAAAAATTGGCCGGGCGCGGTGGCTTAAGCCTGTAATCCCAGCACTTTGGGAGGCCGAGACGGGCGGATCACGAGGTCAGGAGATCGAGACCATCCTGGCTAACACGGTGAAACCCCGTCTCTACTAAAAAATACAAAAATCTAGCCGGGCGAGGTGGCGGGCGCCTGTAGTCCCAGCTGCTCGGGAGGCTGAGGCAGGAGAATGGCGTAAACCCGGGAGGCGGAGCTTGCAGTGAGCTGAGATCCGGCCACTGCAGTCCAGCCTGGGCAACAGAGCAAGACTCCGTCTCAAAAAAAAAAAAAAAAAAAAAAATTAGCCAGACACGGTAGCAGGCACCTATAATCCCAGCTACTCAGGAGGCTGAGGCAGGAGAATCGCTTGAACCTAGGAGGTGGAGGTTGCAGTGAGCCAAGATCATGCCACTGCACTCCAGCCTGAGTGACAGAGCGAGACTCCATCTCAAAAAACAAGACTTTGCCATACCCTCGTGCAAGACATAGCTACTTGAAGCAGCTAGGACGGGCCTATAAGTCAAATCAACACCAGTGGTTTCTCCTGCTAGAGGGCCCTATTGCTTGGGACTGGATTTACCCTCACAAGCAGGAACTGGGCTTTAATTAAATGGTGGAGTGGAGAGCATCTCTCTGAGCCCAGTGGTCCTTAGTTACTAAGGAGGAGTCCTCCTTAGGAACCAACTTCCAGGATGGGAGGACTTCAGGTATAATCCTCTGGGGAGGTCTCAGGATAGTCCCCTTTCCTAAGGGACAGCTCTTCTCTCAGTCAGGTCCTGGTGGGGAGGAGGCTATTCTCTGGCCTCAGTTCAAGGCCAGCAGGTCAGAGACTGGCCACAGCCATTGAAACCACTTAGACCTCACTATTGTTTGCCAAGGATGGATGAGGTTGCCTTGGCAACCAGGTCAGAAGGCTCCAGCTCTGGGAGGATTTTATGGGACACCAAACCCCATCACCAGGGCACCAAGATTTCCTTAGCAACCAAGATCTGGAAAGGCAATGTGCAGGGCAGTGCTTTTCAACGGGAGAAGCCCTCAGACCATGAAGGCCTTGTTGCTAGGGAACAAGCATCCTTAGCAAGCAGGAGCTAACTGCAGGCCCTTTATCATGTGGAGAGGGCTGGGGCCCCGCTTTGCAGAATGGAGACTTAAAGTGAGTTGCTTAAGGGTGGGGGTCTATCTCGTGTCTTTACTGTTGCTAGGGGCCCAATCTCCTTAGCAACCAGGGCCCTAGAAAGGCAGACCCATGGGTATCTATCCCAGCAGAGACCTGGTATGGTTTAGGCCCCGCTGCTGTGGCTCCCTTACTCTCTCGCTGGGACCTGGGTCCCTCTGGACCTCAGTGTCCTCCCCCTTTCCTCCCCCAGGACGAGAAATATTGGAGCCGCCGGTACAAGAACAACGAGGCAGCCAAGCGGTCCCGGGACGCCCGGCGGCTCAAGGAGAACCAGATATCGGTGCGGGCGGCCTTCCTGGAGAAGGAGAATGCCCTGC
This sequence comes from Macaca nemestrina, assembly GCF_043159975.1. Taxonomy (NCBI): domain Eukaryota; kingdom Metazoa; phylum Chordata; class Mammalia; order Primates; family Cercopithecidae; genus Macaca; species Macaca nemestrina. Next base: position 58,818,484 of record NC_092144.1, on the reverse strand, counting down.
TGCGGCAGGAAGTGGTGGCTGTGCGCCAGGAGCTGTCCCACTACCGCGCCGTGCTGTCTCGATACCAGGCCCAACACGGGGCCCTGTGAGGCTGCCCCACATCCCCACCTGGCGGAGCTCTCCTCCGCCTTGCTGAGACTTACGCCCTGTTCCCTCCCTGCCCTGTGGCCCACGGGCCGGCCAGCTGGGTGCCCCAGGGACGTGATAATGCAGATAAATACATTTATATTTTTAAGAAAAAGCGAACCTCCCCCCTCCCTTGCGGGGGCGGGGAGGGTCCTCTGTGTGTCCCCGGCACGTCAGGGACCCCATCCTCCCACCGCCTCCGTTAACACGATCCTGAATAAATCTTGAGAACCCCAGAGCCAGCTGTTGTGGAAGAGGAGGGCAGCTCCCTGGCATACTGGCTACAGCCCGTGGGCAGCTCCGGGCTGCCGTCCATAGAGGGCAGGCGCTGCTGGAAGTGCTGGAGTCTGAGTCCTCCCGCGGGCTGTCGGATGGAGGAAGGGCAGAAGGTCTGAGAGGAAGGAAGCGACTGCCTTTATTGCATAGACCTTTTCAATTGCTTTTTAGATTGGGGACGGAGGACGCGCATGAGACGAACAGGGGATATGAATTTCCCCGCCCCCACCCGCGGGGGGAGGAATATTAGTGCAAATCCTAGCGCCGGCCCCGGGGAACCTGCCCCTCCTGGGCTGATTGGCCAGCTAAATGGAGGCACCGGAGTGGATGGGGCGAGGCTGCGGGCCCTGAAGGGCCGAATCACTGAGGCCTACCCCAGCCAGTACATTCCAGGTCCTGTCATTGGGCGACGCGTAAAACAGGCTCCGCCCTCAGCCAGCCTGGCCGGGTAGGAGCAGGTGGCTAGCTTCAGGACTAAGCCCTGCCCCTTAAGGGCGTCCCGAGATCAGACGCCAGGCCCCGCCCTCATTGATCAGGCACTACCCTCGTGACGACGTCCACTCTCCAGCATCACGTCTGGTCCCATGAAGGCGGGCGCAATCCTGAGACGGGGCCAGGGCCCTTGCACTTGCGGGCTGCCACCACAACTCTAGCAGCCAGGCCACACCCCTAGCTCAGGCTCCGCCCCATTGGAATGTAGGCCCCGCCCCCGGCGGGTTCCAACCTTGTTGAGTTTCAGGGCTCCCGCCCTGGGCAGCCAGGAGGCCCGGTGAGCAGTGTACCGAGGCCAGGGTGCATCTGTGCCTGTAGCGGCCCATACTCCACCTGCTCCCCGTCCACCGTGAGCACGCCGCGCGGCGTGAGCGGCTCTAGGCGGAAGGCACGGGCCGCGGCGTAGCCCAGCTGCGGACAGCTCAGGCTGAACTGGCTACCATGCTCCATGGCCAGGAAAAGGCGTAGCAACGCAGCCCGCGAGATGCCGCTACGCACCCAGCACAGGTGCACCAGGCCGTCGTCGAAGCGCGCGTGCGGAGCTGCCACCAGGTCAGCGCCTAGGTGGCTGGGCGATATGGCCAACATGAGCACAAAGTCCCCCTCCAGCGTCACCCAGTCTGGGGGCAGTGGGGTGCCCAGCGGAGGCAGCAGGTGGTCAGGCAGGCCGCAGGTGGAGGCCGCTACCCGGGAATCAGGGGTGGGCGGTGGGAGCCCAGAAGATGGGGGAATTACGGGGGCCCCCTCAGTGACGGGTGAGTGTAGAGCTGTCTTGGGAGAGCCAGGAGGTGAAGACAGCAGTGGGTCCGGGGACAGTGGAGCATCCCCAGCCCCACCCCAGTCCCCAGCCAGCTCTGGGCCCCCACCGTTGAGGGACAGGATGGGCAGGGGTTCTGGTGAGCCAGGGGAGGCCAGGGCAGGTTGGGGCAGGGGCAGGGGCAGGTCAGACACAGAACGATGCAGGGGTGAGTGGGCCATGGGAGGGGCTGGGTCTGGGGTTAGGGTCAGCTCTGACTTAGCACGGGGCAGGCTATGGACAGGGGTGGGCGAGGTGGGTTCCACAGTGGCGGGGAGGTAGGAGAGGCGTCCGCGGTAGGTGTGCAGTGTGGCGAGGCCCAGCACCGTGCCCAGTGTGAAGCGGGCACTGCCCAAGGCCCTGAAGCGCTCGCTCTGGATATCCACATCTGACACGAAGCCCCAGGCCACAGACAGGAAGGAGAAACAGCGGGAGCCCGAGGCCAGCGTCACGGAGAGCAGGTCCAGTGGGTGGCCGCCACCCCGGCAGAGCAACAGTGAGCAGTTGAGCAGCAGGTCGAGGCCCAGGGCTGGCTCAAATCTTCACCGCCAGAGATGGAGAGACACACAGAAAGAGTAAATAGGGGTAGGGGAAAGAGACAGGCAGGGAAGCAGGTGGCAATGAGGCCAGGAAGGCCATGGCCCAGGCCCACCACAGCCGCGGGGCCACCTCTAGGCAATTCCTTACGGGGCCAGGTTCCCGGTCATCTCTTTCATTTGCTCCCTACAATTCACTGAGTGCCTCCCATGCCAGGCAGAGTTCTGGGCACTAGGGATACAGCTGGGAGCCAGGCAGGCTGATTTACTTGACTGTGGGTTTGCCTGAGTGAGAGATATAGGGGTCCCTATCACCCCAGGAGGGGCTTATCCCTCCCTTGGTGGTATTCTCAACCTACCCCCCGTGCTGGTTCACTGCTCCGGCCAGCGCATTGCCTGAGCCACAGGGGAGGATGCCCACAGGCATCTTCACAGCTTCCTCCCAGTCAGGGCGATCTAGGAGGCCGTTCAGCACCTGGAGGGTGGGGAGACCAGAAGCCTGGGTCCTGGTGGCAGCCTCTGCAGTGCCCCAGGGCCCAGGGTTAGGGGCAGGGTGCTCCTGCTCTACCTCATGGAGCAGCCCGTCTCCTGAGACCGTGACGATGCCATCCCACTCACTCAGGCTCAGCCCCTGGACCAGCTCCCGAGCGTGGTTCTGTCGTTCTGAAGTGGGATACCGGGCCGTTAGGAAGGCTGTCCCACCCCAGCCCCATAGCCCCAGGAGTCCCACCCACCACTTTGCTCCCTTAGGACTCAGTTGTCCCAGCCCCCAGCTCCCATTCTCACTGGCCCTTACCTGTCTGGATGAGGTTGAAGGACAGCCCAGCTTCAGAAATCATGGGAAGCACGTAGTTCTTACACCACTGCCAGGCCAAGCCCCGCCCCCCAAAGGGATTGACCAATAGGAGCAACCTGGGCGGCCGAGGTAGCAGGTCAGGGGTGATCTCTGTGGAGAGAGGTTAGGGTCTGCAGAGACCAGCGACCCAGGACCCCCACCTTGGAAACAGTCCCTTCAAACAGCCCCCTACAGAATTGGTGGAGGGCTAGCACCTGGCACCTGCTGGCTCTCATCTGGCCAGGCCTAGGTATGCAGCCCTGCCCCACCACCCAGGTGCTGAGACAAAGGCAGAGCTTAGGTGTGAAACCAAATGCCCTTTGTCCCCACTTGTGGGAGGAGGGCACGAGAGCTGTAGTTCGGAGCTGTGGTTCCCACTTTCCTCACCCCGAACACCTATCAGCCAGGATCAGTTTACTTCCAGCCCTTAGGGGCCCCAGGCAGGATTAGATGCCACCTCTGAACTCCAGGGAAGCCGTAGGAGACCTCTGTTGGCACCCATCACTCTGGGTGGTGCCTGGTCCTGTCTCAGGCTGCTGCTCTCACCAGCCTGGGTGACTCATCTGTGGTCAAGACCCATGCAAAGGGGAAGAGGGCAGGAGACATAAACATAAATCTAGCAAGAGAACAGCAGATGTAAATCACTTCTCTGTCTGCCTTTTTGTTCTGTTTTTTTGTGACAGACTTTCGCTCTTGTTGCCCAGGCTTGAGTGCAATGGTGTGATCTCGGTTCACTGTAACCTCTGCCTCCCAGATTCAAGTGATTCTCCTGCCTCAGCCTCCCAAATAGCTGAAATTACAGGTATCCGTCACCACTCCTGGCTAATTTTTGTATTTTTAGTAGAGACGGGGTTTCGCCATGTTGGCCAGGCTGGTCTCAAACTCCCGACCTCAAGTGATCCACCTGCCTCAGCCTCCCAAAGTGCTGGGATTATAGATGTGAGCCACTGCACCCGACCTCTGCCTGTGCTTTTTTTTTTTTTCTTTTGAGACAGAGTTTTGCTCTTGTTGCCCAAGCTGGAGTGCAATGGCACAATCTTGGCTCACTGCAACCTCTGCCTCCTGAGTTCAAGCAATTCTCCTGCCTCACCTTCCTATAGCTGGGATTACAGGTGTGTGGCATCACACCCAGCTAATTTTTTATATTTTCAGTAGAAACGGGGTTTCACCATGTTAGCCAGGCTGGTCTCAAACTCCTGACCTCAGGTGATCCGCCCGCCTCAACTTCCCAAAGTGCTGGGATTACAGGCGTGAGCCACCACACCCGGCCCTCTGTCTTTTTGTTCCTTCTGTAGCCCATCTCTGTGTATCACTCCTAATGGATCCAGAGAGATGCATCACCCAGACACAGAAAAATAGACACAGCTGCCTATGAGGAAATTCTGCAGAGACACCAAGGTGGCCCCAGGACAGAGCAGCTGCCCAGCGCCTCACCCCCATCCCCGGGCAGCGGCAGTCCTCGGAGCAGACAGGTGAGGGCGGTGGCCCAGCGCTGGGCCTCGGCACGGTTCTCTTCGTAGGTGGTAGCCCCATCTGTCCGGAAGGTGCGGGTGGTTCTGCGCCGGCTCCCGCGCCGGCTCCGAGGGTAGGTGTAGATGCAGAAATAGGCCGCTGAGTCTGAGGGGCTACGGCTTCGCAGGGTGCAGCAGCCTGAGACCTCGGCCAACGGGACCAGGCCACCCCGGGGCCTGGCTTCGGGTTTGGGGCGCAGCCGCTGTATGTGCAGGGCCTGCGACGTGAGGGTGAGGGCAAAGCGTGGGCCTCGGGCTGGGTAGGAGCCAAACTCGCCATGGAGGAGCGGGGTGCTGGCAGCCAGTGGCGGTGGGGGCGGGGCCATGGTCTTAGCCCTGACCAGGGTGCTCCTAGGCCTGTGGCCCCAGCTCCTGGTCAGCTCCTGTTCCGGCCTCTGTGGAAAGGGAGGAGAGAAGGAGTAAGAGTTCAGGACCCCATGGCAGGGGCAGGGGCTGTGGACAGGAGGAGACAATGAGGGGCAGTGGCAGGTGAGACAGGAGCACCAGAGACAGACAGGCTCTGACAGGTGCGGGCAGACCTTGAGGATGCAGGGCAGAGGCCAGCTGGGCAGGAAGGCCAGCATCCTGGAGGGGGCTGGAGACCCGGGCATGCAAACATTCAATCATTTATTCCCCAGTACGTATTCAGTACCCTGTATGTGCCAATCACGGTGCTAGGCCTAGCAAACACAGCAGGAAACAAAACAGCCCCAAATCCTTGCCTTCACAGGAACAGATAAACAAGAGAAAGGATTAAAATATGCAGGGGGTTGGGTGATGATAACGGGCTTTGGGGGAAAAGAAGGCACAGGAAGGGGAATGGATAGTGGGATTGGAATATGCAGAAACAGACATGCAAAGACTGAAAGACACACCCCCTCCATCCCCTGCCACCACATGGTGCGGAGGGTAATAACAGCAAAACAATCACAAATGCAATAGCGATACGGTCTGAGAGCCAGAGAAACACTGAGAGGAGACAAACAGGGTCAATGAGGTGAAACCCAGGCTGATGAAAGATACTTAAGAGAGTAAGACTTTCTCACCCCCACAAGAAAGGCAAGACAGAGTGGAAGGGAGAGCAAATAGGAGGGGTAGGAGGCAGGCATGGGGACAGCTGGAGAGAAGGGATATGACAGAGGGACTGCGGGGTCTGAGAGGAGCCACATGCAAGCACCTGCAAGGGGCAGGGTCCAAGAGCTGGTCCCTGAGCACTGACCTGGGTGCCTGGCCGCCTGCTCTCCAGGGAGCAGGTGGGAGCACGACTGAGGTCCCTTCCCCCCAGGCCCTCTCCCTGCCCTCTGCCCGGATTTTGCCTCCGCCTCTTTTCGATCACCTTTGTTCCCCACTGCCCCGCCCAGCCACCTGCCAGTTCTGCCCCTCACATTCCCCAGACCCAGAGCGCCAGGACACCCCCTCCCCGTCCCGCCTGTGGACTCACCCTTAGGAACTACATCTGCTCCCCTACCCCCAGCGGCTCCCTCGGTCTAGGATGTCTGCCTCACCCCTAAACCTGCCCTGGCCCCATTATGGGAACCTCAAATCAGGCTCAAGCATAGAGCCCTAGATGTTCTCCAGTCTTGGGCCTGGGTCTCTGTCCCTGGGTCACTGAGACCTGGACCTGGGTCTCCATCCATTGGTCCCTAATCCATAGGCCTGCGTGTCTGGCCCTGGTCCTCTGAGCCGCCATCGGCACCCTATTTCCAGAACTCAGTCCCAGGCCTGGGTTCAGTCCTGGCCCAGGTTTTTCATTTCCATCTCCCACCCCGGTGCCCCAGTCCCAGGCCTGCGTCCTCTTGGTCCCTCAGTCCCCTAGACTCCGGTCCCTGCCCCGACCCCCGCACCCTCCTCACACGCCGGGTCCTCCTCCAGGCGGCCCCGCAAGTCAGCACCAACAGTCCCCATCAGACCTAGGGGTGGGGGGAGGGTGTGCATCCGCTCAGCCAATGGCCGTGCAGCCGGCCTGGGCCGCACCAATACGAGGGCTCAGGGGGTGGAGCCAGTCAGCTCGCGAGCTTGGCGCAGGGACTGGCCGCGGGAGAAGCCGAGAACTGGGCGGGGCCTCGCGCTTCGGGGGACTGGCCGCCATCGTAGGTGAGGGCAGACGCGCAGCGGTGACGACGTCGCGGCCCCATAGACAGCGCCGTTGTCGCCATCTTTGTTAAGGGAAAGTGGGCCTGTCCCATCCATTCAATTCACAAAAGAAAGGGGCGTGAGGGAGGAGGTCTTTATATGCAAAGACAGAGACTCTAACACACGTAACAAAGGCCCAGAGATCCAGACACAGAGCAAGGCAGAGACCCAGAGAGGCTGGATGAGGCAATAAGAGAGCTGGGAGGAGAGAGTGGGGAAAGTGAAGGATACGTTTATTTTCTAACAGTTACAGAGTCAGAGAGACCCAGAGAAAAGCAGAGATATAAACAAGAGACCACAACAGTGGGATTGAGAATGTGCAAGGTAAGGATACAAGAAAACCCTGAAAATGACAGACACGGAGACAGATGGAGACAGACACTTCTGGAATGGAAGCTGGGAAGGAGAGGCTCATTAATTCAGACTTATTTACCTCAGGCTCAAACCAGAATGGAAGCGCCATGAGATAAACATCTGCCCAGTGAATGACCCAGTCACATGGGAAGACAGAGACATAGAGAGATGGGGACAGTATTTCTAGGTCAAAGGTGAGGGAGGGAGAGAATATTGGAAGCCCAGGGGCTGGGAGGAACTGGGACAGAAAGTTAAGATGTTGCCAGACTCACCGAGGCAAAGACATGGCGAAAGTGAAAGAAAGGCAAGTATATATCAAGGGACCTAGAAACAGAATTGCATAGAGAGAAAGAGATATGCATTAGGAGACAAGGACAGAGCTCGCTAGAAAGTGAGAAATGTAGGCTGTAGGCTGGGCGAGGTGGCTTACGTCTGCCCAGCACTTTGGGAGGCTGAGGCGGGTGGATTGCGAGGTCAGGAGTCCAACATGGTGAAACCCCTGTCTCTTTTTTTTTTTTTTTGAGATGTAGTCTGGCTCTGTCACCAGGTTGGAGTGCAGTGGCGCGATCTCAGCTCACTGCAACCTCCGCCTCCGTGGTTCAAGCGATTCTTCTGCCTCAGCCTCCGGAGTAGCTGTGACTACAGGCACATGCCACCACATCCGGCTAATTTTTTATATTTTTAGCAGAGACGGGGTTTCACCGTGTTAGCCAGGATGGTCTTGATCTCCTGACCTCGTGATCTGCCCGCCTCGGCCTCCCAAAGTGCTGGGATTACAGGCGTTGAGTCACCACACTGGGCTGAAACCCCCGTCTCTACTAAAAATACAAAAATTAGCCAGGTGTGGTAGCACGCGCCTGTAATCCCAGCTACTCAGGAGGCTGAGGCAGGAGAACTGCTTGAACCCAAGAGGTGGAGGTTACAGTGAGCCGAGATCGTTCTACTGCACTGCAGCCTGGGTGACAGAGCAAGACTCTGTCTCAAAAAAAAAAAAAAAAAAAAAAAAAAAAGATAAATATAGGAAGAAGTTTGCTTATCGTCAAATCATGTACCTAGCATCCAACCCACAGCAGCAACGGCACCAGATAGTATGTGCCAAGGAATGACACGGAGAGAAAGGGGGACAGAAACCCAGTAAGACTGAGACAGGGGGCACAGCAACTGAGCTTGGGGCCCTGGGAGAAGGAAAGGCAGAGACACGGAGCAAAGAGGCTGAGATTCAAACACAGAGCCTAAGTCACAAAGGCGAGAGGACAGGGAGGAGGAAAAGGCGAAAGGACCCGGCAGCTCACACAGACTTGCTGTGTGGCTGCTGGGAAGCCCCTGAATTCTTGGCCTCAGCTGTCTTGTCTGGGACATGGGAAGAAAGCTATTCACACTGAAACAGGAATTAAAAGAAATTAAAGAATGTGTAAGCAAAAACTCAGTTGTATGTAAAAAACCCAGTTCCCCTTGAGAAAGAGAAAGAGGTCGAGTCCTGCCTGTTTTTCTGTCTGTGGCTAATGAGCCTTATCTCTCCCTTTCCCAGGCATTGTGAAGACCCTGTTTCTCTAGCTGTGCAGCTGCAAGATCACTAGACAGGATAAACTCAAGTCGTAAAACATGTTTTTCCTTGAAATGCAAGAAATAATGTAATGTATGACTCAATTGAATAACTCTTTGTTTCTCTCTTCTCTAACATGCTTCCCCGTGCACAGATCTCCCCCAGCCCCACAAAATGCTTAAAAGCTAACCTCTTTGTTCGGGGCTCAGTCTTTGTTTGGATGTTAATCTGACCGGGTCGGTGCACCTAAATAATAAATAATAAGTATCCTCCTCAACCCCTCGGTCTCTCTGATTCCTGAATTATCCCACTGCAACACCTGCCTGGAGAGAAGGTCTGAGATCACTTATAGAAGGGCTTCCGGGCTGGGCGCGGTGGCTCACGCCTGTAAGCTCAACACTTTGAGAGACTGAGGTGGGAGGATCCCTTGAGCCCAGGAGTTCAAGACCAGCCTAGGCAACAGAGACCCAGTCTCCAGAAAAAATAAAAAAATTAGCCGGGTGCAGTGACTCAGGCCTGTAATCCCAGCACTTTGGGAGGCCGAGGCGGGTGTATCACCTGAGGTCAGGAGTTTGAGACCAGCCTGACCAACATAGAGAAACCTCGTCTCTAGGAAAAATACAAAAGTAGCTGGGCATGGCGGCGCATGTGTGTAATCCCAGCTACTTGGGAGGTTGAGGCAGGAGAACTGCCTGAACCCGGGAGGTGGAGGTTGCAGTGAGCCGAGATCGTGCCATTTCACTCCAGCCTGGGTGACAAGAGTGAAACTCCGCCTCAAAATAAAATAAAATAAAATAAAATAAAATAAAATAAAATAAATAAAAATTAAAAAATTAGCCAGGCATGGTGGAGGCTACTTGGGAAGCTGAGGTGGGAAGATCACTTAAGCCCAGGAGGTTGCAGCTGCAGTAGGCTGTGATTGCGCCACTGCATTCCAGCCTGGGCAAGAGTGAGACCCTATTTTTTCTCACTCTGCCGCCCAGGCTGGAGTGCAGCGCGATCTCAGCTTACTGCAACCTCTGCCTCCCGGGTTCAAACGATTCTCCTGCCTCAGCCTCCTGAGTAGCTGGGATTACAGGCGCACACCACCATGCCCAGCTAACTTTTATATTTTTAGTAGAGACGGGGTTTCACCATGTTGGCCAGGCTGAGCTCGAACTCCTGGCCTCAGGTGATCCGCAGGCCTTGGCCTCCCAGAGTGCTGGGATTACAAGCGTGAGCTACCACGCCTGGCCTCCAATCTTTTTTTTTAAAAAAAAAAAGAAGAAGAAGAAAAGCTTTGGATTTTGTCTTTCCACAGTATGAGGATCTTGGCTTTTAGATGGTCCCTTACCTGGTCCTGCTCCTCTGCTTCAAGGAGTCCATTCATCTGCTGGTCCTCTGCTCTGTTACATCAATGGGGCCCTGGGCCTGGGTCTTAAGCCATAGTAGGCTGGTAGGAGCAAGGAGTCAGGTCTCACTTCAGCTCTGACCTTCAGCTCTGTGGAGGAGATGTGAGTGAGGAGCAGCATTGAGAGTCGACTGCAGGAGGCCCTTCCAGGCTCAATGTGCCAACAGACAGGGGCCTCCCTGCGGGGGGTGCCGGGGAAGAGTAGGTAAGTCATTTTAATCACTGCCCCAGCCAGTCCATCTGGTTGCACACAATACGTATGCTATAATAGGAGTGAAGGCTAATTTTTATTGAGCACTTATGTGCAAAACACTGACCTCAGCAGTTTTATTAACTTTCATAATCCTGGAAAACCTCCTGTGTGCCAGGCCTGTTGTCATCCCCTTTTTGTCCATAAGGAGAGCAAGGCCCAGAGAAGTTAAGTGATTTTCCCAAGATCACAGAAAGGTTAAGTGACTTGCCCAAGGTCACCCCATTAGTACCTAGCAGAGCCAGGATTTGAATTTGATTACAGCCTTGCAAGGCCCCATCTCACCATCTTTCTTTGCCTCTACTTCTCCCTGGGTCTCCTTCCTACCCTTTGGGCCTCCATTCCCCCCACCCCCAAGCCACGGGGCCTCCCACTTTCTAGGTCTCTTTCTAGGTCAGCAAAGGGCCATGTGGGGGCCGGGGGAGAAGGAGAAGCGGAACTCAAAGGATGGGAATACAGGATGCTATAGATTGAGGTGCAGCAAGATCATCTCGGGTTAGACCTTAAGTAGGACTTCCCAAGCAGCGGCTGCGCCTACGAAGTGTAGCGCGAGATAAGGGAGAAGTGAACCTGATAAGGAAACGCCCGAAGCGTGGGGTCAGAGGTTTCCAGATGCCCCGACTAGCCCTGCCAGCCCCGCCTCCTCACCTCCAACACTCGGCCCGCCGGGTCCTCCGCGAGCCACTGAGAGGCCGTCGGCGTCGGGCCAGAGCGTCACAGCGCGACGCGTCGTGCTAGCTCCACACATCTCGCTCCTAGAGCCCTTTCTTCCGGAAAACTATCGAGAACACGGCCCGGGTAGGGCCAGAGAGGCCCCCGACGTGCTGGCCCTTCCCTCTTGGACGTTGCGCTTGTTCCTCTGCTCTATGCTCTCTGAGGTTGTCGCCTGACTAGTCAGTCGTCCAACTCACCACAGAGAAGTCCGGATCGTGGTAGAGCGCCGCGTCGCACCCATGTGACGTCACGGCGGCGCCACTCGCTGGAGGCTTTCCCCGCCCACCGCGGTACTGTTCTCTCTTTCCGGACCTGGCCGAGCAGGAGGCGCCATCATGGTGAGCGCGCTTTGCGGCGTTCGGGGCTGGGCAATCCGCTGCCATCCGCTGTAGTCGCGGCCTAGGGGCACGCTGGAGGGCGGCAGGGGGTCTGCGGCTGCCTGGAGGGGGCAACTCCCGATACTGGGGGCGTACTCTGGGGGCCAGGAGAGCAGGGATGGGTCAGAGTCATAGCCTACCGCCCCCATTGAGTAGGTGACCAAGTTGAGGTACTCGGAGGCTGATATGACTGGGTTTACAAAGCTAGGAAGTGGCGGAGCCAGGATTCCGACGCAGGTGGCTGGCTGGACCCGCAGCCGCTCTTAGTTACTTGGCTTTGTTGCTTTTATCCGGACCTGTCACTTTGTAGTACGAAAAGTCGGGTGGGAGGATCAATTTGGGGACCAGGGAGGCCTCTGAGTCTCAGGTCCCTTCCCACCTTGTGATGGTTTTTGAGCCTTTGCCCCAGTGTGACTGTTCGTTATGTACACAGTAATCCCATCTGACAAGTTTGCGAATTTGGGAATAATAAACTCACAGGAAATTCTCACCACGGGGTCTTGCACACAGTGCTGAGTAAGTGGAACTATTAAAACTTAAATAGTTCTCAATGATTGCGAACAAAGTCTGAAAAAACTTCAGTTACTCAGAAAGGCAGCAGGGAGGTAAGAGCCTTTCGAGGTGGCTCAAACCTGTCATCCTAGCCTTTAGGGAGGCCGAGGCTGGAGGATTCCTTGCCCAGGAGATCAAGACCAGCCTGGCCAATATAGTGAGACCCTGTTTCCACTTCAAAAACAATTTCTTAAAAAGACAGTACTTGGTAAGGGTTGTTGGATTGACTGATGTTGTAGGAGAGGTGGTTCCGGTAGTATTGCTGGGTTCTGAATAAGGATTCGTTTCCATCATTACTGCCATTGGTTCGATATTTTTGGTTATCCTGCAGGTGTGGGAGCCAGTTTTGAGAACTTAACATTGTTGCAAAATACAAGTTGTAAAGAATTAACCTTTTTATATAAAGGTAACATGGCTGCTGTGTTACGCTGTTTTGTTTTCGGGGTTCTGTGTGCCATGGGCTGAAGGCATTGTAAGTAGCCCCTTTTTACAGAGGGGTCGGTGGCAGCCCAGAGGTCTCTTTGTGGTAGGCCTGGGATTTGAGCTGGTGTGTTCAGAGCTGGACCTGGGGCCCAGCTCTCAGTTTCAGAAATAAGTAATAATTGGCCATGGTTGGGGGTAATTGGGTCCATGGTTGCCTCTTCACCCCCGCAGGGAGTTGACATCCGCCACAACAAGGACCGAAAGGTTCGGCGCAAGGAGCCCAAGAGCCAAGATATCTACCTGAGGCTGTTGGTCAAGGTGAGGCTGGGCCCTGAGAGGTCTTTGGGGAGGGTCACCCCAGGTCTGTGACTTGCAGATCCTCCATTCTAGCGCTGGCACCAGGCTCCTCCCTGGGGCCTGCAGGGCAGGCTTTCATCTCTGGTTCTGTCCCAGGGCCTCCTGCATTTGTGTTTTCAGCCTCTAGGCTGTGTACAGCTTGGCTTGGGAGTGGAGCTGGGATTTTCTAGGTCCTTGGCCAGGAAGGACCTGGGCCAGCTTTCTCCCTCTAGGTTGCTGGGTTGGGGGAAAGGGATAAAGATTCTTCTAGTCCAAATCGTCATGTGTTTGCCCCTTCACTGGAAGGCTGCAGGGGAGCCAGCTGTCCCAGCTTCTCACTCTCTTCCCGTCCCTCCAGTTGTACAGGTTTCTGGCCAGAAGAACCAATTCCACATTCAACCAGGTTGTGCTGAAGAGGTTGTTTATGAGTCGCACCAACCGGCCTCCTCTGTCCCTTTCTCGGATGGTGAGTGGCTGGCCAGAGAGCACGGTGGACCTGGGAGCCACTGGGTCTTGTCTGTCTGGAAAGGAGGGAGGACTTCGAGCTCTGGGAGCAACCGGGGCATCACGGGTTTGTCTCAGCCAGCCACGAGCGGAGAGCTTGGACTGTTGGTTGGAACTGAGTGTTCATGGGCAGCGGGCGAGGCTCCTGGGCCGCTTCTCCTTATTGTGAGGTGGAGGTGTCCTGATGGCTTCAGGAGATTCCCCCAAGGCCCCAAGTCATAACTGAGTTTTATGTCAAAGGCCCTGCTGAGGGAGGCCCTGTTGGACAGTCTGCATTGTTTTTATCTAGAGCTTTCCCCAGCGGGACCTGAGGGAGGCCTGTGGGGTTTAAGGGGTATGGTGTGAGTCGGGGGTCCCGTTAGAGGGCACGGCTGCCCTGGTCTGGGGATGCCTGAAACGGAGCTGGATGTAAACACCAAAAGGACTTACGACGTGCATCCTCCCCACCCCAAGATCCGGAAGATGAAGCTTCCTGGCCGGGAAAACAAAACGGCTGTGGTTGTGGGGACCATAACGGACGACGTGCGGGTTCAGGAGGTGCCCAAACTGAAGGTGAGTGGCGGGGGCGGGCACACCCATCAGACCCGTGCCGTGCTGTGCTCGTCCTTCCTCAGTCTTGCCCTCTCTGCTGAGGCAAGCATCCTGCCTGTCCGAGTGGCTTTGAGGGTTGGAGTGGGTCGTCTCTGGGGTTATTGATGGTGGGGTCCCCTGGGCAGGTTTCTGGGGCAGGTTGTAAACTGTTAGTGCTGGCCCCTAGAGCCAGACAGCCTGGGCTCAAGTCTAGACTCCTTTGTCACCTCTGAACAGGTCTTTTTTTGGCCTAGCTTCCTTGCTATTATTTCTAGCGTAACACTAGGGATGCGCTGTTAAAAGTTTTTGGAGGTAAAGTATTGAGAACAGCTGCTCTCAGCCCGGGGTGCTCCAGGTAATAAATGATGGTGTTGGTTTCCAGGGCTCTGCTGCGCCGAGGCAGTGGAGGGTGAGTCCCTGCAGCCCCTGGGTGACCACATGGGTCTGACCCGCCAGCCTTGTTCTCTCCACCAGGTATGTGCACTGCGTGTAACCAGCCGGGCCCGCAGCCGCATCCTCAGGGCAGGGGGCAAGATCCTCACTTTCGACCAGCTGGCCCTGGACTCCCCCAAGGGCTGCGGCACTGTTCTGCTCTCCGGTGAGTGATGCCTAGTCGACGGGGAGTGAGCTGTGTGGCTACTGGCAGCCTTCACTTTCCTGGATCTGGGAGGCCAAAAGCTGGGCGCCAGATCCCTGTCTCAGCTGGTTCTCCTTCCCCTTCTCTAGGTCCTCGCAAGGGCCGAGAGGTGTACCGGCATTTCGGCAAGGCCCCAGGAACCCCGCACAGCCACACCAAGTGAGTATCAGGCCCCCAGCTCTGCCCTCTACCCAGACTCAACCTGCAGAGCCGGGCCTGGCCACACTTGGGCTGCTTCTCCTGTCCCTGGTATCAGCCAGCCCCAGGCCTTCTGCAACTCTCAGCTGCCTCATCTCGCCTGCTTTTCCCTTCAACACTTTGCTTGGAGCTCTGTTTTCCAGGGCCTGAGCTGGCATCTCCTGGGGAGCATGAGGTTCACCGGCCTCTGCTGCCCGGGCTGGGGCCCTGCAGGTGGTGGGACAGGTGCTTCCGTAGCCCCTCCTGGCTCCTTGGCTTCCCACTCTGCCAAGCTTTTCCAGCAGCCACTGACTCTCCTGGGGCTGAATGTGACATGCGTGTGGGGTTCCTGTGCCACTCCATGATGGCTTCCTGTAAGAGGGCCCCCCTCTCACTCTCTTCTCTCCCCACAGACCCTACGTCCGCTCCAAGGGCCGGAAGTTCGAGCGTGCCAGAGGCCGACGGGCCAGTCGAGGCTACAAAAACTAACCTTGGATCCTACCCTCTTATTAAAAAGATTTTGAATGCTGACAGTCCTGTGTGTGTGTTATTGGGGGACGGGTTGGGGGGTTGGCGCCTGCAGGTGAGAATGCATTTGGTTTGGGGACAGGGACGCCATGCCAGCGAAGACCAGCCCTCCTCCTGCCCCCACTGCCCCGGAAGCTCCCTGCCCCCTAGGGTCTGAGCCCTGCCTCCTTCCCAACAGCCAGGTGGCAGGTGTTCCCACACCTGCTTCCTTGGGTCAGCCACGCCCGCCCCTCTTAAAGGATCCTGTGCCCCTCCCTGGCGCTGGGATGGCGGGCGGGGTGTGGACCGGGAAGCGCAGGGTGCAGGCAGGCAGGGCTGCGGGGAGGGAGAGGCTGCCTGGAAACAGGTGAGGTGATCTCAACTCCCCACGCCGCGACCGGGAAGCCTGGGTCTGAAGGGGCGTTCACCCCGACTGAGGACAGGTAAAGAAAGTGTGTGAGCTGGACCTCTCCTGGTGGCCTGTGGGGGCCCTCCTGTGTTTACACAAGGGGTAGGGCTCCCCGGATTCCAGGTGGAGGCCTGAGGACAGGCCAGAGGCCAGGAAGTGCCGGAGAACCACAGCCGGAGAACCACAGCCGTGTCCTTGGAAAAGGCAAGTGCCGGAAGGGAGGCCGTGGAGCCCAGCACCAGCCGATGTGGATGGGCCCGGCGAGAGGGGGATGGGTGGGGCTGGGGGTGGGGCAGGGAGGTCAGCCTGGCTTGACTCCTTCCTTCTCTTTGCAGCTCCTTGCTGTGGTCTGGAGGAAGCAGCTGCCTGGGTTGCCGGGATCCCCGAGGTTGGGTCAGGAGCTTCAAGGGGGCAACTGGGGCTTGGGAGGGAGACAGGGCGAGTTATAGAGTGGCCCCTGTGTGGGAAGAAGCATCCGGGCAGCTGGCAGGAGATAGGATTTAGGCAGAAACCAGGCTGGGGGCAGCTTGGTTAGGGCTCACCACAGATCCGAGAACGGTCTGAAACAGGTCTCAGGGCCAGGCCCCAGGCAGGGGCAGCCCGCCTCAGGAGGGCGGTTGGTTAGGTGGCACTCACACCTAGATGGGCTGCCAAGGTCCTAGACCCATCCCATAGTAATGGAGACCCCTGTAGCGCATGTCACCCTCCACTGCGGCAGCTGGAGGGAGTGTGAGGGTCCAGGGAGCAGGGTCCCCCATTGACAGGGTAGGGAAGGGTATGCCAAGCCTTCAGCATTTCTCTAAGGCTGAACGAGCAGGTCCAATGGAGAGGCATCCTGGCTGGTCTGCAGGTGAGAGCTGGTGAGTAGGAGAAACTCGTGGGGGCTGTTGGATTCAGTCAGAGACACATGCTCCACCAGGCAGCCAGATCCTGTGACTCAGTCGGAAGCCACTGGCATTTGCCGGACAGTGAAAGGAGAGCGTCAGTTCATTGTGCTCTTGGTCTGGGGCAGGCAGGCAGCCTGCTGTGCCTTTATTTAAGGATCTCTGGGTGATTGGAGACAGGCAGACAGCCTGTCGCCTGGAAATGATCAACTGGTCAGCCTGACCAAATTCAGGACAACTAAAGGGTCCGACTGGGCACTGTGTGACTGGTGGGTTGGAGGCTGTCGTGTGGCTGAGCATGGATGGCCAGCTGATGGGCCACACGGTTGGGGATGGTGTCAGGAGGTCAGCCTGACCAGCAGAGACGGCTGGCAGGAAGGTCACGGAAGGCCAGCCAGGCATGGTGCCACCTGGGCACAGGCAGGTGGCGGATCTGAGTGGCCTGACACACTGGGTAGTCGCTTATTTGGGCAGTGTGATTGTCAGGACAGTGAGGCAGGGGCCGCTGCAGGGAGCCATTTGGACGTCTGCAGGGGCCCCCTGGAGGCCTCGGATGGCCACATAGGGTCTGCCTATCAGGAGAACCCCCAGATGGTCACAGTCCCCAAAGACAGCCAGACCCCCGGGGACCCAGCCTCTCACAGTCAGTCCTCCCACCCGAGTGACCCTGATGGCGGCCTCCCAGCTGGCGGCGCTGGAAGGAGTGGACTCCGGTCCCAGGGTGCCCGGGGCGAGCTCCGGCTTCCTGTATTCCGAGGGCCAGCGGCTGGCACTGGAGGCTCTGTTGAGCAAGGGTGCGGAGGCGTTTCAGGCCTGTGTGCAACGCGAGGAGCTGCGGCCCTTCCTCAGTGCAGATGAGGTCCAGGGCTTGGCAGCGGCAGCTGAAGACTGGACAGTGGCCAAGCCGGAGCCTGGCAGGATGGCAGACGGAGCCCCCACCGCCGATGGGGATGCGGGCAGCCTGAGCTACTGGCCTGGGCAGTCGGAGCAGCCGGCACCCATCCTGCGGCTGGGCTGGCCAGTGGACTCAGCGTGGAAGGGCATCACCCGGGCGCAGCTGTACACCCAGCCCCCTGGAGAGGGACAGCCGCCCCTCAAGGAGCTAGTGCGGCTGGAGATCCAGGCTGCCCACAAGGTGGGTGTCACGGGGGCCTGGTGTCCATTCCCCAGACTGGGACAGGGACCCAGGCATTCTCTCCCTTGTCCTCCTGGGACTTGCAAGCCCACACCCCTACCCTAAAGGACCTATACCCCTGGGACCCAGGAGTCCACACCTTCCAGCCCCAGGACGCAGGTGCCTACACGCCCAGACCTCATCCTTACTCTCAGAAATGGGGGCCCAGCCGAGTGCAGTGGCTCACGCCTGTCATCTCAGCACTTTGGGAGGCCGAGGCAGACAGATCATGAGGTCAGGAGTTTGAGACCAGCCTGGCCAACATAGTGAAACCCCATCTCTACTAAAAATACAAAAATTAGCCGGGTATGGTGGTGGGTGCCTGTAGTCCCAGCTACTAGGGAGACTGAGGCAGAAGAATTGCTTGAACCCGGGAGGCAGAGGTTGCAGAGAGCCAAGATCGAGCTACTGCACTCCAGCCTGGGTGACAGCGAGATTCCATGCCAAAAAGAAAAGAGAAATGGGGGCCCCTACCCTCCCTCAAGACCTGGGTGCCCTTAGGTATCGATGCCCCTTGAGCCTAATTATGACACCCCCAGTCTCAGTCATTCCCTTATCCCCTCATCACCAAGCCAGAGGTCTCCACTCTCCCTCCAAGGAGGACCCACATGTCCCCACTATAGCCCTTGGAAAGCCCACTATGTACTTCACAGTCTTAGTGTCCGCCAGCTCCTATGTGAAGGGCTTCCCAGGGACTAATGGGAATCATCGAGCCAGAACCCTGTGCCACCAGAGGGACTGCTGTGACCACGGAGGCACGGGGCAGTTAAATCTCTTCCCTGCAAGTGGCCGAGTGGGGATTTGAACCCAGGCTGTCTGGTTGCTGAGTCAGGGTTCTCCACTATTTTATGCTGCCTGCAATATCCAGGCCTTCAGCACCTCCGTGTCCCCCAGGTTCGCCACAGTGGCCTAGCAGGTCTGCCCTCCTGCACCCAGCACCCAGAAAATTCCCCAGGACCCAGAAATGTAGCTGCCCACAGTGCCCTATGGGACATCCACCACTGATCTTAGAGCCAAACTGCCGTGGACATTTGGGCACCGCAGTGTCGCAGCTCAGGGGACGATGTTCTGTGTTACAAACGTGATTTGTAGGCCAGGCACGGTGGCTCATGGCCTGTAACCCCAGCACTGTGGGAGGCCGAGGCTGGGGGATCATCCGATGTCAGGGGTTCCAGACCAGCCTGGCCAACTTGGTAAAAATATGAAAATTAGCCAGGTGTGGTGGCGGGCGCCTGTAATCCCAGCTACTCTGGAGGCTGAGGCAGGAGAATAGCTTGAGCGCTGGAGGCCGAAGTTGCAGTGAGCTGATATTGTGCCACTGCATTCCAGCCTGGGCAACAACAGAGCAAGACTTCATCTTTAAAAAGAGAACAAAAAAAAAAGCAGGGTGTGGTGGCTCACGCTTGTACTCCTAGCACTTTGGGAGGCTGAGGCAGGTGGATCACAAGGTTAGAAGATCGAGACCATCCTGGCTGACGCGGTGAAAGTACATCTCTACTAAAAATACAAAAAATTAGCTGGGCGTGGTGGGCGCCTGTAGTCCCAGCTACTCGGGAGGCCGAGGCGGGAGAATTGCTTGAACCCGGGAGGTGGAGTTTGCAGTGAGCTGAGATCGCACCCCTGCACTGCAGCCTGGGCGACAGAGCGAGACTCCGTCTCAAACACAAAAACAAAAACAAAACAAAAAAACCCCCAAAAAACAAAAAAGAAAAACAAGCAAACATATGATTTGTGATAACAATTTTCCAGCATTTAGGAGCCAGGAATCTCAAGAAGGGGCTGGGGATCTCATGGAGGGACAGCGTTTTGCTCTTTCACACATCGGTGCGGTTTGAGCAGCAGTGTATGTCTGGGAGTCTCCCCTTTAGTGCCCCCTGAATGTTAAACTCCCAGCCCCCAGAGCACTTTACTCCCAGATTCCGGATGTCAGGCTTCCCACACCCTCTGAATGTCCCCCGAACCAGCTTTCGTTCACACATCCACCTCCCCTCTCCCCACCCCCAGCTGGTGGCCGTGGTCATGGACATCTTCACTGACCCAGACCTGCTTTTGGACTTGGTGGATGCTGCCATGCGCCGCTGGGTACCTGTCTACCTGCTCCTGGACCGCCAGCAGCTGCCTGCCTTCCTGGAGCTGGCCCAGCAGCTGGGGGTGAACCCCTGGGCCACGGAGGTAGGGGCCGGGCCAGGGGGACCTGTGAGTCCCCATTCCCCTGGCATGGGGGCGGTGGGGGCAGACCCTTCCACGGAGCCCCGGGTCATTGAGATGGATGCTAGCAGGGATGGTCCCCTGGGATCTGATGCCCACGGCATTGGGGAAGTGGGGGTGGGCACCCCAAGGAATCTTGAGTCACTGAGTTTGGGTATCCCCAAGAAACGCCTGAGGGGTGATATCAGTGGCTCTGAGGAAGCCGAGGCAGATATTTCTTTTTTTTTTTTTTTTTTTTTTTTTGAGATGGAGTCTTGCTCTGTCACCCAGGCTGGAGTGCAGTGGCACGGTCTTGGCTCACTGCAACATCTGCCTCCCGGGTTCAAATGATTCTCCTGCCTCAAACTCCCCAGTAGCTGGGATTACAGGCATGTATCACCATGCCTGGCTAATTTTTGTACTTTTAGTAGAGACGGGGTTTCGCTATATTGGGCCAGGCTGGTCTCGAACTCCTGACCTCAGGTGATTCACCCCCCCCCCTTGGCCTCCCAAAGTGCTGGGATCACAAGCATGAGCCACCAGGCCTGGCCTTGGACAGATACTTCTATGGAGTCATGGGTCCCTCCAGTTAAAACCAGCCTGGAGGGAGCCTGAATCCGTGCAGTGGGCCTCAGCAAGGGTGTGCCGTCCACTCCCCACACCAACAGAACATGGATGTCCGCGTGGTGCGGGGCTGCAGCTTCCAGAGCCGCTGGCGGAGGCAGGTGAGCGGCACCGTGCGGGAGAAGTTCGTGCTGCTGGACGGCGAGAGGGTCATCTCAGGATCCTACAGGTGTAGTCCTCGCCCCGCCCCCCACCTCCCAGCGTCCTATACCCCACTTTCCCTCAGTGTGCTCAGAGAACAGCTGGCATCCCCTGCCCAGCCCTCTCTTTTCTCATCTGTGTAATGGGGACAAAACACCCTCCCCTGGGGAGGAGATACGTGCTGCGGCCGGACCCGGTGCTGGTCTGTTTAGTGGTCTTGGGTAAGTCTGCTTCTCTTTGACCTGGTGTTTTGTCATCTGGAAAACTGGGCAAACAGTTTGGGGGTGGATTGGCACCTCGATTGGGGTCTAAGCTCTGCCTTGGGTAAATAACTCCACCTGTCTGAGCATCTAAGAAAATACCCGGGCGTGGTGGCTCAAGCCTGTAATCCCAGCACTTTGAGAGGCCGAGGCAGGCAGATCAGCTGAGGTCAGGAGTTCAAGACCAGTCTGGCCAACATGGTGAAACCCTGTCTTCCCAGCTACTTGGGAGGTTGAGGCAGGAGAATTACTTGAACCCAGGAGACAGAGGTTGCAGTGAGCCGAGATGGCGCTGTCGCACTCCAGCCTGGGAGACAGAGCAAGACTCCGTCTCAAAAAAGCAAAAGAAAAAAGAAAAAAAAAAAAAGAAACTGCAAATAATAACAGCACCTACCTCACAGGGTCACAGCACAGTCGGGGAGGAGAGGGGTGTGGGCTCTGGGACCAGACGGCCTGGATTCAAATTCTAGCTCTGTCAGTTCCCCGTTGTGTGACTTCAGGCGACTTACTTCACCTCTCTGTGCCTCAGTTTCCCCCTCTATGTCACGGGGCTGATAGGGTTAGAGCCTCTAGAAGCAGGTCCCTCAACAGGGGTAGCATCCACACTTGGGCTGGCTGAGTCTTCGTTGCGGGGGCTGTTGGGTACACTGGGAGGCTGCTTGGCATCTTCTGCCTTGACCCAGCAGAGGTCAGTAGCATCACACGCCCAGTACCCCCAGCTTTCCCTGCCAATTAGAGAACCAAAAACCTCTCCAGACAGCAAAGATGCCCGCTGGGGAGCACAGGTGCCTAGCTGAGAACACTGGTCAGGAACAGTAGCTTTCAACCCTGTGCATGCA
This sequence comes from Macaca nemestrina, assembly GCF_043159975.1. NCBI lineage: Eukaryota > Metazoa > Chordata > Mammalia > Primates > Cercopithecidae > Macaca > Macaca nemestrina. The sequence continues at coordinate 58,796,927 of NC_092144.1, read as the reverse complement.
CCAGAATCCCTGGGAGCACTTGTTAAAACACAGATTTGGGCTGGGCATGGTGGCTTACACCTGTAATCCCAGCACTTTGGGAGGCCAAGTCGGGCAATCACCTGAGGTCAGGAGTTCAAGACCAGCCTGGCCAACATGGTGAAACCCCATCTCTACAAAAATACAAAAATTAGCCAGGATGATGGCGGGTGCCTGTAATCCCGGCTACTCAGGAGGCTGAGGCAGGAGAATCACTTGAACCCAGGAGGCAGAAGTTGCAGCGAGCCGAGATCATGCCACTGCACTCCAGCCTAGGCGACAGAACAAGACTCCATCTCACAAAAACAAAAACAAAAACAAAACAAAAAAACCACACAGCTTTTGTAGCAGATAATTCAGGAAAAGGAAGAGGAAAAAGAAAAATGGCTGGGCGTGGTGGGTCACACCTGTAATCCCAGCATTTGGGAGCCCAAGGCAGTGGATCACCTGAGGTCAGTTTGGTGAGGAGTTTGAGACCAGCCTGATTAACACGGTGAAACCCTGTCTCTACTAAAAATACAAAAAATTAGCCAGGCATGGTGGTGTGCACCTCTAGTCCCAGCTACTCAGGGGCTGAGGCTGGAGAATCGCTTGAACCGGGGAGGTGGAGGTTGCAGTGAGCCGAGATCGCACCATTGCACGATTACACTCCAGCCTGGGTGACCAAGCAAGACTCTGTCTCAAAAAAAGAAAAAAAAAGGAAAAGAAAAAGAAAACGGAAAAAGACTGGGCATGGTGGTTCACGTCTGTAGTCCCAGCATTTTAGGAGGCTGAGGCAGGAGGATCACTTGAGCCCAGGACTTCGAGACCAGCCTGGGCAACATAGCAGGACCCCATCTCTACAAAAATTTAAAGAAATAAAAATTAGTCAAGCATGATGGAGCATGCTTGTAGTCCCAGCTACTCAGGAGGCTGAGGTGGGAGGATCACTTGAGCCTAGGAGGTGGAGGCTGCAGTAAGCCAAGATTGCACCACTGCACTCCAGCCTGGGCAGCAGAGCAAAACCCTGTTTCACAAAGAAAAAAAAAAAAGAAAGAGAAAGAGAAAACAATACACAGCTTTTGGACTCCACTCCCATTCATCGTGCCTGGAACAGGGCCTGAGAATCTGCATTTTTAGTAAGTTCCCACTTGATACTGCTGCTGTTTCTGGTCCAGGGACCACACTTTGAGAACCCACTAGAGTTGAGACCGGAATGTTTGAAATGTTTGAAAGAGTGTTTACCTTCCCAGCTTTGTGTGAGGATTCCGTGGCACGTAACATAAGACAGTCTTGGCCGGGTGCCATGGCTCACACCTGTAATCCCAGCACTTTGAGAGGCTGAGGTGGGAGGATCACTTGAGCCCAGGAATCTGAGACCCCCCGGGCAACATAGCTGGATCTTATCGCTACAAAAAGAAAAAAAAAAGGAAAAGGAAAAACAAAGAATGCTCCATGAACATCAGCTGTCATTTATTATGAGAGATATATATATGTATATATATATTTTTTACCGTATTTCATGGACTCTAAGGTGCCACCAATGGAGAGAAGCATCGTGATTGAAACGTAGGAAGCTCTGCATCTTAGAACCGGTAGAATAGAGTAGTACAATCAAACCCACAGGCCGTGCTCCCCTGCCGCTCAATCAGGCCTGGGGGTGCTTCCCTGAACACCGGGCTCCTGGTGGACAGCCTTAGAAGGGATGAAGCCAGGGCCGCAAGAGGTTGTCCAGGGCCTCTCTGGCCATTTAGTGGGAGAAGGAGACGGGGACGTGAGGAGTGGCAGATCTGGGAGAACAGTCCCAGGCCTCGTCCTCCCTGTTGGTCACAGCAAACGTGGAGGGAGCAGCATACCCAGCCCCAGTGCCAGGCTGGTGGTGGCCCCCACCATCTGGCTGCTCGAGGAGCCCAGAGCTCTGTTACACAGGCGGCCGCTGCAGCAGGTGGTGGTGAGGCTGTAGGTGACACCCCTGTAGCTGACAGGTTCCTCCCGGCCGCAGCTGGTGGCTCGAAGGCAGCCTTTGTTGATGACCGGACCGGTGCCTGGGGCGATCCCCCGGCCTGTGAAGCAGTCCTCGTCATCACCACAGCGCATGGAGGTGCCGGGACACTGCGTGGAGTCGGTGAGCTCACAGAAGATGCAGTCCTTGACGCCCGTCGTGCCTGGGGGCAGAGCCATCACCAGAAGCAGCAGCCAGCACAGGACCATGGCGGCCTGGCGGCGTTGACGCTGCCCCAGCCAGGCCGTGGGCTTCCTAGACCTCCCGGAACTGCTGAATGAAGGACCTCCGAGGACTCCTCCTGCCCACGGGACTTTGGCCCTGGTCCTGGCCTCCCAGGGTCAGCGCCTGGAGTGTCCTCTGTTCCCAATGCCCTGTGTCCCTCTAAGTCCTGGGGATGGAGGTGAGCTGGTGGCTGCTGTCTGACAAGAGTCTGTGAATGGAATGAGTGATCTCACAGATCCCTCAGGGTTCCCACTGGCTGCTCTGGGGATGAGGTCATAGGTGAGAGGAGGGGGTGTCACAATCCAAGGGGTAGCCTGTCCCGCCAACCTGCCAGGGCGCAAGAGGGCTCTGCCACCTCTGCCAAGGTGAAGATGCCCTGAACCCAGAGAATGCTGGCCGCAAGCTCATCCACATTCTCTGTGCTGTACCCACCAAGGGCATGACTTCAGCCTCATACCTCCCATGGTGACCCCATTTTCCAGACGGGCAAACCGAGGCTGGGGAAGGGAAAGTGATGTATCTGGGGTCCCCGAGTCAGGATGAGAGCCAGGTTCATTGAATTCCAAAGAGGCTGGGAAAAAAGAGGGTGTATTAACTGAGCATTTACTGTGTGCCAGGATTCATGCTCAGTGCTGGCTTGCTTTTATTTTATTTATATTTTTTGAGACGGAGTCTCACTCTGTCACCCAGGCTGGAGTGCAGTGGTGTGAACTCAGCTCACTGCAGCTTCTGCTTCCCAGGTTCAAGCGATTCTCGTAACTCAGCCTCCCAAGCGGTTGGGACTACAGGGGCGTGCAAGCACATCTGGCTAATTTTTGTATTTTTAGTAGAGACAGGGTTTCACCATGTTGGCCAGACTGGTCGCGAACTCTTGAGCTCAAGTGATCTGCCTGCCTCGACCTCCCAAAGTGCTGGGATTACAGGCGTGAGCCATCGCGCCACACCTGGCCCTTGGTGCTTTCAATAACTACTGTGATGACAGGAAGTGTTAGGGCACTGGCTCCCACAGCTCACAGGCTCTCAGCGGTGGCCACATGCAAGGGGCTTGACCCGTGTTCAGTCATTTGAATCTTCCTATGTTTTATTTATTTTTTAATTTAATTTTTGTTTTTAAAGTTGGCTGGGCACAGTGGCTCACAACTGTAATCCCAGCACTTTGGGAGGCCAAGGCGGGTGGATCACCTGAGGTCAGGAGTTCAAGACCAGCATGGCCAACATGGTGAAACCCCGTCTCTACTACAAATACTAAAAATACAAAAGTTAGCTGGGCGTGGTGGTGGGCACCAGTGATCCCAGCTACTCGGGAGGCTGAGGCAGGGAGAATTGCTTGAACCTGGGAGGTGGAGGTTGCAGGGAGCCAAGATTGTGCCACTGCACTTGAGCCTAGGCAACAGAGCAAGACTCCATCTCAAAAAAAAAAGAAAGAAAGAAAAAAAGGATCTTGCCCTGTGGCCTAGGCTGGAGTGTAGTGGCACGATCTTGGCTCACTGCAGCCCTGACTTCCCAGGCTCAAGTGATTCTCCTCCCTGAGCCTCCAGAGTAGCTGGGACTATAGGGGTGCACCACCATGCCCGGCTAATTTCATAAAATTTTTTGTAGAGATGGAATCTTGCTACATTGCCCAGGTTGGTCTCAAACTTCTAGCCTCAAGCAGTCCTCCCGCCTCAGCCTCCCAAAGTGCTGGGATTACAGGCGTAGCCACCGCACTTGGCCTTCCTAGGTTTTGGCTCCATATTGCAGATGAGCACTGCAGGGAGCAGCAACATGGAGAGCTTGGTGCACAGCCAGGGCTGACTAGATGGCAGTCATTCTAGGAAGCAGCTGGGTCTTAAAACAATCCCTTTTAGTGTCCAGAAGTGAATTCCATCTCTTTCCAAAGGGGAAAACTGAGGCATTCAGGTGTTCCTAAGTGGGGACCAGGTAGAGCCTGGGTTTAAACTCCAGTCTGATTCCAGATAAGTTTTTTGTTTTGTTTCGTTTTGAGTCAGAGTCTCGCTCTGTCGCGCAGATTGGAGTGCAGTGGTGTGATCTCAGCTCACTGCAACCTCCGCCTCCCGGGTTCAAGCAATTCTCCTGCCTCAGCCTCCTGAGTAGCTGGAATTACAGCATGCACCACCATACCCAGCTAATTTCTGTATTTTTAGTAGAGATGGGGTTTCACCATGTTGGTCAGGCTGGTCTCAAACTCCTGACCTCATGATCTGCCTGCCTCAGCCTCCCAAAGTGCTGGGATTACAGGCGTGAGCCACAGTGTCCTTTTTTTTTTATTTTTATTTTTTTGCGGGGCGGGGAAGGGTCTTGCTCTGCTGCCCAGGCTGGAATGCAGTGGTATTATCACGGCTCACTGCAGGCTCAATTTCCCAGGCTCAGCAGGGCGCAGTCACTCACGCCTGTAATCCCAGCACTTTGGGAGGCTGAGGCAGGTGGATCACCTGAGGTCAGGGCTTCGAGACCAGCCTGACCAACATGGTGAAACCCCATCTCTACTAAAAATACAAAAAATTAGCCGGGCATGGTGGCAGGCGCCTGTAGTCCCCAACTACTCAGGAAGCTGAGGCAGGAGAACTGCTTGAACCCGGGAGGCAGAGGTTGTAGTGAGCCGAGATCATGCCATTGCACTCCAGCCTGGGCAACAAGAGCAAAACTCCATCTCAAAAAAAAAAAAAAGAGATTTCCAGGCTCAAGGGATCCTCCCACCTCAGCCTCCCAAGTGGCTGGGAGTACAGGTGTGCGCCACCACAGCTGGCTAGTTTTTTTATTTTTTTATTTTTTATTTTTATTTTTATTTTTTTTTTGAGACGGAGTCTCGCTCTGTCGCCCAGGCTGGAGTGCAGTGGCCAGATCTCAGCTCACTGCAAGCTCCGCCTCCCGGGTTCCCGCCATTCTCCTGCCTCAGCCTCCCGAGTAGCTGGGACCACAGGCGCCGCCACCTCGCCCGGCTAATTTTTTGTGTTTTTAGTAGAGACGGGGTTTCGCCGTGTTAGCCAGGATGGTCTCGATCTCCTGACCTTGTGATCCGCCCGTCTCGGCCTCCCAAAGTGCTGGGATTACAGGCTTAAGCCACCGCGCCCGGCCAGTTTTTTTATTTTTTGTAGAGACAGAGTCTCCCCATGTTGCCCAGGCTAGTCTCAAACTCTTGGGCTCAAGCAACCCTCCTGCCTCAGCCTCCCAAAGCGTGAGTCACTGCGCCTGGCCCCGATTAGATAAGTGTCTTAACTTGGGCTGTCTTCACTCCATCCCACCCCGGTACATACTTCAGTTGTCCCCATTCTACAGACGGGGAAGCTGAGGCTGGAGAGGTCAGGACTCGCCTGAGGTCCTACCGCCTCCCCTGGGACCTGGCTGGGGATGAGGGCGGGGCTGGGCCCTCAGGGTTGGAGACCCTGATCCCCCTGCTCCCCAACCCCCAGCTTCACGTGGAGTGACGCACGTCTGCACCGAGGCCTGGTGACCCTGCTGACCGGTGAAATTGTCGACGCCTTCAGCCTTGAGTTCCGGACGCTGTACGCGGCCTCCTGTCCGCTCCCACCTGCGCCCCCCCAGGATCCCTCGGTCACGGGGGGCCTGCAGCGGGGCCGCAGCCCGCACCGCGTGTCCCGCCGTCGCTCCGTGGCCCCCGCGTCGCCCCCGCCGCCTGACGGCCCGCTGGCCCACCGCCTGGCCACCTGCCGCGTCTCCCCTGCCGCCCCGGGGCCCGCACTCAGCGACATCCTAAGGAGCGTGCAGCGCGCCCGGACCCCCAGCGGCCCCGCGACCCGGCCCAGCCGCTCCCTGTGGGACCTAAGCCGCCTGTCCGAGCTGTCTGGCTCCAGTGATGGGGACAACGAGGTGAGATTTTGTGGCTGGTGCCAGAAGAGCATGGAGCCCAGGAAGGGGAAGGCGTTTGCCCAGGGTGGTGCAAGCCAGGCTCCAGGGGCCCTGCTCCCAGCCATAGAGCCCGAAGCGTTTCCTGAGGGCCTGCGCCGCTAAATTCCTAATAGCGTCGTTTGTTGACTTGCTGCATGCTGGGCAGGTGGGCGCTGGGTGGCATGGGGCAGAGACAGGAGAGCCCTGGGTGCAAATCCTGGCATGACACACTAGGTGGGGGGAAGCCGAGGACCTGACTTCTCTGAACCTCAGTATCCCCATCTAGGAACGGGTGGAGCAAGGGCATTCATTCTGAGTTTGGTTGAGGGAGGAATCCACATGGCTAAATAAAAATAGAGTAGTAATGATAACAACAATACATTCCTGAAACAAGGAGTTCGAGACCAGCCTGGCCAGCATGGTGAAACCCTGTCTGTACTAAAAATACAAAAAATTTAGCTGGGTGTGGTGGTGCACACCTGTAGTCCCAGCTTTCGGGAGGCTTAGGCAGAAGAACTGTTTGAGCCAGGGAGGTGGTGGTTGCAGTGAGCTGAGATCGTTCCACTGCACTCTAGCCTGGGCGACAGAGCGAGACTGTCTCAAAAAATAAATAATAATAAACAATAAATAACTTCCTGAAGTGGAATTTATTTATTTTGTGATATCCTCATCCCAGGCCAGGAAGGCTGGGAGATAGATATATTTGAGACAGGGTCTTGCTCTGCAGTGTCCTGGGAATCAGGAATCATCTCCCTCCGTCCCAGGCAAGGAAGGCTCCTAGCTGGAGAGGAGATGGGGGATGGGCAGGGGCAAGGTCCTCACCTTCACCTGGTCCTGAGCACCCTCACCCAGCATCCCCTCCCTTGGCAAATATTTGCTCCCGGCTGGCAGATGCCAGCACTTCTGGTTCCTCCCCAGCTGCAGAGGTGGGGACCCAGTTCCTTGCCCCTCTGTAGGTTAGGGGGTCCCAGGCTTGCCTTCTCACTTCCCCCCTTCCCTCTCGGGCTCCCCACACCGTCCTCCTTGCCTGCCTCCTCCTCTGCATCCCTCTCCTTTCTGTCCCTCCTCCTGCTGCCTTCCTGCTTCTTCTTGCTCATGTCGTCCTTCACCTTTCACCCCCTCTGTCTACTCTCTCTCCTTCTTGGCTCCCCTCCTCCCTCCTCTCCTTCTTTCTCCTCCCTCACCTTCTCCCTTACCCCTTCCTCTTCTTTTACCTCCCTACCTTTTTTTTTTTTTTTGAAACAGGGTCTCGCTCTGTCTCCCAGACTGGAGTACAGTGGCATGATCTCAGCTTACTGCAGCCTCAACCTCCTTGGCTCAAGCAATCCTCCCACCTCAGCTTTCCAAGTAGCTAGGATTACAGACCCATGATACCACGCCTGGCTAATCTGTGTGTGTGTGTGTGTGTGTGTGTGTGTGTGTTTTGAGACAGAGTTTCACTCTTGTTGCCCAGGCTGGAGTGCTATGGTATGATCTCAGCTCACCACAACCTCTGCCTCCCGGATTCAAGGATTCTCCTGTCTCAGCATCCTGAGTAGTTGGGATTACAGGCATGCACCACCACACCTGGCTAACTTTGTATTTTTAGTAGAGGTAGGGTTTCTCCATGTTGGTCAGGCTGGTCTCGAACTCCTGACCTCAGGTGATCCGCCCACCTCAGCCTCCCAAAGTGCTGGGATTACAGGCATGAGCCACCACACCCAGCCTAATTTTTCTATTTTTTGGAGAGTTGAGGTCTCACTGTGTTGCCTAGGTTGGTCTTGTCTCGAACTCCTGAGCTCAAGCAATCCTCCCACCTCAGCCTCCCAAAGTGCTGGGATTACAGGCGTGAACCGTGTCCAGCCTCCATCTCTCTCCTCCCTCTCTCCTCTCTTCCCTCCCTTCCCTCCTCCATCATCTCCTTCCACCTCCCTCAAATCCTTTATCACCTTTTTCTTTTTCTTTTTTGTTTTTCTTTTTTTCCTTTTTTTTTTTTTTTTGAGATTGAGTCTTGTTCTATCGCCCAGGCTGGAGTACAGTGGTGCTATCTCAGCTCGCTGCAGTCTCTGCCTTCTGGGTTCAAGCAATTCTCCTGTCTCAGCCTCCCGAGTAGCTGGGATTACAGGCACCCACCACCACATCAGGCTAATTTTTGTATTTTTAGTAGAGATGGGGTTTCACCATGTTGGCCAGCTGGTCTTGAACTCCTGACCTCAAGTGATCCTCCCACCTTGGCCTCCCAAAGTGCTGGGATTACAGGTGTGAGCCACCATGCCTGGCCGTCTATCACTTTCACTGCTTCTCTCTTGCCTCACTTCCTGCCTTCTCTGGCTCTCCCCCAGGGCCCCACCTCAGCCTCCTCTCACCTCCTTCTCTTTCCTTCCACAGCTCAAGAAGTCCTGGGGTTCCAAGGACACCCCAGCCAAGGCTCTGATGAGGCAGCGGGGCGCTGGAGGAGGCCCCCGCGGGGAGGTGGACTCCCGACCTCCCTGGGGCGGTGCTCTGCCCCTGTCCCCTGCCCACCGCCTCCACTATCTGTCCCCAGCCCGAAGGCGGTTCGCTGGGGATGCTACATTCAAACTTCAAGAGCCCAGAGGCGTCAGGCCGTCAGATTGGGCCCCGCGGGCAGGACTTGGGGGGCAACCCTGAACAGGAGACCAAGCCAAATCTGCTGGCCCACCCAAGGAGCAGTGCCGGACAACTGTCAGCTCAGAGCCCCCTGCCTCCATACCCTGCCTTGGATAAGGCTTCTGGCCTCAGCGTCTGTAAAGCAGAAGGGATGTTTTTCACTTGTTCTGCAACCTGGGGCCAGGAGTGGTGGCTCATGCCTGTAATCTCTGCACTTTGGGAGGCTACGGTGGGAGGGTTGCTTGAGGCCAGGAGTTGGAGACCAGCCTGGGCAACATAGTGAGACCCCATCTCCACAATAAATAAAACAAATTAGTTGGGCATGGTGGCGCACACCTGTGGTCCCAGCTACTCTGGAGGCTGAGGTGGGAGGATCGCTTGAGCTCTGGATGTGGAGGCAGCAGTGAGCCAAGATCACGCCATTGCACTCCAGCCTGGGCAACACAGCGAGAGGCCATCTCTTTAAAAAAAAAAAAAAAAAAAGGAAAAAGAAAGGCTGAGCAAGGTGGCTCACTCCTGTAATCCCAGCACTTTGGGAGGCCGAGGCAGGTGGATCACCTGAGGTCAGGAGTTCGAGACCAGCCTGGCCAACATGGTGAAACCCATCTCTACTAAATACAAAAATTAGCTGGGTGTGGTGGTGGGTGCCTGTAATCCTGGCTACTTACGAGGCTGAGACGGAAAAATTGCTTGAACCCAGGAGGCAGAGCTTGCAGTGAGCCGAGATCACACCACTGCACTCCAGCCTGGGTGACAGAGTGAGACTCCGTCTTAAAAAAAAAAAAAAGAAAATGGACTTTGGCAAGCCCATTGCCTGCACCGGACCTCAGTGTCACAGCCGAGAAAATGGGCCGGCAGCGTCCCCCGCTGCGGATCCTAAAGAACGCACACGCAGCTCCCGAGGGTCAGGCCTTCCTGATGAGGGGTTCGGCTGAGGCCCTGAGCTGGAGCTGTGGAGGGGAAGATGGGGAGTTGCTGCCATGCACACTGTGCTCAGGAGCTGTGGGGAAACTGAGGCATGGAGCTGAATACTGAGGGACTGGAATGTGGTACAGCCACAGCCACAGGCGAACGGGGTGGGTGGCGGGACTTTCTGTGGGCGCTGACAGGGCGGGTCTGCCGGAGCTCCCCTTTACGTCTGCTCGGAATAAAACCACTTCATGCCAAAAACATTCGTTACCACAGCCTGGCTCTGCATCCAAGAGTCCATAACCCAGCCCCCTCCTCCCTCAGACCCGGGAGTCCATAACCCAGCCCCTCCTCCCTCAGACCCGGGAGTCCAGGCCCCCAGTCCCCTTCTACCTCAGACGGGATCAGGCCCCCAGCCCGGGAAAGCCCAGCGCTGGGTTCCTGCAGCACCTTTGCCTCTGGGCAGGACTCTGAGTCGGGAAACCCGGCCTCTGGAAGCCTTGGCGTGGTGAGGATTCTCCACGCCCCGCTGCATGCCCCACCACAGCGCATCAAGGAACCTGAGCAGAAGCGACGTGTTTATTCTCAGGGTCGCGGGTGCGGGGGCTCAGAGGCCTGGCCAGGGTTGGGGCTGGGGCTGGAGTTGGGTCTAGTTTCAGGCTCCAGGCTGTTGGGCTCAAGGCTGGGCTTGGGCTTAGGATTGGGGCTGGGCTCAGGGTCCGGGCTGGCGTCCTCCTCCGGGTCTTCATCCCAGGGGAAGGTCGGCATCCCCCGCATCTGCTTGCGGTAGACACGATCGAAGGCTTCGCTCTGGGCCACCGTGAAGTGGTTCTTCCAGTCGCCGCAGACCCCTGGAGGGGAGGGCGCGCCAGGGGGTGAGAAGCCTCTGGGGAGCACCGTGCCCCTACCTCCAACATTCCAGCACCCTCTTTACCCCTCCCGGCCTTTGGCGAGGTGTTCCCTTTGCCAGAAACACCATCCTCCCCACCCTCCACATTGCTCCCTTTGTGTCCTATGGTGGCAGAGTCTTGGCCTGTCACCTGGCACCGTTCTCACCTCCACCCTCACTGCCTCTGCTACTGCAGGCTTCCTGTCAGTCCTCCCCTTTATCCCGGACCCTTTAAGTCTCTGCCTAGAACCTCTGTCTCCAACCCCGAATTCCTGCCCACCTTACAGCTTGTGTCACCTCCTCTGCGACCAGTCCCAAACCTCCCCTGCTAGAACAAGGCCTCCTGTCTCAATGCCCCCACAACACTCCGTGCTGCAGCCATTACTGCTGGGACATGAAAGGGACACCCTTCTGCAGGCACTGTGCTCAGGGCTGGCAACCAATTTGCGGACTGGCGCAGCACGCAAGCCTCAGCAACCCTCCAACCCTCAGTTTTCTATTTTTTTTTTTTTCTTTTTGAGATGGCGTCTCGCTCTGTCGCCCAGGCTGGAGTACAGTGGTGTGATCACGGCTCACTGCAACCTCCTATTCAAGCGATTCTCCTGCCTCAGCCTCCCGAGTAACTGGGATTACAGGCGTGCACCACCACACCCGGCTAATTTTTATATTTTTAGTAGAGATGGCGTTTAACCATGTTGACCAGGCTGGTCTCAAACTCCTGACCTCAGGTGCTCCACCTGCCTCGGCCTCCCAAAGCGCTGGGATTACAGGCATGAACCACTGCACCCAGTCCAAGCCTCAGTTTTCTCACTGTGGGGCTATCACCAGGGCATCACCCCTCACCTGGAAACCTGGGGCTGATAGGATTCAGGGATTCTGCTGTGGCAGCAGAATCGCTTGAACCCGGGAGGCGGAGGTTGCAGTGAGCCGAGATCGCGCCACTGCGCTCCAGCCTGGGTGACAGAGACTCTGTCTCAAAAAAAAAAAAAAAGAAAGAAGAAGATGCTTCTCTGGTGGCTTGGCAGATGGAGGAAGAGGCCATGAGCCTCGGAATGCAGGTGGGTCAACAACTGAGAAGGTGAGGCAAGAGATTCTCCCCTAGAGCCTTCAGAAGAAATATGTCCTTTTTAACACCTTGAGCTTAGCCCAGGGAGACAGACCTTAGCCCAACTCCTGACCTCCAGAAATGTTAAGAAAGTACATGCAGCCAGGCGCGGTGGCTCACACCTGTAATCTCAGCACTTTGGGAGGCTGAGGCAGGAGGATTGCTTGAGCCCAGGACTTTGAGACCAGCCTGGGCAATATAGCAAGACCCCTGTCCTTATTAAAAACATATTTAAAAAAACAGGGGCCGGGCACCGTGGCTCACACCTGTAATCCCAGCACTTTGGGAAGCTGAGGCGGGCAGATCACTCGAGGTCAGGAGTTCAAGAGCAGCCTGGCCAACATGGTGAAACCCCCTCTCTACTAAAAATACAAAAATTAGCCAGGCATGGTGGCGCATGCCTATAATCCCAGCTGCTCAGGAGGCTGAGGCAGGAGAATCGCTTGAACCCAGGAGGTGGAGGTTGCAGTGAGCTGAGATTGAGCCACTGCACTCCAGCCTTGGGGACAGAGCGAGACTCCATCTCAAAAAAAAAAAAAAAAAAAAAAGAAAAGAAAAAAAAAGCCGGGCGTGGTGGCTCACACTTGTAATCCCAGCACATTGGGAGGCTGAGATGGGTGGATCACAAGGTCAGGAGATTGAGACCATCCTGACCAACATGGTGAAACCCCGTCTCTACTAAAAATATAAAAATTAACCAGATGTGGTTTCGGGTGCCTGTAGTCCCAGCTACTCAAGGAGGCTGAGGAAGGAGAATCGCTTGAACCGGGGAGGCGGAGGTCGCAGTGAGCCGAGATTGCGCCACTGCAACCTCCAGCCCGCCTGGGCAACAGAGTGAGACTCCATCTCAAAAAAAAAAAAAAAAAAAAAGAGTAAACGTGTGTCGTTTTGAGCCATGGAGTTTGCGGTGTTCGTTACAGCAGGAAGAGGAAACAACTGCGCTGCCGCCTGCACCCCATAACCCAAAGTTTGAGTATTTCTGCCGTGAACATGGCCGTGGAGGGGGATTTGTGAAGATTCTAGATCTCCTCTCTCGGGCAGACCTGGCGTTGGCAGTACTCCTGGACGTTTTGCTCTCATTGGGAGTTCTCTGGGTGGGGACGCCTCGGGTGGCTGGCACGTGTGCCAAGCCAGTGCTAAGCCCTGTGCGTGATCAACCCTGGGGCCACAGTGACCCTGTTCACCCAATGTTACAACTGGGTGAGAAACTGAGGCCCAGAGAGGTTAAGTAACTCTCCCAGGTCACACAGCCAGGCAGTGGCCTAGTGGGCTCCGAACCCCAAAGCCCCCGCACCTTTCCGGAGGAAGGCCCCGCGATGGTGGTCCAGCAGGCTGGGAGGCAGCAGTGTGTAGTTGGACATGGTGTTGGCCTTCATGGCGCCGAAGGTCGAGTGTGCCACGACGGAGCCCAGTGCCTCCTTGCCCAGCGGACGGCCCAGGAACCCGCAGATGCGCTGCACGGAGCCCTGTAAGTCCTGCAGGCAGGGGAGACGGGTCAGCAGAGGGAGGGCACTTGGCCAAGGAAGGAGCATGGAACCTGGGGTCTGCACGTCTGGGTCCTAACCCAGGGCTGCCTGAGGGACGCTGCCTCTTTGCCTCAGTTTCCCCAGCTCCAAGCTGAGGGGTTGGGCTATATTGCCTCTAAGGGTTTTTGCAGTTTCTGTCTTTGGACGGTTCTCTAGGTGGGAGGGAATAGGTGGGCTTGGGGCAGAGGTCACAGCAGGGTCAGAGGTCAGAGCATCACCTTATCCGGAATCACCTTCCTTTGGTTAGAGACAGGCATTGGCTGGTCTACATCTCAAACCTGCTCCTCCCCCAGCTCCCAGTGCAGGATCCCATCCACCTAGGAGCCTGGCCTCCCTCTCTGGGTACCCTTCACCCCCAAACTCTGTCCCGTCATCAGACCTGTCCCTTCCCACCTGCCTCCCCTTGCCATGTCCCCTCCTCTGTGCCCTTGTAGCCTAGCACTGCTCAGGCCTCATCCTCTCCTTCCTGGACCCATGCCCCAGACTGCTGCTCTATAACCTCCCTGCCTCCAGTCTTCATCCCCCTCCAGCTCATCCCCCACACCCAAACTGACCCTGCTCCTCACTGGCTCCCAACTCTTCTGTGGCTCCCGAGTGCCCTGGGACAGAGTCCCAGACCCAGACCCAGACCCAGACCCAGCTTTCAAGCACAGAAGTGGGGCGGGTGCAGTGGCTCACGCCTGTAATCCTAGCACTTTGGGAGGCTGAGACGGGCGGATCACTTGAGGTCGGGAGTTGGAGACCAGTCTGGCCAACATGGTGAAACCACATCTCTACTAAAAATACAAAAGTTAGCCGGGCATGGTGGCAAGCACCTGTAATCCAGGTGCTCGGGAGGCTGAGGCAGGAGAATCATTTGAACTGGGAGGTGGAGGTTGCAGTGAGCTGAGATTTCACCACTGTACTCCAACCTGGGTGGCAGAGCGAGACTCCATCTCAAAAAAAAAAAAAAAAAAAAAGAGCAGATGTGGTCTGGTCTCAGCTCTTCCAATACCTGTCCCACCCTCTCCTTCTGGGACTCACCATTCCCCACACATTCCTCCCTCCAGGCCTTGGCACGGGGCTTCCAGAAGGGCCACTGCCATGGCTGCAGCTCAAATATCACCTTCCTTACTGAGTGTCTAGTATGTACCAAGCTCTGATCCAAGCCCCCCATACATTTGTGCCGATCCCACCATCAGCTTTGCAAGGGAAATGTCATTATCTCAATTGGTAAAGAGAGGCCCAGAGAGGGAGAGACACTTGTCCAAGGTCACACAGCCAGAGAGGAGCTCAGGTTCCTGGAGCCCTTAGTCCTCCCCTTTGCCCCTCTGCTTTTTTTTTTTAGACGGAGTTTCACCCTTTTTGTCCAGGCTGGAGTGCAATGGTGCAATCTCGGATCACCACAACCTCCACCTCCTGGGTTCCAGTGATTCTCCTGCCTCAGCCTCTTGAGTAGCTGGGATTGCAGGCGTGCGCCACCATGCCTGGCTAATTCTGTATTTTTAGTAGAGACAGGGTTTCTCCATGTTGGTCAGGGTAGTCTCAAACTCCCGAGCTCAGGTGATCTGCCAACCTCGGCCTCCCAGAGTGCTGGGATTACGAGACTGTGTCTCTCTCTGTCGCCCAGGCTGGAGTGCAGTGGCGTGATCTCAGCTCACTGCAACCTCCACCTCCTGGGTTCCAGTGATTCTCCTGCCTCAGCCTCCAAAGTAGCTGGGATTATAGGCATGTGCCACCATGCCCGGCTAATTTTTGTATTTTTAGTAGAGACAGGGTTTCACCACGTTGGCCAGGTTGATCTCAAACTCCTGACCTCAAGTGATCCAGCTGCCTCGGCCTCCCAAAGTGCTGGGATTACAGGCATGAGCCACCGTGCCCGGCCATCGCTGCCTTTTGATACGTAGCGCCCAGCACGGTCAGCCCTCTGGTCAGCTCCGCCAACCCCACGGCTCCTATTTTCCAGGTCATTCCTGGTTTCATAACCTTCCATCTCTTTATCTTCTTGAACCACTGACGTGTCCCAGAAATTTTAACATGTGGGCGGCACCTCACACCCAGGAGCAGCCCAGAAGCTGTTAGGCTCTGTGGCCCAGTTCTGGGTTTGGAGAAGAAAGCTTGCTGGAAAAGAGGGGGAGGAGTAGTACCAACACCTTTTCTGGAGCTTTCCATTAAAAGAAAGTTACCAGGGTGGAAAAAAATAACCACGGAGTCTGCAGGCAAGAGCCATATGCCTTGGGCAAGTTATCAACCCTCTCTGAAATTACAAACCTCCAGTTTCCTCATCGATAAAATAGGAATAATAACAACATTTGGGAAAACCGTATAAAATTACCTTTTTTTTTCCTGGAGACAGAGTCTTGCTCTATAACCCAGCTAGAGTGCAATGGTGTGATCTCGGCTCACTGCAACCTCCAGCTCCCGGGTTCAAGCGATTCTCCTGCCTCAGCCTCCCGAGTAGCTGGGACTACAGGTGCCCGCACCATGGCCGGCTAATTTTTTTGTATTTTTAGTAGAGATAGGGTTTCACCATGTTGGCCAGGCTGGTCTCGAACTCCTGAGCTCAGGTGATCTGCCCACCTTGGCCTCCCAAAGTGCTGGGATTACAGGCATGAGCCACCATGTCCAGCCAAAATTACCGTCTTAAGATAAACACTGGTTGGCGGGGCAACAAAAGCGAAACTCTGTCTCAAAACTGAATACATTAATTAAATTAAATAAATACAAATAAATAAAGACTGGTTGAATACAGACATTTCATGTGGTTCAATCTTTTTTCTTTCTATTTTTTGGAACAAGGTCTTGCTCTGTCGCCCAGGCTGGAGTGCAGTGGTGCGATCTCAGCTCACCACAACCTCCGCCTTCTGGGTTCAAGTCATTCTCCTGCCTCAGCCTCCTGAGTAGCCGGGACTACAGGCATGTGCCACTGTGCCCAGCTAATTTTTGTATTTTTAGTAGAGATGTGGTTTCACCATGTTGGCCAGGCTGGTCTCGAACTCCTAACCTCAAGTGATCCACCTGCTTTGGGCTCCCAAAGTGCTGGGATTACAGGTGTGAGCTACCACACCTGGCCCTCTCTCTCTCTTTTGAGACAGGATTTTGAGGTGTTGCCCAGGCTGTACAGTGGCACCATCATAGCTCATGGTGGCCTCAACCTCTTGGGCTCAAGGGGTCCGCCCGCCTCAGGTTCTCAAAGCATTGGGATTACAGGTGTGAGCCACTGCATCCGGCCAACCCTCCTGTGTTAAATCTCGCCCCTGCCCATTCCTTGTCTTCCTTCCCACTTGCCTTTGCTCCTTAGCTCCTCTGCCCCGCTAGCTCGCTGTGTGGTTTAGGGATTTTGTCTGTGGTCCTTGCTCACAGGCTCAGGGCCTCTGTTCTGTTCCTGCAGTATCCCCAGAGGCTGGCGCATTGCATGGGGAAGCGGAGGGGTCCTGAGACCCTCGGGAAGGGGAGAGAGTGGGGTGTGAGCAGAGGGCATCGGGCGGGGGATGCTGCGCCTGGCGGAGTTGGGGGCTCACCTGTTGCAGCTCCTCGTAGGTGATAAATAGGAAGTTATCTTTGCCCTGCATCCGAAGCCAGCCCTTAATGTGGTCGAACCAGGAGCCAAACTGCACTGTGGGCAGAGGGACAAGTTGGGTGAGGGCCAAGTGACAGGGTCCCCCCAGCCCCACTGGGGCTCATGGGTCTAACTAGCTGTGCCCCACAAACCCCCAGGTCCAGCCCCCAGAGCCCCCACATCTCCACCAAGTTCGGGGGCTCTTCCAACCTGCTTCTCCCCTGGTTGCCCGTCTTGGGGTGCTCTTGTCCATCTGTCCATCCAGTCCCCCTCCGCGCACCTGGATTTCCCTCCAAAGCCAGGGTCTCTGACAGCAGCAGATAAAGGAACACGTGGCCAAAGGGCGCTGCCTGTCTTAGTACCTGGGGCCTGTGTCCTCCTGTTTCCTTATCTCTCCTTGTCTCTCTCTGACTCTGTCTCTCTTTCTGCATTTACTTCCTTACCTCCTTTTTAATTTTTTAATTTCTATTTATTTATTTATTTTGAGATGGAGTCTCACTTTGTCGCCCAGGCTGGAGTGCAGTGGCACCATCTCGGCTCACTGCAAGCTCTGCCTCCTGGGTTCACACCATTCTCCTACCTCAGCCTCCCGAGTAGCTGGGACTACAGGCGCCTGCCACACCCGGCTAATTTTTTGTATTTTTAGTAGAGATGGTTTCACCGTGTTAGCCAGGATGGTCTCGATCTCCTGACCTTGTGATCCGCCCACCTCGGCATCCCAAAGTGCTGGGATTACAGGCATGAGCCACCGCGTCCAGGCTATTTTTTATTTTTTACTTATTTATTAATTTAATTTTTTTGAGACAGGGTCTCACTCTGTTGCCCAGGCTGGAGTGCAAGAGCATGCAATAGCGTGATCTCTGCTCACTGCCACCTCCCCCATGGGCTCAAGTGATCCTCCCACCTCAGCCTCCTGAGTAGCTGGAATTACAGGCGTATGCCACAATGCTTGGCTAATTTTTGTATTTTTAATAGAAATGGGGTTTCACCACATTGGCCAGGCTGGTCTTGAACTCCTGAGTGCAAGTGATCTGCCTGCCTTGGTCTGCCAAAGTGCGGCATTACAGGCGTGAGCCACTGTGCTGGGCCCCTGTCTCTTTTTTGTTGCCCTCTCTCTCAGTCTTTCTGTATCTGAGTGTCTTTCTGTCTCTGTCTCCTCTGTCCCTTGCTTGTCCTGCATCTCTCGGTCTCTTGGTCTCTCTCCCTCCGTCTCTTCTTCTCTTGGTTGCCTGCTCTCTGTCTCCATTGCTCCTTTTGATGCCCTGTGTCTCTGCCTCTCTCCCTTTCTTACCCCTCCTCTGTCCCTCCTCTGCCCATCAGGGTCCTCTGGGGCTCCTCCCCACCCCTCCTGCCTGGCTTTGCCCTGTCCTCACCTTCGCCTTTGAGGAAGTCCCTCAGGAACTGGTCGGGCGTGCCTGGATCCTTTAACTGCCCGGCAATCTTGGAGTAATGATAGAGGGAGACCACGACGTCCCGGGGGTTGCGGCCCATGTAGATCACCTGCGTGCGGATGATGAGAGGGGAGAAGGCGTCAGACGCAGGCGGGACCCCAGTCCCTAAGGCCTCCTGCCCTGGAGACCCCTCTCTTCTGACCCTGAAGCACAAAGGACTAAGGGCAGAATTTTTTTTTTTTTTTTTTTTGAGATGAAGTTTTGCTCTGTCACCCAGGCTGGAGTGCAGTGGCACGATCTGGGCTCACTGCAAGCTCCGCCTCCTGGGTTCAGGCCATTATCCTGCCTCAGCCTCCGGAATAGCTGGGACTACAGGTGCCCGCCACCACGCCCAGCTAATGTTTTGTATTTTTAGGAGAGACGGGGTTTCACTGCGTTAGCCAGGATGGTCTCAATCTCCTGACCCGGTAATCTGCCCGTCTCGGCCTCCCAAAGTGCTGGGATTACAGGCGTGAGCCACCGCGCCCGGCCTTTTTTTTTTTTTTTTTTTTTTTGATACAGAGTCTGACTCTGTTTTGCCCAGGCTGGAGTGCAGTGGTGCCATCTCAGCTCATTGCAACCTCTGGCTCCTGGGTTCAGGAGATTCTCCTGCCTCAGCCTCCTGAGTAGCTGGGATTACAGGAGCGTGCCACCACACCCGGATAATTTTTGTATTTTTAATACAGATGGGCTTTTACCATGTTGGTTACTCACAGGGTGAGGAACCCCTTGAGGACAGGCGGGGTCTTACTCGTTCCTAGAGCCTTAACCCAGAGCCCCACACACAGGAGGCTGTAGAAATTGCTTGAGGGGATGACGAAGGCATGAAGGGAAGGAGGCTGAGAAAGAATACTTGGCCAGCCGCGGTGGCTTACGTCTGTAATCCCAGCACTTTGGGAGGCCGAGGCAGGCGGATCACTTGACCCCAGGAGTTCGAGATCAGCCTGGACAACATAACGAGACCCCCATTCTACAAAGAATACAAAAATTAGCTGAGTGTGGTGGTGCGTGCCCATGGTCCCAGCTACTCGGGAGGGTAAGGCAGGAGGATCACTCGAGCCCAGGAGGTTGAGGCTGCAGTGAGCTGTGATCATGCCACTGCATTTCAGCCTACATGACAGAACAAGACCCTGCCTCAAAAACAAACAAACAAACAAAAAAACCCAAAAAAAACAAACAAAAAAACACCCCCCGATCCACCAAAAACTAAATGAAAACAGACTTAGAGAAACGTGGCTTCTGGTGTGAGGCCTTGTAATGACGTTGGGGCTCTCCAGGGCTCCCTCCTGATTCCTGTGCTATAGAGGATTCCTTTCTGCCCAGGGAAAGGCCTGGCCCTTGGCCCTAGGTCCTGAGATACTTCCTAATGCCTTGGAATTTTTTGTTTGTTTTTTTAGATGGAGTCTCGCTTTGTCTCCCAGGCTGGAGTGCAGTGGCACGATCTCAGCTCACTGCAACCTCTGCCTCCCAGGTTCAAGTGATTCTCCTGCCTCAACCTCCCAAGTACCTGGGGCTACAGGTGGGTGCCACCACGCCTGGCTAATTTTTGTATTTTTAGTAGAGACGGGTTTTCGCCATGTTGGCTAGGCTGGTCTTGAACTCCTGACCTCAAGTGATCCATCCGCCTCGGCCTCCGAAAGTGCTGGGATTACAGGCATGAGCCACCGTGCCCAGCCTAGTCTTATTTTTTAGAAACAAGGTCTTGTCAGCCGGGCGCTGTGGGTGGGCATGGTGGTGGGTGCCTGTAATCCCAGCTATTTGGGAGGCTGAGGCAGGAGAATTGCTTGAACCCTGGAGGCAGAGGTTGCAGTGAGCCGAGATCGTGCCATTGCACTCCAGCCTGGGCAAGAAGAGGGAAACTCCGTCTCAAAAAAAACAAAACAAAACAAAACAAAAAAACACACACACACGAAAGAAACAGGGTCTTGTTCTGTCCTTGAGGCTGGAGTGCCTGTGGCACAATCATGGCTCACTGCAGCCTCAAATTCCCAGGCTCAAGTGATTCTCCCACCTCAGCCTCCCAAGTAGTTGGGACTACAGGTGCATGCCACTCCATGTAACTAATTCTTAATTTTTTTTGTAGAGATGGGTGTTACTAAGTTGTCCAGCTGGTCTTGGATTCCTGGGCTCAATCAACTGCCCACCTTGGCCTCTGAAAGTGCTGGGATTTCAGGCGTGAGCTACCGCGCCCAGCCCCCTTGCCTGATTTCCAAGTTTGCTTTCATTGTAATTGACTGTAACCAGGGAGTCCAGCAGCTTTGCTGAACACTATGAGTTTTGCTAAGTTGTTGAGCCTGAGGGTGGTCTTGGGGACTTCCCGATTGCAGTCCCCCTCTCTGCTCTGACCAAGCTCAATTCCTTGGCCATATCACCCAGTCCTGGGGCTTCGATTAATTACAGAATATATGTGCCACGGAATTGCAAATGGACGTGTCAGCCGAGGTCTCTCCCCTGAGATCCCGATGGGTGCATTTCTGTGCCCACCAGCAGCCACCGCTGGACGTGGGATGGGCCGCAGCAGAGCCCGTGTCTTCCCCCGCCGCCTGCTCCCCTCCCTCCTCCCCTTCCCAGTTGCCCAATCCTGACAGTTGCTTCCGCCGAAACCTTGGAGTCACCCTTGACTCATCCCTTTCTCTCACACCCACATCCAGTCTGTCAGCAAATCCTCCTGGTCTCGCCTTCAAAATACCTCCGTGACCGCCACCCTGGTCCAGCCACCTTCCCCTCCCCTGGACCCCGGCCAGCGCCGCCTCTCTGGCTTCCCGGCTTCTGCTCTCTCAACAGTTGGTCCCCATCTGGCCGCCAGAGGGCGCCGGTGAAGCCTAAGCCCGCTCGGGCTCCTCCTCCGCTCCGATCCCTGCTGCGCTGCCGCGTCACTGGGTCACAGCTCAAGTCCTCGCTGGGCCCACGCGGCCCTGCACATTTTGGCCCCTGTTGCCCCCGACCTCGACCTCAACTCCACTCCTCTCCCCACTTGCTCACTTGGCTCCGACCACACCGCTCTCCTTCTTGCACCTCAGATACACCCACCTCGGGACCTTTGCACCTGCTTTTCCCTCTTGCCTGAAATGCTCTTCCTCTGGAGACCTCTGTGGCTCCTACCATCGCCTCCCGGGTTTTTACTCACTGGGCGCCCCCTTGACCTCCTTTTATAATTGCAGCCCCACACTCACCCCTAACTCTATCTCCAGCCCTCCCCCCCCAGTGTAAATTTATCCCATCAGACATTTTATATATTATATTGTATTATATTCTTATATATTATATATTAAATATATTATATAAATATTAAATATACAAATATTAAATATAAAGTATATTGTAATACTATTATATTATGACATGTAATATTTTTTATATATATATATTTTTTGAGACAGAGTTTCACTCCCATTGCCTAGGCTGGAGTGCAATGGCGCAATCTCAGCTCACCGCAACTTCCGCCTCCCAGGTTCAAGTGATTCTCCCGAGTAGCTGGGATTGCAGGCGTGCGCCACCACGCCCAGGTAATTTTGTATTTTTAGTAGAGACAGGGTTTCACCATGTTGGCCAGGCTGGTATTGAACTCCTGGCCTCAGGTGGTCTGCCTGCCTCTGCCTCCCAAAGTGCTTGGATTACAGCGTGAGCCACCGCGCCAGCACCGGCTTTTTTTTTTTTTTTTTTTTTTTTTTTTTTTTTTTTGTAGGCTAGAGTGCAGTAATGTGATCTCAGCTTAGTGCAGCCTTGACCTCCTGGGCTCAAGTGATCCTCCCACCTCAGCATCCCAAGTAGCTGGGACTACAAGGGTGTGCCACCACGCCTGACTGATTTTTAAAATTTCTTGTAGTGATGTGGTCTCACTATGTTGCCCAAGTTGGTCTCAAACTCCTGGCCCAAAGTGATCCTCCTGCCTCAGCCTCCCAAAGTGCTGGGACTACAGGTGTGAGCCATCACTCCCTGCCAAAGGGCAGGCATTTCTGTGTGTATATTGATCACTGTGCTAGGCATTTCTGTGTGTATATTGACCACTGCACTAGAGCAAAGACAGGCACATAGTAGGTGCTTAACAAATAGGTGCTGAATGAATCAATGTGTTATGCTCCGTCTCCCTGTCACCCCACACACCCATGCATCCCCTCCCAACTGACGCACACCCCTCCTCCCAACCTTGGCCTTGGAGCTGAAGAAGGCCTTGGTGAAGATATGGATGGGAAGATGGGAGCTCATGAGGCGAGGGCTGTACTGGTCCGGGAGGCTGAAGGCACCCACGATGGTCTCACACCAGGGTGCCCGCTCCCAGATGGGCACGGAGCGGATCCAGGACGGATCCCCGTCCTTCAGGATTAAGCAGATGATCTCGATCATCCAGGTCGTGCCTGTTGGGAGAAATCGAGCAGATTATTTGGGTGCGGGAGGGCTGAAGAGGGAGGATATCATCAGAATAATCACAACAGCATTTATTGAGCAATTTGCCTTTTTTTTTTTTTTTTTCAAGCAGAGTCTTACTCTGTCGTCCAGGCTGGAGCGCAGTGGTGCGATCTTGGCTCACTGCAACCTCCGTCTCCCAGGCTCAAGCGATTCTCCTGCCTCAGCCTCTCGAGTAGCTGGGATTACAAGCACCCACCACCACACCTGGCTAATTTTGTATTTTTAGTAGAGACGAGGTCTCCCCATGTTGGCCAGGCTGGTCTCGAACTCCTGACCTCAGATGATCTGTCCCCCACCCCCCTCGGCCTCCCAAAGTACTGGGATTACAGGTGTGAGCCATCGCACCCAGCCTGACAGCATTTATTGAGCAATTTACCACGTATTTTATCACACTGATTCCTTACAGCTGGCGGAGAAGGCAGGGTTGCTTAACCTCATTTTCAGAGCTGGAAACTGAGCCTCACAGAAACCATGTCGCTCGTCCAAGGGGACAGTGCTAGGAAAGTGGTGCAGGGCAGAGACTGGCGAGCCGTCCACCCAACCCCATTTCAGTTTTCTGCTGGGAATATGGCGTGATGACCTTTTCTCTTCTCCCCTGCTGCTACGTGTGGGGCCAAGAGACTGGGTCTGGCCAAGGAAGTGTAGGTGGTGGTGATGTGATGTGTGGCTATTTCCAGGCCTGGCCCATAAACGCACACCATGTGACTCCCCACTCTCTGCTCCTGGATACAGAGACTCCAGAGGAGAATCTGGGACTCCCGGGGATGGCAGAGCCATAAGACGGAAGGAACCAAATGTCTGGGAAAGCATGGATTTCCCCACCGCTTCCTTCCACCCTTCCTACACCAACTAGAGTTTATAGGAACAAGAAACAAACTTGGGTTCAGCCACTGAAATTCTGAGGCTGATCTATTAGTACAGCCAGAATTGCTTTACTTATTTATTTTGGGATCAAATCTTGCTCTGTCGCCCAGGCTGGAGTGCAGTGGTGTGATCACAGCTCACTGCAGCCTCGAAATCCCAGGCTTAAGAGCCTTTGGAGTAGCTGAGACCACAGGTGCACGCAACCACACCTGGCTAATTTATTATTTTTATTTTTAGTAGACATAGGGTTCCACTGTGTTGCCCAGGCTGGTCTTGAACTCTTGGGCTCAGGCAATCCTCCTGCCTCAGTCTCCCGAGGTGCTGGGATCACAGGCACCATGTCCAGCAAGCACTGCGTTACTACATGGAGGAAGCTGTAATTGAACCCAGGTGTCCGGACATAAAAAATCTCTGTTCTTTTTACTTTTCACTGCCCACTTTTGAGTGTCACCTCCTTTTTTTTTTTTTTCTTTTTTTTTTCGAGATGGAGTTTCCCACTTGTTGCCCAAGCTGGAGTGCAATGGCATGATCTCGGCTCACTACAACCTCCACCTCCCGGTTTCAAGCGTTTCTCCTGCCTCAGCCTCTCCTGCCTCAGCCTCCCCAGCAGCTGGGATTACAGGCGTTCGCCACCACGCCTGGCTAATTTTTGGTATTTTTAGTAGAGACCAGATTTCACCATGTTAGCCAGGCTGGTCTTGAACTCCTGACCTCTGATGATCTGCCTGCCTTGGCCTTCCAAAGTGCTGGGATTACAGGCGTGAGCCACCACACCCGATCGAGGTTCACCTCTTTATTTCTGTGGGGAGCCACAGAATGTTACCTAGTGGAAAGGGACCTCATCAAGGAGCCAGTTCACAGTTTTGAATTTCAGGAGACCACAAGCTGTTCAGAAGAGGAAACAATTACGTTCACAATTACCTTCTGTTAGTATTCATTGCATTTAATTCTTTTTGAGACAGGATTCCTTTTGAGACAGGATTCCGCTCTGTGACTTGGGCTGCAGTACACTGTTGCAATCACAGCTTACTTCAGCTTCAGCCTCCAACTCCCAGGCCCAAGTGATCCTCCCACCTCAGCCTCTGGAGTAGCTAGACCACATGCACCCAGCTATTTTTTTTTTTTTTTTTTTGAGATGGAGTCTCACTCTGTTGCCCAGGCTGGAGAGTTCAGTGGCTCTATCTTGGCTCACTGCAATCTCGGCCTCCTGGGTTCAAGCAATTCTCCTGCCTCAGCCTCCCAAGTAGCTGGGACTAGAAGTGTGCCACTATGCCTGGCTAATTTTTGTATTTTTAGTAGAGATGGGGTTTTGCCATGTTGGCCTGGTTGGGCTCAAACTCCTGACCTCAGGTGATCCACCCGCCTTGGCCTTCCAAAGTGCTGGGATGACAGGCATGAGCCACCACACCTGGCCTGCGCCCAGCTAATTTTTTAAAATTTTTGTAGAGATGGGGTCTCACTGCGGTGCCCAGGCTGGTCTGGAGTTCCTGGCCTCTAGCCATCCTCCTGCCTCGGCCTCCCAAAGTGCTGGGATTACAGGCATAAGCCACCACATCCAATCCATTCACTGGCTTTCATTCTAACAACCACCCTGTACCAGTTATCAGTTTACAGGTTGGTGGCTCCAACTTCAGGCCTCTCTCCCGGTTTGTGATATTGGAGCTGGACCCTGTAAACATTTATCCTCTGCCAGCTAGCTCAGTGTTAAGCCTTGTCAGCAGAGGGCGCTGGAGGAACACTGAATGAGGATGGGGCTCTTCCTGATTCTTACCGGCTTCTCTTCCTCATTCTCACGGGCCCCTCTCAGCGGGATGTTGTGATGGACAGGGACCAGCCCTGCACTGGACACCCAGTGACGTTTACCCCTCCCCCTAGCAAATTTCAGTGGCTGGTTGCACCTCAATGAACTTCTCAGTCACCCAGTGGGCCATGGCCATACCTCTACAGTGAAACTCTAATCTTGGGTGGGGAGCGGTTTGGGCAGGCAAGTCCTTCTTCCCAATTTTTGTCTTCCTCGGGAGTTTGGCTTTAGCCCTAGAGGAAGTGGCTGCTCCCTAGTTTAGTTATTCCTATGTGTGGTGTTTTTGTTTGTTTGTTTGTTTATTTGAGATGGAGTCTTGCTCTGTTCCCAGGCTGGAGTGCAATGGTGCGATCTCAGCTCACTGCAACCTCCACCTCCTGGGTTCAAGCAGTTCTCCTGCCTCAGCCTCTCAAGTAGCTGGGATTACAGGTGCGCACTACCATGCCCTGCTAATTTTTGTATTTTTAGTAGAGACGGGGTTTCACCATGTTGGTAAGGATGACCTCGATCTCTTGACCTTGTGATCTGCCTGCCTCAGCCTCCCAAAGTGCTGGGATTACAGGCATGAGCCACCGTGCCTGGCCTTTTGTTTGTTTTTTGTTTGTTTGTTTGTTTGTTTGAGACAGTCTGGCTGTGTCGACCAGGCTGGAGTGCAGTGGTGCAATCTCGGCTCACTGCAACCTCCATCTCCTGGGTTCCAGTGATTCTCATGCCTCAGCTTCCCGAGTAGCTGGGACTACAGGTGTGCACCACCAGGCCCAGCTAATTTTTGTATTTTTAGTAGAGAGAGGGTTTTACCATGTTGGCCAGGCCGGTCTTGAACTCCTGACCTCAGGTGATCCGCCTGCCTTGGCCTACCAGAGTGCTGGGATTACAGGCATGAGCCACCACACTCAGTCGAATTTCCTTCCTTTTTAAGGCTGAATAATATTCCATTGTATGAGTATAGCATAATTTGTTTATCCATTCATTAATCAACGGACATTTGGATAGTTTCAGCTTTTGGTAATTGCAAATAATGTGGCTATGAACATTGGTGTACAAATATCTATTACAGTCCCCCCACCTAAAGTTTAGCTCTTTTGGGCATATTCCCAGAAGTGGAACTGCTGAGTTTCTATGGTAATTCTAGGTTTAATTTTTTGAGGAACTGCTAAACTGTTTTCCATAGCAGCTATACCATTCTACATGCTCACCAACAGTGCACAGGAGTTCCATTTTCTCAACATCCTTGCCACACTTGGTATTTTCTTCTATTCTGTTTTTTTTCTTTTCTTTTTTTCTCTTTTTTTGATATGGAGTTTCACTGTTGTTGCCCAGGCTGGAGTGCAATGGCGTGATCTCGGCTCACTGCAACCTCCACCTCCAGGGTTCAAGTGATTCTCCTGCCTCAGCCTCCTGAGTAGCTGGGACTACAGGCACCCGCCACCACGCCCAGCTAATTTTGTATTTTTAGTAGAGATGGGGTTTCTCCATGTTAGTCAGGCTGGTCTCGAACTCCTGACCTCAGGTGATCCACCTGCCTCAGCCTCCCAAAGTGCTGGGATTACAGGCATGAGCCACTGCGCCTGGACTATTCTGTTTTTTTTCTTAAAAAAAATTTTTTTTTTTTAATAGAGACAGGGTCTCACTATGTTGCCCAGGCTGATCTTGAAATCCTGGGCTCAAGTGATCCTCCCACTTCGGCCTCCCAGAGTGTTGGGATAATAGGTGCGAACCACTGCACCTGGCCACATGTTATTTTCTAAGTAATAGCCACCTAATGTGTGCAAATAATTCTCTCTCTCTCCCTCTCTCTCTCTTTGAGACAGAGTCTCACTCTGTCGCCCAGGCTGGAGTTCAGTAGCACAATCTCGGCTCACTGCAAGCTCCACCTCCCAGGTTCAAGTGATTATTGTCCCTTAAACTCCTAAGTAGCTGGGATTCCAGGTACACGCCACCATGCCCGGCTCAAGTTGTTGTTGTTGTTGTTTTTTTCTGAGTCAGGGTCTCGCTGTCTTCCCCAAGCTGGAGTGTTATGGCATAATCATGGCTCACTGCAGCCTCAACCTTCTAGGCTCAGGTGATTCTCCCACCTCAGCCTCCCAAGTAGCTGGGACTACAGGCATGCACCACCACACCTGGCTAATTTTATTTTTATTTTTTTGTAGAGATAGGATTTTGCCATGGTGCCCAGGCTGGTCTTGAACTCCTGGGCTTAAGCTATCCACTTGCCTTGGCCTCCCAAAGTGCTGGGATTACAGGCATGAGCCACTGTGCCCAACTGCAAATAATTCTTTTTTCATTTTATTTTGAGACAGGGTCTCGCCCTGTTGCCCAGGCTGGAGTGCATTGGTGCGATCTTGGCTCACTGCAACCTCTGCCTCCCCAGTTCAAGCGATTCTCATGCCTCAGCCTCCCGAGTAGTTGGGACCACGGGTGTGCGCCACCATGCCCAGCTAATTTTTGTATTTTTAGTAGATATGGGGTCATGTAGGCCAGGCTGGTCTCCTACTCCTGACCTCAAGTGATCCGCCTGCCTCGACCTCCCAAAAGTGCTGGGATTACAGGCTTGAACCACCCCGCCTGGCTTGGAGAACAAGTTTCCACAATTTCTATAGAGGAAAATGTAGCCATTATATATCAAAATTACAAATGTACCGACTCTGACCAAGCAATTCTATGTCCAGATATTTGTCCTAGAGATAAATGTATTCAATGCCAAGTACTGCATGTACAAGACATTGTGCATAAAATTTACATTGTATACACAGGCAAAAGATTGAACATTAATATCAATCAGTAGGAAACTGGTTAAGCAAGAACTATTGTATATCCTGTGTCTTGAAATACTATGGAACTGTTAAAAAAAAAAAAAAAAAAAAAACCAGAAAGTTATTTGTTTAAAGTTCCAAGATGGAACAATGAGAAAGAAAAACAAGCAAAATCCAGGCCGGGTGCAGTGGCTCACGCCTGTAATCCCAGTACTTTGGGAGGCTGAGGCGGGTGGATCACCTGAGGTTAGGAGTTTGAGACCAGCTGGCCAACATGGCAAAACCCCATCTCTACTAAAAATACAAAAATTAGCCAGGCATGGTGGCACGCACTTGTAATCCCAGCTACTCGGGAGGCTGAGGCAGGAGAATCGCTTGAATCCAGGAGGTAGAGGTTGCAGTGAGCCAAGATGGCACCACTACGCTCCAGCCTAGTCGACACAGTGAGACTTCATCTCAATAATAATAATAATAATAATAATAATAATAATAATAATAAAAAAACATACTCTGAGAAGACTCTGATAAGAAAATGGAAAGACAAGCCATTGATCGGGAGAAAACATTTGCAAAACAAGTATCTGATCAAGGATCTGTGCTCAGATCATATAAAGAACTCTCAAATCTCAATGATAAGAAAACAATCCAATTCAAAAGAGGAAAAATATGGCCGGGCACGGTGGCTCACGCCTGTAATCCCAGCACTTTGGGAGGCCGAGGAGGGCAGATCACTTGAGGTCAGGAGTTCAAGACCAGCCTGATCAATATGGTGAAACCCCGTCTCTACTAAAAAATACAAAAATTAGCCGGGTGTGGTGGTACATGCCTGTAGTACCAGCTACTCGGGAGCCTGAAGCAGGAGAATTGCTTGAACTCAGGAGGCAGAGGTTGCAGTGAGTCGAGATCATACTACTGCATTGCAGCCTGGGCGACAGAGCAAGATTCCATCTCCAAAAAAAAAAAAAAAAAAAAGGGAAAATATTTCAATAATTTGCCAAAGAATATATTTGTGAGCTTCAAGTCAGTGGCAAGTAACAGAACAAACAAACAGAAAGGAATATATATGATGGCTAATGAGCACACAAAAGATGCTCAAACACCATTAGCTGTTAGGGAAATGCAAATTAAAACCGCAGTGAAACACCAGTATGCACCTATCAAAATAGCTTTAGAAAAAAAACTGGCCAGGCACAGTGGCTCATGCCTGTAATCTCAGCACTTTGGGAGACTGAGGCAGGAAGATCGCTTGAACCCAGGCATTCGAGACCAACCAGAGACCCTTATTGCTACAAAAATTAGCTGGGTGTGGTGGTTGTTAGGGAGGCTGGGATGGGAAGATCGCTTGTGCCTGGGAGGTGGAGGTTGCAGTGAGCCATGATCTCGTCACTACACTTCAGCCTGGGCAACCGAGCAAGACCTTGTCTCCAGTAAATAAATAAATCCCGGTTGATGCTAATCACTGGAGAAGATGTGGGGCAACAGAGGGTCACCTGTTGCTGGGAAGAATGGAAAAAGCCCTTTGGGCTGGCACGGTGGCTCACGCCTGTAATCCCAGCACTTTGGGAGGCTGAGGCAGGCAGATCACCTGAGGTCAGGAGTTTGAGACCAGCCTGGCCAACATGGTGAAACCCCGTCTCTACTAAAAATTAGCTGGATGTGGTGGCAGGTGCCTGTAATTCCAGCTACTCAGGAGGCTGAGGTAGGAGAATCGCTTGAACCCGGAAGGTGGAAGTTGCAGTGAGCCGAGATTATACCACTGCAGTCCAGCCTGAGGGATAAGAGCTAGACTTCGTCGCAAAAAAAAAAAAAAAAAAAAAAAACTTGCGTGCAATGTTCATAGCAGCTTCACTCATAATAAGCCCAGAGAGGAAATAATCTAAATGCTTATCAACTGATGAATAAATAAAATATAGTTTATACATAACATAAAATATTATTGGACCATAAAAAAGAATGAAACTCTGACACATGCTACAATGTGGTTGAACCTTGACAATGTGATGCTCAGGAAGAAACCAGACACAAGAGGCCACATGGTGTAGATTCCATTTCCATGAAATGCCCAGAATAGACAAATCCATAGAAACAGAATGGAGATTGGTGGTTACCAGGGCCCGGGGGGAGGGGATGTGAGGATTGGGAGATGATGGTTTATAGGTCTAGAGTTTCTTGTTGGATGATGATAATGTTCTTTATTTTTTATTTATTTTTATTTTTGAGACAAGGTCTCGCTCTATCACTAAGGCTGGAGTGCAGTGGCACACTCTCGGCTCACTGCAACCTCCGTCTCCCGGGTTCCAAGTGATTCTCCTGCCTCAGCCTGTGGAGTACTGGGATTACAGGTGTGTGCCACCATGCCTGGCTAGTTGTCGTGTATTTTAGTAGAGACGGGGCTTCACCATGTTGGCCAGGCTAGTCTCGAACTCCTGACCTCAAGTGATCCACCCACCTTGGCCTCCAAACTGCTGGGATCGCAGGCATGAGCCACAGTGTCTGGCACACTCAGTGTTTTATTTTTGAGACAGAGTCTCTGCCACCCAGGCTGGAGTGCAGTGGGGTGAACACATCTCACTACAACCTCCACCTCCCAGGCTCAGGCGATCCTCCCACCTCAGACTCCCAAGTAGCTGGGACTACAGGCGTGCACTATGATGCCTGGCTAATTTTTGTATGTTTTGAAGAGAGGGGGTCTCGCCATGTTGGCCAGGCTGGCCTAGGCTCAAGAGATCCTCCTGCCTTGGCTTCCCAAAGTGTTGGGATTATGGGTGTGAGCCACTGTGCTCGGCTGAAAATATTCTAAAATTGATTGTGGTAATGGATGACCACATGCTATTGAACATGGCAAAGTCATTGAATTGTACCCTTTTTCTTTTTGTTAAGACAGGGTCTCACTCTGTTGCCCAGGCTGAAGTGCAGTGGTGTGATCACAGCTCACTGCAGCCTCAACCTCTCCAGCTAAAGTGATCCTCCTGCCTCAGCCTCCCGAGTAGCTGGGACTACAGGCGCACAGCACCATGCCTGGTTATTTTATTTTGTAGAGATGGGGTCTTGCTATGTTGCCCAGACTGGCCTTGAACTGTTGGCCTCAAGTGATCCTCCTACTTCAGCCTCCCAAAGTGTTGAGGTTACAGGCATGAGCCACTATGGCCCGCCTACCCTCTACTTTTCTTTACAGCATTTATTGCCACCAGTCATAGTGTCATATGGTTTTTTTCTTTTTTTTTTTTTTTTTTTTTTTTTTTTTTTTTTTTTTTTGAGACGGGGTCTCGCTCTGTCACCCAGGCTGGAGTGCAGTGGCCGGATCTCAGCTCACTGCAAGCTCCGCCTCCCGGGTTCACGCCATTCTCCTGCCTCAGCCTCCCGAGTAGCTGGGACTACAGGCGCCCGCCACCTCGCCCGGCTAGCTTTTTGTATTTTTTAGTAGAGACGGGGTTTCACCAGGTTAGCCAGGATGGTCTCGATCTCCTGACCTTGTGATCCACCCGTCTCGGCCTCCCAAAGTGCTGGGATTACAGGCTTGAGCCACCGTGGTTTTTTTCATAGTGTCATATTTTTATTTGTTGATTTATTCTCTGGGTTCCCCCACTACAATGTGAGCTTCATAAAGGCAGACATTTCAGTTTGTCTGGAGAGTTGCAGCTTTCTTTGTTCTTAGAACAGTGCAGGGCACATAATATGTGTTTAATAAATACTTGTTGGAGGAGGTGGGGAAGAGAGGAGAAAAAAGGGAAAGAAGAGTTTTTGTTATTTCCCTTCGGTCATTTAAATACTACTTATTGACTGGGCTCACACCTGTAATCCCAGCACTTTGGGAGGCCGAGGCAGACAGATCACGAGGTCAAGAGATAGAGACCATCCTGGCCAACATGGTGAAACTTCGTCTCTACTAAAAATACAAAAATTAGCTGGGCGTGGTGGCGCACGCCTGTAGTCCCAGATACTCGGGAGGCTGAGGCAAGAGGATCACTTGAACCCGGGAGTTGAGGCGGGAGGCGGAGGTGGCAGTGAGCTGAGATCACGCCACTGCACTCCAACCTGGGCAACAGAACAAGACTCTGTCTCAAAAAAAAAAAAAAAAAAAAAAAAATTCTGGGCTCGGTGGCTCCCGCCCGTAATCCCAACACTTTGGGAGGCTGAGGCTGGTGGATCATGAGGTCAGGAGTTCAAGACCAGCCTGACCAAGATGGTGAAACCCCGTCTCTACTAAAAATACAAAAAAAAAAAAAAAAAAAAAGTAGCCACAGGTGGTGGTGGGCACCTGTGATCCCAGCTACTCAGGAGGCTGAGGCAGAGAATTGCTTGAACCTGGGAGGCGGAGGTTTCAGTGAGCTGAGATCACGCCACTACACTCCAGCCTGGGCCACAGAGCAAGACTCTGTCACCAAAAAATAAAAATAAAAATAAAATAGAGGGCCGGGCGCGGTGGCTCAAGCCTGTAATCCCAGCACTTTGGGAGGCCGAGACGGGCGGATCACAAGGTCAGGAGATCGAGACCAGCCTGGCTAATACGGTGAAACCCCGTCTCTACTAAAAAAATACAAAAAACTAGCCGGGTGAGGTGGCGGGCGCCTGTAGTCCCAGCTACTCGGGAGGCTGAGGCAGGAGAATGGCGTAGACCCGGGAGGCGGAGCTTGCAGTGAGCTGAGATGCGGCCACTGCACTCCAGCCTGGGCGACAGAGCGAGACTCTGTCTCAAAAAAAAAAAAAAAATAAAATAAAATAAAATAAAATAGACTGGGGGTTTGCCGTTTTGCCCAGGCTGGTCTCAAACTCAAACACTCAAATCGTATATAATTCATCACTTTAAAGTATACAATTTAGCTGGGTGCGGTGGCTCACGCCTGTAATTCCAGCACTTTGGGCGGCTGAGGCAGGAAGATTGCTTGAGCCCAGGAGTTCAAGACCAGCCTGGGCAACACGATGAAACCCCGTCTCTACAAAAGTTAGCTAGGTGTGGTGGTGCACACCTGTGGTTCCAGCTACTCAGGAGGCTGAGGTGGGCAGATCACTTGAGTCCAGGAGGTCGAGGCTGCAATGAGCTGAGATTGTACCGCCACATTGCAGCCTGGACGACAGAGCAAGACCTCAAAAAAAAAAAAAGGTATACAATTAGGTGGTGACCAGCACCTGTAGTCCCAGCACTTTGGGAGGATGGGAGGATTGATGAGCTGATATTGCACCACTGCACCCCCAGCCTGAGTGACAGAGCAAGACCTTGTCTCAAAAAATAAAAATAAAAATGGTCAGGTGTGGCAGTTCATGCCTGTAATCCCAGCACTTTGGGAGGCCAAGGCGGAAAGATCACTTGAGATCAAGAGTTCAAGACCAGCCTGGGCAACGTCGCGAGACCCCATCTCTACAAAAAAGAAAAGAAAACAGAAGAGAAGAAAAGATAAAAGAAAAGTAGAGGGTAAAGAGGACAGGGAGGGACAGAACGAGGGCCCTATTTCAGCCAGGGAGGTCAGGGAAGGCGAAGTGTTGAGAACTGACCTGGAGGGGAGAGGCTGGACGCCGGGTGGATATCCCTGGGAGGCTACTTTTGGCAGGGGCACAGTTCTGAACAAACCCCGCCCCGCTTTTCCTCCTCCCCTCTTCCTCGATGTGCCTTTCCCGTCCTCCGCCGCACCCCCTCCCCACGCTCCCCAGCCCCGGACGCCCGCAGCCCGGCAGGTACCTGATTTGGGGTAGGTGATGATAAAGATGTCGTCGTCCCGCACATCTTGGGTGTTCTCCGCCAAGCTGATGCTCTCGGGCGAGTACAGGCCGACGGGGAAGGGGACGCCCTTGTACCGGAAGTATTCACCTGGCAACTTCTGGCTGTGGAAGGGTGGGGGAGACGCCATGAGGGAGAGCAGGGAGGTGGGTGCCAGGGTTCTTAGGGCGGCGCCACTCGGACCCTGGCAAGGAACTTCCTCCTCAGAGCCTTGGTCCCTCTTCTGTAAAGTGGTGACACTGTCCCTATAAACCTTATAAAGCTGGTCGGGCGCAGTGGCGCACGCTTGTAATCCCAGCACTTTGGGAGGCGGAGGCGGGTGGATCCCCTGAGGTCAGGAGTTCGAGATCAGCCTGGCCAACATGGTGAAACCCCTTCTCTACTAAAAGGACACAAATTAGCTGGGCGTGGTGGCGCATGCCTGTAATCCCAGTTACTCCGGAGCCTGAGGCAGGAGAATCGCTTGAACCCAGGAGGCGGAGGTTGCAGTGAGCTGAGATCGTGGTGCCGTTGCACTCCAGTTTGGGCAACAAGAGCGAAACTCCATCTCGAAAATAAAATAAAATAAAATAAAAATAATAAAAATAAAATATTTAAAAAAATTTTTTTAATAAAAAGATACTGGGTGAGGTGTCTCACGCCTGTTGTCCCAGCACTTTGGGAGGTCAAGGCGGGTGGATCACGAGATCAGGAGGTTGAGGTTGCAGTTAGCTGACATCGTGCCACTGCACTCCAGCTTGGGCAACAGAGTGAGACTTCATCTCAAAAACGAAAAGAAAAACAAAAGCAAACACAAAAATTAGCCAGATGTGGTGGTGGGCACCTGCAATCCCAGCTACTCGGGAGGCTGAGGCAGGAGAATTGCTTGAATCCAAGAGGTGGAGGTTGCAATGAGCCGAGATTGCGCCACTGCACTCCAGCCCAAGGGACAGAGCAAGACTCTGTCTCAAAAAAAAAAAAAAAAAAAAAAAAAAAAGATTAAAACAGAGCCTAGCTCATAGTCTGCATTCCGTAACTTTGAGCTAAAATTATTATGATTATTTCATGCAGTAGCAGGCACCACAGTGCCTTATGTGAACTCAGAGGAGGGCCTGCTTAGCACAGCCTTGCGCACACAGTAGGCCTTCAATAAACTGCAGTTACTTTGTTCAGTGATGTCATCAGTTATCCCATAGGTTGAGCGTGGGCGTGGAATTAGTGATGATGTCATCGGTTACCAGGCAGATTTAGTCCAGGGGGCGGACGCGGTGAGGTAATCAGTTTTCAGGAGTATTAGCTACTGAGCGCCTGCTGGGCCTTGGCTGGGCTTCCATAGGTCCTACTTGCCCTTTCTGTGCCTTGGGCAGTGGACCTCACTTCTTTGATCCTCAGTTTCCTCATCTGTCACGTGAGGATAAGAACAATCTCTGCCTTGAGGTTTTAATCCTACTTGGGGATTCAATGGGATAATATATTTTAAGTGCCTGGCTCCCGATACATTTATCAGGAAACGGAAGCTCTGTTTAGCATTATTTTAGTCTTTGATCTGGCCAATAGCTCCTTGAGGGAGAAAGCTCCTTCCCAGCTTACAGGAGAGGAAAACCCAGATGCCAACAAGAAAAGACCCTGTGCCCTTGGAGAAGCCCTGAAGGAATAAATGAATGAATGGGAGGGCATCTTGCCCATTCCTCTTGGCACCTACAATCTCCAAATCGGGGGTCCCACCACCACTGCCCAGAGGCCAGGGTGGAACCCACAGTGCTGGGACATGTTGGTGTTCAACCAGTGTTTGATTGACTGAGTGTAGGAAGGAAGGAAAGAATGAAGGGGTTTACCAGGACAAAAGGAAAGTCAAAGACACTTATGGCTTTCAGCTGCTGTAGCAGTTCTCAGCCCTGGGTGCTGCGGACGCTTTGAAAACTCCCCAGCGGCTGGGCGCAGTGGCTCGCACCTGTAGCCCCAGAACTTTGGGAGGCCATGACAGGAGGATTACTTGAGGACAGGAGTTCGAGACCAGCATGAGCAACATAGTGAGAACGCTGTCTCTGTGCAAAAATTAAAAACTAGCTGAGTGTAGTGGCATACATGTGTAGTCCCAGCTACTTGGGAGTCTGAGGCAGGAGGATCAATTGAGCCAGGAGTTTGAGGCTGCAGTGAGCTGAGATTGCGCCCCTGCACTCCAGCCTGGGTGACAGAGTGAGACCCTGCCTCTAGAAACAAACATACAAACAAACCAATTGTCGTGCAGTGGGTGTGGTAGAATCAGGCTCTCACTGTAGGTTCCAGTGCTACAGAGAGGACATGGAGGTTCAAGAAGGGAAGCAGTTTGGCTGTGGCCACACAAGAACTGAACAGAGCTGGGATTTGAACCCAAGCTGCGGTGGCCTCTCAGCCCTGTAGACTCAGGCCCTCCTTCCCCATGATCCCCACAGTCCGCCAAGACCTCCAAATGCACCGAGCACTAGTCCCACCTCTGGGCCCCTGGAGCTGCTGTTCCTGCTCCTGGAAATGCCCCCCTGACCCTGCCACTCTCTGGGCCTGAGCACTGAGCCTGCCAAGGAGCGCCCCTGACACCCGCCCAAGCGCCTATGTGGCTGCATCCTCGCATTCCTAAAACAGGTGCCCTGCGCCTGCTGTCCACCTTGTAGAACAAATCTGCCCCCGGGGCGACCTTCTCTACGCCTGGGTCACAGGCCTGTTTGTTCCCACAGAACACATCCAGGGCCTGACATGCCGATATCGCTCAATTCGAGTGGAGGAATGAAGGGGACAATTGAGCCAGTGAGAGGCTGGGGGCAGGGACAGCAGACAGAGCTCCGGGTTGGTGGCCGCAGCAGGCAGGTGATCGCTGGGAACGACTCAGCCTCCTGGACGGCGAATGGACATGTGACCTTTTTTTTTTTTTTTTTGAGATGGAGTCCTGCTCCGTCACCAGGCTGGAGTACAGTGACATGATCTCGGCTCACCACAACCTCCACCTTCCAGGTTCAAGCGATTCTCCTGCCTCAGACTCCTGAATAGCTGTGACTACAGGTGCCTGTCACCATGCCCAGCTGATTTTTGTATTTTTAGTAGAGATGGGGTTTCACCATGTTGGCCAGGCTGGTCTCAAACTCCTGACCTCAGGTGATCCACCCACCTCGGCCTCCCAAAGTGCTGGAATTCCAGGTGTGAGCCACCACACCCGGCAGACATTCAACTCTTTTTTTTTTTTTTTTTGAGACAGAGTCTCGCTCTGTCACCCAGGCTGGAGTGCAGTGGCTGGATCTCAGCTCACTGCAAGCTCTGCCTCCCGAGTTTACGCCATTCTCCTGCCTCAGCCTCCTGAGTAGCTGGGACTACAGGCGCCCGCCACATTGCCCGGCTAGTGTTTTGTATTTTTTAGTAGAGATGGGGTTTCACCGTGTTAGCCAGGATGGTTTCGATCTCCTGACCTCGTGATCCGCCCATCTCGGCCTCCCAAAGTGCTGGGACTACAGGCTTGAGCCACCGCTCCCGACCAGACATGCAACTCTTAAAGGCCCAACCTCCCAGGCCTCCTGCCTCCCTCCTCCACGGCCTACCAGGCCCAGGTTCCCTCTCTGTCCCTGTGTTCCTGCCCACCTCAGGCCTTCTCCTTTCCCTGTGGGCCCTGGACTCAGCCTCCTCCAGGTCTTCTCTGCTTCCCCCCACCGCTCCCAGCTATCCTGTGGCGCCTCAGTGCCTTCAGGTCAAACCCTAGGTCACTGCCTCCTCTGGCCTCCTTCCTGCAGACACCAGCTCTAGGCACGCCCATTTTCTGCTCTCTGAGTGCCTTTCCCACCTCCTCCATCCACCTCGACACAGGTCAGATGTTACCCTCCTTTTTTTTTTCTGAGACAGAGTCTCGCTCTGTTGCCCAGGCTATAGTGCAGTAGTGTAATCTCGGCTCACTGCAACCTCTGCCTTCCTGGGTTCACACCGTTCTCCTGCCTCAGGCTCCCTACTAGCTAGGACTACAGGTGTGTGCCATCACACCTGGCTAA
Organism: Macaca nemestrina; assembly: GCF_043159975.1. Taxonomy (NCBI): domain Eukaryota; kingdom Metazoa; phylum Chordata; class Mammalia; order Primates; family Cercopithecidae; genus Macaca; species Macaca nemestrina. The sequence continues at coordinate 58,759,332 of NC_092144.1, read as the reverse complement.
TTTTTCTATTTTTAGTAGAGACGGGGTTTCACCATGTTAGCCAGGATGGTCTCGATCTCCTGACCTCGTGATCTGCTCGCCTCGGCCTCCCAAAGTGCTAGGATTACAGGCATGAGCCACCGCTCCCGGCACAGATGTCACCCTCTAAATTCAGACCTTCTTGACCAATAGCCTCCTTGCCCCAGGAGATGGGGACACAGCCTCCTCAAACCTCCGAATTTCCTCTGCCCATCCCCCTCCAATCCCAGGAAAGGGCCTGGCACCAGCATGGAAGCCACCGGAACAGAAACTCTATGCCAAGAACATGCACGATCCTAGACTTCTCCCAGAACCTCACGAGGGGGGTAGTGAGAGGACCACTTTATGCTGGAAGAAATGGAGGCCCAGAGCGGTTAATAAAGTCCCCCAAGGTCACACAGCAGCCATTAGTTTTCATTAAATACAAGTACAGCTGGGCACAGTGGCTCACGCCTCTTGTCCTCCACTTTTTCAAGCCTTTGCTCCAAATGTCAACCCTTATCATGAGGGCTACCCCGGAGCATCCTGTTTACAGCTAGACCCCCTGCACCCCTTTCCCCTGCTCTGCCTACCATCACACCTGTCACTCCTGAGCTGCTCTACAGTTGACATATGACACTGATGGCTTACTGACCATCTTCTCCGCTTGCATGTAAGCTCCATGAGCCTGGGAATTTAAACAAATTTGGGGTTTTTTTTGTTCTGTCTTGTTTGCCAATGTACCTAAAGCACTCTCAGCAGAGCCTGGCACCAGGGAGGTGCTTGTCAATATTTATTGAAGGACCCAGGCAGGAGGATCGCTTGAAGCCAGGAATTCAAGACCAGCCTGGGCAAACTGGGTGCAGTGGCTCACGCCTGTAATCCCAGCAGTTTGGGAGGCCGAGGTGGGTAGATCACCTGAGGTCAGGAGTTCGAGACCAGCCTGGCCAACATGGCAAAACCCCATCTCTAATAAAATACAAAAATTAGCTGGGTGTGGTGGTGTGCGCCTGTAATCCCAGCTATTCGGGAGGCTGAGGCAGGAGAATCACTTGAACCTGGGTGGTGGAGGTTGCAGTGAGCCCAGATCACGCCATTGCACTCTAGCCTGAGCAACAATAGTGAAACTCCGTCTCAGGAAAGAAACAAAACAAAACAAAAAAAACAAACCAGCGGTACCCACAGACACAGGGAAGGGTCTCCCAGGCATTGCGCTGGGTGAAAGAGCCAGACTTGGAAGGTAAACTTGGTGTAGCTCCATCTCTGTGGCTGTGGTTGGCCAAATCACAGCCTCCAATGATGTTCTCGTCCTAATCCTTGAAATCTGAGACTGTGTTCCAAAGTGGCCAAACGGACTTTGCAGATGTGATTAACAGTCTTCACGAGGTGGCTCATGCCTCTAATTCCAACACTTTAGGAGGCCAAGACGGGTGGATCACTTGACATCAGGAGTTTGAGACCAGCTTGGGCAATATGGTGAAACTCCATCTCTACTAAAAATACAAAATTAACCGGGCGTGGTGGCGCATTCCTGTAATCCCAGCTACTCAGGAACCTGAGGCAGGAGAATCACTTTAACCTGGGAGGCGAGGGTTGAAGTGAGCTGGGATCGCGTCACTGCACTCCAGCCTGGGTGACAGAGTGAGTCTGTGTCTCAGAAAAAAAGAAAAAAAAAAAAAAAAACTTGAGGCCAGGCATGGTGGCTCATGCCTGTAATCCCAACACTTTGGGAGGCCAAGATGGGAGGATTGCTTGAGGCCAGGAGCTCAAGACCAGCCTGGGCTACACAGAGCAAGACCCCAATCTCTTTAAAAAAATAAGAGGCCGGGCGCGGTGGCTCAAGCCTGTAATCCCAGCACTTTGGGAGGCCGAGACGGGCGGATCACAAGGTCAGGAGATCGAGACCATCCTGGCTAACATGGTGAAACCCCGTCTCTACTAAAAATACAAAAAACTAGCCGGGCGAGGTGGCGGGCGCCTGTAGTCCCAGCTACTTGGGAGGCTGAGGCAGGAGAATGGCGTAAACCCGGGAGGCGGAGCTTGCAGTGAGCTGAGATCCGGCCACTGCACTCCAGCCTGGGCGACAGAGCGAGACTCCATCTCAAAAAAAAAAATAAATAATAAATAAATAAAATTAAAAAAATAAGAAAAAAAGAAAGAAAACTGCTGGGCTCAAGCGATCCTCCCACCTCAGCCCCCTAAAGTGCTGGGATTACAGGTGTCACTGAGGCCAGTGGGTTGCAATGTTAGATAAAAATTTATCTAAAATGTATCTAATATTTAATCTTAATTTTGTCATTTATCTAAATGCTAAACGCTACTAGAACGGCGGCGTTAGGGAGGCCCCTCTGGGAACCGGACATCTGAGCAAAAACTGAAGGTAGCGAGAGAGGAGGGAGCAGTGAGTGGGGATCAGAAGGAAGAGTGCGCGCAAAGGAAGTGAGCAGTGGGCTGCGGGGATTCTGGGGTCTGAGTGGGGCTGGAGCTGGGGGTCCCTGAGCGGCCCACCCTTCCAGGAATGCAATCCGACAGCAGGCGGGGTTTCTCAGCAGCCCTGGCACACGGTTTCGCTGACTCACTGCTGGCGCCTGTGATCAACTCGCCTTTGGAGAGAGAGCATTGCCAAGACCCCCCCACCAGCCTGAGCTGGGTTCAATGCGCCTCACTCCCAGGACGCGCCGAGCAGTGTCCCGGCATCCTGCCCCGCCTCTGTCCGGGCTGTTCTCCCCACCAGGCTCGCCCTCACTCATCTCCGGACAGGCTTGCATTTGGAGCCCATCTGGGCAGGCGTCCCCAACTCAACCTCTCAGCAGGATGACTCACCCTTGGCCATGGCTCAGAGAGACTCTCTCGGCAGAAGTGTGATTGGCATAACCTCTTAGGGAGATTTACAGGATTCAAGGCCAGCTCCTTCTCCATCTTCAGGGCTTGGGTCTTCCCTGACCGCCTTGGCTAAAGCAAGAAACCTCCCACCTTGTGTACTTTACTGCCCATCTCCACATCCTGCTGGCCTCTTTTGCAGCCCCTTTTAATAGTGTTTTTTTTTTTTTTTTTTTTTTTTTTTTTGAGACAGAGTCTCACTGTGTTGCGCAGGCTGCAGTGCAGTGGCTCGATCTTGGCTCACTACACCCTCGACCTCCACCCTCGAGCTCCTGGGCTCAAGCGATCCTCCCACCTCAGTTTCCCCAGTAACTGGGACTACAGGTGTGTGCCACCACATTCAGCTAATTTTTTAATTTTTTGTAGAGACAGGGGTCTCGCTATGTTGCCCAGACTGGTTTTGAACTCCTGGCCTCATGGGATTCTCCTGCCTTGGCCTCCCAAAGTGCTGGGATTACAGGCATGAGCCACCGTGCCCTGCTTATTTTTATCTTTTTGGATACAGGGCCTTGCTCTGTTGCTAAGGCTGGAGTGCAGTGATGCAGTCATAGCTTTCTGCAGCCTCAATCTCCCAGGCTCAAGGGATTTTCCTGCCTCAGCTCAGCCTCCTGAGTAGCTGGGACTACAGGCATACACCACACCTGGCTAATGTTTACATTTTTTGTAGAGATAGAGTCTCACTGTGTTGCTCAGGTTGGTCTTAAACTCCTGGACTCAAGTGACCCTCCCACCTCAGCCTCCCAGAGTGCTGGGGTTACAGGCATGAGCCACCACACCTGGTCTGTTGCCTTCTTTAAATCTGCCTTCCCTACTAGCAGGAGAGCTAGGAGGTGGCAGAAATTTTCCCTGTGCCATATCCTACCTCAAAAGCCAATATCTGACCATGGGTAACACTGTGTTCTTTTTTTTTTTTTTCTTTTTTTTTTTCTTTTTTTTTTTTTTCTTTTTTTTTTTATTGAGACAGAGTCTCGCTCTGTCGCCCAGTCATGATCTTGGCTCACTGCAACCTGCCTCCTGGGTTCAAGCGATTACTCCTGCCTTAGATTCCTGAGTAGCTGAGATTACAGGCGTGCATCACCACGCCTGGCTAATTTTTGTATTTTTAGTAGAGGCGGGATTTCACCATGTTGGTCAGGCTGGTCTCAAACTCCTGACCTTGTGATCTGCCCGCCTTGGCCTCCCAAAGTGCTGGGATTACAAGCGTGAGCCACCGCGCCTGGTTAAACACTGTGTTCTATTTGCCAGATCCCCAAATGAACCTGACCTCCTAGAAATGTAAGGAATAGACAGATGCCCTTGAGGAAGCGCACAGTGAAACATATCCCAGGGCGATAATGGCGATGATGTTCCAAGAAGGGCCAGAAGCAATAGAGGACGGGGTAAATGAGTCCAGACCGGAGACACGCTGGAATTCAGCCACTCAAAAAGGAGTTTACAGCTCAACAGGGACCTGGGTTATACATACATCTCTCTCTCTCTGTCTCTCTTTCTCTCTCTTTGAGACAAAGTCTTGCTCTATCGCCCTGGTTGGAGAGTAGTGACACAATCACGGCTCACTGCAAACACCACTTCCCAGGTTCAAGCCATTCTCATGTCTCAGCCTCCCAAGTAGCTGGGATTACAGGTGTGTGCCAACACGTCCCTCTAATTTTTTTTTTTTTTTTGACAGTCTCGCTCTGTCACCAAAACTGGAGTGCAGTGGTGCAATCTTGGCTCATTGCAACCTCCGCCTCCCGGGTTCAAGTGATTCTCCCATCTCAGCCTCCCAACTAGCTGGGATTACAGGAGCACGCTGCCACGCCCAGCTAATTCTTTGTATTTTAGTAGAGACGGGGTTTTCCCATGTTGCCCACGCTAGTCTGGAACTACTGAGCTCAGGCAATCCACCCACCTCGGCCTCCCAAAGTGCTAGAATTACAGGTGTGAGCCACCACGCCTGGCATGTCCCTCTAATTTTTGTATTTTTAGTAGAGATGGGGTTTTGCCATGTTGGCCAGGATGGTCTCGAACTCCTGGCCTCAAGCAATCCACCAGCCTTGGCCTCCCAAAGTGCTGGATTTACAGGCATGAGCCATCGCGCCCAGCCATACATGTATTTCTCAAAATGAGCACACTTGAGGCTGGGTGCGGTGGCTCGTGCCTGTGATCCCAGCATTTTGGGAGCCCAAGGTGGGACGATCACTTGAGCCTAGGAGTTTGAGACCAGCCTGGACAACATAGTGAGACTCCATCTCTACAAATAACAATAAAAAAAATTAGGCCGGGTGCGGTGGCTCACGCCTGCAATCCCAGCACTTTGGGAAGCCGAGGCGGGCAGATCACGAGGTCAGGAGTTTGACACCAGGAGTTCAAGACCAGCCTGGCCAACAGAGTGAAACCCCGTCTCTACTAAAAATACAAAAATAGCTGGACGTGGTGGCACATGCCTGCAGTCCCAGCTACTTGGGAGGCTGAGGTGGGAGAATTGCTTGAACCCAGGAGGTGGAGGTTGCAGTGAGCCAAGACCATGCCACTGCACTCCAGGTAACAGAGTAAGACTCCAATCTAAAAAAAAAAAAAAAATTAGCCTGGTGTGGTGGCATGTGCCTGTTCTCTCAGCTACTTGGGAGGCTGAAGTGGAAGGATTGTCTGAGCTGGGGAGGTCAAGACTTCAGTGAGGGCCGGGCGCCGTGGCTCACGCCTGTAATCCCAGCACTTTGGGAGGCCGAGATGGGCGGATCACGAGGTCAGGAGATCGAGACCATCCTGACTAACACGGTGAAACCCCGTCTCTACTAAAAATACAAAACTTAGCCGGGCGCGGTGGCGGGCCCCTGTAGTCCCAGCTACACGGGAGGCTGAGGTAGGAGAACTGTGTGAACCCGGGAGGCGGAGCTTGCAGTGAGCTGAGATCTGGCCACTGCACTCCAGCCTGGGCGACAGAGCGAGACTCCGTCTCAAAAAAAAAAAAAAAAAAAAAAAAGACTTCAGTGAGCTGTGGTTGTACCACTTAGGTGACAGAGCAAGATCCTGTCTCAAAAACAAACACACACACACAAAAACAGTAGTACACTTTAGATTTGCATGGTTTACTGTAGGTAAACTTTTATTTAAAAAACAAAACAAAAAAAAAACACTGGCCGGAAGCAGTGGCTCACATCTGTAATCCCAGCATTTTGGGAGGCCGAGGCAGGCAGATCGCCAGAGGTGAGGAGTTTGAGACCAGCCTGGCCAACAGAGCGAAACCCCATCTTACTAAAAATGCAAAAATTAGCCGGGCGTGGTGGTTGGCACCTGTAATCCCAGCTACTTGGGAGGCTGAGGCAGGAGAATTGATTGAACCTGGGAGGCAGAGGTTGCAGTGAGCCAAAATCTAGCCTTTGCACTTCAGCCTGGGTGACAGAGGGAGATTCTCTCTCTCTTTCTCTCTCTCTCTCACACACACACACACACACACACACACCCATAAACAAATATTGAAGTAGTTAATAATATGCAACCTGGAATGTTTAGGGGGAAACATTCAGATGTCTGTAATTTACTTTGAAATGCATCAAAAGTAAGGATTAGGCTGGGTGCCGTGACTCACGCCTGTAATCCTAACACTTTGGGAGGCCTATGCATGTTGATCACCTGAGGTCAGGAGTTTGAGACCAGCCTGTTTAACATGGCGAAACCCTGTCCCTACTAAAAAACCAAAAATTAGGATGGGAGCAGTGGCTTACGCCTGTAATACCGGCACTTTGGGAGGCTGAGGCAGGTGGATCACCAGGCCAGGTATTCAAGACCAGCCTGACCAATATGGTGAAACATTGTCTATACTAAAAATACAAAAATTAGCCGGGTGTGGTGGTGCAAACCTGTAATCTCAGCTACTTGGGAGGCTGAGGCAGGAGAATCGCTTGAACCTGGGAGTCAGTGGTTGCAGTGAGCCTAGATCTCGCCACTGCACTCCAGCCTGGGCGACACAGTGAAATCTCATCTCAAAACAACAACCACAAAACCACAACAACAACAACAACAACAACAATAACAAAAAAGCCAGAAGGATTGATACATGGCTAGAGGGATGCAAAGATCTGTGACAAAACAAGTACTATACAATAAAATTTCAGTGTATCCTGAGAGGGACACTGTAAAAAAGAAAAAAGATTAAAAAAATGTTAAAACCGGCCGGGCGCGGTGGCTCAAGCCTGTAATACCAGCACTTTGGGAGGCCGAGACGGGCGGATCACAAGGTCAGGAGATCGAGACCAGCCTGGCTAATACGGTGAAACCCCGTCTCTACTAAAAAATACAAAAAACTAGCCGGGTGAGGTGGCGGGCGCCTGTAGTCCCAGCTACTTGGGAGGCTGAGGCAGGAGAATGGCGTAGACCCGGGAGGCGGAGCTTGCAGTGAGCTGAGATGCGGCCACTGCACTCCAGCCTGGGCGACAGAGCGAGACTCTGTCTCAAAAAAAATAATAAAAATAAAAATAAAAATAAATAAAAAAATGTTAAAACCCCCAAATTTTAGTGGTGGTGGGTATAGGGGTGTTCACGGGGTAATCCTTCCATTGTTCTTGTAAGTTTTGAAAAATTTCATAATAAAAGGTTGGGAGGAGGAGGTGGCATTTATTTGGCAAGATGTCTGACATTACAAAGAACGGAAAAGCAAGGGTGGAGACAGATAGAAAGTCATATCTTAGTTATGTAAAAAAGTAATCCGGGCACAGTGGCTCACACTTGTAATTGCAGCACTTTGGGAGGCTGAGGTGGGAGGATTGCTTGAGCCTAGGAGTTCTAAACTGCGGTGATCCATGATGGGGCCACTGCACCTTTTGAGATGGAGTCTCACTCTGTCGCCCAGGCTGGAGTGCAGCGCTGCCATCTTGGCTCACTGCAACCTCCGCCTCCCAGGTTCAAGCAACTCTCCTGCCTCAGTCTCCAGACTAACTGGGATTACAGGTGCCCACCACCACAGCTGGCTGATTTTTGTATGTGTGTGTGTTTTTTTTTTTTTTTTAGACGGAATTTCACTCTTGTCACCCAGGCTGGAGTGCAATGGCACAATCTTGGCTCACCGCAACCTCCGCCTCCCGGGTTCAAGCGATTCTCCTGCCTCAGCCTCCTGAGTAGCTGGGATTACAGGCATGTGCCATCACACCCGGCTAATTTTTGTATTTTTAGTAGAGATGCGGTCTCACCATGTTGGTCAGGCTGGTCTTGAACTCCTGGCCTCAAGTGATCCACCCGCCTCAGCCTCCCAAAGTGCTGGGATTACAAGCGTGAGCCACGGCGCCTACGCCCCGGACTGCATCTTGTCTCAATCAGTTCCTGCCCTGTCCCCAGAGGCCACCCCTCCACCTCCCCCACCGCACAGATTGTGTCAACTCCATCTTGCATGCTCTGGACCTGTCATCTTACAGAAGAGGCTCTTTGGTGTCTTGGTTGTTTTTGCCTAGCATAATGTTTCTGACATTTTCCGTGTCTGTGTGTACATTAGAGCTTGTTCCCGTTTGCGGCTGAGTAGAATTCCACTGCATAAATAAATCACAATGTGTTGATCCAGTCCTCTGTTAATGGACACCTGGGTGGTTTCCAGGTCAGGCTATTACTCCCAAAGCCGCCACAGCTGTTCCTGTCTTTGTGGGAACCTGCGTTCTCATTTCTCTCGGGCAAATAACTAGGAACAGAATTGCTAGGTCACAGAGTGGATATCATATGATTTGCATTGTAGTAGCTGTAAAGTAGGTTTTAAGATCTGATAGGAGGCTGGGTGCAGTGGCGCATGCACCTGTCATCCTACCACTTTGGGAAGTCAAAGCGGGAGAATGGCTTGAGCCCAGGAGTTCAAAATCAGCCTGGGCAACATAGTGAGACTCTGTCTCCACAAAAAATCTATTTTAATAAAATTTTATATTAAAAAATATATAATATATTTTTATCTCAAGCCTGTAATCCCAGCACTTTGGGAGGCTGAGATGGGCGGATCACGAGGTCAGGAGATGGAGACCATCCTGGCTAACACGGTGAAACCCCGTCTCTACCAAAAAGATACAAAAAACTAGCTGGGCGAGGTGGCAGGCACCTGTAGTCCCAGCTACTTGGGAGGCTGAGGCAGGAGAATGGCGTAAACCCGGGAGGCGGAGCTTGCAGTGAGCCGAGATTCGGCCACTGCACTCCAGCCCGGGCGACAGAGCAAAACTCCGTCTCAAACAAACAAACAAACAAACAAACAAAAAAAGATCTGATAGGGAAAGTTCCCCCTTCACTTTTTTCTTTTCTTTCCAATTCCTGCACACTTGAAGTCTATATAAATATCGGCTGGTCACGGTGGCTCACACCTGTAATCCCAGCACTTTGGGAGGCCGAGGCAGGTGGATCCCTTGAAGTCGGGAGTTCAAGACAAGCCTGGCCAACATGGTGAAACCCTGTCTCTGCTAAAAATACAAAAATTAGCTGGGTATGGTGGTGCATGCCTGTAATCCCAGCTACTTGGGAGGCTGAGGCAAGAGAATTGCTTGAACCTGGGAGGCGGAGGTTGCATTGAGCTGAGATCGTGCCACTGTACTCCAGCCTGGGTGAGGATGTGAGACTCTGTCTCAAAAAATAAATAAATAAAGTCTGTATAAATATCGTATATATCCTCAAAACAGGTAAAACTGTGATCTATAAATAATAAAATAATAATAAAAATCTATATAAATATTCATATGATTTTTAATTTTTATTTATTTACCTCCCAAGTAGCTGGGATGACAGGCACACTCTATCACACCCGGCTAAATTTTTTGTATTTTAGTAGAAACGGGGTTTCATCATGTTGTTCAGGCTGATCTCAAACTCCTGACCTCAAGTGATTCTCCTGCCTCGGCCTCCCAAAGTTCTGGGATTACAGGTGTAAGCCCCTGGGCCCGGCTAATTTTTGTGTTTTTAGTAGAGATGGGGTTTCGCCATGTTGACCAGGCTGGTCTTGAACTCCCGACCTCAGGTGATCCGCCTGCCTCGGCCTCCCAAAGTTCTGGGATTACAGGCGTGAGTCACTGCACCCAGCCAAGGCCCATTTTGGAGAAGAGGAGAGTGGGGCTCCGGGATGGAGAGCATCTTTCACCCACCTCTGCCTGATGGAGCACACACCTTAGGTTCGAGGTCCCTGGCTCTGTCCCTCGAAGCCTGGCAGTCTCACCACAGGCCCTGCCCCTCCGAGTCCCGCTCTAGCTGGGCTGCCAGTATTGTTCCGTTCTCACTGTCCAGTTTGGCTTGTTCCCTGAGTGTGGAATGCTCCACCACACCGTGGAACCGCACCCTGCGCGACACCTTTCGCCTGGGGCACTTCACTTTTTTCTCTCCTCCTTGCTCTCAAACGCCTCCTCTCTCTCTCCCTTCCAGCATACCTTTATTATTTATTTATTTATTTTATCTTAATTTTATTTATTTATTTATTTATTTTGAGACAGAGTTTTGCTCTTGTTGCCCAGGCTGGAGTGCAATGGCGTGATCTCGGCTCACTGCAACCTCCGCCTCCCGGGTTCAAGCGAGTCTCCTGCCTCAGCCTCCGGAGTAGCTGGGATTACAGACATGCACCACCACGACCGGCTAAATTTCTATTTTTAGTAGGACAGGGTTTCTCCATGTTGGTCAGGCTGGTCTGGAACTCCCAACCTCAGGGGATCCGCCTGTCTCAGCCTCCCAAAGTGCTGGGATTATAGGCATGAGCCACCGCACAGGGCCCGAATTTATTTTTTTGAGACAAGGTCTTGCTCTGTCTCCCAAGCTGGAGTGCAGAGGTGCGATCTCAGCCCCATTGCAACCTCCGCCTCTTGGGTTCAAACAATCCTCCTGCCTTAGCCTCCCAAGTAGCTGGGATTACAGGCACCCACCACCACATCTGGCTAATTTTTATTTTTTTAATTTTTGAGACGGAGTTTTGCTCTTGTTGCCCAGACTGGAGTGCGATGGCGGGATCTCAGCTCACTGCAACCTCCACCTCCCGGGTTCAAGTGATAGGCTCACTTCGGCCTCCCAAAGTGCTGGGATTACAGACGTGAGCCACCGCGGCTGACCTAATTTCTGTATTTTTACTAGAGATGGGGTTTCACCATGTTGGCCAGGCTGGTCTCGAACTCCTGACCTCAAGGGATCCACCTGTCTCGGCCTCTCAAAGTGCTGGGATTACATGAGCCACCATGCCCAGCCTCAGTGACAATTTTTGAAATTGAGTATATGTGGAAATGCTATTTCAGATAGATTAGATATGTGATTAAAATTAATTTCACTTGTTTCTTTTATGTTTTTTAAAAAACGTGGCTACGAGAAAATGTTTTCCTATGGGCTCGTGGTATATATCTATGGAGGGTGGCCAGAGTCATGGAAACCACAGGGGGTGACAAGGCCCCCAGAGAAGAAATGGCCACTGAGGGGCAGCCTCTGACTGCAGTTCCAAGCCCCTGTCGGATTCCTTTCTCTGGCATGAGGGTTATGAGTGGGGCCTCAGTTTTCCCATCTGTAAAACGGGCATTGTAACACTGGGACCACACACGGCTGTTGGGAAGACTGAATGAGCTCCTCCTCACACTGCCCTCAGCACAGGGCCTGGCTCAGGGCAGATGTTCAGGAAGCTCGTCATTATTATCATTCCTCACCTGTCTCCTCCCTCCCTCCCTGGCTCAGCAGCGGTCCCAGAAACTGGGGAAGGAGGAAAGAGAGAAACAGCACAAACGCTGAGTCAGCCGTGAGCCCCGGTCAAGCCCTTCCCCAGTCATTGCCCGTTTCACAGACGCTCAGCCCTCAGGGCAGTCCTGTCTACCAGGAGGGTCCCAGCTCCTGAGCCACAGAGGCGGCGTTCGAACCTGGGACTGCCTTCCTGTGGGCATTCTTTTCTTTTTAATTTTTTTTTAAAGGGAGATGAGGGTTTGCTATGTTGCTCAGGCTGGTCTTGAACTCCTGGCCTCAAGCAATCCTCCTGCCTCGGCCTCCCAAAGTGTTGGGATTACAGGCGTGAGCTGTGGCACCTGGCCCCTGCAGGCATTCTTGCCTGCGGTGTCAGGGTCCCCACTTTCCCAGATCCTTGGGGCTCTGGTCCCCGTGTAAGTAGCCGGCCACACCTGTCTTAGGGCCTCCACTCCAGGCCTCCTGGCAAGGCTAGGGTCTCCCTTCTCGGCCTGGCATTTATTCCATGTCATGGGTGACCCACTGGGTCCCACAGTTCCTCCTCCAGACCCTCCAGGTGGCAAACTGGGCTGCTCGGTTCTTTCCAAATGGGTCCTGAACTCAGCTGGCCAACATGGAGAAACCCTGTCTCTATCAAAAACACAAAAATTAGCTGGGTATGGTGGCACATGCCTGTAATCCCAGTTACTTGGGAGGCTGAAGCAAGAGAATCGCTTGAACCCAGGAGCCGCAGGTTGCAGTGAGCTAAAATCGTGCCACTGCACTCTAGCGTGGGGGACAGAGCAAAACTGTCTCCAAAACAAAACAAAACAAAACAAAAAACAAAACCAAATGGATCCTGAACTCTGAACGTCCCCACTTCTCAGCCTTTCCTCTGCCGGTCCCTACGCAGGCCCGCCAGGCACAACTGCCACCCCCCACCCCAAAGAGCGAGTGGAAAGGAAATCGCATCCTGTCCCTCACTCCTCAAGCCTGAGTCAGGGACTGGGGGGAGAAGGAGGGAACCGTGAGCATCTTTTTCCACTTCTCCCCAAGTCCCCGCATCCGCTAGTGCCGGCCCCAAAGCCCCTCTCCCTAGTCTGCCCGCCCAAATTTCACCCAGCGGGGAGGCAATGTCTTATTATTTCTTAATTGTTTGAAACCTCTTGATCAGCCCCTGTCTCAGAAAAAGCAGCTTCAGGGTGCGATGGCTCACTCCTGTAATCCCAGCACTTTGGGAGGCCGAGGCGAGTGGATCACCTGAGGTCAGGAGTTCGAGACCAGCCTGACCTGTATGGTGAAACTCCGTCTCTACTAAAACTACAAAAATTAGCCCGGCATGGTGGCGTGCTCCTGTAGTCCAAGCTACTCCGGAGGTTGAGGCAGGAGAATCGCTTGAACCCGGGAGGCGGAGATTGCAGTGAGCCGAGATGGCGCCACTGAACTCCAGCCCGGGCAACCAGAGCGAAACTCCGTCTCAAAAAAAAAAAAAAGAAAAGAAAAGAAAAAAGGAAAAGCAGCCTCACGACTGGCAGGGTTGTGGCCGTAAAATCATTCAAGTGGCTCAGCCCTCCCCAAGGAAGGCGGGACCGGGGTTGAAAAACCAGAGTTGGCCCCTCCTCGCCCCGCCCTCCCCGCCAATAAGAGGCAGAGATGAGACGGTGCCGGCGCCAGGGACTCCCGAGATCAGAGCGAGGGGAGGAGCGGCCATCGCAGCTCTCCTTGGCTGCCCGAGGCGCCCCAGGTCCAAAGGCCGGCGTGGCTTCTCTGGCCTTGACACTCTCCGTAGCCCAGCATGCAGGGAATGCAAAGAAACGCCTGGAACCGCAGAGCGCCGGCTATGCCTCCTGTCTGGGTCTCCCTCCTGGATCTCGCTCCTTCCGGGTCTTGCTCATCCCTAAGTTCCCCATCCAGGGCGTGATACAGTCAGGCTTCCCTGGTTCAAATCCTGGCTACGCCCTGCTTGGCAGCTGTGTGACCCTGGGCAAGTCACTCAACCTCTCTGGGCCTCACCTCTCGCAGGGGATGACAGTAGTTAAAGTGGGTTAATCTCAGACCGCTGTGAGGATTAGATGAGGTAATACAGACAGCACTCAATAGGTTGAGAACAACTTCAAGGATGTTACAGGGATTATAACATCCTGGGCTTGTCAGTCTACTGGCTCTGCAGCCCATCCTGCCTACCGCCTGTGCCAAATGTTTTCCTCTTACGATTTTTTTTTAATTTTTTTAATTGTAATTTTTTTTTTTTTTTTTTGAGACAGAGTTTCACTCTTGTTGCCCAGGCTGGAGTGCAATGGCACGATCTTGGCTCACCGCAACCTCTGCCTCCTGGGTTCAAGCAATTCTCCTGCCTCACCTCCCAAGTAGCTGAGACTACAGGCGCCCACCAGCATGCCTGGCTGATTTTTTTTCTATTTTTAGTAGAGAGAGGGTTTCTCCATGTTGGCCAGGCTGTCTCGAACTCTCGATCTGCCCGCCTCGGCCTCCCAAAGTTCTGGGATTACAGGCATGAGCTGTCGCGCCCGGCCTCTTACGATTTTAATTTAGCCCTTATTATCCTTTTTAGTCCTTTTTACATACAAGGCCACATGGAACACATATTAAATTTCTTTTTTCTTTTCTTTTTTTTTTTTTTTTGAGATGGAGTTTCAATCTTGTCACCCAAGCTAGTGTGCAGTAGTGCGATCTCAGCTCACTGCAACCTCTGCCTCCTGGGTTCAAGCAACTCTCCTGCTTCAGCCTCCCGAGTAGCTGGGACTACAGGCAGGCACCTTCACGCCTGGCAAATGTTTGTATTTTTAGTAGAGACAGGGTTTCACCATGTTGGCCAGGCTGGTCTTGAACTCCTGACTTCAAGTGATCTGCCCTCTTCAGCCTCCCAAAGTGCTGGGATTACAGGCATGAGCCACGGAGCCCGATCTCACATATTAAATTTCTAAAGCATAATTTATAACCAACCTCATAAACTAGAACATTCTGAGCGACGCACCTTGCTGATATCTCTGGGCCCCTCCCTGTAGCATCTACTCTTCCCTTGAGCTGCTATCCTGAATTAAATTCTGGTCAATTCCTTGTTTGGTTTTTATTTTATTTTTTTAGAGACAGGGGTCTTGCTGTGTTGTCTAGGCTGGAGTGCAGTGGCACGATCTCAGGTCACTGCAACCTCCGCCTCCTGGGTTCAAGCGATTCTCCTGCCACAGCCTCCTGAGTAGCTGGGATTACAGGCATGCGGCATGACTCTGGCTAATTTTTATATTTTTAGTAGAGACGGGGTTTCACCATGTTGGCCAGGCTGGTGTCGAACTCCTGACCTCAAGTGATCCACCCGCCGCGGCCTCCCAAAGTTCTGGGATTGCAGGTGTGAGCCACTGCGCCAGCAACTTTTTTTTTTTTTTTTTTTTTTTTAAATCACGTATGTGTGTATTCTGAAAACAATAGTTTCTCTCCTTCCCTCCCGGGTGCTTAAAGAATGAACCATTTGAGAGCCACTCAGGTCTGCTGCAGGATGACCCACCACAGGGAGTTTCCACTGCGGCTGCCTCTCTTCGGACCCAGCTGATCCTTACTCTCCTGAAGCCACCTACGTCCCTATGCCCCAACCATTCCCTCTCCCAGCATGCCCTGCCCCTCCTCCCCGTCTGCTAACCCCGACTCATTCTGGAAGCCCCAGCTCAGAGGTTGCTTAATGGAACCTCCATTCATTCATTCATTCATTCTCGACATCCTTTTCACAAATTTCCCACATTCATTTCCTATCCACGAACAGGCCAATATTTTGGTGCCACGGGGCAGATTTGAAGTTAGACCGGCATGATCAGGGACCTGGAACCTGGGGTGGGTGTCTGCCTGCCTTCTCTCATCCCCCTGGGCCAAAAATCCTAAATTGCCTGTGTTGAATCTTAAAGCCTGAGCAGTTTGGCAAAGGAAGGAGAGAGGGCAGAGGTCAGTCCAGGCAAAGGACAGGGCACTGGTGCGTGCAAAGCCCCGAAAGTGGTGAAACCCTGTCTCTACTAAAAATACAAAAATTAGGCCGGGCGCGGTGGCTCATACCTGTAATCCCATCACTTTGGGAGGCCGAGGCGGGCAGATCACCTGAGGTCAGGAGTTTGAGACCAGCCTGGCCAACATGATGAAACCCCGTTTCTACTAAAATATAAAAAATTTAGGGCCAGGCGTGGTGGCTCAAGCCTGTAATCCCAGCACTTTGGGAGGCCGAGGCGGGTGGATCACGAGGTCAGGAGATCGAGACCATCCCTGGCTAACATGGTGAAACCCCATCTCTACTAAAAATACAAAAAACTAGCCGGGCGTGGTGGCGGGCGCCTGTAGTCCCAGCTACTTGGAGGCTGAGGCAGGAGAATGGCGTGAACCCAGGAGGCGGAGCTTGCAGTGAGCCGAGATTGCGCCACTGCACTCCAGCCTGGGCGACAGAGCCAGACTCCGTCTCAAAAAAAAAAAAAAAAAAAAAAAATTAGCCAGGTGTGGTAGAGTGTGCCTGTCATCCCAGCTACTCGGGAGGCTGAGGCAGAAGAATTGCCGGGTGACAGAAATCCCAGGTGACAGAGCAAGACTCCATCTCCAAAAAATAATAATAATAATAAATTTAAAAACATTTACCTGGGCATGGTGGCACATGCCTGTAATCCCAGCTACTCCGGAGGCTGAGGCAAGAGAATTGCTTGAACCCAGGAGGCAGAGATTGCAGTCAGTCGAGATTGTGCCACTGCACTCCAGCATGAGCCACAGAGCAAGGCTCTGTCTCAAAAGAGAGAGAGAAAAGATCTTTCTGGGATCCCTGGGGAAGGAGCCAGATAAGCAAAGGCACTGTGGCAGGGAACAGTGTGGCCAGAAGTAATTCGAAGTAATAGAGTAGATAGGCCGGGCACGGTGGCTCGCACCTGTAATCCCAGCACTTTGGGAGACCAAGGTGGGTGGATCACCTGAGGTCAGGAGTCGAGACCAGCCTGGCCAACATGGTGAAACCCTGTCCATACTAAAAGTGTAAAAATTAGCTGGGCGTGGTGGCAGGTGCCTGTAATCCCAGCTACTTGGGAGGCTGAGGCAGGAGAATCACTTGAACCTGGGAGGCCGAGGTTGCAGTGAGCCGAGATAGTGCCACTGCACTCCAGCCTGGACTACAGAGCGAGACTCCATCTCAAAAAAAAAAAAAAAAAAAAAAAAATTACCCAGGCGCAGTGGCACGCACCTGTCATCCCAGCTAGAACCTCAGAGTGCCTGCTACGCCTCCCATCTGGGCTGAGTCTACCTCCTGGATCTCGCTCCTTCCTGGTCTTGCTCATCATCTCTACATTTCCTGTCCAGCGCATGATACAGTCAGGCTTCCCTGGTTCAAATCTTGGCTGTTCCCTGCTTGGCAGCTGTGTGACCCTAGGCAAGTCACTCAACCTTTCTGGGCCTCATCTCTAACACGGGATGACATCAGAGTGGGTTCATCTCAGATGGCGGTGAGGATTAGATGAGGTAATACACCTGAACCTAGGAGGCAGAGGTTGCAGTGAGCCAAGATCGTGCCACTGCACTCCAGCCTGGGTGACAGAGCCAGACTCAGTCTCAAAAAAAAAAAAAACACACAAAGTAGTAGAGTAGTTGGAATGCAGGTGAGGAGGCTGGGGGCGGGGTGGGTGAGGGCTGGGCGCTGAGGAATTCACTGGATGGCTGGGAGGAAGGGAGGAGCAGCCTGGGACAGCTGAGGTGGTGTTGGGGGGAGATGAGGAGGCCTGAGCTGGGGCTGTGGCAACCGAGAGGAAGAACGGGGCAGAGAGTCAGGGGACTGGGGTGGGGATTGGGGACTGACAGGCTGGGGGCAAGCAGAGGGGAAAGTCGGGGCCAGGAGAAGCCCTGTGGATCTGAGCCAGTGATGTGGGGTGGGGGGGGCATCCCTGAGATGGGCAACCCAGGAGGAGATGGGAATTTGAGGGGGCTGCTGAGTTCAGGGGGATGTGGCGTATCTGAGGGGACCCGAGAGGGGGACACCCAGGAGGAAGCAGGCCCCGGGGGGATGCTCCAGTGGGCTCGCTGGGGAGAGGCACGCTTCCTGGCCTAGGGGATTCCAGAAGAGCCTGGAAGTTTGAGGTCCTAAGGGCACCCCCAGGGCGCCGCAGCCATTCAGGGCTGGAGGAGTCCTGCAGGGGAGGTGCTGTTCTCCCTCACGATGAAACCGAGCGTCGCAGAGGGTCAATGACTGAACCAAGGTCACCCACTTAGCGAGCACACTCAGGGCATTTTATGACCAGCTGGCAGGGCCTTAGCAGAGATAAAAAAGGCTCCCAGGTGCCTGGATGGGGTGGGGGTGAGGCCTTCCCAGAGGCGAGCTGGCTTATCTGTTTATCTCTGGAGGAAAGAATTGCAGAGCTCAGAAGGCCTGGATTAGCCAATGTTGAGTACCGAATGCTGGGGCCTGCCTCAAGCAGAACTGGGCCAGCCTGGTCACCGCTCTCAGCCCAGGAGGCCCAGAGACACTAGGAAGCTTGTCTAGGTCACACAGCAATCAGGATTGAACTGCGCCTGTCTCTGGAGTCCCAGGCACCCAAGAAGGCCTCTCCATGCCCCAGCTTCTGGCTGAGGGAGGGGAGGGGAGGGCCTGAAACAGTGGAATGAAAGGAGGCAGCCAGGCGCGGTGGCCCACGCCTGTAATCCCAGCACTTTGGGGGGCCGAGGCAGGTGGATCACCTAAGGCCAGGAGTTCAAGACCAGCCTGACCAACATGGTGAAACCCCTTTTCTACCAAAAATACAAAAATAAAATTAGCCAGGCGTGGTGGCGGGCTCCTGTAATCCCAGTTACTTGGGAAGCTGAGGCTGGAGAATCACTTGAACCCAGGAGGCGGAGGCTGCAGTGGACTGAGATTGTGCCATTGCGCTCCAGCCTGGGCAACAAGAGTGAAACTCCGTTTCAAAAAAAATAAATAAATAAAATAAAATAAGAAAGGAATGAGGCAACTGGGCTGAGAACGGGTCTTGGTTGTCCTCCTCCTCACAGCCCACGGTGGCTGGAGGGGTCCAGGCTGCCAGAAAGGTCTCACTTGGCAAGAGTACAAGATACGAGGGATTGCAGATTGTCTCAGCAGTTCGCTGTGTGATATGGGGCAGGCTGCCTGCCCTCTCTGGGCCTCTGCACGCTCACCTGAAAAACGGAGCCACGGGGAGGGGTGTAAAGGGACATCACCAAGGCTGAGAGGAGCAGGAGAAACCACAGGCTCTGGGGTGAGACAGACTGGCTTCAGATTTGCCTCTAGCTTTGTAATTGCGGTCATGTCGCATTCCCTCCCAGCCTCAGTTTCCCCACCTGGAAAGCAGGTGCTGTCAAAGTGCCTGACTCATCCCCAGGAACAGGGAGTCACGCTGAGCTCACGGAGGTGGGCAGTGCTCTGCCCTAACCACTCTTAGGATACCTGAAGAGTCCGGAGCCTGCCCTCTCAGCCCCAAGCCCCCTAGAACACAGATTCCCTCTGGGTCTCAGCGGCGTCCCAGTTTCTCCCATTTCACCCCAAACACCCCCCTTATTTCAGGCTTGCATGGGGTGTCCTGGGCACTACAGGCCGTTGTGTTTCCTGAGCAACTACTGTGCACCAAGCGGCCTGCTCTCTTCCACTCCTCTATCAGGGAGACACGGGGCTTGTGAGCCCCTTTGGCAGACAGAAAAACTGAGGCCCCAAGAGGGACAGGGACACCCCAGGCATCCCCACTGGTGACTCAGCACGGCCATGTCCTCACTCCCTTCTCAGGAGGGACCTGTACACCACGTTGGATGCCCCAGCCCAGCCCAGCCCCGACAGCCAAGTCTGGGCTAGGCCTGCCGCCATGGGAGGCTGGAGGCCACCCTTGCCACAGCCTCTGGCTCCCCCAAACAGCCACGTCCTCCCTGGGATCTCCTGGCTCCTGCCCAGGTCTGGGCCTCACCTGATTTCCGAGATGTCAGGTTCATAGGTGTCCCACAAGCCCGGGATCTGGGGCTCAGCGGGCCCGTCCATGGCAGGTGGGTGAGGGTGGGGAGGGGAGGACGAGCAGGGAGCAGGCGGCACGGAGGCCAGGTGTGCGCAGCGACAGCGTCTGCCACCTGGGGAGCCCGCCAGGTGCCTACTCCGTGCCCGGCCCAAGGGGAGGGGCAGCACCCAGCCGGTTTTCCCAGCTGCTACCCACGCCTCCGACAGCGGGGAGAGGCCAGAGGGAGTCACCCTGCTCTGAGGGCGGGGAGGAGCAGTGATGGGCACGTCCTGGCGTCTGGTGCTCAGCTGGGGGCAGAGTCCAGGGGGTCAGTGTCAAGCCCACACTGGAACCTTCCAGGCTGGCAGTTCTGGGCCTGTGGGCACCCACCTGGAGCCCACGTTGCTCATTTGGGAAATGGCGCTGATCTCGCCCATCTCAGCGAGCTCATTCATTCACTCACTCATTCATTCCTTTATTCATTTGAGAAATATTTACTGAGCATCTCCCGTCTGCCCCGCACTGTTCCAAGCACTAGGCCACCGCTGGGGACGGGCGATAGAAACTCGCCTTCACGGGCTGATGCTTAGGGGCACCCTGGAAACACACACAGGGACAGAGGCACAGCCAGGACCACAGCAGCACAGACAGGGCGGGAGCCAGGGAGAGAGGGAGAGGGAGAGGACGGAGCTCGTGGGAGACCGAGACCTAGAGGGGGCTGAGATGCACAGGGGCCAGAGACCTTGAGAGACACAACAGAGATACACCGAGGGCAGAGACAGAGACACACAGAGACCCAGAGGAGAGGAGACAGAGACACACAGGGGCCAGAGACCTTGAGAGACCCAACAGAGATACACAGAAAGGTCAGGGACAGGGAAAGACACGGATATGAGAGACGACTGCCAGATATGGTTGGGCGTGAGAGTTTGAAGGTCACAGCCCTGGTTTGAATCCCAGCTCCAGTGCCTCCCAGCTGTGGGGCCTGGAACCAGGCTCATAGGCTCATCTTGCCTTGGTTTCCCCATCTGTGAATCTTGCCTTGGTTTCCCCGGGCTGCTGTGAGGACTGAGGGAGACACTCTCAGCTGCTGGTGGAGTATCTGGTACACAGTGGGCTTGGCATAGACAGTGTTCTCTTCTGTTCTGCCCCTACCCCAAACCCTGGCCCTCCCCAGCTGTTGGTCCCTGACCCGTAAGAGTCCTGGAGTCTGGCCATGAAGCCAGTCTCCCCACCAGTGGTGGCAGGTGCCTGTAATCCCAGCTACTTGGGAGGCTGAGACACGAGAATTACTTGAACCTGGGAGGTGGAGGTTGCAGAGAGCTGAGATCATATCACTGCACGGCAGCCTGGGCGACAGAGAGAGACTCCATCTCAAAAAAAAAGAAGAAAAGAAAAAAAAAGCCGGGCGCGGTGGCTCAAGCCTGTAATCCCAGCACTTTGGGAGGCTGAGACGGGCGGATCACGAGGTCAGGAGATCGAGACCATCCTGGCTAACATGGTGAAACCCCGTCTCTACTAAAAAATACAAAAAACTAGCCAGGCGAGGTGGTGGGCGCCTGTAGTCCCAGCTACTCGGGAGGCTGAGGCAGGAGAATGGCGTGAACCCGGGAGGCGGAGCTTGCAGTGAGCTGAGATCCGGCCAATGCACTCCAGCCTGGGCAACAGAGCGAGACTCCGTCTCAAAAAAAAAAGCCAAAAGAAGGCCTGCGCAGTGGCTCATGCCTGTAATCCCAACACTCTGGGAGACTGAGGCGGGTGGATCGCCTGAGGTCAGGAGTTCGAGACCAGCCTGGCCAACACAGCGAAACCCCATTCTACTAAAAATACAAAAATTTAGCAGATTATGGTGGCAGGTGCCTGTAATCCCAGCTATTCGGGAGGCTGAGGCGGGAGAATCGCTTGAACCCTGGAGGCAGAGGTTGCAGTGAGCCAAGACCGCGCCATTGCACTCCAGCCTGGGCAACAAGAGCAAAATTCCGTCTCAAAAAAAAAAAAAAAAAAAAGGCCAAAACAAATAAAATTGTATTTACTGACCAATTATTGTTGCATAGGTGAGGGGGGTGGAAGAAGTCAGAGTCATCGAACAGATGCAGAAAGGGGGCCCAGAGAGGTCATGTGACTTCTCCCAGGTTGCACAGCACTGCCCGCCTTCACTCTGAGGGCGAGCAGAAGAGGAGGGTTCTGGGATATCCCATCTCTCAGTTCACCACCCCAAGACCCGTCTCCAGGAGGCTCAGCTGTGGGAGCGCCCACCCCTGCCCCAGCCACCACTGACTCCACATCCTCAACATTCTGCCTTGGTACGTTCAGTGTTAAGCCTTGATGTTCCCTGCTGTGAAAAGGGGTCTCCTGCAGGGCGGGTGGAAGGGTGAGAGGGCCAAGCTTCCCCCTCTGAGGCTGAGTGAACCCCTCTGATGTCGGAGGTGGGGGACTGAACCATGACACCCCACCTGGCCTCAGGCTGGGCTGCCTACACCTTTGTTTTCTATTCAATGACCCTTTGTCCTGGCTCTGTGTGTTGCTGGGGCGGGGAGGTGGGGAGAGTCTGGGGAAGGGAATGCCCAGGTCCTTAGGGGTCCTGAGAGGGAAACTGGCAGGCAGGTGGGGAGGCAGCCCTGGGGCACAGGAAGGTCGGGGAAGGGAGCAGTAGGGCCTGAGGTTGTACCTGAGTGGGCAGTGGCAAGAAATTGGCCAAACTAGGAGGCCTAAGACCCAGGGGAGGTTTCTACTGCAGGGCCTTTGCCCTTGCTTTTCCCCCGCCTGGCATGCGGTTCCCGATACCTGGGAGCTTCGTGGGCTCCCCTCTTTCGAGTCTGCCCAGTGTCACCTCCCCCAGGCTCATCCACCAACTTCTCCATTCCTCTTTCCTGTTTTACTTTTTCCCATAGCACTCATCACCATCTGACCTCCTAAATGTTTTGCTTCTTTGTCTGGTTTATCATCTGCCTCCCCACGAGACTGTCAACCCCATGAAAGAAGGGCTTGTTCTATGTCACATCTTCAGTTGTTTCCCAAGGGAAGAGCCTGGAATATAGTAGATGCTCAATAAGTGCCTGTTGGTGGAATGAATGAATCGTCAGAGGAAGACATGATGGAATGAGTGAGGGTCATGGTGGTGCAAGGAGAAGTCCGTCGAATCTCTGTGGAAAATGAGGAGGGAGCTGAGGAGATGCAAAAGCCTGATTCTGGGAGGCGAGGGGTCCACTCCCAGAGGTGGCAAGGAAGAACCAGTAGACACCAGAGTGACATTTTAGCCAATTATGGGAGTGCAGGGATACTAGTACAATCCCCCAGAAATGAATCTGAGGGGATTGGACATCTGGGAGACAAGGATGAGACTAGAACGATGAAGGAGTGGGCCTGAGCTGGTGGCTTACGCCTGTAATCCCAGCACTTTGGGAAGCCGAGGCGGGTGGATCACGAGGTCAGGAGTTCAAGACCAGCCTGGCCAACATGATAAAACCCCATCTCTACTAAAAATACAAAAATTAGCCGGGAGTGGTGGTGGGTGCCTGTAATCCCAGCTGCTCAGGAGGCTGAGGCAGAGAATTGCTTGAATCCAGGAAGTAGAGGTTTCAGGGAGCCGAGATTGTGCCACTGCACTCCAGCCTGGGTGACAGAGCAAGACTTGGTCTCAATTAAAAAAAAAAAAAAGATGAAGAGTGTGGGAAAATGCAAGTGGAAAACGCAGTGCCACTTGGTCATGGGTAGTGAGAGGAGCAAGGATTATACACTCATTCATTCCTCCAGCTGTTCATCCCTCTATCTATGCATCCGCCTGTCCCTCTATTCTTCCATCATCCATCCACCCAACCCATTCATCCAGCTACCCAACCACTTATCCAATCATCCATTCAACATCCATCTATCTACCCATCCAACCACCCATCCCTCCATCCATTCATCATCCATCCATCCATTCATCCATCCATCCAACCTTCTACTCAATCATCCATCTATCCAGCCAGCCATCACCCATCCATTCATCATCCATCCATCCATTCATCCATCCAACCTTCTACTCGATCATCCATCTATCCAGCCATCCATCACCCATCCATCCATTTTTCATCCATTCATCTAGCCACCCAACCATCCAACCATCCATGTATCCATCCATCCTCCATTCATTCAGCCATTTATTCATCCAACCATCACCCATCCATTCCTCCATCCATCCATACATCCATCCATTCATCACTATCTATCCATTCATCCATCCAAGCATCTACTCAACCAACCTTCCATCCATCCATCCATCCATCCATCCATCCATCCATCCATCCTTCCTTCCCTCCATTCATCCACTCAGCCAGGTATCCATTCAACCAGCCATCTATGCATCCATCTTTCTATGCATCCTCCATCCATTCATCCATCCATCCAACCATCTACCCATCCATCCATCCATCCATGCATCCACTCATCCATTCATCCAGATATCCAATCATCTATTTCTCCAACTAATATCTGCAGAGACCTCCTCTGGGTCAGTCTCTGGTATTGTGTCCACAAACAAGACAGGTAAGTAAATGGCTTAGACCTGTGCTGTCCATCTCAGAAGCCACTGGCCATAGGTGGCTATTTAGCACTAGAAATGTGGCAATGTGACTGAGAAAGTGAACATTTTCCATTTTATTTCATTTTAATTAACTTAAATTTAACTTTAAAAACAGAAACAGCATAAAATACTCTCCCCTTAAACATGATATTAATGCCTTGGTAAGTCTCCATTTTAATGTAACTTTTGGAAATTGAGCATCAAAATTGAGATACAAAGCATATAAAACATCTCATGGGTAATTTTTATATTGATTACATGCTGAAGTGGTGATATTTTAGATACATCAAATTGAATAAAATCTGTTCCTACAATTAATTATTTTCTTTTCTTTTTTCCCTCTAGTCTTTTTTTTTTTCTTTTTTTTTTTTTTGAGACAGAGTCTTGCTCTGTCACCCAGGCTGGAGTGCAGTGGAATGATCTTGGCTCACTGCAATCTCCACCTCCCGGGTTCAAGCAATTCTCCTGCCTCAGCCTCCTGAGTAGCTGGGATTACAGGCGCCCACCACCACACTCAGCTAATTTTATATATATATAAAATATATATATATATATTTTTTTTTTTTAGACAGAGTCTCGCTCTGTTGCCCAGCCTGGAATGCAGTGGCACAATCTCAGCTCACTGCAAGCTCCGCCTCCCCGGTTCACACCATTCTCCTGCCTCAGACTCCCGAGTAGCTGGGACTATAGGCGCCCGCCACCACGCCTGGCTAATTTTTTGTATTTTTAGTAGAGACGGGGTTTCACCATGTTAACCAGGATGGTCTCGATCTACTGACCTCATGATTTACCCGCCTCTGCCTCCCAAAGTGCTGGGATTACAAGCGTGAGCCACCGTGCCTGGCTGTTTTTTTGTATTTTTAGTAGAGATGAGGTTTCACCATGTTGGCCAGGCTGGTCTCGAACTCCTGACCTCGTGATCCTCCTGCCTCAGCCTCCCAAAGTGCTGGGATTACAGGCATGAGCCACCGCACCTGGCCCTTCCAGTCTTTTTTTTTTTTTTTTTTTTTTTTGAGACAGAGTCTCGCTCTGCCGCCCAGGCTGGAGTGCAGTGGCGTGATCTTGGCTCACTGCAAGCTCCGCCTCCCGGGTTCACGCCATTCTCCTGCCTCAGCCTCCCGAGTAGCTGGGACTACAGGCGCCCGCCACCGCGCCTGGCTAGTTTTTTTGTATTTTTTAGTAGAGACGGGGTTTCACCGTGTTAGCCAGGATGGTCTCGATCTCCTGACCTCGTGATCCGCCCGTCTCGGCCTCCCAAAGTGCTGGGATTACAGGCTTGAGCCACCGCGCCCGGCCCCTTCCAGTCTTAAAGCTGGAGAAACCTACGATTAATTTTACCTGTTTCTTTTTTGTTTGTTTTTGAGACTGAGTTTCACTCTGTCACGATCTGTGCAATCTCGGCTTACTGCAACCTGTGCCTTCTGGGTTCAAGCGATTGTCCTGCCTCAGCCTTCCAAGTAACTGGGGTTACAGGGGTGTACCACCATGTCCAGCTAATTATTTTGCATTTTTAGTAAAGACGGGGTTTCATCAGGTTGGTCAGGCTGGTCTTGAACTCCTGACCTCAAAGGATCCATTCACCTCAGCCTCCCGAAGTGCTGGGATGACAGGCGTGAGCCACCATGCCTGGCCACCTATTTCTTTTTGCTTTTTTTAAAAAATGTGGCAACTTGTGGTGTGTGGCTTGGAGGCTATTTGTATTGACTGCTGGCTCAGGCTAAGTTCTGTGTGCTTTGTATCCTGGCTGTAGAGGCCAGGACCTTCTTGGGAGGCCAGGAATGACTTCCCAGGAAAAGGATGCCCCAGAAGGCAAAACCAAGGACAGAGGAACTCACCAGGTGGGTAGGTGGGACTTCAGTGGAAAAGGCATCTCGGTACAGGGCCTGGCAGGGACAAAGGCCTAGAGGCCGGAAAGACACTGGGAGGTATTTCTGCCAGGCCAAAGAGGGGGCCTCTGGGGGCCGGGCTCAGCGCCTCACCTCCGTAATCCCAGCGCTTTGGGAGGCTGAGGCAGGAAGATCGCTGAAGCTCAGGAGTTTGATATCAGCCTGGGGTACAAGGCCTCATCTCTACAAAAAATGTTAAAATTGGCCGGGCGCAGTGGCTCAAGCCTCCGTAATCCCAGCACTTTGGGAGGCCGAGACGGGCGGATCACGAGGTCAGGAGATCGAGACCATCCTGGCTAACCTGGTGAAACCCCGTCTCTACTAAAAAATACAAAAAACTAGCTGGGCGAGGTGG
The DNA here is from genome assembly GCF_043159975.1 of Macaca nemestrina. Taxonomy (NCBI): domain Eukaryota; kingdom Metazoa; phylum Chordata; class Mammalia; order Primates; family Cercopithecidae; genus Macaca; species Macaca nemestrina. The sequence goes on along the minus strand of NC_092144.1, from coordinate 58,733,094 downwards.
CAGGCGCCTGTAGTCCCAGCTACTGGGGAGGCTGAGGCAAGAGAATGGCGTGAACCCAGGAGGCGGAGCTTGCAGTGAGCCGAGATCCAGCCACTGCACTCCAGCCTGGGCGACAGAGCGAAACTCTGTCTCAAAAAAAAAAAAAAAAAAAAAATTATCTGGGCATGGTGTCATGCACCTGTGGTCTCAGCTACTCGGGAGGGTGAGGTGGGAGGATCACTTGAACCCAGGAGGTGGAGGCTGCAGTAAGCTATGATTGCACCACTGTGCTCCAGCCTGGGTGACAAAAACAAAACAGGCCAGACACGGTGGCTCATGCCTGTAATCCCAGCACTTTGGGCGGCCAGGGTGGGCACATCACCTGAGGTCGGGAGTTCGAGACCAGCTTGACCAACATGGAGAAACCCCGTCTCTACTAAAAATACAAAATTAGCCGGGCATGGTGGCACGTGCCTGTAATCCCAGCTACTTGAGAGGCTGAGGCAGGAGAATTGCTTGAACCTGGGAGGCGGAGGTTGCCGTGAGCCGAGATCGTGTCATTGCACTCCAGCCTGGGCAACAAGAGCAAAACTCCGTCTCAAAAAACAAAATAAACAAAACAAAACAAAACAAAAACCCCCCAAACAAAGAGTAGCATTGGGGATAGGGAGGTAGTCCTGGGTTCCTGGGTAGGGGTTGACTGTGAGGGCGTCCAGGGACACTCACACCCATCCCTGGGGGCTTAAGTGTGGCAGGTGGGGATAGGCTGGGCCAGTCAGGACATGCCCTCCACCCCTATAAACCCAAAGGACAATGGACAGGTCCCCTGTATGCCACCGACCACAGGGAGGCTGTCTCCTGTTCTACACCTCAGGGGCTGATTGTGAAGAGGGCATTGGAAGCGGCCTTGCCAATGGGCTGAGGCTGGAGAGCAGGGATTCCCACCCTGAAGCAATTCCTTGGCCTCTCTTGGGGGGGGCCCATCTGCCCCCCCAAGCCCTGGGATGTGCCATTTTGCTCTTGGAGCTCAGACATGGGCAAAGGGAGGTCACTGGGTCATGAGGTCACGTTTCCACAGAATTGAGGCCACTGTCACCTCCAGAGCCTGACCTTTCCATTAAAAGCCAGTCATTGCCGGGAGTTCTGGGAGCCTGAGGACAGCCAGCCCTGGCTGCTTAGAGGCTGGATTCCCGAGGGGGCAGGGGCTGGGGGCGGGGCGTCCAAATCCCAAGTCAGGAAGGATGGAAGGAGGAACCCGAATAGGGTGGGGAGGCGGCACGGTCCAGAGTTGGGGGCCCAGACCCCTGGGTTTGATGGAGGAGGGGCCTGGGCCAGACCCTGGTGACCCAGACAGACAAAAGTGGGACACTTAGACACGTGGACCTGGGGAAGGGGGTTGGCGGGAGGTTGCGGGTGGTAGACGACACCCCTGTCCCCAAGCCCACGCAATGCCCCCTTGAGGAGGTAACCTGAGATGGGTGGGGCGAGAGGTGGTGGCTGATACCTCAAAGCCACGCTGCCTCCCCCCAGCCGTCCCCTCTAATCAGTGGGTCCATCTTGGGGTGCAGCGAAACCTCCTTGTCTGCTCCCCACCCCACCCTGATTACTCCATCCCCACGATATGCCGGCACAGGCCCCCAGGGCCGATACCACCGCCCGCCCCACCCCGCACACTCACACTCACACTCATGCCCCGCCTGCCCTGAGCTGGGCTGGGGCTGGGCTGGAGGCCACGTGGGGGTGGGCCCCACATCACACCTAGGCTCGTCTCTTGGGAGGGGGCGGCTGAGAGTGCTGGCTCCTGGGTCCCCAAGATGACAGAGACTGGGGAGGGATGCTGGGCGAATGGGGTGGGGGGACTGAAGGCCGGAACCTGGGTCCTTACTGGCTGCGTGGTCACAAAAGGAGAACAGGGTGGGGAGAGAGGCAGGTGCACACAGAGCAGGGGGTCCAACAGGCCACGGTTGTAGTGACAATGTGTCAGGGAACCAGAGCTGGAGACTGGACTCCTGGGTCTGAGGGAGGAGGGGCTGAGGGCCTGGACTCCTGGGTCTGAGGGAGGAGGAGGGGCTGGGGATCTGGACTCCTGGTTCTGAGGGAGGAGGGGCTGGGGGCCTGGACTCCTGGTTCTGAGGGAGGAGGGGCTGGACTCCTGGGTCTGAGGGAGGAGGGGCTGGACTCCTGGGTCTGAGGGAGGAGGGGCTGGGAGCCTGGACTGCTGGGTCTGAGGGACGAGGGGCTGGGGGTCTGGACTCCTACATCTGAGGGAGGAGGGGCTGGGGGCTCAGACTCCTGGGTCTGAGGGAGGAGGGGCTGGGGGTCCGGACTCCTGGGTCTGAGGGAGGAGGGGCTGGGGATCTGGACTCCTGCGTCTGAGGGAGGAGGGGCTAGGGCTCGGGGTCAGGGAGGTTGAGTTTCTGGTTTCCTGGGCTGGGACAGACTGAGCCAAGTGAGGGGTGTGGGGTGGGAGTGTTATGTTGGGGGGTCTGGGTTTATAGGGTTGCACCAGTGAGCACAGTAGCCGCTCCTCCCCTGTGTCTTTTGGGCCTGGGGTGCTCCCAACACCATCCTCACCTGTCCCCGGTGCTTTCCTCTGCCAAACGCCAGGACCAGCCAAACCAGCTGTGCCAGTTGGGCATCCCCGTGCACTACCACCCCCCCATACCCCCCTTCCCTGCAGTGGCTTCAGAGAGGCCTGGGCCCAGCCCGAGGGTGGCGCACGGGTGGGCAGGAGGCCGGGTTACAGGAGAACAGGACGCCCCAATCGCTGCTTCATCTTTCCGCCTCCCACCCTCATCTTGCTCATCCCTGTTCCGTTCCTCCTCCTCCTGCCTCGGGCCAGGGCACTGCCCCCACTTCCTCCAGGGGCCTGGCTTCCTCCTTGGCCCTCAGTCCCCGAAAACATGCTCCATGACACATGCATCCAGCCCTTCCTGCCGCTGGGTCCCATCCATTCATGTTCATTCATTCCCCAGCACCTGTTGCGTGCCAGGCACTGTTGCAGGCACTGGAGACACAGTGGCAAAAAAAAAAAAAAGTGAGAACGGATTCATGGTGGGCAGAACATTGTCCCCCCAGAGATGTTCAGGTCCCAATCCTGGAAAGTGCGAACATGTGACCTCCCACCACAAAAGAGACGGCAGATGTGATGGAGTGAGCATTTTTTGTGTTTTTTTTTGAGACGGAGTCTCACTCTGTCGCCCAGGCTGGAGTGCAGTGGCGCGACCTCGGCTCACTGCAAACTCTGCCTCCTGGGTTCAAGCGATTCTCCTGCCTCAGCCTCCTGGGTACCTAGGATTGCAGGCAGGCATGCGCCACCACACCCGGCTAATTTTTTATTTTATTATTATTATTATTTTTTTATTATTAAGACAGTTTCACTCTTGTCGCCCAGGCTGGAGTGCAGTGAAGCCATCTCGGCTCACTGCAGCCTCCACCTCCTGGGTGCAAGCGATTCTCCTGCTCAGCCTCCCGAGTAGCTGGGATTACAGGGATGCACCACCACGCCCAGCTAATTTTGTATTTTTAGCAGAGACAAACTCCCGACCTCAGGTGATCCGCCCGCCTCGGCCTACCAAAATGTTGGAATTACAGGCGTGAGCCACCGCGCCTGGCTTAATTTTGTATTTTTTTTTTTAGTAGAGACAGGGTTTCTCCATGTTGCCAAGGCTAGCCTTGAACTCTCAACTTTAGGTGATCTGCTGGCCTCGGCCTCCCAAAGTGATGGGATTACAGGCGTGAACTATCGCACCTGGCCTTAATTTGTTATGTTTTATTTTTGTAGAGGTGGGGTCTGGCTATGCTACCCATGCTGGTTTTGAACTCCTGGGCTCAAGCAGTCCTCCTGCCTCAGCCTTCTGAATAGCTGGGACTTCAGGGGCTCACCACCATGCCTGGCTAAACTAAGGGATGCTTTAGGTGGGCAGTTAAGGTGGGCCTCTCAGAGGAGGTGGCCTGATGGAGGTGAGGGAGTAAGCTGGGTGCATATCTGGGGCAAGAGTACTGCAGTCATTGAGAACAGCCATTGCAAAGGCCCTGTGGTGGAAAGGTGCCTGGCATGATAGAGGAATGTAAAGGACGCCAGTGTGGCCGGAGCAGAGAACATGGGGGAGGAGCTGGTGGCCCACACACGTAGTGTCAATTAGAAAATGACCTTTAGCCGGGCGCGGTGGCTCACGCCTGTAATCCCAGCACTTTGGGAGACCGAGGCGGGCGGATCACAAGGTCAGGAGATCAGACCACGGTGAAACCCCGTCTCCACTAAAAATACAAAAAATTAGCCGGGCGCGGTGGCGGGCGCCTGTAGTCCCAGCTACTCAGGAGGCTGAGGCAGGAGAATGGCGTAAACCCGGGAGGCGGAGCTTGCAGTGAGCCGAGATCGCGCCACTGCACTCCAGCCTGGGCGACAGAGCGAGACTCCGTCTCAAAAAAAAAAAAAAAAAAAGAAAATGACCTTTAAAAATATTGGCTGGGCACGGTGAGTCACGCCTGTTATCCCAGCACTTTGGGAGGCCGAGGCGGGTGGATCGCCTGAGGTCAGGAGTTCGAGACCAGCCTGGCCAACATAGTGAAACCCTGTCTGTACTAAAAATACAAAAAATTAGCTGGGCGTGGTGGCAGGTGCCTGTAATACCAGCTACTCAGGAGGCTGAGGCAGGAGAATTGCTTGAACTTGGGAGGCAGAGGTTGCAGTGAGTCGAGATAGCGCCATTGCACTCCAGCCTGGGAAACAAGAGCAAAACTCTGTCTCAAAAAAAAAAAAAAAAAAAAAAATCGGCTGGGCACGGTGGCTCATGCCTGTAATCCCAGCACTTTAGGAGGCTGAGGTGGGCGGATCACAAGGTCAGGAGATCAAGACCATCCTGGCTAACACGGTGAAACCCTGTCTCTACTAAAAATAAAAAAAATTAGCAGGGCATGGTGGCGGGTGCCTGTAGTCCCAGCTACTCGGGAGGCTGAGGCAGGAAAATGGCAGGAACCTGGGAGGAGGAGATTGCAGTGAGCCAAGATTGCACCACTACACTCCAGCCTGGGCGACAGAGGGAGATTCTGTCTCAAAAAATATATATATATACATATATATATATATATATTAGTGGCCCAGGTGCAGTGGCTAATGCCTGTAATCCCAACACTTTGGGAGAGTGAGGTGGGAGAATCGGTTGAGCTCAGAAGTTCAAGACCAGCCTGGGCAACATAGTGAGACCTCGTCTGTATAAAAAAAAAAAAAAATTATATATATATATATATATATATGCGGCCGGGCGCGGTGGCTCAAGCTTGTAATCCCAGCACTTTGGGAGGCCAAGACGGGCGGATCACGAGGTCAGGAGATCAAGACCATCCTGGTTAACACGGTGAAACCCCGTCTCTACCAAAAAAAGACAAAAAACTAGCCGGGCGAGGTGGCGGGCGCCTGTAGTCCCAGCTACTCGGGAGGCTGAGGCAGGAGAATGGCGGGAACCCGGAAGGCGGAGCTTGCAGTGAGCTGGGATCCGGCCACCACACTCCAGCCTGGGCGACAGAGCGAGACTCCGTCTCAAAAAAAAAAAAAGCTTGCAGTGAGCTGAGATCCGGCCACTGCACTCCACCCTGGGCGACATAGCGAGACTCCGTCTCAAAAAAAAAAAAAAAAAAAAATATATATATATATATATATATATATATGCGTGTGTGTGTGTGTGTGTGTGTATACATGTAGTCACAGAGTCCTTTTTTTTTTTTTTTTTTTTTGAGACAGAGTCTCGCTCTGTTGCCTGGGCTGGAGTGGAGTGTCTCCATCTCAGTTCACTGCAACTTCCGCCTCCCAGGTTCAAGCGATTCTCCTGCCTCAGCCTCCCGAGTACCTGGGATAACAGGTGCTCACCACCACGCCCGGTTAAGTTTTGTATTTTTAGTAGAGACGGGGTTTCACCATGTTGGTCAGGCTGGTCTGGAACTTCTGGCCTCAAGTGATCCGCCCACCTTGGCCTCCCAAAGTGCTGGGATTACAGGCATGAGCCACCGCGCCCCGCCTGTCACAGAGTCTTAAGAATGGTATGCAGCTGCCTTGCAGGGGGCTCTTTCCAGGTAAATGTGTACATTTAGGGCCATGGAGAAGAATAAGGCCAATCGGGAGACGGTAGGCACTGGTAGGGAAGGGGTTAAGCTGAATTTCCACTTTAAACCGAGGTGATGACATTGAAACAAGCCTTTGAAGGAGGTGAGAAAAAGAAAGAGCGTCTGGACCCAGGAGACAGCACAGGTGAGGGTCTGGAGGTGGGACCGTGCCTCTCAGCTGGCTGAGTGGCAGGACCGTGAGGGCTGAGTCCCAGCTCGGTTTTCCTCTGTGCTTGGGGACGGATCCCTCATGCTGCCTCCTCCCGTGTAAACTATCTCCCAGCTGCAAGATCGACATGCCTCGCCAATGCATAGATAGGCACATTACAGAAGCAGGGACAGTTCTGTCACTCCAAGATACACAGTCAGTTATTTTTTGAGATGCAGTCTTGCTCTTTCGTCCAGGCTGGAGTGCAGTGGTGCGATCTTGGCTCGCGGCAACCTCTGCCTACCGGGTTCAAGCGATTCTCCTGCCTCAGCCTCTCGAGTAGCTGAGATTACAGGCGCACGCCATCATGCCTGGCTAATTTTTGTATTTTTAGTAGAGATGGGGTTTCATCATGTTGCCCAGGCTGGTCCTGAACTCCTGACCTCAAGTGATCTGCCTGCCTCGGCCTCCTAAAGTGCTGGGATTTACGGGTGCCTAGCCATCAGTTTTATTATATTTGTCAAACACTTGTGTAGCACAGCCTCAGTGTCTGGCACGGTGCCAAGGGATCTGCACAGCTACGCCTCTCAGCCTCATGATGATCCTATGAGTCGGCACTATTATTATCTCCATCTCACCAATAAGAAAACCAACATACAGGGCACTGACGTCACTTGTCCGAGTCGAAGCTGGCGGAAGGCGGTGCTAGAACCCAGCGTCCCGGACTTCTGCTAGAGACATGAACTGGACTCAAGGATAAAACATTTTGCACCTTTCCCGGCTCATAATAAATGGTTAATAAGCAGTAGCTGTAGGCCACTAGTCCCCACGAGGGGCTGCGCATCAGAATTTCCTGGGAAATTTGTTGGGTTTTTTTTTTTTTTTTGAGACGGAGTCTTGCCCTGTCGCCCAGGCTGGAATGCAACAGCGCGGTGGCGGCTCACTGCAAGCTCCGCCTCCCGAGTTCAAGCAGTTCTTCTGCCTCAGCCTCCTGAGTAGCTGGGATTACAGGCACATGCCCCCACACCAGGCTAATTTTTGTATTTTTAGTAGAGCCGAAGGTTGACCATATTGGCCAGGCTCGTCTCTAACTCCTGACCTCATGATCCGCCTGCGTGGGCCTCCCAGAGTGCTGGGATTACAGGCGTGAGTCACCACGCCTGACTCCTGGGCAGTTTTCATTTTTGTTTATTTTATTTTATTTATTTATTTATTTATTTATTTATTTATTTTTTTGAGACGGAGTCTCGCTCTGTTGCCCAGGCTGGAGTGCAGTGGCCAGATCTCAGCTCACTGCAAGCTCTGCCTCCCGGTTTCGGGCCATTCTCCTGCCTCAGCCTCCTGAGTAGCTGGGACTACAGGCGCCCGCCACCTCGCCCGGCTAGTTTTTTGTATTTTTTAGTAGAGACGGGGTTTCACCGTGTTAGCCAGGATGGTCTCGATCTCCTGACCTTGTGATCCGCCCGTCTCGGCCTCCCAAAGTGCTGGGATTACAGGCTTGAGCCACCGCGCCCGGCCTATTTATTTTTTACGTTTATTTTAATTTCCTTTCGAGATGGACTCTTAGTCTATTGCCCAGGCTAGAGTGTAGTGGTGCAATCTCGGCTCACTGCAATGTCTGCTTCCCAGGTTCAAGCGATTCTCCTGCCTCGGCCTCCCGAGCAGCTGGGACTACAGGCATAGACCACCAAACCTGGTTATTTTTTGTATTTTTTAGTGGAGATGGGATTTCACCATATTGGTTAGGCTGGTCTTGAACTCCTGACCTCATGATCTGCCCGCCTCGGCCTCCCAAAGTGCTGGGATTACAGGCGTGAGCCACCGTGCCAAGCCCTGTGCAGTTTGTAAAAGCCAGTCCCCAGGCTAAGGAAGTCGGAAGCTCCGTCTGTCTCCCCCATTGGTTTGGGGTTTCAGGAAGAGGGGCTTTGTCCACTCCCCTCAGCACCATGGACCCACAGTTCTCTCAACGAACTGGGAAGAATTCATGCCATACATGTTGAACTCAAACTTAATAAAGCTTCATTTAGGGCAGGTGTGGTGGCTCACACCTGTAATCCCAGCACTTTGGGAGGCCACGGTGGGAGGATCACCTGAGGTCAGGAGTTCGAGACCAGCCTGGCCAACATGGTGAAACCCAGTCTCTACTAAAAATACAAAAATTAGCCAGGTGTGGTGGCAGTCACCTGTAATCCCAGCTACTTGGGAGCCTGAGGCAGGAGAATCACTTGAACCCGGGAGGTAGAGGTTGCAGTGAGCCGAGAATGCACCACTGCACTCAAGCCTGGGTGACAGAGCAAAACTCTTGTCTTAAATATAAATAAATAAATATTACAATGGCAAAGACTTGGAACCAACCCAAATGCCCATCAGTGATAGACTGGATAAAGAAAACATGGCACATATACACTGTGGAATACTATGCAGCCATAAAAAAGAATGAGCTCGGCCGGGCGCGGTGGCTCAAGCCTGTAATCCCAGCACTTTGGGAGGCCGAGGCGGGTGGATCACGAGGTCAGGAGATCGAGACTATCCTGGCTAACATGGTGAAACCCCGTCTCTACTAAAAATACAAAAAACTAGCCGGGCGTGGTGGCGGGCGCCTGTAGTTCCAGCTACTTGGGAGGCTGAGGCGGGAGAATGGCGTGAACCCAGGAGGCGGAGCTTGCAGTGAGCCGAGATCACGCCACTGCACTCCAGCCTGGAAGACACAGCGAGACTCCGTCTCAAAAAAAAAAAAAAAGAATGAGCTCATGTCCTTTGAAGGGAAATAGATGAAGCTGGAAGCCATCATTCTCAGCAAACTAACACAGAAACAGAAAACCAAACACCGCATGTTCTTACTCATAAGTGGGAGTTGAACAATGAGAACACATGGACACAGGGAGGGGAACATCACACACCGGGGCCTGTTGGTGGGGGATGGGGTGAACGGGGAGGGAGAGCATTAGGACAAATACCTAATGCATATGGGGCTTAAAACCCAGATGATGGGTTGATCGATGCAGCAAACCACCATGGCATGTGTATACCTATGTAACAAACTGTGTGTTCTGCACATATATCCCAGAACTTCAAGTAAAATAAAAATAAATAAATAAATAAATAGAAAAGAAAAATAACACAGGCTCAAAATCGAAAACCTGAAAATTGCAAAACAATGGAGGAGGAGGGACGTGCAGTCTCTCTGGAGGCCACGGGACGGGTCAGTTGACATTTAGATATGGGCCCCCTTTGTTCCTGAATTTCCACGTCTCCGAATCTCCCTAGAGACATACGTGAACACGAACTCAGTGATGTTTACGGCAGTGTTGTTTATGTTTGTCATGGGAAAGAAGCTGGAAATAACCCAGACGACATGCGTAAAGGAAGAATTAAATAAACCAAGACACAGCCATTCTCGGACATGCGATGCAGCCAATTAAAGTGATCAAACCGAGGCTGGGTGCGGTGGTTCCCACCTGAAATCCTGGCACTCTGGGAGGCCAAGGTGAGAGGATCGCTTGAGGCCAGTAGTGGGAGACCAGCCTGGACAACATAGTGAGACTTCATCTATACAAAATTAAAAAATTAGCCAGGCATGGTGGCATGCATCTGTAGTCCCGGCTGCTACTTGGAGGTTGAGGTGGGAGGATGGCTTAAGCCCAGGAGGTCAAGGTTGCAGTGAGCCATGATCTCACCACTGTATTCCAGCCTGGGCAACAGAACAAGACCCTGTCTCTACAAAATAAATGAATAAATAGGACCACGCATGGTGGCTCAGGCCTGTAATCCCAGCACTATGGGAGGTCAAGGTGGGAGGATCACCTGAGGTCAGGAGTGGGAGACCAGCCTGGACAACATAGTGAGACCTCATCACTACAAAATAAAAAAATTAGCCGGGCATAGTGGCATGCATCTGTAGTCCCAGCTACTTAGAGGCCAAGGTGGGTGGATCACCTGAGGCCAGGAGTTTGAGACCAACCAGGCTGACCAGCACGGCGAAACCCCATCTCTACTAAAAATACATAAGTCAGTAGGGTGTGGTGGCTGGTGACTGTGGTCCCAGCTACTGGTGGGGCTGAGGCATGAACATCACTTGAACCCAGAGGCAGAGATTGCAGTGAGCCAAGATCATGCCATTGCACTCCAGCCTGAGCGAGACTCTGTCTCCCCACCCCCCAAAAAATTAAAAATAAATAAATAAATATGTGGGGAAAATATACAGAAAAAAACTCTGTGAGGAGACACATCCCACAGATAAGAGTATGTCCCCCAGCAAAGAGCCACGTTTCTCCCACCAGTGATAGCATTCTGACACATCTATTTCCAGTATTTCCAGGTTTTATCTTTGTAAAATTGTGTGGTTACCATCCTGTTGTTGTCCTACCAATTTCACATGTATATATGAAAACTTACATTTACACTACGTTGATATATATAAATAAAATCCCCTCTCTCTATATATAGTGTGAGAGAGAGGAGGTGCTACTGCGTACCAGTTCCGTGGGTTTCTGCATCCGTGGATTCAACCAACAGTGAATCAAAAATATTCAGGAAAAAAAATTGTGTCTGTACTGAATGTGTAGAGACTTTTTTCTTGTCATTATTCCCTAAGCAATACAGTATAACAAGTATTTACTTAGTATTTGCACTGTATTAGGCATTCCAAGTAACGCGGAGATGATTTAAAATATACGGGAGGAGGCCAGGCGCGGCGGCTCACGCCTGTAATCCCAGCACTTTGGGAGGCCAAGGTGGGTGAATCATTTGAGGTCAGGAGTTCAAGACCAGCCTGACCAACATAGTGGAACCCTGTCTCCACTAAAAGTACAAAAATTAGGCCGGGCGCGGTGGCTCACACCTGCAATACCAGCACTTTGGGAGGCCAAGGCGGGCGGATCGCAAGATCAGGAGATCAAGACCATCCTGGCTAACACCATGAAATCCCATCTCTACTAAAAATACAAAAAAGTTAGCCAGGCGTGGTGGCGGGCGCCTGTAGTCCCAGCTACTCCAGAGGCTGAGACAGGAGAATCGCTTGAACCTGGGAGGCGGAGGTTGTGGTGAGCCAAGATCGCACCACTATACTCTAGCCTGGGCGACAGAGTGAGACTTCATCATAAGAAAAGATAAGATAAGATAAGATAAGGTAAGATAAGATAAGATAAGATAAAATAAAATAAAATAAAATAGCGGACGTGGTGGCGCATGCCTGTAATCCCAGATACTTGGGAGGCTGAGCCAGGAGAATTGCTTGAACCCAGGAGGCAGAGGCTACAGTGAGTGGAGCCCATGCCACTGCACTCCAGCCTGGGCAACAAGAGTGAAACTCCATCTCAAAATAAGTAAACAAATAAATAATAAATAAAATTAAATAAAATTAAAATACAAAAATTAGCCGGACATGGTGGCGCATGCCTGTAATCCCAGCTACTCGGGAGGCTGAGGCAGGAGAATGGCTTGAACCCGGGAGGCGGAGATTGCAGTGAGCTGAGATCGCGCCGCTGCACGCAAGCCTGGGTGACAGAGCGAGACTCCGTCTCAATAAATAAATAAATAAATAAATAAACAAACAAGGCGAATATGTGCAGGTTCTATGCAAACACTATGCCATTTTATATCAGGGACTTCAGCATCCTCAGGTTTTGGTATCTGCAGGGGCTTCCGGAACCAAATCCCCCATGGATTCCAATGGATGACCATATATCATCTTATATCTTGCTGTATTACATATAATTTTTTTTTTTTTTTTTGAGACGGAGTCTCACTCTGTCGCCCAGGCTGGAGTGCAGTGGCGTGATCCCAGCTCACTGCAACCTCTGCCTCTGGGGTTCAAGCGATTCTCCTGACTCAGCCCCACTAGTGGCTGTGATTATAGGTGCGCACCACCACACCCAGCTAATTTATGTATTTTTAGTGGAGACGGGGTTTCTTCATGCTGGCCACGCTGGTCTCAAACTCATGACCTTAGGTGATCCACCTGCCTCGGCCTCCCAAAGTGCTGGGATTACAGGTGTGAGCCACCGTGTCCAGCCCTATGTATTTCTACTTAATATACCATAAAACTTTTTTCCATTTTAACTAAAATAATGACATGATATTCCACAATATTGCTGTTCTGTAGTTTACAAAGCCTTTCTCTAGACCTTATTATTAGAAATACATAAACTTTATGATACAAATATTAAAGCTATTTCTATTATTTTTACTGCTACAAATAATGCTATAGAGAAAATCTTCATGCATAAACTTTTGTGCACATCTTATATTATTTCCTTAGAACAGAGTCCCAGAAATGGAATTACTCGGTAAGAGTACCAAGTTGGCATCTAGAAAAGTTAAAATAATCTCCACTCATTCACACTCACGGCATCCTCGCTGGCACTGAATGTAAGCCTTTTAGAGAGCTTTGCTAATTTGGTAAGTGAAGAGTTGACTCTCATTTTCATTTATGTATTCACTCATTGAGTCCACAAATAGTTTCTGGAGCACCTGTTGTATGGCAGCCTGTGTTCTAGGTGCTGGGAGACAGCCGTGAGCAAGACTGACACACAAGCCCTGCCCTCGGGGACCTCATTCTTTTCTTTTTGAGACAGAGTTTCACTCTTGTTGCCCAGGCTGGAGTGCAATGGCATGATCTCAGCTCACCGCAACCTCCGCCTCCTGGGTTCAAGTGATTCTCCTGCCTCAGCCTCCCGAGTATCTGCGATTACAGGCATGTGCCACCATGCCCATCTAATTTTGTATTTTTTAGTAGAGATGGTGTTTCTCCATGTTGGTCAGGCTGGTCTCGAATTCCTGACCTCATGTGATCTGCCTGCCTTGGCCTCCCAGAGTGCTGGGATTACAGGTGTGAGCCACTGCACCCAGCCTGGGCTAATTTTTGTATTTTTAATAGAGACGGGGTTTCACCATGTTGGCCAGGCTAGTCTCGAACTCTTGACCTCGTGGTCTACCCGCCTTGGCCTCCCACAGTGCTGGGATTACAGGCCTGAGCCACTGTGCCTGGCAGGGACCTCATTTTCTAAGGGGTGAGAAGAGGGGAGATGGACAGTAAACATACAGACAAATAAGTGGACATGATTACTTCAGAGAGCAATACATACTATTAAGACAGTTACTACTTGCCGGTGCAGTGACTCATGCCTGTGATCTCAACACTTTCGGAGGCAGAGGCAGAAGGATCACTTGAGCCCAGGAGTTTAAGACCAGCCTGGGGCAACATATCCAGACCCCACCTCTACAAAAAATGAAAAAACAGGGCTGGGCGCGGTGGCTCAAGCCTGTAATCCCAGCACTTTGGGAGGCCGAGACGGGCGGATCACGAGGTCAGGAGATCGAGACCATCCTGGCTAACATGGTGAAACCCCGTCTCTACTAAAATATACAAAAAACTAGCCGGGCGAGGTGGCGGGCGCCTGTAGTCCCAGCTACTCGGGAGGCTGAGGCAGGAGAATGGCGTGAACCCGGGGGGCGGAGCTTGCAGTGAGCTGAGATCCGGCCACTGCACTCCAGCCTGGGCGGCAGAGCAAGACTCCGTCTCAAAAAAAAAAAAAAAAAAAAAAAAAAGAAAAAACAACAATAATAATAAATTATTTATCCTAGTACTTTGGGAGGCCAAAGTGGGCGGATCGCTTGAGTCCAGGAGTTCAAGACCAGCCTGGGCAACATGGTGAAACCCCGTCTCTACTAAATATATAAAAATTAGCCAGGTGTGGCCGGGCATTGTGGCTCACGCCTGTAGTCCCAGCACTTTGGGAGGCCCAGGTGGGCGGATCACAAGGTCAGGAGATCGAGACCATCCTGGCTAACACGGTGGAACCCCATCTCTACTAAAAATACAAAAAATTAGCCAGGCTTGGTGGCAGGTGCCTGTAGTCCCAGCTACTCAGGAGACTGAGGCTGGAGAATAGCATGAACCCAGGAGGTGGAGCTTGCAGTGAGCCGAGATTGCACCACTGCACTCCAGCCTGGGGCAACGGAGCGAGACTCCGTTTCAAAAAAAAAAATTAGCCAGGTGTGGTCGCCTGTAGTCTCCTAGCTTTCCCGGAGGCTGAAGTGGGAGGATCATTTGAGCCTGGAAGATGGAGGTTACAGTGAGCTGAGATTGAGCTATTGTACTACAGCCTGGGCAAGAGAGTGAGACTCTCTCTTTCTTTCTCCCTCTCTCTCTCTCACATACACACACACACAAAGAAATTTAAAAATAGTGAGTACTGAGGATAAATGTCTTCCCACTAGTTGGTAATCTACTGTCATTCTGCCTTGTGACTTGTCTGTTCACGTCCTTGTCCATTTTTTATTGGCATAACAGTTCTGCATTTTCTATTTCTTTCTTTTTTTTTTTTTTTTTTTTTTGAGATGGAGTCTCGCTCTGTCACCCAGGCTGGAGTGCAGCGGCCTGATCTCGTCTCACTGCAACCTCTGCTTCCCAGGTTCCAGTGATTTTCCTGCCTCAGCCTCCTGAGTAGCTGGGACTATAGGCACACGCCACCACGCCCGACTAATTTTTGTATTTTTACTAGAGACAGGGTTTCACCATTTTGGCCAGGCTGGTCTTGACCTCAAGTGATCTGCCCACCTCGGCCTCCCAAAGTGCTGGGATTACAGTCGTGAGCCGCCACTCCTGGTCCATTTTCTATTTATTTACCCATTTATCACATCTACCACCAAAACGATACGAATATCATTGACTGAACATCTGCTCTGTGACAACTACCTGGCTAGATGCTTTGTTCTCTTTATCTCAGGTAATTCTGCCCAGTAGGTGTGAAATTAAATCAGTCAAACTTAAAGCTGTGGGAACATTACATTATTTTGAGCCTCAAGAGAAACCTAAGTGGCTTGAGTCATGCAGCCGGCAACTGAAATTTCCACTTTTTCCCGTAAATGATGAGAAATAATGGAATGGCGTCAGAGATAAGACCCCCTGAGATCATTATCCCTCTTCCTGGAATGTTAAAAATAATCTTTCTTTGTCCGGCATGGTGGCTCACGCCTGTAATCCCAGCACTTTGGGAGGCCAAGGCAGGCAGATCACCTGAGGTCAGGGGTTTGAGACCAGCCTGGCCAACATAGCGAAACCCCAATTCTACTAAAAATACAAAAATTAGCCGGGCGTGGTGGCGGGTGCCTGTGGTCCCAGCTACTCGGGAAGCTGAGGCAGGAGAATCGCTTGAACCCAGGAGGCAGAGGCTGCAGTGAGCCGAGATCACGCCACTGCACTTCAGCCTGGGCGACAGAGCGAGACTCCGTCTCAAAAACAAACGAACAAAAAAACAAAACAAAACAGAAATCTTCCTTAAAATCTAGCTAGCTGCTACCAATCGTATCACAGAACGTAGTGTACTGGCTTTGTATGGAACATGTTAAAGGCTGTTAAACTTCTCTGTTTCTGCCTGCATAAGTGAAACCTTTTCTTCGCCACTTAAGAATGACCACATTCTTTCAGAGTCTGTGGCTGTCTCAAACTTTGTGCTTGAGTAAACTCTATTGTTTTGTTTTGGGGTTTTTTTAGAGACAGGATCTTACCCTGTGACCCAGGCTGGAGTACAGTGGCACAATCACAGCTCACTGTAGCCTCAAACTCCTGGGCTCAAGCATTCCTCCTGCCTCAGCCTCTCAATAGCTGGGATCACAGGTGCCACCATGCCCAGCTAATTAAAAAAAAAAAATTTATAGAGATGGGAGTCTCATTATATTGCCCAGGCTGGTCTCAAACTCTTGGACTCAAGTGATCCTCCTGCCTCGGCCTCTCAAAGTGTTTAGATTACAAGTGTGAACCACCACGTCCAGTCTTAAACTCAATTCTTAATCACATTTTCTGCTTCTCATTGTTTAAGGCAGACATAGGTGTTATCTTCATTTCATAGATATACAACTTGAGGGTCAGAGAAGTTGAGTAACTTATCCAAAGTTACACAGCCTTGGTGGCACACTGGGATTCAAATATAAACAGCCCAGGCTCTTAACCGTTGGACAATTCTGTTTCTAAAAAGTCTTTGACTCTCATTTGTTATCTTATTTGATTATTTGTTTCCCTGTCAATAACTTTTTTTATAGTTTTTGTTGGGTTATACTGTACAAACATAAGACAACACGGCACCTGTAATCCCAGCTACTTGGGCGGCTGAGGCAGAACTGCTTGAACCAGGAGGCGGAGGCTGCAGTGAGCTGAGATTGCGCCACTGCACTCTAGCCTGGGTGACAGAGTGAGACTGTCTCAAAAAAAAAAAAAAAAAAAAAGACAACACGTTTCAAAAGTGTACAGCTTGATGAATTAATTCCAAATGGACACATCAGTTATGCTGCAACCAGATTTAAAAGAAAAAAAAGAAAATATTCCCAGCCTCTCAGAAGCCCATTCCCATCCCTCATCCCAGGAGCCCTCATTCCCATTCCCTCCATCCTCAAGATAACTTCTTACTTCTCAAATGTGACCATCGGAATTTAACTGCCAACTCTGAATTCCAAAGGCATACTTAGAAGATGCCTTTGTCGAGCCAACAGAGGATCGCTCGTATGCATCACGCTCTTTCCCCTTAGTAAAAAAGGTAAAATAAAACTCACAACTCTGGACTGGGCGCGGTGGCTCAGGCCTGTAATCCCAGCACTTTGGGAGGCCGAGGCGGGCGGATCACGAGGTCAGGAGATCGAGACCATCCTGACTAACACGGTGAAACCCCATGTCTACTAAGAAATACAAAAAAACCTAGCTGGGCGAGGTGGCAGGTGCCTGTGGTCCCAGCTACTCGGGAGGCTGAGGCAGGCGAATGGCGTAAACCCGGGAGGCGGAGCTTACAGTGAGCCCAGATCCGGCCACTGCACTCCAGCCTGGGCAACAAAGCGAGACTCCGCCTCAAAAACAAAACAAAACAAAAACCCACAACTCTATATTCTCTGCATTTAAACAGAGTGAGGGTTTTGTCTTATTTAAATTAACAGCAGATGTGCAAACACACAAGCACAAAGCCAGAGGGGACATTGGGACGACCCGCTGGACGCATCAAGGCAGCTAGGTCACCGGGAACAGATCAACGTGGTCCCCCAGGGGCTGTCAGCAGTGTCATTGGTCAGTGGGGAACATTTCAGCCACAGCTTTGAAAGATAAATCGGCCGGGCACGATGGCTCACGCCTGTAATTCCAGCACTTTGGGAGGCCGAGGTGGGCGGATCACCTAAGGTCAGGAGTTTGAGACCAGCCTGACCAACACAGAAAAACCCCGTCTCCACTAAAAATACAAAAATTAGCTGGGCGTGGTGGTGGGCGCCTGTAATCCCAGCTACTCAGGAGGCTGAGGCCGGAGAATTGTTTGAACCCGGGAGGCAGAGATCACGCCATTGCACTCCAGCGTGGGCAACAGGAGTGAAACTCTGTCTCAAAAAAAAATATATATATATATACACACACACACACACAAAGAAAGAGAAATAAATCAAAGTGTCCCAGACAATTGGGGATGGATGAGATTTATTGTTTTATTTGTGTATTTATTTATTTATTGGGAGGCAGTCTTGCTGTGTCGCCCAGGCTGGAGTGCAGTGGCACGAGCTCGGCTCACTACAACCTCTGCCTCCTGGGTTCAAGGGATTCTCCTGCCTCAGCCTGAGTAGCTGGGATTACAGGAGTGTGCTACCAAGCCTGGCTAATTTTTCTAGTTTTAGTAGAGATGCAGTTTCACCATGTTGGTCAGGTTGGTCTCGAACTCCTGACCTCGTGATCTGCCCGCCTCGGCCTCCCAAAGTGCTGGGATTACTGGCGTGTGCCACCGTGCCCGGCCGAGTTTCAGTTATTTTAACTGCATGTGATATCAACCCCAGATTGCAGCAGATAGATTCCAAGATGGTGCCCAACGACTCCTGCCACCCAGTGGTCTTTGTGGATGTAGTCTCCTTCCTATTGAATCAGGTTTGGCTTATGGGATCAAAGGAATGTAACAGAAGTGACAGTAAAAGAAATCTGAGACTAGGTCACAAAAGGCATTGCAACTTCCACCATAGATAACTTGCTTTGGGGGGAAGCTGGCTGCCATGTTGCGAGGACACTCAAGCAGCTCTGTGGAGAGGAACCGTCTTGCCAGCTCCAACAGGCCAGCCATGTGAACAAGCCCAGCTGGCAAATCATCCAGCCTCAGTCAAGCTTTCAGATAACCACAGCCCCAGTTGATATCTGTCTCTAACCACATGAAACACCAAACTCTGGACTCGCAGAAATCATGATATAATAAACAATGATTGTTTTGAGTTTGGAGATGATTTTTTTTAATTTAATTCAGATGAAATAAAAAATAATAAATCATTATTGTTATATGCTTCTTTACTAACATTAAATAACAAGAGCTAGCAGATCTGGCCAGGTGCAGTGGCTTATGCCTATAATCCCAGCACTTTAGTAGGCCCAGGTAGGAGGATCGCTTGAGCCCAGGAGTTTAATTAACCTGGGCAACATAGGGAGACAATGTCTCTATTTTTAAAACAAAATCAGGTTGGGTGCAGTGGCTCACACCTGTAATCCCAGCACATTGGGAGGCCGAAGCAGGCGGATCACAAGGTAAGGAGTTCGAGACCAACCTGGCCAACATGGTGAAACCCTTTCTCTACTAAAAATACAAAAATTAGCTGGGTGTGGTGGTGCGTGGCTGTAATCCCAGCTACTCAGGAGGCTGAGGCAGGAGAATCACTTGAACCTGGGAGCCAGAGGTTGCAGTGAGCCGAGATCACACTATTGCACTCCAGCCTGGGCAATAGAGTGAGACTTCATCTCAAAAAAAAAAAAAAAAAAAATCTAGCAGATCTAATAGCAAGTCTAATAACTGATATTTCTTTTTCTTTTCTTTTCTTTTGTTTTCTTTTCTTTTCTTTGAGATGGAGTTTTGCTCTTGTTGCCCAGGCTGAAGTGCAAAGGTGCGATCTTGGTTCACTGCAACCTCTGCCTCCCAGGTTCAAGGAATTCTCCTACCTCAGCCTCCTGAGTAGCTGGGATTACAGGCACGTGCCACCATGTCTGGCTAATTTTGTATTTTTAGTAGGGACAGGGTTTATCCATGTTGGTCAGGCTGGTCTCGAACTCCTGACCTCAGGCGATTCACCTGCCTCGGCCACCCAAAGTTCTGAGATTACAGGCGTGAGCCACTGCGCCCAACCTATAACTGATATTGCAAAACAGTGAGGAAGCAAAAGAATATTTCAAGAATTTGCAACAACCATGATGTGATTTGGAAATATCTGTGATTTATGTTGCTAGAATAATAAATTCCAGAATAAACAAAATCATAAGTCTTGTTAATGTTACCTATATTCATAATTGTATAAGTTATCTATTGCTGTGTAACCACTGCAAAACTTAATTGCTTAAGACAATGGTAATTATTTATTTTGTTTGTAGGTCTTCAATTTGGGTGGAGTTCAGAAGAAGCAGCTCATCTCTGATCAATGAGGCAACAACTGAGGCAGCTCCTCTGGGAGCTTTCTGATTTTATTTTTATTTTTCTATTTATATCTTCAGTGCCTCTAATAAGAAACCGCTTTCAAGATAGCTCACATGGCTGGCAAGTTAGTGCTGACTGTTGGCTAGCAACTTAGTGGGGACTAAGGGCTGGGGACATCATTTTCTCTCTTTGTGGGCTTTCTCGTGGACTCTTGAGCTTCCTCACAGCATGGAGGCTGAGTTCTAAGAATTGATGCTAGCTGTTGGCTGGCAGCTCAGAGGGAATTAAGGGCTGGGGATTTCATTTCCTCTCCATGTGGGCTTCCTCAGACTCTTGGGCTTCCTCACATCATGAAAGCTGAATTGTAAGAGTGTTTGTTTTAAGAAAACAAGGCATGGCATTTTTACAACCTGGCCTCAGAAGTCACATAGAAGCACTACTGTTGAATCCTTGTTAGTTGAGGTAGTCCCTTCAGGTTCAAGGTGTAGAGACATAGTTTTCACTTCCCAATGGGGAAGTGGCAATATCTGGAAAAGCATATAGTATGGGAAATATTATTGAGGCTATCTTTGGAAAATACAATCTGCCATGAAAATAGGAAGAAATACTAGATATCAGTTAGAGCTTAGTGAAAATAAAAATGTGATTTTTCTTCTTATCTAAGGCCATAGACCCCATGAATTATATCTACAAGCCTTTTAAGGGTCCCTGGACCCCAGGCCAAGAACCTTTCGGGTGGGTTCAGTCATG
Organism: Macaca nemestrina; assembly: GCF_043159975.1. Lineage (NCBI taxonomy): Eukaryota > Metazoa > Chordata > Mammalia > Primates > Cercopithecidae > Macaca > Macaca nemestrina. The sequence goes on along the minus strand of NC_092144.1, from coordinate 58,712,712 downwards.
AGAACTTCTGGAAGGATGGAGGAGGTGCTATCTTTCAAAAACAGCGCTAGAGTATTCATTCATTTGTTCAACAGATATTTATTGAGCTAGCTTCCAGATCTTACAACTACAATCAAGACCAAGGTAGTCCCTGCTTGCCTGACACCAGCAGTGTAGTGGGAGTAGATATTTATAATTGCACTACTTAATTATATTACTCAATATAATATGCTAACAAAATAAGATGCTCTGAAATAAAGAAGCCAAGTTCTTTGAGAGCACATAGTAAAGGAAATAATCTAGATTGTGGTGCCAAGGAAGTAATCTCTTTAAAAAGGGACTGGTAAGCCAGGCTTGCTGGTGGATGCCTGTAGTCCCAGCTACTTGGGAGGCTGAGGTCGGAGGATTGCTTGAGCTCAGGGTTTCAAGGGTATAGTGTGCTATGATTATTCTGTGAATAGCTGCTGCATTCCAGCCTGGGCAACATAGCGAGACTCCTGCCCCTGAAAAAAAAGAAAAAGATTAACTGCTGTGCTTGGGTATGGATGTTCTACCTCACTCCAAAACCTCCCATGGCTCACCACTGCCCAGAGAATACAATCTAAGCAACTGACCTGGCATTCAAGATATTTTATGAACAGGCCTAACTTAAAATGCAAAGCCTCCTTATTGATACCCAACATCAATTATCCACCCCTCCTCCTCTTCTCTCTCCTTCCTCCTTCCTTTTCCTTTTCTTTTTCTTTCTTTTTTTTTGAAACAGGGTCTCACTCTGTCACTCAGGCTGGAGTGCAGTGGTGCGATCTCAGCTCACTGCAACCTCCACCACCAGGGTTCAAGCAATTCTCCTGCCTCAGCCTCCCCACATAGCTGGGACTATGGGTGCGCACCACCACACCCAGCTAATTTTTGTATTTTTTTGGTAGAGACGGAGTTCTGACCTGTTGGTCAGGCTGGTCTTGAAATTCTGACATCAGGTGATCCACTCAACTCGGCCTCCCAAAGTGCTGGGATTACAGGCATGAGCCACCACGCCTGGCCACCTATCTGAATTTTAAACTGACAATTTAAAATATATGGCGGCCGGGGCCAGGCACAGCGGCTTACACCTGTAATCCCAGCACTTTGGGAGGCCAAGGCAGGTGGATCACGAGGTCAGGAGATCAAGACCAGTCTAATCAACATGGTGGAACCCCGCCTCTACGAAAAATACAAGAATTAACCGGACTTGGTGGAGCGTCCCTGTAATCCCAGCTACTCGGGAGGCTGAGGTAGGAGAATCGCTTGAACCCGGGAGGCGGAGCTTGCAGCAAGCGGAGATCGACCACGGCACTCCAGCCCAGGCAACAGAGCCAGACTCCATCTCAAAAAAAAAAAACAAAAAAAAACAAAAAAAAACCCGGGCGCGTTGGCTCATGCCTATAATCCCAGCACTTTGGGAGGCCCAGGAGGGTGGATCATGAGGTCAGGAGATTGAGACCATCCTGGCGAACACGGTGAAACCCCATCTCTACTGAAAATACAAAAAAATTAGCCCGGCGTGGTGGCGGGTGCCTGTAGTCCCAGCTTCTAGGGAGGCTGAGGCAGGAGAATGGCGTTAACCCGGGAGGCGGCAGAGCTTGCAGTGAGCGGAGATCGCGCCACTGCACTCCAGCCTGGGCGACAGAGTGAGACTCCGTCTCAAAAAATAAAATATAAATAAATAAATAAATAAATAAATAAATAAATAAATAAAAATGAACAAAATAAAAATATAAGCATACTCAGTATGTATGAATATATTTTTCTTTTCAAAAAATTTGAGGCCAGGCACAATGGTTCACGCCTGCAATCCCAACACTTTGGGGGGCTGAGGAGGGCAGATCGCTTGAGGTCAGGAGTTTGAGACCAGACTGACCAACATGGGGAAACACTATCTCCACTAAAAATTCAAAAAAAATTCAAACACTATCTCTACTAAAAATTCAAAAAAAAAAAAAAATTGGCACATGCCTGTAGTCTCAGCTACTCAGGAGGCTGAGGCAGGAGAATCACCTGAACCTGGGAGGCAGAGGATGCAGTGCATGAAGATCATGCCACTGCAATCCAGCCTGGGTGACAGAGAGAGACTCCATTTCAAACAACGACAAAAATATTGAATGATACAAACCTCACATTTCATGTGCACCCTCAGTTTCATTACTATACTATCCTTGCACACCTTTTTCTGGGCGTGTGTGTGCATCAAAAAGCATCTTTGGGGCCAGGTGCAGTGGCTCACACCTGCAGTCCCAGCACTTTGGGAAGCAGAGGCAGGTGGATCACCTGAGGTCAGGAGCTCAGGACCAGCCCGGCCAATATGGTGACACCTTATCTCTACTGAAATACAAAAATTAGCAGGGCGTGGTGGTGCACGCCTGTAGTCCCAGCAACTTAGGAAGCTGAGTCAGGAGAATTGCTTGAACCCAGGGAGCAGAGGTTGCAGTGAGCCAAGATTGTGCTACTACACTCCAGCCTGGGCGACAGAGCAAGAGTCAGTCACACACAGAAAAAAGGAGCTTTGGTGGGAGGCTGAGGGGGGTGCGGATCACGAGGTCAGGAGTTCGAGACCAGCCTGGCAGACATGGTGAAACCCTGTTTCTAATAAAAATACAAAAATTAGCTGGGCATGGTGGTGGGTGCCTGTAATCCCGTCTACTAGGGAGGCTGAGGCAGGAGAACCGCTTGAAACCAGAAGGCGGAGGTTGCAGTGAGCCAAGATTGCACCACTGTACTCCAGCCTGGGCAAAAGAGCAAAACTCCATCTCAAAAAAAAAAAAGGAAAAAAAAGGCAGCTTTGGATTGTTGTTGCTTTCTGTTTTTTTTCTTATTTTTAGAGATGGGAATGGGATCTTCCTTTGTTGCCTAGGCAGGAGTGCAGTGACACGATCATAGCTCACTGCCACCACAAATTCCTGGGCTCAAGGGATCCTCCTGCCTCAGTCTCCTGAGTAGCTGGAACTACAAGAAAGGTTCCCATGCCCGGCTTGTTTTCTTCTTATGTAAATTGTATCACACTATTCTCATTGTTCTGTGACTTGCTTTTTTTCACTTCACATTATATCTTGGAGCTCTTGGAGCTTTCTCTTCCCAGGCCATCGTGTTCTCCCTCATTTTTTTTTTTTTTTTTTGAGATGGAGTCTCACTCTGTTGCCCAGGCTGGAGTGTAGTGGAGTGATCTCGGTTCACTGCAACCTCCACCTCCTGGGTTCAAGCAATTCTCCCACCTCAACCTCCCTAGTAGCTGGGATTACATGCATGCATCACCACACCCGGCTAATTTTTGTATTTTTAGTAGAGACAGGGTTTCACCATGTTGGCCAGGCTGGTCTCGAACTCCTGACCGCAAGTGATCCACCTGCCTTAGCCTTCCAAAGTGCTGGGATTACAGGTGTGAGCCACCACACCCAGCTTTTTTTTTTTTTTTAGAGACAGGGTATCACACCGTCACCCAGGCTGGAGTGCAGTGGTTCGATCATGGCTCACTGCAGCCTCCAGCTCCTGGGTTCAAGTGATCCTCCTGCCTCAGCTTCCTGAGTAGCTGGGACTACAGGTGTACACCACCATGCCCAGATTATTATTATTATTATTATTATTTTTTTTTTTGAGACGGAGTCTCACGCTGTTGCCCAGGCTGGAGTGCAGTGGCGCGATCTCGGCTCACTGCAAGCTCCGCCTCCCGGGTTCACGCCATTCTCCTGCCTCAGCCTCCTGAGTAGCTAGGACTACAGGCGCCCGCCACCGCGCCCGGCTAATTTTTTGTATTTTTAGTAGAGACGGGGTTTCACTGTGGTCTCGATCTCCTGACCTTGTGATCCGCCCGCCTCGGCCTCCCAAAGTGCTGGGATTACAGGCTTGAGCCACCGCGCCCGGCCCAGATTATTTTTTAATGTTTATTTTTGTAGAGCCAGGGCCTTACTATGTTGCCCAGGCTCGTCTCAAACTCTCAAACTTTGCACCAAAGTGCAAAGTGCTGTGATCACAGGAATGAGCCATCATGCCTGGCCTCAAACTGTACCCTTAAGATCCCTGCTTGCTGGCGGAGCGTGGTGGCTCACGCCTGTAATCCCAGCACTTTGGGAGGCTGAGGAGGGTGGATCACTTGATGTCAGGAGTTCGAGACCAGCCTGACCAATGCGGTGAAACCCCGTCTCTACTAAACAAAAACAAAAACAAAAAATAGCCAGGCGTGGTGGTGCATGCCTATAATCCCAGCTATTTGGGAGACTGAGGCAGGAGAATCACTTGAACCTGGGAGGCAGAGGTTGCAGTGAGTCAAGACTGCACCACTGCGCTCCAGCCTGGGCGGCAGAGCGAGACTCCATCTCAAAAAAAATAAATAAATAAAAAATAAATCTCTGCTTATTATTGTTTTAAATTATACCTCCATTAAAAGTGAAATAGGCCAGGCTGTGGTGGTCCACACCTATAATCCCAGCACTTTGGGAGGCCAAGGCAGGCAGATCACTTGAGGTCAGGAGTTTGAGGCCAGCCTGACCAACATGGTGAAACCCCGCCTCTCCTAAAAATCCACAAATTAGCCGGGCGTGGTGGCACACGCCTGTAATCCCAGTTACTCAGGAGGCTGAGGCAGGAGAATCTCTTGAGCCCAGGAGGCGGTGGCTGCAGTGAGCCAATATCGTGCCACTGCACTCTGGGCAACAAAGAGAGACTCTGTCTTAAAAAAAAAACAAAAAACAAAATAGGCCCGGGCGCGGTGGTTCAAGCCTATAATCCCAGCACTTTGGGAGGCTGAGGTGGGAGGATCATGAGGTCAGGAACTCGAGACCATCCTGGCTAACATGGTGAAACCCTGTCTCTACTAAAAATACAAAAAACTAGCCGGGCGAGGTGGCAGGCGCCTGTAGTCCCAGCTACTTGGGAGGCTGAGGCAGGAGAATGGCGTGAACCCGGGAGGCGGAGCTTGCAGTGAGCTGAGATCCGGCCACTGCACTCCAGCCTGGGTGACGACAGAGTGAGACTCCGTCTTAAAAAAAAAAAAAAGGCCGGGCGCGGTGGCTCAAGCCTGTAATCCCAGCACTTTGGGAGGCCGAGATGGGCGGATCACGAGGTCAGGAGATCGAGAGACGATCCCGGCTAACACGGTGAAACCCCGTCTCTACTAAAAAATACAAAAAAATAGCCGGGCGAGGTGGCGGGCGCCTGTAGTCCCAGCTACTCGGGAGGCTGAGGCAGGAGAATGGCGTAAACCCGGGAGGCGGAGCTTGCAGTGAGCTGAGATCCGGCCACTGCACTCCAGCCTGGGTGACAGAGCAAGACTCCGTCTCAAAAAAAAAAAAAAAAAAAAAAAAAAGTGAAATAAATGCTGTTTTGGCAGATATGGGAAAAGAAAAAATTTAAAAAGTAAAAACAAAAAAAAAAGTGAAATAAAATACCATTATTGATATTGCTGTCCCTTCAGCTTCTTTCTTTTCTTTTTTTCTTTTTTTTTTTTTTTTGAGACGGAGTCTCGCTCTGTCGCCCAGGCTGGAGTGCAGTGGCTGGATCTCAGCTAAATGCAAGCTCTGCCTCCCGGGTTTACACCATTCTCCTGCCTCAGTCTCCTGAGTAGCTGGGACTACAGGCGCCTGGCACCTCGCCTGGCTAGTTTTTTGTATTTTTTTTTTTTTAGTAGAGATGGGGTTTCACTGTGTTAGCCAGGATGGTCTCGATCTCCTGACCTCGTGATCCGTCTGTCTCGGCCTCCCAAAGTGCTGGGATTACAGGCTTGAGCCACCGCGCCCGGCCCAGCTTCTTTCTTTTCGTCCACCCAACCGGCCTGCTGGAATGGGGGCTTGTTTTGTTTGCTGAATGGATGAATGAATGAATGAATTAGTGAATGAAGTCTGAGGCAGCATCCTGGCCTCATGGAATATTCCTCCCCCAGCCTGTCATACCCTAATGGTCCTTCAGTTTCATAAAAGAGGAGGAGGCCGTGTCCCCCCAGTCCTGCAGCCTGGTCACCCTGGTCACCCTGCTTGCACACACACTCACTTTCCCAGTGGAGACTCAACTCCTTGGCTCTGCAGACAGAGCCTCTGGCAACCTCACCTCTGCCCACTGCTGGGGCTGTCTCTCCCTGTCATCCTAGCCTCATTCCTGCAGTCACACTCACTGAGACTCTTCTGTGTACCTGGCGCTGGGGACATAGCAGGAAACAAAAGCAAAGATCCTTGTTCTCCAGGGCTCCATGCACGAATATGCGGCCCCAAGTCAGGTGGAGCTGATTGCAATTATGAAAAATGATACTGGGACTGGCCGCGGTAACCCCAGCACTTTGGGTGGCAGAGGCGGGAGGATCACCTGAGGTCAGGAGTTCGAGACTAGCCTGGCCAACATGGTGAAACCCTATCTCTACTAAAAATAGAAAAATTAGCGGGGCTTGGTGGTGCCTGTAATCCCAGCTACTCAGGAGGCTGAGGCAGGAGAATCGCTTGAATCTGGGAGGCAGAGGTTGCAGTGAGCTGAGATTGTTCTATTGCATTCCAGCCTGGGTGACAGAGCAAGACTCTGTCTTAAAAAAAATAATAATAAAGGACGCTGGGTATCGTGGCTCACGCCTGTAATCCCAGCACTTTGGGAGGCCTAGGCAGGTGGATCACCTGAGGTCAGGAGTTTGAGACTAGACTGGCCAACATGGTGAAACCCCATCTCTACTGAAAATACAAAAATTAGTCTGGCGTGGTGGTGGGCGCCTGTAATCCCTGCTGCTTGGGAAGCTAAGGCAGGAGAATCACTTGAACCCGGGGAGTCAGAGGTTGCAATGAGCCGAGATCGCATCATTGCACTACAGCCTGGGCGACAAGAGCAAAACTAGGTCTCAAAAAAAAAAAAAAAAAAAGAAAGAAAGAAAAATTAAATGGGTTAAGGGACAAGAAGGGCATAAGGGTCAGGGTTGCTGCCTTGGTAGCCAAGGAAGGCATCTGTGGGGAGGCCACACGTGGGCAGAAGCCTAATTGAAACAAAGACGTCAGCCAGGTGCAGACCTGGGGAATGGGGACTCCCCGGAGAACACAGGGCGCTGAGTGCAAAGGCCCCGAAGCTGTTTCTCGCCTGTGCAGTGTTGGAGGAACAGGGAGGCCAGCGTGGCTGGAAGGGAATGAACAGGGGGAAGTGTACCAGCAAGAGGGTAGACAGACTTGGAGGGGCGGATCATTTAGAGTCACGTGGGCCATGGGGAGGATGTTGGCCTTTACTCCAAGTGAGATGGGAGCCGGGGGAGGGTTGAGAGCACAGGAGGGACGTGAGCTAACTTCGGAGTTAAGAGGCTTTCCTGGCTACTGTAGCAAGAAGAGATGATGGGGTGAGGAGCCGAGTGTGGAGGTCATCGAGGAGGCTACTGCAATAGTCCAAGCAAACAATGAGGGTGGAAGCAGAGGTGGTGAAAGGTGGCCAGATTCTGGAAATATTTTGAAAGTAGAGTCAGCTAATGGACTGGACGTGGAGGTGTGGGAAAAAGACAGCCAGTCGGCGATGACTGGGAGGTTTGGGCCAGAGCCACCGCGCTGGGGAGGCGGTGGGTGGGGCAGGTGCAAGTTTCCTGAAGGTCCCAAGCGGTTCCACAGCTCCAGGTCTTTGTGCTGTCTGTGGCCCCTGCTTGGAATGACCTCCCTGCTCAGCTCCCCACCCCCAGCCTCAGCCTCAACCCTGCTCCCAGCCACAGCTGGGCCTAAATATCATCCTCTCTGGAGGCTTCTCTGCAAGGAACCCTGGTTCAGTGCAGTGCACCCTTCTGCGTCCTCATGACAACTTTCTCTTCCTCTTCCCTGGAATGGACAGTCATAGTCCATCAGCTGGGAACTTGTGCTGAGTGGACAACACCCAAGGGACAGGGGAGTGCTCCTGGCTTGAATCAGTCATCAAATGCACCTGCAGGAAATAACCTTGTTCTTTCCTTCATTCAGCAAATTTATTGTTGTTGCTATTTTTGAAATAGAGCCTTGCTCTGTAACCCCGGCTGGAGCGCAGTGGCACCATGTCAGCTCACTGCAACCTCCACCTCCTGGGTTCAGACAATTCTCATGCCTCAGCCTCCCAAGTAGCTGGGACTACAGGTGTGCGCCGCCACGCCTAGCTAATTTTTGTATTTTTTATAGAGACGAGGTTTTCCCTTGTAGGCCACGCTGGTCTTGAACTCCTGACCTCAAGGGATCCTCCCACCTTGGCCTCCCAAAGCACTGGGTTTCCATTGCAAGTTAACTTATAAACCTATTTTTATAAAAATAACTATTTGGTGGGGTGTGGTGGCTCAAGCCTGTAATCCTAGCACTTTGGGAGACTAAGGCGGGTGGATCACCTGAGCTCAGGAGTTCAACACCAGCCTGGGCAATACGGTGAAACCCCGTCTCTACTAAAATACAAAAAATTGGTCAGGCATAGCGGCCGGCGCCTGTAATCCTAGCTACTTGGGAGACTGAGGCAGGAGAATTGCTTGAACCTGGGAGGAGGTTGCAGTGAGCCAAGATTGCACCACTGCACTCCAGTCTAGGCGACAGAGCAAGACTCTGTCTCAAAAAAAAAAAAAAAAACAAAACTAAAAGCTGGTCACAGTGGCTCATACCTGTAAGCTCAGCACTTTGGGAGGCCGAGGCGAGTGGATCACCTGAGGTCAGGAGTTCGAGACCAGCCTGACCAACATGGTGAAACCCCGGCTCTACTAAAAATACAAAAATTTCCAGGCCTGGTATCGGGCGCCGGTAATCCCAGTTACTCAGGAGGCTGAAACAGGAGAATCACTTGAACTCGGGAGGCAGAGGTTACAGTGAGCTGAGATCACCCCCATTGCAATCTAGCCTGGGCAATGAGATGAAACTCCATCTCAAAAAAAAAAAAAAAAAACCATTTTCAAAAAAAACTCAGTGCATCGCGTGGCATTGTGTCATTTGGAAAATTTTTTTTTTTTTTTTTTTTTTGACAGCATTCCACTCTGTCGCTCTGTGGCCAGGCTGGTCTCAAACTCCTGACCTCAAGTGATCCACTGGCGTCGACCTTCCAAAGTGCTGGGATTACAGGCATGAGCCACTGCACCCAGCCGCACATCTCTTTAATGTCTGGCTGGATCCTTGCATCTGTGTCTGTCTTCAGTGCCACCATTCATTACATGTTGGGCAACTTCTGGAAACTTCCACTGTCCACTCATGAGCGAACGAGAATAAAAAAGGCAGTTAACATCTCAGGAGGGTAATATACAAATAATTTCGACCTCATGGATCCCTCGAAAGGGTCTCAGGGACTCCTAGGGAACTCTGAACCATGCTTTGAGAACCACTGACATGTAGTTTCAGTTATTTGAAATCAATAAAGTGCCAAAAAGGAAAAAGTATTAGGATAAATTTGGTGATAAAACTGACCCAAACAGACTCATAATCTTTTTCTTTTTCTTTTTCTTTTCTTTTTTTTTTTTGAGGCAGTCTCGCTCTGTCGCCCAGTCTGGAGTGCAGTGGCACAATCTCAACTCAGTGAAAACTCCACCACCCAGGTTCAAACGATTCTCCTGCCTCAGTCTCCCATTACAGGCGTGAGCCACTGCGCCCAGCCGATTTTTCAGATTTTAAACAAGGTCACAGGAGTATCTACTGCTTCTGTTGAACAACCCCAGAGGGGCTTGGCAGCCAACCTGTCATCCAACACTGGAGTATGTCCATGGTGAGACTTAGTTAGGAACAATCTCACCTTACAAAAGAAACAATTTAAGAGTGTGAAGCCTGGGCTAGGTGTGGTGGCTCACACCGCTAATCTCAGCACTTTGGGAGGCCAAGGGGGGTGGATCACATGAGACCCGGAGTTCGAGACCAGCCTGGCCCACGTGGTGAAACCCTGTCTCTACTAAAAGTACAAAATTATCCGGGCGTGGTGGCACACACCTGTAATCCCAGCTACTAGAGAGGCTGAGGCAGAAGAATTGCTTGAGCCCAGGGGGCAGAGGTTGCAGTGAGTAGAGATAATGCCACTGCACAGCCTAGGCAACAGAACCAGACTCCGTCTCAAAGAAAAAAAAAAAAAGAAAGAAAGAAAAGTTTCATATATGGGCCATGCACGGTGGCTCAGGCCTGTAATCCCAGTACTTTGGGAGTCTGAGGGAGGTAGATTGTTTGAGGCCAGGAGTTTGAGACCAGCCTGGGCAACACAAGGAGACTCCCCATCTCTACAAAAATAAAATTTTAAAAATTAGCCTGGTGTGGTGGCATGCACCTGTAGTCCCAGCTACTCCAGAGGCTGAGGTGGGAGGATTGCTTGAGCCCAGGAGTTTGAGGCTGCAGTGAGCTATGATTGCACCGCTGCGCTCCAGCCTGGGCAACAGAGCAACACCCTGGCTCAACAACAACAACAAAAAGTTTCATACATTAACATTTCCTTTATACTGAGCATGCAGTCTGCTATGGCGTTCTAGTTTATTCTATTCCATTTTTGTTTTTTTTCTTTCCTTACTTTTTTTTTTTGAGAAGGAGTGTTACTCTGTCGCCAGGCTGGTGTGCAGTGGTGTGGCAATCTTGGCCCACTGCAACCTCTGCCTACCGGGTTCAAGAGATTCTCCTGCCTCAGCCTCCTGAGTAGCTGGGACTACAGGCAACTGCCACCATGCCCGGCTAATTTTCGTATTTTTTTTTTTTTTTTTTTTTTTTTTTTTTTTGAGACGGAGTCTCACGCTGTTGCCCAGGCTGGAGTGCAGTGGCGCGATCTCGGCTCACTGCAAGCTCCGCCTCCCGGGTTCCCGCCATTCTCCTGCCTCAGCCTCCTGAGTAGCTGGGACTACAGGCGCCCGCCACCGCGCCCGGCTAATTTTTTGTATTTTTAGTAGAGACGGGGTTTCACTGTGGTCTCGATCTCCCGACCTTGTGATCCGCCCGCCTCGGCCTCCCAAAGTGCTGGGATTACAGGCTTGAGCCACCGCGCCCGGCCCGTATTTTTAATAGAGACGAGGTTTCACCATGTTGGCCAGGATGGTTTCGATCTCCTGATCTCGTGATCCGCCCTCTTCAACCTCCCAAAGTGCTGGGATTACAGGCGTGAGCCATCACGCCCGCCCCATTAAAAAAAAAAAAAAAAAAAAAAAAAAATTGCTGATTGCCACGGAGTATTTTTTGTCTTTCTTTCTTTTCAGAGAGTGACTTTGTTTCTGAGACCACCGAGGATCTTGATATCACCCCTGCTAATGGCTGGGCGCTCACAGTTTGAAAAGCTCTAGGGAACCCCCTGTTACTCCCCAGACAAGACCCACTCCATCCCCACCCTGACTCAGAGGTGCCTGGCAGTGCTTAAGCCCTAATGTGCAATTATTCCACTCGTGGCTGCTTTCCTTGAATCCTCGAGACTTCCAGAAGTTGAGGGAACACGTCTCGCTTGCTTCCTGCTGCGGCCCCAGCTTCTGGCCCAGCGCCTGCCTAATCACATAGTGGGTGCCTAATAAACGTTTGTTGAGTGAATACATGAACCAGCGAGCTGGGGCCAGAGTCAGGACTGCAGCCCCGCTTGTGCCACTCCCTAGGACTCGATAATTCTGCTCACGTCACTTCCAAAGACCCATGCAGCGGACCCTCCCTCGGCTTCTGCTACCCGCATCCAGCCGCGGCTTAACCTGAGCCTCCTTACTGGGTTGAGCAGGACTACATTTCCTACAAGTCTCAAGGCCAGGACTACACTTCCCATAAGCCTCTGCTTCCGCCAGGTTCTGTGCCCTTCAGCCACCGGGGCAGCAAATTGCGTCTTTTCTCACTCCCCGCCCCCCGATTGCATCCCCTCCACCCTGCAGCCCTTCCGTGCGCCCCCTCCCTCCCGTGATGAACCTGCCTCAGTTTCTCCAATGAGACACCCCGAAGGCAGCCCCTTTCCCCTTCCCCTGAGCCCCCAGATGAGGAGGGCTGCGCTCTGCGGGGAGTGTGCACTGCCCGGCCGGTGTGCGCCACGGCTGCGCGTTTTGGTGGAAAGCCCTGGGCCCCTGCTGGGGGGTTGGGGTGGGGGGCTGGGTCGCCTGCGCCGAGTGTTGCTGAGGCTGCGTCTTGGGTGCGCAGCTCCGGCCCAGCCTCACCCAGGGGAACGCCTCGCAGGTGCTCACGGACGATGGAGAGGTCCGCGCCCAGGGTGGGAGTCCGCGCTTCCGGGTGTGTCTGCAGCTCGGGGCGCTGGAGGGTGGGATGTGACCCCGAGACGGCGGCGGCCTGGCACGTGATGTATGTGTGTCCTTGTCTGATGTGTCGGTGTCCCCGATGGACCGGGTTCCAGTCCCAGCTTTGCCACTTCCCGGCTTGTGTGCCTTGGGGCAGGTGACTACCCCGCGCTGTGCCTCAGTTGCCTCATCTGTACAATGGGCATGATTTAAAAATACCTGTCTCAGAGGGCGGTTATGAGGATTGCAAGGTAATTCTGTACGTGTAAAACGCTGCGGACGATACCTGGCACAGACTAAATACTCATAAGAATAAATACATTAAATAAACTATGATCATGTATCTTTTGTATGAGGCAAGTGCTGTGGTTGTGTAATGTCTGCGAAACCTCACGGGAAACGTGGGTATTTGCGATCCGTGTGACTGTGCGCGTGTCTGTGTCTGTGTTGTGGGTGTGTGAATCTTTGTATGTGTTATGTGTGCCCGTGCGTGTTTCTGCATGTGATGTGTGACTGTGGTGGGGTTCCGTGTCTTTGTAACCTTGTGTGAAAGGTGTGTGTATTTGTGATGTGTGTGTCCAAGTCTGTTTAGGTATGTGACACATGCATCTCTGTGTGTCTGTATTTGATCTGTGTGCCGATGTCTGTGTTTATGTGTAGTGTGTGACTGTGTATATGTGCATGTTATATGTGTCTGTGTATATCAGTGTGTGGTGTATTTATGTGCATTTTTGCATGTGATTTATGTAGCCCTGTGTGTATGAGTTGTGTGTGCCTGTATGCATGTGTAGGTGATGTGTCTGTATGTATCCATGTGTGTGAAGTGTGTGTCCGTGTGAATGATGCATGTTACATGTCCATATATATGCATGTGTTACGTTTCTGTGTACTCACGTATGTGATGTGCCGGTCTCTGTGTAGCTGCTGGGTCCGTGTCTATGTTAGTTCATATGATGTATGTGTCTGCGTGTGTCCATGCAATTGCTGTCTGTGCATGTCCATGTGACATGCATGTATGTGATACTTGTGTCTGTGGGTATTCTTTGTTGCTCATTTGTCTAGGGGCTCTCTGCGTGGCTGTGACTGTGAGTGTCAGCATGTCACAGTGGTGTCCGTGGGGATCTTTGTGCTGTGTGCGTCTGTGGATTTGGGGCTTTACTTTGTCTGGGGCATGTGTGGGTCTTTGTGATGCTTTGACGTTCCTGCGTGGCCGGGTGCATCTGTGCTGGAAGCCGGCCTGCCTGTGCGTTTCCAGTGCGGTCCCTGCGTCTTTGTGTGTGACGTGTACGTGTCCCCGTCTGCTGATGGCTGTCCACCTTTGTATGTGATGCGCTTGTCTATGAGGGTCCCTGCGACGTGTGTCAGCTGTGTGTGGGCTGCGCGTGCCTGACATCTGCATCTTGGCGTGTAGCACATGTGTCCATGCTGGTGGCATGTCACAGCGGTGTCCGGGCCAGGCACCCGTGGGCCCTGCCCCCCCTTCCCCCTCCCCGCCGCAAGCGTGTGCCAGTCCCTGTCTGTCCTTCCCCCTCCCATTTCCTCCCCTCCCTCCTGGCAGCCAATGCTACGGGGGAGCCAGTTGCCATGACGACGCTCCATCCTCCCTCCTCCCACCCTTCCTGTGACAGGCTCTCTGCTCCCCCAATCCTGGCTGCCCTCGGGGGCGGGGCCCTCTTTCTCGCCCCCCCCATCCTACCCTCTCCCCCCCACCCCAGCAACCCCGGCTCCCCAGCTCCTCTCCTCTGTCCGCCTCTCCATCCCTTCATCCGTCTGTCCCTTCAAAGAGGGGGAGGGGGGTACCTGAGCCAGCAAGCAGCCCCTCCCTCCCCCTGTCCTGCGTCTCCTGCCCCTCTCCTGGGCCGGGAGGAGGCCAGGGTCGCGCGGGTCCCCATGGCTGGGGGCTGAGGGCCCGCCCCCCCCTCCTCCCCAGCCGCCACCACCTCCACCTCCCTGCCATCCTCGACAAGATGCCTGCCCCCGGCGCCCTCATCCTCCTTGCGGCCGTCTCCGCCTCCGGCTGCCTGGCGTCCCCGGCCCACCCCGGTGAGTCTGTCGGGCCATCCGTCTGTCCGGCGGCCCCCACCCGCGCGGCGGCCTCGCTGTCTTCCCAGGGGTCTGTCTGCAGGTCCTGCCCCGTCACCTGGTGCGCGTCTTCCCGCAGCCCAGCCGGGCCCGGAGCGACGGGGACGGTGCCTCTGTCAGCAGGGCCTGTGGGAGGCAGGCTGAGGGCTGGGTGGGGAGGGGGCTCCGTTTGGGCAACATGTGTGTATGCGTGCACGCATGTGTTTGTGCTGGTGTGTGCAGGAAGCCGGGGAAGGATAGGGCCTCTGGGAGAATTGGGGGCAGAGGACAGGAATACTATTTCTAAGGGGGACACAACACGAGAGGCTGTCTCTGGCTTCTGAGGAGATCCAGGGCTTGCGGAGTTCCCTTCTTTGGGTCTCGGGCTGGGGATAGAGGACATCGGTGTGCGCCAAGCGTCCCTAAAAGAGACAGATCTTAACCCCACAAACTGGGGGGTTCCAGCATGGGCAAGAATCCTCTCCCAGCCTGCAGCTTAGAGCTCGTCCTCCTCCCCAATGAGGGGTAATGAGGCTGTCCATGGGAGCGTATTTTAAATTCTGCAAGCTCCAGGCTTCACTATTACTCCTCTTTCCTTCAGCCCTCACTGGAATTCATCCAAGCCTGGGGTGAGGGGATGGGGTGGGGTGAGGTGGGGGGGTCCCAGTTTGGGACCAGAGGAGAGACCCCACCCCCAATCCAACCACTTGGGAAGGCCCCAAACTACAACTCCCACAATGCCTTGGGCCACTCTGCACCTCTGCCAAGGGACCCTGGTCGCAGAGCATCATGGGAGTTGTAGTCCAAGACGTGCCGGGACGGGAGGGGGCATGATTCCGGTATCCAGGGACTTGAAGCTGGGACCCCAGCCCAGCCCTGTGCCCGCAGATGGATTCGCCCTGGGCCGGGCTCCTCTGGCTCCTCCCTACGCTGTGGTCCTCATTTCCTGCTCCGGCCTGCTGGCCTTCATCTTCCTCCTCCTCACCTGTCTGTGCTGCAAACGGGGCGATGTCGGCTTCAAGGTGAGGTGCATGAGGGGATTCAACCTGGGGAGAAAGACTCCAGCAAGGCCTTTACCCCCAACACAGGTGGTTGGTGGGGAGAGGGGGGCAGTAAATCCGAGAGCACCTTCTAGCTTGAAGCTATGGCAAGATCTGGAGCCTTGGGATGGAGAAACAGGGGGATGGAAATTGGGTTGGGACTGGGAGACAGTTACAAAAATGAAGGGGAGACAAACGTAAGAGAAAGACGATGGCGTGTCTCTCATCCCTGCGTTCTCCAACTCCTCCTCGCCTCTCTCGGCCCCAGGAGTTTGAGAACCCTGAAGGGGAGGACTGCTCCGGGGAGTACACTCCCCCTGCGGAGGAGACCTCCTCCTCACAGTCGCTGCCTGATGTCTACATTCTCCCACTGGCTGAGGTCTCCTTACCAATGCCTGCCCCGCAGCCTTCACACTCAGGTACTGCCCCACACCATGACCGGAATCCCATGGTGTCCCGGGAAAGGCCAGAAGATGATGAGTGTCTTCCTTTAGGGGCTGGGGCGGTTGAGACCAGGGTCAGCCAACGAGAAAGGCATAGGTGGGAGCCCCGGAATCCTGGAAGCAGCCTATGGGAAGGCAGACAAAGATCATCTTGGTGGTAGCCATTGCTTAATCCAAAACCAGATTTGGGGATTCTTGTGGGGCAAGCAGTGGTGAGATTAGCATAGAGCACAGTCTCAGAGGCAACCAATGGGAGGCTGAAATCACATCATAGGAGCTTGGGATGCCAAAGGGAAGGACTGATTGGATGCTGGAGTCTTGCGAGCAGCCAATGAGGAAGCTGAGATTCTGACATGGAATGCGGGTGGCAGCCAATGAAAAGAGAGTGATGTCTGCTCTGACCCCAGTCCCCACTGACTTGGGGTGTGTTGGTGGCACTCGGGAGGGGGGAGAGGCTCAGGGGCTTTCCCCTCTTGCCCTCCCCAGACATGACCACCCCCCTGGGCCTTAGCCGCCAGCACCTCAGCTACCTGCAGGAGATTGGGAGTGGCTGGTTTGGGAAGGTGAGTGGGCTGGGGAGGGGAGGCAGGGCTCCATGGATCCGAGCTGTCCTGTTCTGTGTCCACACCCCTGCTCTCACCACTTCTCATCTATCCCTCGCCTCCTCCCCGTACCCCCTCAGCCTCCCATTCCCCCTCCGTCCACCTCTCACCGGCTCCCACCCGCCCCATCCCCGACATCTGTCAGTCAGCGCCTCCCTCCTCACTCCATTGACCACTCCGCCGCGCCACCCGGCTCTCCACGCGTCCGTCCGTCTGTCCATCCTTCCATCCGTCCCTGCGTCCATCGGATTCTGGGCCCGTGAGTGTCTCACCCCATGTCTGGTGTGGGTCAAGGGTGGTGGGATGTGGAGGGAGAAGCTGGGAAGGAGCCGGGGGTTGGGAGCTGTGTGGTGGAGTGGAGCTGGTCCCAGGGGACGGGGCTGGGGAACTGGCACTCGCTGACTCCTGGGTTCCCCTTGACCAGGTGATCCTGGGAGAGATTTTCTCCGACTACACCCCTGCCCAGGTGGTGGTGAAGGAGCTCCGAGCCAGCGCAGGGCCCCTGGAGCAACGCAAGTTCATCTCGGAAGCCCAGCCGTACAGGTACTGGGGGTTTTTCAGTGGGTGTGCGCCTTGTTGAGGTGACATTCAGGAGTGGAAGGAGCGCTCTATGGGTCAAATGTGGAATCTACCTCTTCCCAGCTGTGCCGCTCTGGCAGGAGAACTTCCCTCCCTCAACCTCAGGTTCTTCCTCTGGACCGAGCTAAGGGTGGGAAATGAGAGGCAGGATGGTGGAGGAGGTGGGAGCACAGAAGCTGAGCTAGAGGCCTGTTCCTCTCCCCTCTGAACCTCCGGATGTTCATCTGGAAAGTCAGTCCAAGAAGCCCTAGTGTCCTCATGAAGTGGGCAGCTGAGAGGATGTGAGATTCCCATGTTCAATGTTGGGTACCGGCTGGTGCTTCCCTTCCCCAGGCCACAGACTAGGTTCCTGAGCAGGCCACTGTGGAGCTCCATCCCTGCCCTGCTTGGTCTCTACTCCACTCTCAGTGCTTCTAGGATGGTGTCTAGGTAAACACTTGCCAGATAAATTCCTTGTGAAGTAGTGAGTTCCCTGTTTTGGAAAGGGTGTGTTCGCAGAGACCCCTTATCAGAGCAGTTGTAAAGGTGGGCTTTACCCTGAGAAACACATCGGGTCTTGGCACTCCCTTGCTCCAAAACCTCCCATGGCTCCCAACTGCCTACAGGACACATCCACATCTGCTCCTCCTGACAGCCCACAGGCCCTGCAGAGTCTGACACAGTCCCCTTCCTTCCATTGTCCCCCTCACCCCAGCCACCCTGGCCTCCCCACTGACCCTCCCCACGGAAGCCTCTTCCCTGCCCCAGCGCATTGCTCCTTGCTATATCCTTTCTCTAGAATGTCACTCCTTGCACACCCCTAGGTGTGGATGGGGACCCTTCCCTTCCTCAGGCCTCAGCTCAGAGACACCTTCCCTTACTCCTCTCCTCCTTCCAAAGAGGGGCCTGGGATGCTCCACCCCGTCATGGTGTGTGTTTTCTTCATAACCCGTACCCCAGGTTGTCACTGTATCATCTGCTTACTTGCTTATTGCCTGTCTCTCCCTAAACCTGTGCCAGCAACCACTGGCCACATATGCCTATTACATTTAAGCTAAGATGGGCAAGGTGGTATACGCCTGTAGTCCCAGCATTTTGGGAGGCCAAGGTGGGAGGATCATTTGAGGCCAGAAATTGGAGGATGCAGTGAGCTATGGCTGTACCACTGCACTCCCACCTGGGCGACAGAGCAAGACCCTGCCTCTATTATATAAATAAATACATAAAATGTAAGCTAATTAAAATGCAATCAAATTAAAAACACATTTCCTCAGCTACCCTCATCATATCTCAAGTGCTCGATAGCCACCTGTAGCCAGTGGCTCCCCTGGTAGGCAGGGTTGGTCCAGAACATTCCCACCTTTGCAAAGCTCTGTTGGACAGTGCAGGTCTCTATGAGCAGCAGCTCGGGGTCCGTCTCGTTACCCCAGCACAAGTGCTGTTGGCTCTCTGTAGACGTTTGCCGAGCAAGCCACAGACCCGAGATGAAATCCCAACATTCCCATCATTACCAGCTGTGTGACCCTAGGCAAGTCACTTCACCTCTCTGAGCCTCTGTTTCCACCTGGATCAAATGGGGATCATCATCCTGCCTAGCAGGTTGCTGGGAGGATTTGACAGCAGAGCGGCCGGCCTTGGCCAGATTTGTGGGTGTACAGTGAATCCTGGCTTCCTCCTACAACAGCCGCCCCAAGTGCCGGGAACTCCAGCCACTGTTTAAGCCTCACACATGGCAGGAGTCTTGTGAACACTTTGTTGGACCGGGTACGGTGGCTTTGTCGGGCTGGGCACGGTGGCTCACGCCTGTAATCCTAGCATTTTGGGAGGCTGAGGTGGGCAGATTGCCTGAGCTCAGGAGTTGGAGACCAGCCTGGGTGAAACCCCATCTCTACAAATATACAAAAAAATTGGCCAGGCACAGTGGCTCACACCTGTAATCCCAGCACTTTGGGAGGCTGAGGCAGGCAGATCATGAGGTCAGGAGTTCGAGACCAGCCTGGCCAACATGGTGAAACCCTGTCTCTACTAAAAATGCAAACATTAACCAGGTGTGGTAGGCGGGCACCTGTAATCCCAGCGACTCGGGAGGCTGGGGCAGGAGAATCATTTGAACCTAGGAGGTGGAGGTTGCAGTGAGCCGAGATCACACCACCACATTCCAGCCTGGGAGACAGAGCGAGAAAACAACAACAATAACAACAACACTGTTGCACAATTCTTCCGCCAAGCAGGAGCAAGAGACCCTGTTCTCCTGAGAAGGACACACAGCATAAACAGCAGAGCTGTGGTTACACACAGGCAGTAGACGGCTGGGTACCGGGCAGCGGCCCCACAGCACACAAGTGGCTCTGCCTCCCGCCAGGCACCCAGTAGGAAAATAACTAGTAAGTTACTGTGCACCTACTCCTGGCCAGACCCTGGGCTGCAAGCCTGAAATATTATCTTCCTCCTGCAGACTTCCAAGCCAGTACTTCTCTCCGCATGTGTTTATTCAGCATCTACTAGCCTAGGCACCGGGGACACAGGCAGGAAGACACACCAAATTCTCATCCTAGGAAAGCTCACCCCCTAGTGGAAAAGGCACACAACAGATAAATAGAGACTTTTTTTCCTCCCCAAGGCTCACTTTAGCCTTGAGCTCCTGGGCTCAAGTGATCCTCCTGCCTCAGCCTCCTGCATAGCCACCAGGCCTGGCTAACTTTTATTTTTATTTATTTGTCTTTTTTTTTTTTTTTTTTCCAGATGAAGTCTTGCTTTGTTGCCCAGGCTGGAGTTCAGTGGTGCAATCTCAGCTCACTGCAACCTCTGCCTCCCGGGTTCAAGCGATTCTCCTGCCTCAGCCTCCCAAGCAGCTGGGATTACAGGCACCCACCACCAAATAATTTTTTGTATTTTTAGTAGAGACGGGGTTTCACCATGTTGGCCAGGCTGGTCTCGAACTCCTGACCTCAGGTGATGCACTCACCTTGGCCTCCCAAAATGTTGGGATTACAGGTATTTTTGTTTTGTTTTGTTTTGTTTTGTTTTTGAGACAGAATTTCACTCTTGTTGCCCAGGCTGGAGTGCCATGGCACGGCCTCAGCTCACTGCAACCGCCACCTCCCGGGTGCAAGCAATTCTCCTGCCTCAGCCTCCCAAGTAGCTGGGATTACAGGCATGCAGCACCACACCTGGCTAATTTTGTATTTCTAGTAGAGACGGGGTTTCTCCATGTTGGTGAGGCTGGTCTCGAACTCCCGACCTGAAGTGATCCACCCGCCTCGGTCCCCCAAAGTGCAGGGACTACAGGTGTGAGCCACTGCGCCTGGCCTCTTTTTTCTTTTTTAATTGTACAGATGGATTTTTACTATGTTGCCCCAGCTGGTCTCAAATTTCTAGGTTCAAGCCATCCTCCTGCCTCGGCCTCCCAGAGTGCCAAAATTTCAGGTGAGAGCCACCATGCCAAGCCATAAATCCATTTTAAAAAGAGAAACTGTCAGCCAGGCGCGGTGGCTCACACCTGTAATCCCAGCAATTTGGGAGGCCGAGGCAGGCAGATTGCCTGAGGTCAGGAGTTCAAGGCCAGCCTGGTCAACATGGTGAAATCCCATCTCTAATAAAAATACAAAAATTAGCCAGGCGTGGTGGCACATGACTGTAATCCCAGCTACTCAGGAGGATGAGGCAGGAGAATTGCTTGAGCCTGGGAGACGGAGGCTGCAGTGAGCCAAGATTGTGCCACTGCACTCCAGTCTAGGTGACAGAGCAAGACTCTGTCTCAAAAAAAAAAAAAAAAAAAGAGAGAGAGAGAGAAACTGTCAGAGAATGACAAGTACCATGAGGAATTGAGGCAATATGTGACAGAGATAGGGCCCACTTTGGACAGGACCATCAGGGAGGCTGGGTTGATCTGGAGGAGTTGGCCATGCAAAGCACCATGGGAAATGCAATCCAGACAGAGGGAACAGCAGGTGCAAAGGATGTAGGATAGGAAGAAGCTCATGGAGAGTGAATATCCCGGAAATACAGTTAGAATGCAGGGTGAAGGCTGGGCACGGTGGCTCATGCCTGTAATCCCAGCACTTTGGGAGGCCGAGGTGGGCAGATCACTTGAGGTCAGGAGTTCAAGACCAGCCTGGCCAACATGGTGAAACCCCGTATCTACTAAAAATACAAAAATTAGCTGAGTGTGGTAGCGTGCACCTATAATCTCAACTATGTGGGAGGCTGAGGCAGGAGAATCACTTGAACCTAGGAGGCAGAGGTTGCAGTGAGCTGAGATTGCACCACTGTACTCCAGACTGGGTGAAACAGCAAGACTCTGTCTCACAAAAAAAAAAAAAAAAAAAATGCAGGGTGAAAATAAAATCAAATAATATGTTGCCATTAAAACAGTAATTGCTAGGATCTCAGCACATACCAGCTTTTCTCAGATCTCATGAAATTCCTCGGAGGAAGTTGCTGTCTCTGTCCCCCTTTTACAGATGAGGGAAACCAAGGCAGGGAGCGGCGAAGTGACTTGCCTGAGATGACACACCTAGGAAAGTGGGAGTCAGGGTTCAAACCCCCCGAGTCTGACTCTTTCCCACAGCGTGAGGGTAAAGGGGGGTATCCAACCTGGTATTGCGGGGCAGCGAAGCTTCCAGGGGAGATGATGTTGAGGCAGAGGCCTGGGGGTGCCAAGAGAACTCCGATCAGAGGAGGGCGTTCTGCAGAGAGAGAACCATAGGTGCAGGCAGGGCATGGTGGCTCACGCCTGTAATCCCAGCACTTTGGGAGGCTGAGGTGGGCAGATCACTTGAGGTCAGGAGTTTGAGACCATCCTGGCCAACATGGTGAAACCCCGTATCTACTAAAAATACAAAAATTAGCCAGGCTTGGTGGCGTGCACCTATAGTCCCAACTACTAGGGAGGCTGAGGCAGAATCGCTTGAACCCGGGAGGTGGAGGTTGCAGTGAACTGAGATCACTCCATTGCACTCCAGCCTGAGTGACAAGAACAAAACTCTGTCTCAAAAAAGAAAGAAAGAAGAAAGAAAGAAAAGAAAGAAAGAAAAGAAAAGAGAGAGAGAAAAAACTGTAGGTACAACGGCCCGGGCCTAAGCAAGGGCCTGCAGGTTTGGGAAACCCACATAGGATAAAGCTGACTCCTGGGCCAGCCTGAGGGGCAGGAGGAATAAAAAAGCTGGTGCTCTATCCTGGGGTGCTGGGGAGCGACAGAGGGTTGTGTGCGGTGAAAAGCAGGTCAGGGGCAAAGGGAAGGGTAGAGACTGGAGCCAGGGAGGCCAGGAGGAGGCTGTGGGGATGAGGAGGAGAAGACTAAGAGTCAGGGGCAGGAATGAAGGTGGAGGTGAGGTGTGAGGAGGAAGAAGAGGTAAAGGGGTCCCTGGGGATCTGGCCCCAGGAGCAGGTCAGTGAGGGCCATCCAGAGATGGGGATCTGGGGAAGGACTGGGGTGCGGTCAAGGAGAGAGACTCTGAGGTGAGGAAACAGATCAAAAAGGTAAGAGTGGGCCAGGCTCAGTGGCTCACACCTGTAATCCCAGCACTTTGGGAGGCTGAGGGTGGATCGCTTGAGGTCAGGGGTTCGAGACCAGCCTGGCCAACATGGTGAAATCCCGTCTTTACTAAAAATACAAAAATGAGCCAGGCGTGGTGGCGCATGCCTGTAATCCTGGCTGCTCAGGAGGCTGAGGCAGGATACCAGCCTGGGCAACAGAGCGAGACACCATCTCAAAACAACAACAGCAACAAAAAAAGGGTGGAGGCAGCAGTTTGGCTGTGCTGGGAGGTTGGGGCTGGATGAAGAGGAAGGGGCTGTCTTCCCAACCCAGCCGCCTCCTCACTCCACAGGAGCCTGCAGCACCCCAATGTCCTCCAGTGCCTGGGTCTGTGTGTGGAGACACTGCCGTTTCTGCTGATTATGGAGTTCTGTCAACTGGTGAGGGTCTTGGGGGGTTGGGGAAGGGCAGAGGGGAGAGCTGGACGGGGCCGGGGCCAAGCCTGGTGCCCCTGGGCTTCGTCGTCATCATCATCGTAGATGATGTGTGGCATGAGCTAACATTTCATGAGTGCTGACTGTCCTGGGGGTTGCCCTGAACAAGCAGGCAAGATAGGTTGTGTTATTACCTGCTGCAAGCAGCAGGCAAAACTGAGGCTCAGAGGGGCTACCCAGTGACAGCAGAGGCCATTCCATCCTCCGGGCGGACTGGCTAGAGGCCTGAGCGACTGGTGCTGCTGACCTTCTTTGCTTCCCTCCCAGGGGGACCTGAAGCGTTACCTCCGAGCCCAGCGGCCCCCCGAGGGCCTGTCTCCTGAGCTACCCCCTCGAGACCTGCGGACGCTGCAGAGGATGGGCCTGGAGATCGCCCGCGGGCTGGCGCACCTGCATTCCCACAACTACGTGCACAGGTGGGCGGGCCGGGGAACCGCGGGAGGAGCTACTAAGGGAAAGGGAGAAGGAGGGGAGGCTGCAGGAGAGGGGCTAAAGGAGGGGCGTACCCATGACTGGCTGACACAAAATAGGGACGAACAGAGGAGGGTCTGGAGGAGGAGGGGCCAGGAGGGGAATGGGAGGAACCAAGTGAGGGGGAGGCAGGGTCAAGTGATGAGGGGAGGGGCCAAGAGAGGAGGAGGAGGAACCAGGGGAAGGGGAGGGGTCAGGGGAGGAGGAGGGATCAGGAGGGGGGAGGGGCCATGATAGGAGGAGGGGCCAGGAGAGGAACGGAAGGAGCCCGGGGATGGGGGGGGGAAGGCAGGGTCACGTGACGAGGAGAGGGGCCGGGAGAGGAGGGGGAGGAGTCAACAGAGAAGTAGGAGAAGCCAGAAGGGTCAGATGAAGAAGAGGAGCCAGTGCAGAGGAAAAGGAGAGGAGACTTGGAAGAACCAGGGACGGGGAGAAGACAAGACAGCAGGGGAGAATGAAAGCAGTCAGAGGGGAGAGACAGATCAAATGGAAGGGGTGGAGTCAGTGTGAAGGGGCGGGGACAGGGCGTGGCTGGAGGGCTGCCCCTGCGCTCACCTCCTCTCATTCTTCCCGCAGCGACCTGGCCCTGCGCAACTGCCTGCTGACCTCTGACCTGACCGTGCGCATCGGAGACTACGGGCTGGCCCACAGCAACTACAAGGTAGGGCTTCCTTCCGTCGGGGTGGGGGCTGTGGGGTGCCCTGACTCGCCTGACACCGCCCTGGTTCCCCCAGGAGGATTACTACCTGACCCCAGAGCGCCTGTGGATCCCGCTGCGCTGGGCGGCGCCTGAGCTCCTCGGGGAGCTCCACGGGACCTTCATGGTGGTGGACCAGAGCCGCGAGAGCAACATCTGGTGAGGACCACGGGCCGCGGGGGCCGAGGCAGGCCAGGAAGATGGAAGGGTTACTAGATGCCACCGGGTCTACAGATGGGGAAACTGAGTCCTGGGCGGGTCAGGGCTGGGCTCTGACCTCTCTCTGCTCTCTGCAGGTCCCTGGGGGTGACCCTGTGGGAGCTGTTTGAGTTTGGGGCCCAACCCTACCGCCACCTGTCAGACGAGGAGGTCCTCGCCTTCGTGGTCCGCCAGCAGCACGTGAAGCTGGCCCGGCCGAGGCTCAAGCTGCCCTATGCGGACTACTGGTGAGGGCTAGCCCACTCGGGGCTCCTGGCCTGCCGCACCCCACCCAGGATGGTCCCAGCTCCCCGTCTCGTTTCCCACATCACCCACATCCCGTTTGCCCTCCATACCCCTCAAGAGTGAAGAGGAGCTGTCCCCCCCATTTCTGCCAGCATCTGCTACTTGCAGGGGGACACAGGCAGGGAATGGCAGAGCTGTGATTTGAACCCACTTCATCCTAAGAGACCCCTGCTTCTTACCTGTCTGATTCCAGTGCTCACAGCCCAAACGGGGACACCACCACCCTTACCAGCTGTTCCCATCTGCTGCTGTGTCCCCTCTGCCTCCAGGTCCCTGTTACCCTCTCTCTATGGGCATCTTACCCCTACCCTTGCTTCTTTGGGTCTCAGTACCTAGCTCCCCAGCCCAGTTACCTCCTCTGAATCTCTGTCCTCTTCTGTCCCCTCTTCTCCCTGGATCCCTGCCCCACTTCTTGGGTCTCTGTCCCCCTCTTTCTGGGTCTCTGTCCCTCTCTCTCCTTTTTTTTTTTTTTTTTTTTTTTTTTGACAGAGTTTTGCTTTTGTTGCCCAGGCTGGAGTGCAATGGCACGATCTTGGCTCACTGCAACCTCCGCCTCCCGGGTTCAAGCGGTTCTCCTGCCTCAGTGTCCCAGGTAGCTGGGATTACAGGCAGGTACCACCACACCAGGCTAATTGTTTGTATTTTTAGTAGAAACGGGTTTTCACCATGTTAGCCAGGCTGGTCTTGAACTCCTGACCTCAGGTGATCTGCCTGCCTCAGCCTCCCAAAGTGCCGGGATTACAGGCATGAGCCACCAAGCCTGGCCCTCTGTCCCTCTCTCTCTGGATCTCTGTCCCTCTCTCTCTGGGCCTCTGTCCCTCTGTCTCTGGGTCTCTGTCCCCCTCTCTCTGGGTCTCTGTTCCCCTCTGCATCTCTGTCCCCCTCTCTCTGGTTGTCTGTCCCCTCCCTGGGTCTCTTTCCCCTCCCTGGATCTCTGACCTGCTCACTCTGCCCCACCTCTCCCCAGGTATGACATCCTTCAGTCCTGCTGGCGGCCACCTGCCCAGCGCCCTTCAGCCTCTGATCTCCAATTGCAGCTCACCTACTTGCTCTCCGAGCGGCCCCCGCGGCCCCCACCGCCGCCACCTCCACCCCGAGATGGTCCTTTCCCCTGGCCCTGGCCCCCTGCACACAGTGCACCTCGCCCGGGGACCCTCTCCTCGCCATTCCCCCTACTGGATGGCTTCCCTGGAGCCGACCCTGACGATGTGCTCACGGTCACCGAGAGCAGCCGCGGCCTCAACCTCGAGTGCCTGTGGGAGAAGGCCCGGCGTGGGGCCGGGCGGGGTGGGGGGGCACCTGCCTGGCAGCCGGCGTCGGCCCCCCCGGCCCCCCACGCCAACCCCTCCAACCCGTTCTATGAGGCGCTGTCCACGCCCAGCGTGCTGCCTGTCATCAGTGCCCGCAGCCCCTCTGTGAGCAGCGAGTACTACATCCGCCTGGAGGAGCACGGCTCCCCTCCTGAGCCCCTCTTCCCCAACGACTGGGACCCCCTGGACCCAGGAGTGCCTGCCCCTCAGGCCCCCCAGGCCCCCTCCGAGGTCCCCCAGCTGGTGTCCGAGACCTGGGCCTCCCCCCTCTTCCCTGCACCCCGGCCCTTCCCAGCCCAGTCCTCAGCGTCAGGCAGCTTCCTGCTGAGCGGCTGGGACCCCGAGGGCCGGGGCGCCGGGGAGACCCTGGCGGGAGACCCTGCCGAGGTCCTGGGGGAGCGGGGGACCGCCCCGTGGGTGGAAGAAGAAGAGGAGGAGGAGGAGGGCAGCTCCCCAGGGGAAGACAGCAGCAGCCTTGGAGGTGGCCCAAGCCGCAGGGGTCCCCTAGCCTGTCCTCTGTGCAGCCGCGAGGGGGCCTGCTCCTGCCTGCCACTGCAGCGGGGGGACGCCGTAGCAGGCTGGGGGGGCCACCCTGCTCTTGGCTGCCCCCACCCCCCCGAGGACGACTCCTCGCTGCGGGCAGAGCGGGGTTCCCTGGCCGACTTGCCCATGGCCCCCCCCGCCTCGGCCCCCCCCGAGTTTCTGGACCCCCTCATGGGGGCGGCGGCGCCCCAGTACCCCGGGCGGGGGCCACCTCCCGCTCCCCCCCCCCCGCCGCCACCTCCTCGGGCCCCCGCGGACCCGGCCGCGTCCCCCGACCCCCCTTCGGCCGTGGCCAGTCCCGGTTCAGGCCTCTCGTCGCCGGGCCCCAAGCCGGGGGACAGCGGCTACGAGACCGAGACCCCTTTTTCCCCCGAGGGAGCCTTCCCAGGTGGGGGGGCGGCCGAGGAGGAAGGGGTCCCTCGGCCGCGGGCTCCCCCCGAGCCACCCGACCCAGGAGCGCCCCGGCCACCTCCAGATCCGGGTCCGCTCCCGCTCACGGGGCCCCGGGAGAAGCCGACCTTCGTGGTTCAAGTGAGCACCGAGCAGCTGCTGATGTCCCTGCGGGAGGATGTGACAAGGAACCTCCTGGGGGAGAAGGGGGCGACAGCCCGGGAGACAGGACCCAGGAAGGCGGGGAGAGGCCCCGGGAACAGAGAGAAAGTCCCGGGCCTGAACAGGGACCCGACAGCCCTGGGCAACGGGAAACAAGCCCCAAGCCCGAGCCTCCCAGTGAACGGGGTGACAGTGCTGGAGAACGGGGACCAGAGAGCCCCGGGCATCGAGGAGAAGGCAGGCATCGAGCAGAAGGCGGCGGAGAATGGGGCCCTGGGGTCCCCCGAGAGAGAAGAGAAAGTGCTGGAGAATGGGGAGCTGACACCCCCAAGGAGGGAGGAGAAAGCGCTGGAGAATGGGGAGCTGAGGTCCCCAGAGGCCGGGGAGAAGGTGCTGGTGAATGGGGGCCTGACACCCCCAAAGAGCGAGGACAAGGTGTCAGAGAATGGGGGCCTGAGATTCCCCAGGAACACGGAGAGGCCACCAGAGACTGGGCCTTGGAGAGCCCCAGGGCCCTGGGAGAAGACGCCCGAGAGTTGGGGTCCAGCCCCCACGATCGGGGAGCCAGCCCCAGAGACCTCTCTGGAGAGAGCCCCTGCACCCAGCGCAGTGGCCTCCTCCCGGAACGGCGGGGAGACAGCCCCTGGCCCCCTTGGCCCAGCCCCCAAGAACGGGACGCTGGAACCCGGGACCGAGAGGAAAGCCCCCGAGACTGGGGGGGCGCCGAGAGCCCCAGGGGCTGGGAGGCTGGACCTCGGGAGTGGGGGCCGAGCCCCAGTGGGCACGGGGACGGCCCCCGGCGGCGGCCCCGGAAGCGGCGTGGACGCAAAGGCCGGATGGGTAGACTACACGAGGCCGCAGCCACCACCGCCACCGCTGCCACCGCCACCGGAGGCACAGCCGAGGAGGCTGGAGCCAGCGCCCCCGAGAGCCAGGCCGGAGGTGGCCCCCGAGGGAGAGCCCGGGGCCCCAGACAGCAGGGCCGGCGGAGACACGGCACCCAGCGGAGACGGGGACCCCCCCAAGCCCGAGAGGAAGGGCCCCGAGATGCCACGACTATTCTTGGACTTGGGACCCCCTCAGGGGAACAGCGAGCAGATCAAAGGTGAGGAGGCTGCGGGGCACAGTCAGGGCTGAGGTCCGGCTGTTTCCGAGGCTGCGGAGGGTGAGTGTGGGTAAAGATGTCGCATCGGGCTGGCAGTGATGAATGCAGGCCCTGAAGCCCGCACCACCTGGGCTCACATCCTGGCTCGGTCCTCTCTCTAGCTCTTTGGCCTCGGGCAAATGTCCTTGCTGCACGGTGCCTCAGTTTACCCATCTGCCAAAAACGGATGGCAGGGTTAGAACCTACCTCATAGGGTTACTGTGAAGGTTAAATGAATGAGGACGTCCAAAGCACTTAATCAGAGCTGGGGATTCAGTAAGCACTTGCTTTTATTATTGCAATTCACTTAGACCAGGGGTCTCAAACTCATGCCCACAGGGGCCAGAGGACATAGGGAAATGGATGAAGCATGCTGGGGAGGCAGAGTGGGGCTTCAGAAGAAAATGCCCTGTGTAAGACGGGGCAGCCACTTCTCAGGAATGTGCACCTGGTGTTGGCGAATCTGCTACTTTTCCCTTTTAAACCAGAGCTCTGGTTTTTGTTTAGTTTTGTTTTTATGGTTGCAGCCAATTCCAAGGAAGCCTGTCTGTGGATGGCTCAAGGCCCCCAGGCTGCCAGCATGTGCTGATTTAAACTTAATAAGCTGGCTGGGCTCAGTGGCTCATGCCTGTAATCCCAGCACTTCGGGAGGCCAAGGTGGGCGGATCACCTGAGGTCAGGAGTTCAAGACCAGCCTGGACAACATGGCAAAACCCCGTCTCTATTAAAAATACAAAAATTAGCCAGGCTTTCTGGTAGGTGCCTGTAATCCCAGCTACTCGGGAGGCTGAGGCAGGAGAATCGCTTGACCTCAGGAGGCGGAGTTTGCACTGAGCCAAGATTGCACCACTGCACTCCAGCCTGGGCCATAGAGCAAGACTCTGTCTCAAAAAAAAAAGAAAAAAAAATTAGCCAGCGTGGTGGCGTGCACCTGTAGTCCCAGCTACTCGGGAGGCTGAGGCACAAGAATAGCTTGATCCTGGGAGTCAGAGGTTGCAGTGAGCCGAGATCACATCACTGCACTCCAGCCTGGGTGACAGCAAGACTCTGTCTCCAAAACAAAACAAAACAACAACAAAACAACAACAAAAACAACTTTCCAATAAGCTAAGGCATCTATCCAGTGTGCCAGGCCCCCTGTGTGCCAGGCCCTGAGCTGCCCAAGGCTGGGACCCAGGGAGCGTCAGACCCTGCCCTGACCCAACTCCACCACCATGGGACTAGTGAGCTGGAAGGCACAGATATGCCTTTTCTGAAAATTAAGTTTTGGTAGGAATGCAGGAAGTGTTTTGCCACAGAGAAAACTGTTTAAGATAAATGAAGGGTGGCCGGGCGCGGTGGCTCAAGCCTGTAATCCCAGCACTTTGGGAGGCCGAGACGGGTGGATCACGAGGCAGGAGATCGAAATCATCCTGGCTAACACGGTGAAACCCCGTCTCTACTAAAAAATACGAAAAACTAGCCGGGCGAGGTGGCGGGTGCCTGTAGTCCCAGCTACTCGGGAGGCTGAGGCAGGAGAATGGCGTGAACCCGGGAGGCGGAGCTTGCAGTGAGCCGAGATCGCGCCACTGCACTCCAGGCTGGGTGACAGAGCGAGACTCCATCTCAAAAAAAAAAAAAATATATATATATATATATATATATATGAAGGGTAAAAATAAATAGCCCTTGTTTAGATGTGGACATAGGAAATACAGTTCCAGCAGAATCTCTGGGAGGCGCAATTTCCTTAAATATGGGTATGAAAGTTATAAGTGGCTGGGTCCTGTTTTATATTGGCAACCTCACAGCCACGCTTGAGGAAACAGTTATCATCTCCGGAGAGGAGCCTGTGGCTCAGTGGGCAAGAGTCAGGAAGTGGGCTGGACAGAGGACGTTTCTTCCTCAACGCCTGTGGTGTTCGAACACTGTCACTTCCTTGAGATTGTTGTAGGGAGTTTGTGACCAGCTGTATCAGGAAACAGCCCAGGCAGCATGAAAATGTTGGGAGATGAGCAGCTAAAATGCCTCAGAGGATCTGGGTTGGATTAGAACTGGGGGGTGAAAAGAGGCAGAGAATAGCCTGCTTTTTTCCAAGTGAACTACTCATCCTTCAAGACCCCAAATTTCCCCTTTCCAGGAAGCCTTCCTAATTTTTAAAGGTGTCACCCTGACCTTTATCTGCATACTCATAGCTCCAGAAAAACCCCTCTAGACTGGGCGCAGTGGCTCTCCCCTGTAATCCCAGCACTTTGGGAGGCCGAGGTGGGAGGATCGCCTGAGGTCAGGAGTTCGAGACCAGCCTGGTCAACACGGTGAAACCCTGTCTCTACTAAAAATACAAAAATTAGCTGGGCATGGTGGCAGGTGCCTGTAATCCCAGCTACTCAGGAGGCTGAGGCAGGAGAATCGCTTGAACTCAGGAGGTGGAGGTTGCAGCGAGCCGAGATTGTACCACTGCACTCCAGCCTGGGAGACAAGAGCGAGACTTCGTTTAAAAAAAAAAAAAAAAAACAAAACTCCCTCTATGCAGCATCCCCCATAACCCCATCACTCCGAGATGTCTGGTTAACAAAAGTGTGACTTTTGAGCAGATGTGAAGGAAAGGAGGGAGTGAGGCAGGTGGACGTCGGGGGGGAGAGTGTTCTAGATAGAGGGCACTGAGATGGGCACTGGCTCACCATGTTTAGAGAAAGAGTAAAAGAGGCTGGGCGCGGTGGCTCAAACCTGTAATCCCAGCACTTTGGGAGGCCGAGACGGGCGGATCACGAGGTCAGGAGATCGAGACCATCCTGGCTAACACGGTGAAACCCCGTCTCTACTAAAAAATACAAAAAACTAGCCGGGCGAGGTGGCGGGCGCCTGTAGTCCCAGCTACTCGGGAGGCTGAGGCAGGAGAATGGCGTAAACCCGGGAGGCGGAGCTTGCAGTGAGCTGAGATCTGGCCACTGCACTCCAGCCTGGGCAACACAGTGAGACTCCGTCTCAAAAAAAAAAAAGACATTAGCAAAAGGTAGTGAAACTTGAGTAGAGAGAATGAGGACCAGAGAGGGATCATCTGCATTCATCTTTCTACCTGCCCCACCTAAATCTTCCTCTTGCCCCTGCCATCAGCCCACAAAGGGCAGTTCACTTATGCAGTAATGGAGGGATAAGTGACCGCTGTTCGTTTGCCAGTGAGGAAACAGAGGCTCAGAGAGGTGGATCTAGCTGAGTGTGGTGGCTCATGCCTGTAATTCCAGCACTTTGGGAGGCCAAAGAGGGCAGATCACGAGGTCAGGAGTTCAAGACCAGCCTGGCCAAGATGATGAAACCCCATCTCTACTAAAAAATACAAAAATTAGCCGGGTGTAGTGGCACGTGCCTGTAGTCCCAGCTACTCAGGAGGCTGAGGCAGGAGATCTGCTTGAACCTGGGAGGTGGAGGTTGCAGTGAGCCGAGATCACGCCACTACACTCCAGCCTCGGTGACAGAGCGAGACTCCATCCCCCTCCCCACCAAAAAAAAAAAAAAAATAGAAAAGAGAGAGAGAGAGACAGAGAGGTGGATCTGTTTGCCCAGGGACACACAGCAAGCAAAGATAAACTTGGGATTCCAAGCCAGGTTTCCTCCTCCAGGGACCTCAAGTCCTTCCTTCCTAGCAGACTAAAATCGAAAAGTCTTAGAGCAGGGAAGGGGCCTGGAGATGGTTAGACACCCCAACTTTGGCGATCAGGCGCCAGACAGGGGAAGTGCCTTGGTCATTTTCATACAGCGGGAGCATTCACTCATTAATCCTACAGATATTGACTGAGTACTTCTATGTGCTTGGGGCCTGGAAATGAGGCTATGAATGAGCCAGACTCGGTCTCTGTTCTTTAGCGAGGCAAACACACTACCACAGAAGTATAATTACACGCTGAGAAAATCCGCTCAGAAGGAAGGTGCTCGGTGGATGGGGTGCAGAGTGGGTGCTCCTAACCTCCCAGGAGCCCTAGGAGATCTCTGAAGGCTTTGAAAGCCCAGAGCTGGAGGATGTGCAGGACTTGCATTAGAAAAGGCAGTCCAGGCCGGGCGCGGTGGCTCACGCCTGTAATCCCAGCACTTTGGCAGGCCGAGATGGGCGATCACGAGGTCTGCAGTTCGAGACCAGCCTGGCCAGCATGGTGAAACCCCATCTCTACTAAAAAGACAAAAAATTAGCCGGGCATGGTGGCGCGCGTGTCTGTAGTCCCAGCTACTCGGTGGGAGGAATGAATGGTGGGGTGGCCCATGTGGCTAGATGGACGTCAGGCCAAAGGAGGTGGGGACAGAGGCCAGAGAGATCAGAGGGCCAGGGCATGCGGGCCTGGTGGGCTATGGGAAGTTGGGGCTTAAAGCCGTTGGCACTGGGAAGCTCTGGGGAGGTTGAGCACTGGAGAGGACCTTTCCCACACTGCCTGGAGAAAGGCCCCGGGGCAGCTCTTCCGTTCACGAAGTGGGTGCTGAGGCCCAGATTGTGCGGAGGGCTTACCTGAGGCCACACAGCTAGGGGGAGGGCCTGCCTCAGTTTCCCCGGGACAGGGGCTCACCAGGTCTCTCCCCTCGCAGCCAGGCTCTCCCGGCTCTCGCTGGCGCTGCCGCCGCTCACGCTCACGCCGTTCCCGGGGCCGGGCCCGCGGCGGCCCCCGTGGGAGGGCGCGGACGCCGGGGCGGCTGGCGGGGAGGCCGGCGGGGCGGGGGCGCCGGGGCCGGCGGAGGAGGACGGGGAGGACGAGGACGAGGACGAGGAGGAGGACGAGGAGGCGGCGGCGTCGGGCGCGGCGGCGGGGCCGCGGGGCCCCGGGAGGGCGCGAGCAGCCCCGGTGCCCGTCGTGGTGAGCAGCGCCGACGCGGACGCGGCCCGCCCGCTGCGGGGGCTGCTCAAGTCTCCGCGCGGGGCCGACGAGCCAGAGGACAGCGAGCTGGAGAGGAAGCGCAAGATGGTCTCCTTCCACGGGGACGTGACCGTCTACCTCTTCGACCAGGTGCGGAACCCGCGGGGGGGCGGCCTGGAGGGAGCCGGAGCCTGGAGCGGGGCGGGGCCTGGAGAGAGGCCGAGCTTAGAGTTGGGCGGGGCCTGGTGGGAGGCAGAGCTGGAGTAGGGAGGGGCCGAGCTAGGGTGGGGCGGGGCCTGGAGGGAGGCCGAGTTAGGGTGGGGCGGGTCCTGAAGGGAGACCGAGCTGGAGTGGGGCGGGGCCTGAGGCGGGGCCTGGAGGGAGGGCAAGCTGAAGTGGGGCGGGACCTAAGGGGAGCTCGAATCTAGAGTGGGGTGGGGCCAAGCTAGGGTGGGGCGGAGCCCAGGGCGGGGCCTGGAGGGAAGTCGATCCTAGAGGAGCAGGGCCTGGGGCGGGGCCTAGACGAAGGCTGAGCTTACAGTGGGGCGGGGTCTAGAGCAGGGTTTGGAGGCAGGCTGAGCCTAGAGCGGGGGCGAGGCCTGGAAGGAGACCAAGCCTAGGATCGGGACAGAGTCTGGATCGGGGCCTGAGGGAGGCCAAGCCTATGGTGCGGCAAGAGGAGGCCTGGAGAAAGTCCACGGCTGGAATGGGGGCGGAGCCTAAGGCGGGGCGGATCGAGCAGGGCGCAGGCAGGGCCTAGGGGTTGAAGGCGGGCTCTGGGAAGAGACTGGTCAGGGAAATGGGGCGGGACTAGGAAGATGGGAGGAGGCTTTGAGTGTGAGGGCAGGCCTGACAGTGGGGCAGGGCCGGGAGGACGGGCCGAGCCTAGAGCTGGGGTGGGACCTAGGGTGAGGGCAGGGCTTGTGATGGGGGCGGGGTGTAGAGGGCGAGGAGAGGCCTGGAGAGTGAGGGTGAGTCTGGAAGGAAAGAGGGGGTACTGGGTAGTCAAGTATGGGATCCTGGAGAGACTAGGGAGGAAGTGTTGAGAAGAGGAAGTGTTGAGAAGTGGCCTGGATGGTGTGGTCGGGGCCTACTGAGAGTTTCGGCATTGTTTGTTGACTAGAGTTCTAGTATCTGTAGGGCTGGTTCCGGAGGGAGCAGATCTTACCCACTAGGGAAGGGCCATGGCTAGGCTGCAGGCGGGCTTCAGAGATGCAGCAGGCAGTCTTAAGGTATTTTGGGGTGGGGTCAGGGATGAGCGAACCTAAGGACTGGGACGGCTCTTTAGAGAGATGGGTAGAGGATTGTGTTAAGAGTTAGGCCAGTCGCGAGTGGCTCACGCCTGTAATCCCAGCACTTTGGGAGGCCGAGGCGGGAAGATCACTTGAAGCCAGGAGTTCGAGAGCAGCCTAGCCAACATGGCGAGACCTCATCTCTTAAAAAGAAAAAAATTATCTTGGTGTGGTGGTGCGCATCTGTAGTCCCAGCTACTCGGAAGGCTGAGGTGGGACGATCGCTTGAGCCCGGGAGGTTGAGGCTGCATTGAGCCATGATCACAACACTGCTCTCCAGCCTGGGCGACAGTGAGACTCTGTCTATAACAAAAAGAAAAACACGGATGGTGTTGAAGAGAAAAAGGGAGGGCGAGTGGTGCTGAGGAACTGGGGCCTTGTCTAGATGAACCTGGGGCGGGCATACCGGGCTGAGATTGTGAGAGAAATGGAAATAAGGCCAAGAATTGGGGACTGGGCCACTGAAATATATTCAGAGGGGTGGAACTTGGAGGTCGGGAGCAGGTCTACTTCTGAGGGAGGGTTCGGGGGCAGGGTCACTGCGTCCAGCATGGGATGCGCTCAGGATGGGGCAGGGGTTGGGAGGGCCACTGGAGCAGGTCTAGATCTCAGAGGTGGGTGGGACTGACAGGGACGGGGTGGGGCCTATGGAGATCGCCTTGGGTTAGGGGATCGGGTGGAGGCCGCGCGTTAATGAGCCAGGAGAGAATCCTTACGTTGGGCTACTTAGCTGTGCGTGGGGCTCAGCTGTCAGGTAAGTAGCCTCGGGCCAGGTTGAGGTTAAGGCTGGCCCGAGGCTTCGAAGCCAGATTAGGGGCTCCAGCCACCCCTCCAGAGCGTGTGATTATAAATTGGGATTCCTAGAGCCCCAGAAATATTAGCCAGTTTTGTTGGTTTTGGGGGATGCGGTAAATGGGACGTGACGGTTTGTCCCCTCTGGCTTCCCGCTAATCTGCCTTCACAGGAGACGCCAACCAACGAGCTGAGCGTCCAGGGCCCCCCCGAGGGGGACACGGACCCGTCAACGCCTCCAGCGCCCCCGACGCCTCCCCACCCCGCCACCCCCGGAGATGGGTTTCCCAGCAACGACAGCGGCTTTGGTGAGGGCGGGCCCAATGGGGCAGGAGGGGGCGGGAGCCATGGGGCGGACGGGGCGGGGCCTATGGGGTGGGAGGGGCGGGACCGGAGGGCTGGAGCGCCGCAGGTGCCTGCGGCCTGACTGCGGTCTTCTGCTGCAGGAGGCAGTTTCGAGTGGGCGGAGGATTTCCCCCTCCTCCCCCCTCCAGGCCCCCCGCTGTGCTTCTCCCGCTTCTCCGTCTCGCCTGCGCTGGAGACCCCGGGGCCACCCGCCCGGGCCCCCGACGCCCGGCCCGCAGGTACCATATCCTCGGCCCTGCCCCTCCTCTGCCCATCTCTGTCCCCTTATGTTCCACTGCCAACTTCTTGTGACCATCTTTCAATGTCCCTGCCTCTCTCTTCCCAGTCTCTTCTCTCTCCCCTCTCAGTCAACAGACACCCCACCCAGCTCTGGAACCAGCTCAGACCAGGCGATGTCCATCAGACGGTCGTAGGCAGGCAGGCCGGCTGTCCCCAACCCCTGAGCCTCAGTTTCGCCTTCTGTGGGGATTCCCCCCACCCCCAACTCTTGCCCATCTTTGTCCCATCTCTGGGCTCAGACTCCGGTCTGGCACTTGCCGGATCCTGATCCCACCTCTGGGGAACACGGTGCTCAGGGGCAGACAAGGAGAGAGAAACCCAGAGTGCTCAAAGCCGGCTGGTGTGAACCAGAGCAGGGAGGACACAGCTAGGGGTTAGAGAGCAGTCACAGCGGCACCGCTGCTCTCACGTGGACCCTGCAGTGCCTCACCACAGTTTAACCCATTTAATGTTCATTGCGATCCCATGGGGTGGATTCTAGTCTCGTCCTCATTTTTTTTTTTTTTTTTTTTTTTTTTTTTTTTTTTTTTGAGATGGAGTCTCGCTCTGTCGCCCAGGCTGGAGGGCAGTGCTCAACGCAACCTCCGCCTCCTAGGTTCAAACGATTCTCGTGTCTCAGCCTCCCAAGTAGCTGGGTTCACAGGCATGCACCACCACGCCCAGCTACTTTTTTTGTATTTTTACTACAGACAGGGTTTCACCATGTTGGCCAGGCTGGTCTCTAACTCCTGACTTCAAATGATCCGCCCACCTCGGCCTCCCAAAGTGCTGGGATTACAGGCGTAAGCCACCGGGCCTGGCCAATCTCGTCCCCATTTTACAAACGAGAACACCGAGGCACGGAAAGAAGTGAGGAGCTGGGATTCAAAGCGGCAGTTGCTCGGCCTCTGAGTCTGTGCCCTCTTTAGTAGTGAACATTGGTCAGGTTTCTTTCCTGGAGTTTCATATGTACCATATCGTTACTCCTCGTGGCCATGTTGGGAGAGGGGTCATGTCGCCCCTAGTTTCCAACTCTTAGCTATGCTAAGGCCACTCTCAGGGAGAGGAGGGCACATTGGCAGGTCCCAGCGCAGGACTGGAAAGGGACTGGGCTCTCTGCTGCCCCCTGCTGCCGAGCCAGGGAACACCCCAGGACACAGGGCTTGTACGCATCCCGGCGGAACAGGTGGTGATCCCCAGTATCAGAGCTAAGGTAGAAGGCGCCACTGGAGGGTTTCACTCCTATTTCCCCAATCTTGCCTGAGTCCAGATATTGTCCCTGCCATTTCTTAGATGTGTGACCTGAGGCAAGTCGCTTTCCCTCTCTGTGCTTCAGTTCCCTCATATATAGGGTGGGAATGATAACAGGATCTAATTCATAAGATTGCTGAGGGAATTAAATGGCTTAATCCTCCCGTGTATGCATGTATGCAGCACGGAGTCTATTCATGCAGCAGCGGTCTCTAACCATTAGCAATTATTATTATTTAGTTAGTTAGTATTTTTGAAATGGAGTTTTGCACTTGTTGCCCAGGCTGAAGTGCAATGGCGTGATCTTGGCTCACTGTAACCTCCACCTCCCGGGTTCAAGCAATTCTCCTGCCTCAGCCTCCTGAGTAGCTGGAATTACAGGCGCCCGCCACCACAGTCGGCTAATTTTTGTATTTTTAGTAGAGACGGGGTTTCACCATGTTGGACAGGCTGGTCTTGAACTCCTGACCTCAGGCGATCTGCCGGCCTCAGCCTCCCAGCTGGGAATACAGGCATGAACCACTGTGCTCGGCCCTGTTAGCTATTATTATTATTAGCTATTACTGCACTTAAAATTAAGTCGATGTTTTCTGATCATCCTCTGCGTGCAGGCGCCATGCTGGGCACGGGATTCTGAGTGGAGCAAGATGGGTGAGCCTGCTTGGTCCTCCCTGCAGATGCTGACCACACGCTGCTATGACAAATGAATAACTGCAAACTCAGGCTTGCAGAGGAAGCAGATGACAAGAGGAAAGGGTTTTATTTTCCCCTTAGAAGTGTCATTTAAGGCCAGGCCTGGTGGCTTACGCCTGTAATCCCAGCACTTTGGGAGGCCAAGGCAGGCGGATCACCTGAGGTCAGGAGTTCAAGACCAGCCTGACCAACATGGAGAAACCCTGTCTCTACTAAAAATGCAAAATTAATTGGGCGCGGTGGCGCATGCCTGTAATCCCAGCTACTTGGGAGGGTGAGGCAGGAGAATCGCTTGAACCCGGGAGGCAGAGGTTGCGGTGAGCTGAGATTGTGCCACTGCCCTCCAGCCTGGGCAACAAAAGCGAAACTCCATCTCAAAAAAAAAAAAAAAAGTGTCATTTAACTGGGGACTGGAAGGGTTGGTTGTCATTGACTAGGTGAAGGAGAAGGGGACTGCATGCTGGCAGAGGGGACAGCTTGCACACAGGGCCAGAGGCAAGAGAGAGCTTGGCCTGCTCAAGGAACAGAAGGAGACTGGTGTGGCTGAGGGTTACTCAGAGCGCATGGAGGGCTGAGGAGTGAGGGCAGGGGGTGCACTGAGGACTGGGACTTTGTCCTGGGGGTGCTAGGGAGCCATGGAGGACTATAAGCAGGGGAGGGAAGTCAATGTTGGGTGTAGGAAGACTGCTCTGGGGCCTCTTGGGGGCAGAAGGGCAAGAGTGGGAGCTGGGAGGCTGGGGAGAGGCTGGGGAAAGCACAGTGAGCCAGGGCCATGGGAATGGAGAGGTTGGACAGGGCAGAGAGTCAAGGGCGGGCGGGACAGGGCTGGGGGCTGACTCTTCCTTCACTTGGCTGCATGCTCAGGCTTCACTCTGAATGTCACTTCCTCCCTGAAGCCGTCATCGCGGGGCCCCTGTGAGGACAGAGTGGGGGTGCATTCCAGGGTATGGGGATACTGCCAAGTGGTGAGTCAGGGCTGAGCTGGCGGGGCCGGCAAGCAAGAATGACTTCACCTTTAATCATCAGCAGAGGAGATGGAGGGCGCGATCGTGCCAAACCCCAAATCCCTTCGCTCAGCTGACAAATACTTCTGCAGCAGCGTGGGCGACGAGCTACTGCGCCTGTCTGGCTCCCAAGACCATGGCGTGGGGGCCTGAGGCGGGTCCTCTTCTCTGCCCCGCTCAGTGTGGCTCTGTCCACTTAGCAAACATTTACTGGGTACTAAGAGATGCCACATAGCCCAAAGTCTTCATGAAGCATGAAGGTCATGCTTCCCATTGAAAGAGGGAAACTGAAGCTCAGGGGCTGGGAGTGAGGGCAATGATTTGACCCAGGCCCCCCAGGTAAGAAGTACAGGGTGGAGCATGAGGGAGCCTGATATGAGGCCCCCAGCGAGAACCTGCACCTCCCGGACCTTAGTTTTCTGGTCTGTGCAATGGATGGGGCTTTCATTCCGCTCGCCCAGGGAGGTCAGAGCTAGAGTCATGGGAAAGTTTGGTCGGAGTTCTCGGGGACAGCTCTTTCCACAGGGAAAAGGGGTGCCTTGTGCCAGACGGGATGCTGGGGACACAACAGTGACCACAGCCCCTGTCATCACTGAGGTTACATTCTATAGGAACAAGCAGACAGGAAGCTCCTCCCCAAGGACAGGGTAGGCCAGGCGCGGTGGCTCACACCTGTAATCCCAGTACTTTGGGAGACCGAGGCGGGCAGATCATTTGAGGTCAGGAGTTCGAGACCAGCCTGGCCAATATGGTGAAACCCTGTCTGTATGAAAAATACAAAAATTGGCCAGGCGCGGTGGCTCATGCCTATAGTCCCAGCACTTTAGGAGGCTGAGGCGGGTGGATCACGAGGTCAGGAGACCATCCTGGCTAACACGGTGAAACCCGTCTTTACTAAAAAAAATACAAAATATTAGCCAGGCGTGGTTGTGGGCGCCTGTAGTCCCAGCTACTCAGGAGGCTGAGGCAGGAGAATGGCATGAACCCGGGAGGCAGAGCTTGCAGTGAGCTCAGATCGCACCACTGCACTCCAGCCTGGGTAACAGAGCAAGACTCCATCTCAAAAAAAAAAAAAAAAGAAAAAGAAAAATTAGCTGGGTGTGGGTGTGGTGGCAGGCACCTGTAATCCCAGCTACTCAGGAAGCTGAGGCAGGAGAATTGCTTGAATCCAGAAGGTGGAGGTTGCAGCAAGTCAAGACCGCGCACTCCAGCCTGAGCAACAGAGCGAGACTCCGTCTCAAAACAAACAAAAACCAAAAAAGAAAAAACAAGGACAGGGTTGGCCGGGCACAGTGGCTCATGCCTGTAATCCTAGCACTTTGGGAGGCTGAGGCGGGTGGATCACGAGGTCGGGAGATGGAGACCATCCTGGCTAACATGGTAAAACCCCGTCTCTACTAAAACTATAAAAAATTAGCTGGGCGTGGTGGCGGACACCTGTAGTCCCAGCTACTTGGGAAGCTAAGGCAGGAGAATGGCATGAACCCGGGAGGCGGAGTTTGCAGTGAGCCGAGATTGCGCCACTGTACTCCAGCCTGGGCGACAGAGCGAGACTCCGTCTCAAAACAAAACAACAACAACAAAAAAAACAAGGACAGGGTAATCCCAGAGTGACAAACGCAAAACAGTCAGAGGGAAATGAGTGAGAAAGACCAGAGCGTGCAGGGGTGACTGCTCGACTCAGTATGGTTGGGGAAGGACTCAGTGGAGGGGATGTTGCAGGTGGGGCTTTAGTCACGGGGGAAGAATGTTCCAGGCAGCGGGAACAGCACGTGCAAAGACCCTGGGGTCGGAGCGTGCTGGGAGCACTGGAGGAACAGCAGGCGGCCCCGTGGCTGGAGCAGACGGGGGAAGAAGGGTAGGTGAGGACAGAGAAGAAACGCAGATCTTTTGGGCCACGATGGGTGAGGGCTTTGCTTTTCCACTGAGTGACTTAGAAGGCATGAGGCTGTCCCCCTAGTAATTTCCTTTCTCTCTCTCCTCTCTCCATTTTCAGGCCCCGTGGAGAACTGATTCCCCGAAGACCCGACCCCCCTGCACCGTCAGAAGAGGGGTTGAGAATGGAATCCTCCGTGGACAACGGCGCCACTGCCACCACCGCAGACGCCGCCTCCGGGGAGGCCCCCGAGGCTGGGCCCTCCCCCTCCCCCTCCCCCTCCCCCACCATGTGCCAAACGGGAGGCCCCGGCCCCCCGCCCCCAAGCCCCCCAGATGGCTCCCCTGACCCCCCTGACCCCCTTGGTGCCAAATGAGGCAGGAATCCCCCCACCCCTCCATAGAGAGCCGCCTTTCTCGGAACTGAACTGAACTCTTTTGGGCCTGGAGCCCCTCGACACAGCGGAGGTCCCTCCTCACCCACTCCTGGCTCCAGACAGGGGCCGCAGGCTTCGGGGACCTGGACCCCCCATTTCGCGTCTCCC
The DNA here is from genome assembly GCF_043159975.1 of Macaca nemestrina. NCBI lineage: Eukaryota > Metazoa > Chordata > Mammalia > Primates > Cercopithecidae > Macaca > Macaca nemestrina. Next base: position 58,671,824 of record NC_092144.1, on the reverse strand, counting down.
CTTTCCCTCCCCAGCCCGGCCCCTGGAGGGGTCTCTGGTTCAAACCTTCGCGTGGCATTTTCACATTATTTAAAAAAGACAAAAACAACTTTTTGGAGGAACACGGGGCCTGTGCGTGTTTCACGAGGTGAGGCGGGGAGGATGTAGGGAGGGAGTGCGACCCTGGCCGGCCCGCATGGCGGATGGAACATCCATGCTCAGAGAGGCGGAAACTCCCGCGCAGTGGCGAGGCCCTGGCTTCTCTGCTTCTCCAGATCCTACTCTGCGCCTAGTGTGCGCATCACCCGACCTCGGCTGCTACAGCAGCAGCACTGCAGACTCAAGAATCCATAAGGATGAAGCAAGAGAATCGCTTGAACCCAGGAGACAGAGGTTGCAGTGAACCGAGATCATGCCACTGCACTCCAGTCTGGGTGAGAGTGAGACTCCATCTCAAAAAAAAAAAAGGAATCCACTGGGGTTGGGTGGGGAAGGTGCAGGCTGTGGTCAGAGCCACGTTTCTGCAAGGTGGCCCGCAGTGGTGGCCAGACACTATCCCAGGGCCAGGGGCTAGTGGAACAGGGACTCAGAAATGACCTGCTCATGCCCACACTGGATTATGATGACATCCCGCCCGCCTCAGGTCGGCACTGCCTGTTCCTTGAAGGTCCGGGTCTACCTCCCTGTCCACCGTGGTGCTGCCTCAGTTTACCCGTTTCTTCATGTGACGCCCACCTTGCTGACATTGTCATCCCTTGCTTTTACCTAACCGCACCTCTCCGTGTGGCGCGCTTTCTCTCATTTCCGTCCTTCTGGCTCCCCGTCTCACCCTGCCCCAGTTTTGGTCTCCATCTGATCTGGAGTTTTCCTGTCTCCCCATCTAAGTCTCTTGCTCTCGGCCTCCTCCTCCCTGTCTAATTCTATTTCGATGTCTTTGTCTCGAGTTCCTCCCTGCCTCCACATTTTTTCTCCTTGTCTGTGTCTCCCTGTCACCTCCTCCTGTCTCTATTATGGCCTTCTGCCTTGTGCTTTTGTCTCTATTTCCTTTTTTTATGAGACCATCTCAGTCTGTCGCCCAGGTTGCAGTGCAGTGGTGCGATCTTGGCTCACTGCAATCCTCCAGTGTAGGCATGAGCACGTCATTTCTGAGCGCCTGCCCCACTAGCCCCTGGCCCTGGGATAGTGTCTGGCCACCACTGCGGGGCACCTTGCAGAAATGTGGCTCTGATTCTCCTGCCTCAGCCTCCCAAGTAGCTGGAATTACAGGTGCCTGCCACCAGGCCCGGGTAATTTTTGTATTTTTAGTAGAGACAGGGTTACACCATGTTGGCCAAGCTGATCTCGAACTCATGACCTCAATGATCTACCTGCCTCGGCCTCCCAAAGTGTTGGGATTACAGGCGTGAGCCACCGCGCCAGGCTGTCTCTATTTCTTGTTCTCGGTTTCTCCTGGATTCTGTTTCTCACTCTTTTTCCCTCTGACCGGGTTTGTCTTTGCAGCTCTGATCTCTTGGTCTCAACCTATCTGCCATCACCTTGGTACCAGGTTCACTGGTGTATTTGCGGGATGTAGTTTGGATGCGGGAAGAGGGAAGGAGCAAGGGGTGGGAATCCAGTCCTTTCCCTCTATTAGGGAGGCTGTAGTGTAGACTCCGGCCTGGGAGTTAAGGTGACGGCAGCATTAGGGTCGCATGCAAGTCCTTGGCGGTGCCTGAAGTGATCCTGAGACATCTTCCACAGGGTGGGTGCTGCATGAACCAAACCAGGGGGAAGGTGACAGCTGGACTTTCTGGGTCTGAGAGGAGGGGCTGGGGGCCTAGACTCCTGGATCTGAGGGAGGAGGGGCTGGGGGCCTGGACTCCTGGGTCTGAGGGAGGAGGGGCTGGGGGTCTGGACTCCTGGGTCTGAGGGAGGAGAAGCTGGGGCCTGGATTCCTGGGTCTGAGGGAGGAGGGGCTGGGGACCTAGACTCCTGGGTCTGAGGAAGGAGAGGGCAGGGTCCCTAACTCCTGGGTCTGAGGGAAGAAGGGGCTGGGCCTGGACTCCTGGGTCTGAGGGAGGAGTGGTTAGTTCTCCAGGGCTGACATAACAACGTACCTCAAAATGAGTGGCTTAAATCACAGAAACTAATGGTCTCCCAGTGCTGGAGGTCAGAAGTCTGAGATGAGGGTGTCGGCAGGGCTGGCCGCTCCTGAGGCTGCGAGGGAGGATGAGTCCCCGGCCTCTACCTGGCTTCTGAGGGTGTGCTGGCAGCTCTGGTTTTCCTCGGCTTGTAGAGGCATCACCCCAATCTCTGCCTTCACCTCCACACGGTGTCCTTTCTGTGTGTCTGTCTCTGTCCAAACTTTTATAAAGACACGCATCCTACTGGATTAGGGTCCACATGAATGACTTCATCTGAACTAATTATATCTGCAATGACCTTATTTCCTAATAAGATCACATTCTGAGATTCTGGGGATTAGGATTTTAATATAAAGTTTTTTGTGGGGGTGGGGAGACACAATTTGACCTGTGCTGAGTCCATTTTGTGTTGCTCTGACAGAAGAACTGAATCTGGGTCTTTATGAAGGAAGAGGTTGATTTGGCTCAGATTCTGATGGCTGGAAGGTTCAAGACTGGGCAGGTGCACTCACTGAGGACCTCCCTCACCCCTGAGGCTGCTTCTGCTCTAGGGGGAGGGCAGAAGGATGTCGCTGTGTGCACAGAGATCACGTGGTGCTGAAGGAAGCAAGGGAGAGAAAACCAAATTCCCAAATTCCCAAGGGTGAGAACTGACTCACCCCTGAAGGCAGGCATTAATCTATCCATGAGGAATCCACCTCCATGACCACGTAGCTCCTATCAGGCCCCACATCCCAACACCTGCCACACTGGGGCTTGAATCTCAACATGAATTTTAGTGAGGACAAATGATATCCAAACCATAGCCACCTGAAAGAAGTGGGCTGAGGCCGGGCGCAGTGGCTCACACCTGTAATCCTAGCACTTTGGGAGGCTGAGGCAGGTGGACCACCTGAGGTCCGGAGTTCGAGACCAGCTTGGCCAACATGGTGAAACCCCATCTCCACTAAAAATACAAAAATTAGCTGGGTACGGTGGTACACATCTGTAATCCCAGCTACTCGGGAGGCTGAGGCAAGAGAATTGCTTGCACCTGGGAGGCGGAGGTTGCAGTGAGCCGAGATGGAGCCATTGCACTCCAGTCTAGGGGACAGAGCGAGACTCCCTCTCAAACAAAACAAAGACCAAAAAAAAAAACCCCAAAACAAAACAAAACAAAAAAAGAAGCATGCTGGGAGCTTAGGGGTCCTGGGCGAGGAGGGAGCCAGAAGTCAGAATCCTCAGGCCCTGGGGGAAGATGGACTGTGGGCAACGCTGAAGGTCAGTGTGCAGTGATGCAGCCTGGCTGGAATGTTCCACAGGTATCTCCAGCTTAATTTGGTCAAAACGGAATGACTGATTTCCCCTAAAATACTCCCTTTCGACCACCTCAGCCATGGCACTGTCATTCACCAGCTGCACAGCTCTCAGCAAGTCCTTTTGGCTCCTCTTTCAAGACTCCTAGCGTGGCCCATCGTTCTCTGCCTCCACAGCCACGCCATCCTGCACCGCACAGTCTCCTCTCACCTCCCTGCTCGCCTCCAAATTATTCTCTCTGCAGCAGCCAGGGGCCCCTCCTGCAACTTCAATCCAAACATGTCAGGCCCCTGCCTCCTGCCCTTGCACGGCATCCATCTCTTAAGAATCCATCCAGAGGCCCTCCCGGGGCTGCCGAGGCCCTCCCGGGGCTGCCCAGGCCCCACGCGACCGGCCGCCTGCCTCTGCCCTCCCCTCCCACCACATTCCCCTCCCACCGCATTCCCCTCCCACCGCACTCCCCTCTTCGCCAGGAGCGGGCTCCGCGCCTTTTCCTGCCTCTGCCTGCAACAGAGCCGGCCGCCCTGCACGCAATTCATCCGGGGAGGCGGCAGGAAAGGGTGACCTAGTGGCAGGACCCGCTGTTTACCCCGGGACCTCATCTCCCATGACCTTCTTGGGTCGATGACTCCACTTCCCTGGCACCTGTGGGAAAGAGAAGTGGGGAATTCTATTTTCTCATTTGGAACTCCATTTCCCACCAGCCCCTGGGGCCACGGCGGTCAAAGCCTCCTCTCTACCCTCCACAAAAGTACGGGATCGAACCAAGAAAAAGAAGGCAAACACCGCCACAGTCTCGGGAAACTGCGACGCCCGGAAAACCTCGGGTCTGGGTCTACCGTGGCGGGGGCGCCGCACAGCCTGCCGGGAACTGTAGTCCATCTACCCGCGGAGGGGAGCAGGGTACATGCACTGCGGTACCCTTCAGGCCGGCGGGTGCCTGTGGCCAAGGGCGGGACAGGGATAAAGGCCCAAAATTCCCAAGCGCCAGACCCCATCGGAGAGCTCAACAGCGAACACAGCGGGCGGGAGGGACTACAACTCGCGGCACGCCTCGGGGCCACCGATGCCTCTCCACCCACGTCCCTGTCCCTGTCCCGGGCCCTGCGGGGAGTTGCAGTTTTTTGTTTTTTGTTTTTAACTAAAGAGCTCCTTGGCTTCAAAGGCGGGCATGGGAGAGTGACATGGGACCTCCCAATCCGCCATTGCACCCTTCTCGGGATCCACGAGCCCTTGTTCTTTGGGGACACCACGCATACCCCATCTGGAGGGCAAAAAGGCACAGGCCTTAGCCCAGGATTCAGGGGTACCCCGCATGCCAAGACTTGACCTTCATAGAGGTGATCCTCACATTTCTTTGGCTGTCTAGAACCTCAGGTAAGACGTTAAGAACGCCGGTCCTCAGCCCTATCCTTGACACAAAATGTCCTCCAAAGGAGGCTAATCCTTTGGGGACAGACAAGCCTGGCTCTGGCACTAGCCCATAGTGCCGCCCTCTTGGCCCCATCTAAGGGTGCCCAGCCCTTCAGGACATCCCATCAGCAAGGCCATTGCAGAACACGGCCACCTCCCCGCTCATCCTTCCCTGACCCTCCAAGGTGGTCGCATTTATAGTTCTTCCAGCTCCAGGTTGTCCTCAAGGCCCTGGCCCAGCTCACCTCATCAGTTTTATCTCCTGCCCCTCAAAGACCTCAAGCCCCATGAAAGCAAAGATGGGAACCAGCTGATGGCTGTAGCATAACTGGCTGATGGCTGTCAGGCAACTTCTAGAATGAACGCTAGACCTTAACCCTGAACCCCTGCATTCTAAACTCCGTTTCTGGCCAATTCCAACTCCAGACTTCCACCACATGAACCTTCTCCCTTTCCTCCACTCCTGCTGGGCTCGGGGTGAAACCAGAACAGGCCCATCGGGACAGGCCCCAGGAGCCACACCCAGGCAGCACCCACAGACACAGGCGGGTCAGGCCCCTGTCCAGGGAAACAGGCTGGCTCCACCGAGCACCTCAGCTCTGTCAATCCCAAGAAATGAGGGGGTCAGCAGGCCAAGTGGTTAAATAATTAATAAGATTACCAACAGCGTGTTAATTACAAAGAACAGAGAGGAGCTAGAGGTGGTGCATTTTCCAAACAGGGAACCAGGATCCACAGCCCCAAGGCCCAGGGGTCCGGCCACCGAGGCGGGGCAGCTCCGTAATAAATAATGGAGTTGGGGGCAGGGGGTCAGGGCTGCTCCTGCTTCTTCTTGACTGAAATCCGCTTCTTTCTCGCTGCCAGCATCTCATAGAAGGGGTCCACACTCACAGCCGCCCTGCAGAAAGGGAGGGGTCCCAGGATGAGGGCCAAGGAGTCCAGGCCCCCAGCCCCTCCTCCCTCAGACCTAGGAGTCCAGGCTCCAGCCCCTCCTCCCTCTGACCCAGAGGCCCAAGCCCCCAAGCCCCTCCTCCCTCTGACCCAGGGGTCCAGGCCCCAGCCCCTCCTCCGTCAGACCCAGGGGTCCTGACCCCCAGCCCCTCCTCCGTCAGACCCAGGGGTCCTGACCCCCAGCCCCTCCTCCGTCAGATCCAGGGGTCCTGACCCCCAGCCCCTCCTCCGTCAGACCCAGGGGTCCTGACCCCCAGCCCCTCCTCCGTCAGACCCAGGGGTCCAGGCCCCAGCCCTTCCTCCGTCAGACCCAGGAGTCCAGGCTCACTGGATAGACTTGATCCACTCATCCTTCTCCTCCTGCGTCGGGGCCGAGATCCGGTACACCATGTGGTTCCCCTCTACCACTCGGCCGTCCGCCTCGGTTTTGCAGGCTTTGATGAGCTGCCCCTTATTGTTGGGGATGTAAAGTTCAAAGCAGTTCTGGGGACGAGAGAGGAAGGGTGCAGGTTAAGAGCCAGCCCTGGCCAGAGGAGGCCCCGCCCTGGCAGGAAGGTGTACAGAGAGGGTCTTACTGGTTTCCGGGGGTCGTCCACCTCTCGGATGCTCAGATTCTCCAGGGGGATGATTCCTCGGGGCTCCTTGTCCTGAAGAAGCAAGTTGAACAGAACTCAGACTTCCAAATCTTCACCCCAGCCCGCCTCCCTCAGCCCCAGGAGTGCAGGCTCGCAGCCCTTCCTCCCGGAACCCAAGGGCCCAGCCGGGCCCCGCTCACCGTGGTGTACTCGAAGTAGTAGAGGCAGTTGTCTGTGAGGATAAACCAGCGCCGCTTCCACGTCTTCACCCGGCCCCCTAGAAGGGAAGGGGCGGGAGGGGCCTGGGCTCAACGGGGGACAGGGCCTCTGGGAGATAGGAGGGGCATGAGAAGCAGAGCAAGAGCGGTAGAGGTGGGGCTCCTGGGGCCTAGGACAAAGCCACTGCGTGGGGGGAGACAGACAAGCAGGGCCGGGCGTGCTGGGGCTCCAGGAATCGTCCACCCCCAGCTTGGGGCTCCACATTTTCTAAGTCTGTCAGCCCCAGCCCAGGATCCTGAGCCCCCAGCCCCCTCCTGTGGGCAGGAGGCCAGGGCGCCAGGGCAGCCCCTCCCCTCGTCTAGTGATGGGAGACAAAGACAGGTCGTGTACCTACCTCCTGGGGCAGACAGCGAGAAAGCAGGCAGGACCAGGTGCAGGAGAAGGGAAGGCAGGAGAATGGAGCACCCCCAAGAGCCGCAGACAACAGAAATAGGGTGGGCGCAGGGAGGGATGCGCAGGGGCGGGACAGAGAGGCAAACACAGGAGAGAAACACGCAGAGAGGGAGGAGAGGGAGAGAGAGGGAAGAAAACCAGTTACATCCACATGAGGGGGCGATGGTCGGGGCCCCTCCCTCCCAGAGAGGCCAAGGGCCATGAGCCCCAGGTGGCAGGTGGCAGCCTTGAAAACCCCTTGCTTCGGTACAGGGCCCCAGCCTACTCCCTAAGGTCTGTCCTAGACCAGGAGGGTCCTCCCTCGACATGGTAAAAGTGCCTCTCCCCTGGAGGTGGCACCACAGGGGAGAAGGCAAAACCCCTAGTCCTTGGCCTGAGGAGGCCGTGGGGGCCCATCTCAGCTTCTGCACAAACTGGCTGTGTGACCTCAGGGCACTCTCTTGGACTCTCTGAACTCCAGCCTGGAGACTCACTTCAACCTCTACCTTCCTGTAGCAAAATGACCTGCTTCTGGCTTCCTTGTGGGCCCAAGGTTAAACAATGACAGTAAGAATGGCTTTTATTAGGCATGGAGTAGCAACCACCATCACCAATCTCCACTCCTGTATTTCCATCGTTTAAGGAAGGGGTCCTGGAGAACTGGCACAAAGGGAACAGAGGCCCTCTGGTCAGAGACGTCCCTGGGCTGGGCAGCCTTAGATGGGACTCAAAGCCAAACTGAGGCGTGAGCCTCAATTTCCTCATCTGGGAAATGGGAAAGGTTCCTGCTGACAGGGGCAGTTTTTTTTTTTTTTTTTTGAGACGGAGTCTCGCTCTGTCGCCCAGGCTGGAGTGCAGTGGCGCAATCTCAGCTCACTGCAACCTCCACCTCCTGGGTTGAAGCAATTCTTGTGCCTCAGCCTCCCAAGTAGCTGGGATTACAGGCGCCCGCCGCCACGCCCGGCTAATTTTCGTATTTTTAGTAGAGACGGGGTTTCACCATGTTGGCCAGGCTGGTCTCGAACTCCTGACCTCAGGTGATCCGCACGCCTCAGCCTCCCAAAGTGCTGGGATTACAGGCCTGAGCCACCGTGCCCGGCCTGACAGGCGCAGTTTTGAGGGAAGCAGTTCCGCGTGACGCTGGCGCCTTCCTGCTTCTTTCTGGCCCACTCACTCCCAGGGGCGCCTCGAGGACTCTCAGATTCCCCCAGCAGTCTGCCTCCCTTGGATCGAATGCGGGGATCTGGACCGGAGTGTTGGTTGGACAGTGATTTGCATGTTTTACTTTTATCTTATAGAGACAGGGTCTTGCTCTGTTACCCAGGCTGGAGTGCAGTGGCAGAATCACAACTCACTGTAGCCTCGACTGCTTGGGCTCAAACAATCCTCCTGCACCACCAGGCCCGGCTAATTTTTTAATTTTTTGTAGAGATGGGGATATCGTTATATTGCCCAGGTTGGTCTCAAACTCCTGACCTCTAGCAATCCTCCTGCGTTGTCCTCCCAAAATGCTGAAATTCCAGGGGGGGGCCACTGTGCCCAGCCTGACTTGAGTATTTTACATTTACCAGGAAACCCTGGCATCTGTGGAGGCGGTGATGCCCTGGTTTAAAAGATAGTTCCACATGGAGAGGCCCCCAAGACTCAAGAGGCCAAAGCTGCCTTGTCCAACCTCCTTCTGAGAAGCCTGGCCTTGACTCCCTTCACTGAGCTGGAAGCTTCCTGTGGGCTCTCCTGCTGCCACGGGAAGCCTCCACTATTGTGCTGGACTGTAACTCCCCAGATCTGTCTCTCTGAAGCAGCTGTGCACCGCTTCTCCGTTATAAACCACATCTCACACACAGGTGGCACCTACTGTTACCAGGCACGGCTCCAGGCCAGTGTCTCTCAACCTCAACTATGCATTGGGAGCTTAAACGGTGACTGATAGCCCTTCTGCTCCTGAAAGCCTGACTTCAGGAGTCTGTGGCCTGGCCACCGGAGTTTTCGAGGTGCCCAGGCAAATGTCATGTGCAGCCAGGGCTGAGAACCACTCCAGTCCTCGTGCTAACCCCTCATCATGCTACGATCCCGTCTGATCCATGCTAACCAACCTTGAATGTGCCAGTGCCACATGTTACAACGAAGACTCCCCCCTCCATCTCAGCTGGGTCTCCCGACTCATCTGCACCAGCCCTGGCTATTCCCGCCCCAGCCGGGAGCCAGAATCTGGGACAGGTTTCCTCGCCTGTTTGGCTCTTTTCTGCCTGTGGGTGGTGTTTCGGGAAGGATGGCTCCTGGATCAGCCAGTGCTCTGGGCCTGATGCCTTGGAGTGCGGGCTCAGTCCTGCCTGGGACCCTGGGAGTTCTTGCCAAGGGGAATAACATGCTCCGGGGGTTTGGCTCCCTTGGGCTGGGTTAACGCAGTAGAGAGAAGCCTCAGTGAACTCTTCCCCCACAAAAGGACAATGTCACCTGCCTCTCACTGCGTCCTCAGCCCAGCTCAGGGCCTGGCACAGAAGGGCTCCATGAACATTCGTGGGTAAAGAAAAGGGGTTGGGAAGTACTTACTACAGGCCAGGCCCAGCGCACGGGCCTGATTTTATTTTCAGCACCATTTTTTGGGTGTCGAAAACTGAGGTTCAGAGAGGTCGAATCATTTGCCTCAGTTCAGGCAGCAGGTGTGTGTGGAAGCTGAGTCCAGGGCCCAGGCCCACGAATGTCCCCCTGTGGAGGGACCAGCGGGGTCAGGAGGTCACGTACCCAGCTTCAGGAGCCAGCCCTCCCGGTCTGGGTTGAAGAAGGTGTGGGTCAGGTCGTTCCCGTCATCCTCAGGAATCTTGAAGGGCTCATTTCGGATGCTGTCGTAGAGGTTCTGAGGAGTGAAGGCTCCATTAGCCATTCAAGGCCCCTGGGACCCCACCCCCCGCCAAGGGTTACTCAGGGTGGGGGGCAGCGAGACCAGGGGTGGGATGACTCATGGTGGGGAAGAGAGGGGGCAGACTGGGGAGGAGGGGAAGTGAAAGGCAGAGAAGTGAAGGGAGGCCGAGGTGGGGGAGGAAAGAAGAGATGCCCTGGTGACAGGTGGAAGAGCCGGCTCCGTCCTCAGAGAAACAGACAGATGGGGAATGAGGCCAATCAAGGGCCAGAAAGCATGACAGCCAGAGATAGAGCAGACAAACAGGCCAAAACTGTCAGGGCCAAAGCCTGAGAGAGACAGTCAAGAAGAGAAGCAGCCAGAGTGAGAGAAAAAGATCACGCAGGAGTTGGCAGGATCGCACCATCTTGGGGGTGACGGCAGACAGCTCGGGCACTAGGAGACCACAGGTGGGGCGGGGGTGTCTGTGGCAGGAAGAGGGACAGGGCTGAGGGGCAAGGAAGGGGAGCTGACCCTGAGCAGCTCCTCAGGCAGGTCCCCGCCCTCGTTGATGCCCCGGTTCATGGCCACAAAGCGCTCCAGGCCTGGCTTGTCCCGGACATTGGGATTGTGGAGACTGGTGTTGAGCATGATGACGGCGAAGGACAGCACGTAGCACGTGTCTGCACCAGACAGGGCAGGTGGTGACGACCCAGGCATGTCAGCCCCCAGTGCCCCCACTCCCCAGGACCCCCAGCTCCCAGCCCCCTCCCTCCCTCAGACCTAGGGGTCTGGGCCCCCGTCTCCTCTTTCCCAGGACCCAGGAGTTGGGGCCCGCACCTGTGGACTGGAAAACCCCAGGGTTGCACAGGCAGTATCGCTGGGCGAAGGCCTCCATCATCCGGTCAATTTTCTGGGCCTCTCCGGGGAGGCGAAAGCTCCATAGAAATTGCCTGGGTTGGGGAGGGGCCAGGAATGGATGCTAGGGCTGGCGGGAGCCTGTCCCCACTCTCAGTCCCTGCGATAGGAACTGGTCCATGAGGAATCCCAACCTTCCGGCCTCAGCAGGTGGTTCAGGTAAGGTCACGTGATCCAATCTGACCAATGGGCACTGGCCACAGGAGTGCTGTGGAGCGGTACAGAAATAGCCTCTTTCTGCTAAGTTTGCTAGACAGGTCTGGGGGTTGGTTGTGGCTTGTTATCAGGTAAGAGGGGCTGCAGACAGCAATGCTGGCATAGTGGCAAATACAAGAGACAAAGAAAGTCGACTTTCTGACCACCATTTGAGCTCCCGGATATAGCTATGCCTGAAGGAGGCCATAACCTTGGACTTTGATGGTGCAGGACGCACTCGGTTCCCTAGTTTTTGTTTCTGTTTTGCTTGTTTCTGTTTTTTTCTTAAGGTTTGTCACTTGTAACTAGGAAGGCCCTGACAGGTACATTCCTGGCCTTCCAAACCCCTCCCGGTCACTCACCTGAGGGCCTGCACCAGATTGAGGTCGGTGAACTCATGCAGATCCACAAAAGCATGGAGCACCGCCAGGTTCAGCTCTTCCCTGGAAGGACAGGACAAAGTCAATGCAGTTTGGAGAGGATAGAGCAGGAGTGGGCAGGAGGCAAGGCCCTGGGGAAGTCGTGCCCCTTCTACTGCACCACAGCTGCCCTCTGCGGAGGGTGAAGTTTCCTGCTGGGCTCCCACACAGGCCTGCCCCCACGGTGGGGGATGCTCAGAACACACTCTTGGGAGGAATATATGGCTTGGGAACCCAGGTTAAGCCAGACCTTTGTACAGTTGGGAGAAATCCCGCAAACATGTATGCTACCTACTGTCACCTCTCTCAAACGATCCCCACGCTCCCCAGGTATCCAGACACAGTCCCCATCTCCCCCAGACATCCAGAGATGCTTCCCACACACCCCAGATCTCTGTAAATCCCTGATTCCCAGACGTCTACAGATGGCCTCCAACCATTTGCTGTCCAGTCCCATGCATTCTAGGCTTCCAAATGACCCCCACAACTCCTAGGCTCCCCACAAGGGCCCAGTGGTCCCCACAGCTCCCAGATGGCAACCCAGTGCCCATGCACAGCCACGGTCTACCCCTGTTCTCATGCTCCCATGACCCTTGAGAGATGCTCTCCACCCTTCTCAGATATAAATGGATGCTTCCCCACAACCCCCAGGTAATTCCAGAAGGCCCCGCATCCCCAGATGCTCTCGGGTGGCCGCAGGCTCCCCTAGCCCCTGTGTCCGTCCATTCTGTCACAGTCCAGTCAGAAGACGCATCTGCCAGGGCCTCTCTGTGGGGAGGCTGCAGGGCTGTTCCACCTGCGAGCTGCCGGTGTGAGGGCAGGAGCTGGGCGCAGGTAGCGGGAGGGGCGGGCCCCACAGGAGCTGAGTGGTGGCGGCCGTACCTCTCCCCCAGGTAGTCCCCGATGGCTGTCTTGTTCAGCCCCTCGCCCTTGTACAGGAAGCGGGCAATCTCCTCGGGTGTGTTCTGCAGCAGTTCGTTCTCCACCAAGAACTGGATCCCCTGGTGAGTGGGGACAAGGTCTCAGTGCTGAGCGCCAGAAAGCCACCCCCCTCACCTCCCTGGGAACCTCAGCATCCAGACCTACCCCCACCCTCAACAGACCAGGGCCAGGTTTCACTTTCAGCCTTCTCAAGGGTCTTAAATAGGATTCTTCCCAACTCATGGCCTTTGCACCTCATGGCCTACCCTCTCTGCCTTTGCCTGGTTAATTCCAGCACCAACAACAGGGTCTGGCAAGGAACAGGTGCTCGGTACATGTTCTTTTCTTTCTGAGACCTGGTCTCGCTCTACTGCACAGGTTGGAGTGCAGTGGCGTGATCACAGCTCACTGCAGCTTCGAACCGCTGGGCTCAAGGGATCCTCTCCCTTCGGCCTCCTGAGAAGCTGGGACTATAGGCATGTACCAATACACCTGGATAATTTATTTATTTTTATTTTTTCTAGAGATGAGTTATCACTATGCTGCCCACGCTGGTCTCAAATTCCTGCCTTCAAGCAATCCTCCCGCCTAGGCCTGTCAAAGCACTGGGATTACAGGCATAAGCCATGGAACCCAGCCAATAAATGTGTGTTGAATGACTGAACAGAATTCCAACTGCTTCAGGAAAGAATAACGTGACAACCTTGAGCAGACGCAGTCCCTCAAGGGCTGTGAACTCCAAGCCCTTGCTAGACTGGAGGCTTCTCTCGCTCTCTGTGCTATGAAGCCCTCTCTACTGCTGCCATATCTCACTCTGAATTGGGGTATCCATGTCCAGGGGCTGAGCACAGGGCAGCATCTAATTCTTCTTTGGGTCCCCAGCATTGCCCTATACAGGATCAGGCTCTCAAGAGGCCTCAGAAAATGGGTGTTAAAGGCTGGGCACGGTGGCTCACGCCTGTAATCCCAGCACTTTGGGAGGCCAAGGCGGGCGGATTACGAGGTCAGGAGATCGAGACCATCCTGGTTAACTCGGTGAAACCCCGTCTCTACTAAAAAAATACAAAAAATTAGCCAGGCGTGGCGGCGGGCACCTATAGTCCCAGCTACTCAGGAGGCTGAGGCAGGAGAATGGCGTGAACCCAAAAGGCAGAGCTTGCAGTGAGCTGAGATTGCTCCATGGCACTTCAGCCTGGGCGACAGAGTGAGACTCTGTTTCAAAAAAAAAAAAAAAAAAAAAAAGAGAACGGGTGTTAAATGAGTATGTGAACAGGCCGGACATGGTGGCTCATGCCTGTAATCCCAGCACTTTGGGAGGCTGAGGTGGGCAGATCATCTGAGGTCAGGAGTTTGAAATCAGCCTGGCCAGCATGGTGAAACCCCATCTTTACTAAAAATACATAAATTAGTTGGGCATGGTGGCGGGAGTCTGTAAGCCCAGCTACTTGGGAGGCTGAGGCAGGAGAATCGCTTGAACATGGGATGGGGAGGTTACAGTGAGCCGAGATCACATCACTGCACTCCAGTCTGGGTGACAGAGCAAGACTCTGTCTCACAAAAAAAAAAAAAAAAAGTAAGTGAACAAAAGCCATTCCTCCACCTAGTGAACACCTACTCATCCTTCAAACCCGACCTGAATGTCTCCTCCTCAAGGAAGCCCTCCCTGACTCCACCAGCCTGCCTCCTCCAGAAATCTACTACCCTGATACCTCCCTCTGTCATGGCACCTTTGCAGGAGGGAGGTCAACTCTCCTTTGTGCATATCACTTTGTCTACAGCCCTACAAGACTCGAGCTCATCTTGGGACTAGAAGTGCGCCCATACAAGTAGAAAGTGGAAGACAACCTTCAGGGCAGGGGACGAAACATAAGCGTCAGGAGGGCTGGAACACTTGGTCAGTGTTCAGAGAACAAATGGACAGCCAGTATCTGAATCCAGGGATTAGGACCAAGTCTGTCCACCTAGAATAGACCCGGAACCATCACGCTTCTGGAACCCGGAGGTGCCAGAAGCCCCTGCCCGGATGTTTGCCCAGCGGATCCCAGTCCTGTGGCCCCAAGCACCTTCTTGGGGTCCATGTTGAACTTCTTCCTGCCCATTGCCATCTTCCGGTTCCGCTGCAAGGTCTTACTGCAGGAGCAGAGAGCAGGGTGGGGGATGGGGGGTCAATGCCTGGGCATTCCTGGCCTCAGTCAACCCCACGCCCCCCAGGTCACCCGCCCCAGTCCTCACCTGCCCTCATTGGCCTCCAGCCCCTCCACCTCGCTCATGGCTTCACTGAGCTCCTCCCGCAGGCGCTGAATCTCCACCAGCAGCTCCTGCTTCCGCCGCCGGATGTTCTCCAGCTCCATCCGCTCCTCCGGAGTCAGGTCTGGGGGTTCTAGGGGTCGGGGTCACGGTTTAAAAGTCAGTGCTGGGGACCATGAGCCTGAATTCCTGCAATCTGGGGGCGGACAGAGCTGGGAGAGGATGCATAAGGGCCTTCCATGTCTGCACAGAAGACTGCGCTGGGGGCCTGGATTCCTCCGTGCAGAGAAGGGCCGGGGCTCTAAACTCTTGAGTCCTGGGGGGAGGAGGGGACTTGGGGCCCGGATTCCAGAGTCTGAAGGAGAAGGGGAATAGGTGCCTGAGCTCTTAGGTGTGAGGGAAGAAAGGGTTGGGGGCCTGAGTTTCTAGGTCCATTACTTGGAAGGGGACTGAGGCCTTGGTTTTCTGACTCCATTACTGGCGAGGTAGCTGGGGACCTGGTTATCCGGACTCCTGGGTCCATGAACAGTCACTACGGCCGGGGGAGCTGATGACAGCTCGGGAGAGTTGGGAAGACGGGGCGGGACATCGAAGGCCCCCGCCCCCCAAGATTTCTCCCCTCCCCGCAACCCGAGCGCCCCTCCCCGGCCCCGGCAGACGCTGGGCTTGCCCGCCCCTCCAGCGGGAATGGTTCCGCCCCGGCCTCGCCTCCACCGCTCCATCCCGCCCCTCCCGCCGCCACCGGAAACAGGATCAGCCCAAACAATGGCCTGGAACGCCCCGCTTTCGGGCCCCGCCGGAAGCCCGTCCAGCGCCCCACAAAAGCGGCGCGACAAGTCTACTACTGGGCCGAAAGCTTCTGGGCTGCGCGCTCCAGGGGGAAACGTTCGCGGCGGAACGTTCAGGAGAAAACGCTCCAGCAGCTCCCAGCCGACCCCGCCCCTCCCCGACCTACCATAGACGCCGTCCTCCATGGCGGCTAGGAAGGCCCGCGGGGAGTCCGGGGCGGTCCCGCCGGTCGGGCCTGGATCCGCGTTGGCCCGCGGGCTCGGGTGAGCCCGCTCAAACGCCCCGGGAGCCACCGCCGCCTCCTCAGCGCCAGACCTCAGCGCTGAAAAGACTCTCCCTTGGTCGCCCAACCGCCCCTTCAGTAGGGACCGTCCCTCTTTTTGACACCGTCCAATCCACAGTGGGCGCTTTAGTCCTCCCCGCCCTCGCCACCAAAGGATCGTCTTCCAGGGCCAACAGTCGTACAAAAAGCTGATGTAGGTATGTCCGGCCAGAGGTAGACGGCCCGCGGGGCCAATCGGAGTGCAGGCAGGGCAGCAGGCCCCGCCTCCGAAACAACAGAAAGCACTTGACAGGCTTGCTCTCCAATGGGAAGCCCCAGAAAGGTGTTGCGCGGAGGCGGACCTACGCGGTACAGACATCTCTGCGCCTGCTCAAAGGCCCTGGACACTCGGAGACTAGGTAAACCGAACCCCGCCTCCAATAATCCGTTGCTAGGGGGCGGTACTTGGTTAATCTTGTTGCCAGGAGGCGGGGCTAGAACTGGCTTGTTTCCGTAAGCCACACCTCCTAGCAGGCCATGCTGGCTTCTGACTGCAGAGGTTACCATGCAACCGGGAGCAGCCTTCGGCCTCCTTTTTATTTGCTTTTCTTCTCCGTGTATTTCCCCTCTCAGTCCCTTCTTACCTCCAAACCCTTTCCTTACGACCATCTATGCCCTCCCCATCCCCCTCAGCCTCTTCGGAGTCGTGGAGTGGTGAAACGAAAGACTTCTTCGTTTTTTCTTTTTCTTTTTTTTTGAGACAGAGTCTTGCTCTGTCGCCCAAGCTGTAGTGCAGTTGCACGATCTCGGTTCACTGCAACCTCCGCCTCCGGGTTCAAGCGATTCTCCGGCCTCAACCTTCCGAGTAGCTGGGATTACAGGCACGCACCATCACGCCCAGCTAATTTTTGTATTTTTAATGGAGACGGGGTTTCACCATGTTGGCCAGGCTGGTTTCGAACTCCTGACCTAAAGTGATTCACCCACCCTGACCTCCCAAAGTGTTGGGATTACAGGCGTGAGCCTTTGCGCCTGGCCAAGATTTACTCTTTTTTCTAAATGCTATGCTATCTGGTATTGGTCATGGAGAATGGAAGAGGGGAAGATCAAATTTCGTGAAAGCACAGGCTCAGCCTTCCTGGTACCTTTTGCCGCTCAGACTCCTCCCTCATTTCTCCAAACTTCTCCCCTTAGCTTAGCATCCTCCTAAGATTCCTCCCTTCCCCAAGCATCCTCCCGCTAAGACAACTCCCCTTTCCTCAGCGTCCTCCCACCTCTCTGATTCCTTCTCCCATCTCAGAAGCCTTTTCTTCCTCCCTGGCTCCCCTCACGTCCCCCCTTGTCCTCTCATACTATGGCCCTTTTTTTTTTTTTTTTTGAGACTGAATTTTGCTCTTTTGCCCAGCCTGGAGTGATCTGCCGTGATCTCAGCCCACTGCAACCTCCTCCCCCAAAGGTTCAAGCAATTCTCCTGCCTCAGCCTCCCAAGTAGCTGGGATTACGGGCACCCACCACCATGCCCGGCTAATTTTTGTATTTTTAGTAAAGACAGGGTTTCGCCATGTTGGCCAGGCTGGTCTCAAACTCCTGACCTCAGGTGATCCACCTGCCTCAGCCTCCCAAAATGCCAGGATTATAGGCGAGCCACCGTGCCTGGCCAACCTTGCCCTTCTTAAACTCCTCCCTCCTCTGAGACCCCTTCCCCTTCCCCAGCCTGTAGGTCCCATTATTTGTAAGGAATGGGATTAAAGGCTTGGCTGGAATGGGGAACCCAGGCACCCCTGTAAAGAGCGAAGCCATAATGGGGGCTGAAGTGGTGTCTGGGCCTCGTCCTCATTTTCTGTCCCTGGGCTGGGCAGGTGGGGACGGATTCGGGGCCAGGACCTGGTTAAGCTGCCGGATTAGACATGGAGGCTTCTAATCCCCTCACTGACCTTTATGAGTGGCCCAGGCCCTGCCCTCCCCAGTGGAAACCCAGGCTGGGCTGCCCTGCTCCCACTCTCCTTCCAAACAAAAGCCCCTCCCTGCCCCTTCACTTCCAACTTAACATCCTTCCCCAACCTTGCATTTCCATTGCCCCCATCCCTACCTACCCCAGACACCCTGAGCTGAGAGAGCAGCCAGCTAATTAATCCCATCCGGTTATTACATGGGGATTCCGAGGGATAAAGGGAAATGGAGAAGCTGGATGGGGGCATTTGGGTTGATGCAGCACTTGTGAAGGCTGAATGGCAATGACGGTGGCTGCCCTCGGTCCAGAATACAGGGTAGGAACATGTCCTCCTCCCTGTCACTGGCTCCCTATGCAGCTGGCTCCCAGCCTGCAGGGCACTTAGGTAGATGGCAGCATGGGCAGGGGGCCAGGTCCGAGGACCGAGAAGCACATTCACAGACACACCCTCTAGGGCTCCCAGTTCTTTAATCTGGGGGATGGGTCTCCCCCTAAAACAGTCATTCTCCCACAATGGGAAGAACCCTAGTGTCCAGAGCTACCTCCTCCTCCCCAGATCCGCAAGTTGGGCCAGGGAAGTGACTCTGGCTGTTAGCCACAGCCCACGCCTACCCTCGCCCTGTGATTCAGACACCCGAGTTCAGAGCCAGCCTCCAAGAGTATCTTACATCCCAGCCTCTCCTGGAAGGTCGTATGATCCAGCACTGGGGAGAGAAGGGAAATCCCCAGGACTCAAATGCCCATCCCACTCTCAGTGAAGTGAGGACTCATCCTGCTGGAAAGGCCCCTAAATAACTTCAAGTTCCAATATCCCATTTTTACAGATGGGGAAGCTGACATGAAGAGGAGTCCAAAGTGTCACAGTAAGTTGAGGCAGTATTGGGATTTAGAGCAAAGCTTCTGGGGTCCTTGAAAAGGACCTCATTCCAATTAGCTAGTGCTCCATCTCTAAGCCTGTTGTAGGGACCAGGGGAAAAAAATAGATATCTGTATTTATATTATATACATATATATAATATACATATGTATAACATCTTTAAGAAACAGACACACGGCTGGGCATGGTGGCTCATGCTTGTAATTCCAGCTCTTTGGGAGGCTGAGGCGGGTGGATCATCTGAGGTCGAGAGTTCGAGACCAACCTGGCCAACATGGCGAAACCCCGTCTCTACTAAAAGTACAAAAAGTAGCCGGGCATAGTGGCTCATGCCTGTAATCCCAGTGACTCGGGAGGCTGAGGCAGGAGAATCACTTGAAGCCGGGAGGCGGAGGTTGCAATGAGCTGAGATCACACCATTGGACTCCGGCCTGGGTGACAGAGCAAGACTCTGTCTCAAAAAAAAAAAGAAAAGAAAAGAAAAAAAGAAATAGACACACATCACTAGGTGTAGGGTTCCAGAGCATTCTAGACTCACCAGCCC
Source organism: Macaca nemestrina (assembly GCF_043159975.1). NCBI lineage: Eukaryota > Metazoa > Chordata > Mammalia > Primates > Cercopithecidae > Macaca > Macaca nemestrina. The sequence continues at coordinate 58,652,877 of NC_092144.1, read as the reverse complement.
TGGGCCTCTCCCTTCCCTTGTCCACTAATTAGCCCTGTGCCCTACAGGGCCTCACCTGAACCTTCAACTTCTAGGTCAACCCAGAATTGTTGCTTCTCAAGTCCCGAGTCCACCTCCTGGCACTGCTAAGAAGTCCACCTGGAGGTGATGAGAACTTACAGGCTTTGGTAATGGACAACTCTGGATGCCTGGAGCCTTCATTCCTTTTGGCATTACAGAACCACAAGAAGTCATCTAGAATCATCGAGATTCTCAACTCCATTGGCCAAGCTGGAACCAGCAAAATCTCAGACATCTAGAATTGCCACTGCTTCCTTGACTCTGTGATCAGTCTAGAGCCACAGAATCCTGATTCCCTTTGGACATTCTAGAATGGCACTTAAAAAAAACCCACCCCGTGGATCCTTTCAAAGCATTGCTTATTCTCTTGGTTGGGTGCTCTACAGCCAGAAGTTGGAGTTATCTAATATCAATAACTCCTAATCTGTTACTTTAGTCTTTCTAAACCCACAGACTCAACAATGTTTTGTGCATTCTAGAAACACTACTCTTTAGTTTCTGGAGTAGTTCAACTCTCCAGGTCAAACCTGTCCTAGAATCACCAGTGCTTGCCTCTGTGGTCAACCTAGACTCACAGAATTTCAACTAATGAGCTTTCTGGAACTACAGATCTTTTTCTTTTTCTTTTTCTTTTTCTTTTTTTTTGTCTTTGGTCAATCAAGATGATCTTCCATACTTGGGGCATTCCATAACCTTCCCTCCTTAGGTGGTCTAGAACAAATGATTTGCTACTCAGTTGGCTGAGTTGAGAAGCAACACTCCCTTGAAGCTTAGGTAAATCCAGACCTACAAACTCTTGATCTCTGATGCTGTTCAAGAACAGCCAACGTGCTTCCCCAGAGGCAGTCTATACCATTGGTTTCTCACCCTGGTCAACAATCCAGATCCCCCCATATAGATGGATCTAGAACCACCAGTCTTTTCCTCTTGGGTGATCCAGAACTCTGGTGAGACTCAGGGATGAGGCTCATAAAGGGGTCTCAGGAGACAGCACAGAAGCAGAGAAATTAAAATTAAGGTCCAGTATGTCCATGGTGGGTCACCAGACATGGCAGAACCTTACCACCTAGTCATTTACCCAGCAGGCCTGTTGGTCTTCGGGAACACCTGCCCCCATCCCAGGAGAGAGCCCTATCTCTCCATCTTGCTACCTTGGGGAAGGGGGCACACATGGGGAAGGCTACATCAGTTTGCATCACAGAGGCAGGGTCAGCGCCAGGGTTGGTGTAAGAACTCGGGGGCTAGCAGCCCCATCTTCTGTCTCCGCCCCATTCCCTTCCTCGGCCTCATCGTCCTCATCTTCCTCCTGGCAGCAGCTCAGAGCAAGTTCATTCTCATAACAAAATGCAGTCAGAGAGCCGGGGAAACTTGATTTGAGGCTGTGGGAAGCCTGCTCTGCCCGTTCATCCAGCTCCTTAGCACTGCAGACCGGCGTCCCTGGGACCTCGTAAGTGCGGTGGAAGTGGCGATAGTCGACCTCATACTGGGAGCCACGCTGGAAGAGAACTGGCTCAAAACGATGGCCCCAGAGAAGTTCACCAGGGAGGTAGGACGAGCGACACTGTGTGGTCATGGCTGTGGCCTCAACCATCCCCTCGAGAATGACCACCAGCTCGAAGTCAGCCCTGGCCAGCTCGGCACGTCCTAGTTCATAGAGAGGACTGGCAGAGTCGATCTCATGGACGATGGTGATAGGGGACACGAGGAAGATACGATCGGTGCCTCCATCAAAGCCCACATCCACATCCTGGTGGTCGAGCGGGATGTACTCACCCTCTGGGGTCACACGGGGCTGCAGCGGGAGGCGAGGAGCCAAAGACAGAGAGCAGGGAGCACAGAGACGGGCAGAGACAGAGGGAGTGAGAGAGAGGAAGAGATTCAGTGAAAGAAGGAGGTAAAGACCACAGGAGTGAAGGAAAGGGTGAGAACACGGATCCAGAGATGGGGCCGGCAACCCAGAGAGATGCAGGGGAGGGCACCCAGTGAGGAAGCCAGAGATCCAGGATGGGAGGAGGGGGGACAGAGACCCAGAGATGAAGAGAGAGGAAAGAGACTCAGGGTTTGGGGATAGAAAATGGGAAGAGGGGTGTGGCGGGGGAAGAGAAGGAGGAGAGAAGAACAGAGTGATATTGACATACAGACACAGAAATCAGCAAGACAGAGATGAAATCGAAGCGACAACGGAAAATAAGAATGACATCCAGCAGAGAATTGGAGAAGGAGGGGGAGAGAAAAATGGCTTTTAGTATGTGGCCAGAGAAAGATAAACCAGATGACAAGAAGGGAGAGTTAGGGCAACACAGGTCCAACATTCTGTACCCACCACTGCCTCAGGCTTATCCCTGGGCTCTCCCCTGAGCTATCCAAGCTGCCAGGGCAACTGCAAACCCTTCCATGTCATTCTGTATGAGCAAGCTTTGTGGGGGTGTGGGTATTTCCCCCTCACCTACCCGCTGGTTCCATAGCCACCTCCCAGGCCAAGTCACTGCCCCACAGACTTTTGCAAGAGCCAGTGTCCCTCTGATTCATGAATCCTGGCATCTCAAGGCATCAGGCAGGAGATAGAAGTGGGAGGTGGGCACCTATCCTCCTCTTGTAACTGTCTCTGGGAGCCCCAAGTAGAGGAACCCCAGAGGCAGCTGGGAGTTGCAGCTCCCACCACCCCTGATCCTTTCCAAGTCCAGCCTCAGCCCAGAGTTCTAAAGTCACTTTACTTGGGCAATGGCAGCTGCTGGCCCAGAGTTTCTTGGGAATGGAGATGTTTGAGCAATTTGACCACAATTCTAGGAACACTAAGGACCCTTCCTCAGGGCACAGGAGGGAGCCATTACCCCAGGGGCCAATGGGAGGTGCAGTTTCGTTTCGTTGCCACCTCCCACCCTGCTCTCAGAGGGCAGGAGGCTGGTGGGACACGATGGGCCATTGAGTTGGGGAATGAATTCCCCCACAGATGCTGCAGGACCCCACACCTAGAGGCCTGGAGAACTGTGCTCCACAGTGATGAACTGCACCCATTCCAGGGCCTGCTTCTCCCGTGGACCTCAAGTCACAGGCCCCCATCTGTGCCACAGGGTCCACTGGGAATTGTACACCCGAGTAGTAGAACGGTCACGCAGGCCCTCCACCCCCCCCCCGCCCCCCGGCAAAGCTGCATCTGAGGCCACCCCATCTTTGGGCAGGTCCCTTGACCCAGAGGCTTCTGGGAATTACGGCCCAGGGCCTTGACAGGCCAGGTGTGGCCCTTTCAGGTCTACCCACAGGCAGCCCATCCTCAAGCCACAGGAAGCTCTGTATGTCCCAAGTCCAGGCCTCCAGGAAGAGCTGATCACAGACCTCTCTCTTGGGTTTACATCCCCAACTGCCCAGTGTGACCCATTCGCAAGCCACAGGCCTGAGAGGCTGCTGGGAGTTGTAGTCCACGCTCCCTCCAAGACCGCATGCCCCTCACCCTCGGGCCTACATCTCCCCCAATCCCCCAGGGCTCGCGGAGGTCCGCACCTGCAGCAGCTGGGCACGCACGTGGGCCTCGACCAGGTGGCTGCGACGCAGGTTGCCGACGCGCCACATGAGGCAGAGGCGGTGGTCGCGCAGCGCCACGACAGCATTCTCACTGAAGACCAGCGTCTCGTTGCGCTTCTTGGGTTTGGCCATCTTGGCCATGACAGCACCCACGACGAAGGCGTCGAGCACGCAGCCGGCGATGCACTGCAGCACTACAGCGGCCACAGCGGCCGGGCACTCCTCGGTGACGCTGCGCACGCCGTAGCCGATGGACGTCTGTGTCTCCAGCGCGAAGAGGAAGGCGGCCAGGAAGCTGGCCACGTGTGAGAAGCAGGGCGCAGGCGGTGGCGGGGCGGCCAGGTCGCCGTGCAGCGAGGCTATGAGCCAGAAGGCCAGGCCGAAGAGCAGCCAGGAGGCGAGGAAGGAGCAGGAGAAGAGCAGGCACATCCAGCGCCAGCGCACGTCCACGCACGTGGTGAACAGGTCGCTCAGGTAGCGCGCGCCCTGGCCACCCAGGTTCACGAAGCGCACATTGCAGTGCCCGTCCTTCTTGACGAAGCGACCGCGGCGCCGGCCCACCGGTGACTGCACCCGCGCCGGCACCCACCCGTTGCGGCACAACCCGGGCCCGGCCTCCTCTTCATCGCCCGCCCGGCTGTCTCCCGAATCCAGGGCGCCGCTGAGGCGGCGTAGGGCCCTGGCCAGGCCCATTGGGCGGAGGGACCCCCTCCACTTGGACTAGTGGGGGGCAGGCGCCCCCAACCTGCTGGGACAAGAAACCGGTAGAAACGTCAGGGGCACCAGGAATAGGTGAGCTCATCGGCCAAGCATGCTCCCCGGTGGTGCTTAGTGACCTCATCTGTCAAATAGGTGGAACTATACTTTTTTTTGGGGTGGGGGGAAAGAGTCTTGCTCTGTCGCCCAAGCTGGAGTGCAGTGGCACGATCCTGGCTCACTGCAACTTCCGTGTCCCAAGTTTAAGCGATTCTCCTGTCTCAGCCTCCTGAGTAGCTGGGACTACAGGCGCACATCACCATGCCTGGGTAATTATTATTATTATTATTTTTTTTTTTTGAGACGTAGTCTTGCTCTGTCGCCAGGCTGCAGTGCAGTGGCGCAGTCTTAGCTCACCGCAATCTCAGCTCCCTGCAACCTCTGCTTCCCGGGTTCAAGTGATTTGCCTGCTTTCAGCCTCCTATGTAACTGGGATTACAGGCCCGCGCCACCGCGCCCAGCTAAGTTTTTGTGATTTTTTTTGTTGTTGTTGAGACAGAGTCTCGCTCTATCGCCCAGGCTGGAGTGCAGTGGCCGAATCTCAGCTCACTGCAAGCTCCGCCTCCCGGGTTTACGCCATTCTCCTGCCTCAGCCTCCCGAGTAGCTGGGACTACAGGCGCCCGCCACCTCGCCCGGCTAGTTTTTTGTATTTTTTTAGTAGAGACGGGGTTTCACTGTGTTAGCCAAGATGGTCTCGATCTCCTGACCTCGTGATCCGCCCGTCTCGGCCTCCCAAAGTGCTGGGATTACAGGCTTGAGCCACCGTGCCTGGCCAGTTTTTGTAATTTAGTAGAGAAGGGGTTTCACCATGTTGGCTAAGATGGTCTTGATCTCCTGACCTCGTCATTCGTCCGCTTCAGACTCCCAAAGTGCTGGGATTACAAGCGTGAGCCACTGCGCCCGGCCAGCCACCTCTTTTTAAAAATGTTTTATTAATTTAATTTTTGTTTTATAGAGACAGGGGCCTCACTATGTTGCTCAGGCTGGTTTCGACCTCCTGGCCTCAAGCGATCTTCCCTCTTCAACCTCCCAAAGTGCTGGGATTACAGGCCTGAGCCACCCCACCTGGCCCATACTCCCCTTCCAAGTTGGAAAATGCAGCATAAACAGCAATGATACTATAGAAGATACTTGTATAACAACAACAGAAAATACTGTAACAATAACGATTTTTTAACAAGTGCCACAATAATTACAGCATGCATTTATACAGTGCTAAATCTATGTACTGTTCATAATTTGTGTTCTATCAATTATACTGTTTATACAGTTTGGAGGTTGTTGTAAGCACTTTACATGAATTTACATATTTGAGCCTCAGAGCAAGCCTATGAGGCAGACATCATTATCCCCATTTTCTAGATGAGGAAACTGAAGCACAGAAAGTTTAAGTAACTTCCCCAAGACCACAGCTAAGTAAACTGGGATTTAAACGCTAGCCATCCAGCTCCAGAGTCCATGCTCCTAACTGTAAGGTGTAACTGGTTCTCAGCATGGAGAGATGCCTCAGGGATCTGAGGTTGACTGTGGTTGAAAAACAGGCTCGCAAAGTAACAAAAGGAAAAAATTACATCAATTGAATTGCATCAGAACTAAATAACTTTTTTTTTTTTGAGACGGACTCTCACTTTGTCACCCAGACTGGAGTGCAGTAGCGCGATCTTGGCTCGCTGCAATCTGTCTCCTGGGTTCTCCTGCCTCAGCCTCCCGATTACAGGCACGCACCACCACGCCTGGCTAATTTTTGTATTTTTAGTAGAGATGGAGTTTCACCATGTTGGCCAGGCTGGTCTTGAACTCCTGACCTCAAGTGATCCTCCCACCTTGGCTTTCTAAAGTACTGGGATTACAGGTGTGAGCCACTGCACCCGGCCAGAACTAAAAAACTTTTGTGCTCCCAAAGACACTGTCAAGAAAGTGAAGAGAGGCCAGGTGAGGTGGTACACACCTGTATCCTAGCGCTTTGAGAGGCTGAGGCAGGAGGATCACTTGAGCCCAGGAGTTCATGACCAGCCTGGACAACATAGCAAGGGGCCTGCTCTACAAAAAATTATAAATTAGCCAGATGTGGTAATGCAAACCTGTAGTCCTAGTTACTTGGAAGGCTGAGGTGGGAGGATGGCTTAAACCCGGGAGTTGGAGGCTGCAGTGAGTTACGATTGCACCACTGCACTCCAGCCTGGGCGACAGAGCGAGACTGTGTCTCAAAAAATTTTTTTAAGAAAGGGAAAAGACAACCCACGAATGGGAGAAGATACTGTAGTTGCAAATCATATACCTGATGAGGAACTTGTATCTAGCCTATATAAAGAGCCCTTGCAACTCAATAATGAAAAGATAAATAACCCCCCCCCGCCCAACCTTTTTTTGTTTCAGACAGAGTCTCAGTCGCCCAGGCTGGAGTGCAGCGGTGCAATCTCAGCTCCCTGCAACCTCTGCCTCCCGGGTTCAAGAGATTCTCTTGCCTCAGCCTCCTGAGTATCTGGAATTACAGGCTCACGCCACCATCCCAACTAATTTTTGTATTTTTAGTAGAGACAGGGTTTCACCATGTTGGCTGGTGCCCAGCCCAAATAACCCAATTTAAAAGTGGGCAAAGGGGGCCAGGCACAGCAGCTCGCGCCTGTAATCCTAACACTTTGGGAGGCCGAGGAAGCTGGATCACTTGAGCTCAGGAGTTTGAGACCAGCCTGGCCAACATGGCAAAATCCCATCTCTATTAAAAATCCAAAAATTAGCCGGGCCTGGTGGTGCACATCTGTAGTCCCAGCTACTCCGGAGGCTGAGGCACAAAAAAGTGGGCAAAGGATCTGTATAGACATTTCTCCAAAGAAGGCATACAAATGGCTAATAAACATATGAAAAGATGCTCAACATCATCAGCCATCAGAGAAATGCAAATCAAAACCAAGAGGAATACCATTTTGCACCCACTCAGAATGGCTGTAATAAAAAAAACAAGTGTTGGCAAGAATGTGGAGAAACTGGCACCCTCATACACTGCCGGGGGAATGGAAACTTGCAGCTGCTGTAGGAAGCAGCCTGGCAGTTACTTAAATGGTTAAACATAGAATTACCACATCACCCAGCAATTCCACTCATACTTATGTACCCAAGAGAAATGAAAACAGATGCAAAAACTTGTACACAAATGTTCACAGCAGCATTACTCATAATAGCCAAAAGGTGGAAACTCAAGTATCAACCAACTAATGAATAAATAAAATGTGGCATATTCATCCAATGAATAGCATTTTACAATAAAGACAAATGAAGTATGGATAGATGCAACAACATGGATAAACCATGAAAACATTATGCTGGCCAGGCGCGGTGGCTGGCACCTGTACTCCCAGGACTTTGGGAGGCCAAGGTGGGCAGATCACTTGAGGTCAGGAGTCTGAGACCAGCCTCGGCAACATGGTGAAACCCCGTATCCACTAAAAATACAAAAATTAGCCAGGTGTGGTGATTACAGGCACACGCCCCTGTAATGCCAGCTACTCGGGAGGCTGAGGCAGGAGAATCACTTGAACCTGGGAGACAGAGGTTGCAGCGAGCCAAGATCGCGCAACTGTACTCCAGCTTGGGCGAGAAAGCAAGATTCCGTTTCAAAAAAAAAATAAAAAAAATTATTTGTGATGGCTGCACAATTGTGAATATATGAAAAGCCACTGAATTTTACCCTGTAATGAGTGTATGATATGAGATGTGAATTAGATTTCAATGAAGCTATTATAAAATAAATGAAATGGGCTCATGCCTGACCCTCTGATCTTTGGCAACTCCTTCTGAGTCTCGGTTTCCTCAATTCTAAGGTGGGGAAATTGGGACTTCTTAAAAGACCAGGAAAGGCCTTCTTATCATATGGATAAGGGCCCGATCTTGGCTTAGTTGCTCACCCACCATGTCCCCTGGGATCTCTGGCTTCCTTTGCCAGAGACTCAGTTTGCTCAGCCATATTACTAAGTGTGTGACTGACGACAGGCCACATCCTTTCCTGAGCCTCAGCTCTCTCATCTGTGAAAGGCAGGAGGCCTGGGGAAGCTGGGCATGGTGGCTCCCACCTGTGATCCCAGCACTTTGGGAGGCCAAGGTGGGCAGACCACTTGAGGTCAGGACTTCGAGACCAGCCTGGCCAGTATGGTGAAACCCCGTCTCCACTAAAAATACAAAAATTAGCCGGGCATGGTGGCACGTGCCTATAATCCCAGCTACTCAGGAGGCTGAGGTGGGAGAATCACTTGAACTCAGGAGGTGGAGGTTGCAGTGAGCTGAGATTGCACCAGTGCACTCCAGCTTGGGCAACAAAGCAAAACTTCATCTCAAAAAAATAAATAATAATTGTGATGGCTGCACAATTGTGAATATACTAAAAGCCATTGAATTGTACACCGTAATGAGTGTATGATATGCGATATGAATTAGATTTCAATGAAGCTATTGTAAAATAAATGAAATGGGCTCATGCCTGACCCTCTGATCTTTGGCAACTCCTTCTGAGTCTCGGTTTCCTCAATTCTAAGGTGGGGAAATTGGGACTTCTTAAAAGACCAGGAAGGGCCTTCTGGATAAGGGCCCGATCCTGGCTTAGTTGCTCACCTACCATGTTCCCTGGGATCCCTGGCTTCCTTTTCCAGAGACTCAGTGTGCTCAGCCATTTACTAGGTGTGTGACTGACAACAGGTCACATCCTTTCCTGAGCCTCAGCTCTCTCATCTGTGAAAGGCAGGAGGCCTGGGGGAGCTGGGCATGGTGGCTCCCACCTGTGATCCCAGCACTTTGGGAGGCCAAGGTGGGAAGATTGTTTGAAACCGGGAGTCTGAAACCAGCTTGGGGAACACAGCAAGACCCTATCTTAAAAACAAAAATTATCCAGCCATGGTGATGCAGCTACTCTGAAGGCTGAGGTAGGGGATCACTTGAACCCAGAGTTCAAGGCTGCAGTGAGCTATGATGGTACCACTGCACTGCAGCCTGGGCAACAGAGTGAGACCCCATCTCTTTAAAAAAAAAAAACAGAGGGCAGATGCAGTGCCTCACACCTGTAATCCTAGTACTTTGGGAGTCCAACTCAGGAGGAACGCGTGAGGCCAGGGGTTTGAGAACCAGCCTGGGGAAGACAGCGAAACCCTGTCTCTAAAAAATAAATAAATAATAAAAAATAAACGAAGCAAAGAAATGGAGGGAATGGCAGCAGTCTGTCAGGGTGGAGGAAAGGAAAGGGCTAGGCATGGACCTGCAACCCTCATCGCCCTCAGGGTTCACTGCAAGGTTACCGAACGCTTGGCCCTGTGCTGGGAACTTCCCAGGAACTGGCTGGATCAGGACAAACCATACCAGGGGTTAAATAACATGTGCTGGAACCTGGGGATCCTCAGGGGTTCCTTGGCAGGGCCTGGCACACTCCATTTGGAAAGAAGACCATGAGACAACGTCAAGTTTGGCACCAACTGGGTCTCCCAAAGCCCTGCACCTGCTTCCCACAACCACCGGGGCAGCCCTGCCATTCGCTGGGGTTCATTAGGCCCACTTGACAGAGGCAAAGCTGAGGCTGAGGTGAGAAGGGACCAGCCTGGCTATGTCCGGCACCCACAATGTACCCCAACCTTGACTCTGTCTCACCCTTGACAACCCTGCATGTTAGAGACTGTTCTCCCAAAAAGGGGAAATAGGCTTGTTGCTCAAGGGGGCAGTCTGGAGGGCAACATCAGGATGCAGCGTCTACACTTGCAGCCCTCCCCAGCCTGGGGATCCCCAGCCTGCACTGGCTCCACCCTCGGGAACCACCCCCGTGGGCTGGGGAGGAGATGGGCACTGACACTGACCCGTGCTCCCCAGTCCCCAGCCTGGATCTCTCACCCCGACTTGCCCATCTCTCACCAAAGCCCTTTGATGAAGGGACGTGGCTTTCCACAGAAAAGCCAGCTGAGGCTCAGGTTGGTCCCTTGTCACAGGTCTCTCAGCCAGTGGGGAGAGGAGTGGCAAAACCTAACCTCCCACCCAGGCCTCCTGGGAGCCACTGCCCGAGTGCCAAACCACTGTCTTCCCAAGTGCACTCTGGTTTCAAACACACCTAGTACAGGCGAGGCCTCGCAGTGAGCTCCCGACATGCCCGCAGCCCCCACTGGACTCTCAGACCCCACTGCTCACCTTGGCCGCTCAGGATGCCGGGAGGTGAAGATCATCACCCCCTTTCACAGCTGGGGAACAGGCTCAGGGAACGCCACGAGCTGGCCAGGTCCCCGCAGTGCCAGGGAGAATGCCTGTTGGGTCCTAAGCCTTTCTTTCCTTCCCAGAGCTCTGCCCTTGAAATCCTCCAGTCCCACCTCAGCCCCGTGAGGCAGACCCACGTCTACTTCCCAAAGCCGACGGGGACCTTCACCAGGGGGCTGTCTGTGGCCAACATGGCCCAGCTCCCAGGCTGGCTGTGACTCAGGCTCGGGGCACCCCCCTCCCCTGGCAAAAGCAGGGCGGGAGGGAAAGGGATCCTCCACCTGACCTGCAAGAGCAGCTTAATGTTTCCATATAAAGGACATACAGGGCTTAAGGTGCTTCAACTTCGTGTCAAAGTCACTGTCTAATCTGAGGCCAAGAAGCCCCACCCCCAGGCCCCACCCTTACCCACCCAAATAAACACTCTCACTCTTCCAAAACCAGGGGTGTTCCCCGCTGCTCCCCACCTACCAGTGGGGGCTGGATGGCAGGTTGGAAAGCAGAGACTGCAGAAAGACAAGGACATGCAGAGATGGGAAGGAGGAGGGGTGTTGAGAGGGTGCCCCGAGAAAAAGTACAGGGACCAAGCAGGACAGGGACCCAGAAGCAAAGGGACAGAGATCCAGAGGGAAAGGGACAGAGACCTTGAGAAAGGACAGAGACCCAGAGAGAAAGGGACAGAGACATTGACAGGACAGAGACTCTGAGACAGAGGGGGGCAGAGACCCAGAGAGAGGGGGGGACAGAGACCTAGATGGAGGGAGACAGAGGAGACAGAGGTAGACAAGGCAATTGGGAAAATGAAAAAGAGAAAAGAAATGTTTTAAGAAACGGCGACATGGGGAGATGAAATTGCGAAGACACAGAGAGGCAGAGAGATGGGAGAGACAGAGATGCGGGGGAAAGAGAGAGAGAGAGACAGAGAGAAAGAGAGAGGCTTTGTTTGAAAGGATGGAAGCCAGTGAGAAAATGCATAACATGGGGATGGGGTGAGAGGTGGAGGCACTGAACCTGGGGGTAGATTCTCCTGGCGCTGAGCCTGTCGCTGATGGAAAGACAGGACCTCCTTGAGGGGGCCACGCTGAGGACAGGGATGCTGGGGGAGAGGTGGATGGGGACGATGCAGCAGAGCAGGAGGGGATGGCTCAGCGGGGCCTTGCGTGGAGGCACGTACCTGGTGGGGCGGCCCACCCCCATGCCCTCCGCTGGGGGCTCCTTGGTTAGGGCTGAGGGGAAGCCTCTGTGGGTGCCAAGGGGCTGTAGTCTGTCCTTGGTCCCAGGGGCCGTGTGACAGGCACCCGACCTCGGAGTCCACAGACGGATCAGAGGCTGGATGGAGGGGGGCCGGGGGTGGGGCTAGCTGAGAGCCGCAGAGGGGGAGCCAGGGAGGCCGGCCAGGCAGAGCGGCTGGGCCACAGCCCAGGCAGGCTGGACAGGAGACAGCGGCAGAGGAGACAGCAACTGGGGGGGCAGGGAAACTGACAGTGGGGGACACGAGACTCTGAAAGAGGGGGACACAAAGAAAGAAACGTGATAAAGGGGAGAAGGACTGAAGGAGAAATGGGCGCTCCTGAGTTCCCTGAGATGAAGCCTTCATCAGCTGGTGGGGGGCAGGGGTAAGGCCCCTGTCACAGCCCGAGTGAGTTCCAGATGAACGGACACTTAGAGAAGGTAGAACGTGGCAGCACCCAGTGGGCGGAGGGAGGGTTGCACTGGACTCCCAGTGGCCTCCCCTAGTCTAGCGGCCTGGGGGCAGCGGGCACCAAATTCCTCCCCACCCCCAAACTCCCCCCAGTTTCCTCACAGGGCTGTGGCCAAAGGACCAGAGTCTCACACGCACCTCAGGCCTCTTCCTGGTCCTTTATTGCTGCTCAGGAGCCCTGACCTTCCTCCCGACACAGCACCAGCTTCTAGGTCAGGGAGGAGAGGAGGGGGTCGCATGTAGCCCCCACATGGGGAAATCCTGGTCAAACCCAGCTGGCAGGAAGACAAGGGGCAGAAGCCAATTGTGTTGGAAGAACCCACACCTCAAATTCCATGCAGCCATTGTATATCCCCTGAGTTCCCTGCTGGGAACCAGCAGTCAAAACGGGGCCCTGAGCCGGGCGCGGTGGCTCACGCCTGTAATCCCAGCACTCTGGGAGGCCGGGGCGGGCAGATCACTTGAGATCAAGAGTTTGAGACCAGCCTGGCCAACATGGTGAAACCCCGTCTCTACTAAAAATAGAAAAATGAACAGGGTGTGGTGGCACATGCCTGTAATCCCAGCTACCCGGGAGACTGAGTCAAGAGAATCACTTGAACCCAGGAGGCAGAGCTTGCAGTGAGCCGAGATCGTGTCACTGCACTCCAGCCTGGGCGACAGACCAAGACTCCGTCTCAAACAAACAAAACACTGGGTTCTGGGGCACAGGTCAAATGGGTGACAGCTGACAGGAAGGAATCCATCGACACACAGGCCACACAAGTCTCTGGGTGGGCGTGGTCTCACAGAGCCCTGGTTAAACCAAGTTCTTTGGTGAGAGGAGTCACTGGGTCAGACCGAGGCCTTCTAGAGAACAACACACCAAACAGAATCCACCACGGCAGCCCAGAGGCTGGCCAGTCCCAGTCAACAGACCTGAATGAACCCCTTCCGGGGGACCCAGTTCGACTTCAGTTTCCAAGCAGGAAGCAAAAGCAGGGCCAGTGGGACGCCTCAGACGCTGATAGTGCGGAAGACGGTGAAGCCCGACAGCGCCGTGCTGACCAGGAGCCCCGGGCACTGCGGGTGCCAGTGCAGCTCCTTCAGCTCAGTTTCGCCCTGGTGCACGAACAGCAGCTGCTGCGGGAGGTCGGCCAGTCCGGGATCAGCCTCCACGTCGCCTGCCTCAGGGTCCCGCTCCACTGCCAGGTCCCACTGTGTGATCTGGTGGTCTGCACCCGAGGCTGCAAAGACCCCGCTGTCCTGGGGGTGCCACTCGACGGAGGTCACGGGGGCCACGTGCTGCTTGAAGGTGGCCACTGGGGAGCCAGACTAGAAGGACAGGATGGGAGTGGTGGGCTCTGAATGCCTCAGCCTGACTCCTCAGGGGGACCCAGGCAGAACCCCCAACCCCTCTCGAGCCTCAGGGTTCAGCCAGGGCCCCACCTCTTAAGCCCTCACAAGCCCACAGTCCAGAAAAGGGACACAGGGTAATTCTGGCTGCTAAGAAGGCTGACCAGCCCAGGGGTTGCTGGGAATTGGGATTGACTTGCAAAGAAGCCCCTCCCAGCTCAGGTCACAGCTGCTCTTCCCTCTGCCTGCCTGTTTCCTTCTCTGTAAAAGGACGGCATGGGCCAGGCGTGGTGGTTCACGCCTGTAATCCCAGTACTTTGGGAGGCTGAGGTGGGTGGATCACCTGAGGTCAGGAGTTGGACACCAGCCTGGCCAACGTAGTGAAACCCCGTCTCTACTAAAAATACAAAATTAGCCGGGCGTGATGGTGCACGCCTATAATCCCAGCTACTCGGGAGGCTGAGGCAGGAGAATGGCTTGAACCCAGGAGGGGGAGGTTGTGGTGAGCCAAGATCGCGCCACTGCACTCCAGCCTAGGCAATAAGAGCAAAACTCCGTCTCAAAAAAAAAGGAGGGCATGGCTCTCCCAGAGCTCTCCTGGCAGATTCTACAAAGGCCTGAAAGGAGGCAGAAGCACAATCCCCGGAAGCCAACCCAGAGAAAGACTAAGAATGACAGCACTTTCACTACAGCAAAGGCCCCGCTCAACTGGCATCTCTCTCATTAGGAGAAGCAGCTCTGAAGTTCCAATGGTCAACAAGCTGGGCCCCGTGTGACCTGGTGGGCCTGGGAGGCTGGAATCCATCTCCAGCCTCTTCCCCAGGGCTGATGCTATAGAAATGATCAAACTGGAGGGGGAAAAGGATGACATCATGGCAGCCCAGGAAGGCAGAGCCACACAAAGCTGTGGCTTTGTCCAGAGGGATGCCAGACACTGCAACTCCTCCCGCGCAGGGACCCTCCCAGCTCCACAGTGTCAACCCCTAGCTTGGCTGTCATGTCACAGCGGCTCCTGTCCTTTCTGTGCCTCAGTCCTCTCCTACAACGAGCAGGCTGGGCCCCGATTCTCAGTTGCATCTATAAATCTACCACTCTCTGAAGCTCTCAGCACTGGCTGTACAGACGGCTGTACTTCTGCCCACAGGCAGGTGAGAGGTCTGGTCTCTGCAGCCCTAGCCCCTCCATTTCTTGTCAGCTGTTCCCCTGGTGGAGTGAGTGACTCCAAGAGTGGAGACGCACCACCCTTCCTCTTGTTGAGCCTGTTTCCTCCTCTGTACCCTGAAGAGACGGGTGTCTAGTTCTAAGGGCTCTCCAGCTCTGTTGAATAAAACCATTCAACGAGGGAGGATCCTACAAATCCCAGGGCTGCTGGGAGCAAGCTTCTATAGACCCCGGGGGCAGGCTGGGAAAATACCTTGAACTGCCGAAGGTCCCAGATCTTGAGGGCCCCGTCGTCCCCGCCACTGAGCAGGAAGGGCTCCCGGCGGCTCCAGCTGATGACATTGACGTCCCCATCATGGGCGGTGGCCGTGGTGAGCATGCAGGCCTTGCTGGGGGCTGCCCGGATGTCCCAGATGCGGATGGAGGCGTCAGCTGAGCAGGAGGCGAACACCTGGGGGAGGCGGAGCCTGAGCGGTCGTGATGCCCGGCAGCGGTGGGCTACTCTCTCTTCCACCATCCCTCTTACTAGCACTTGGCCTGGAAACTAAGTCTCCGTCAGGCTCCCAGCCCTCTTTTCCCTCAGACCTAGGAGTCTAGGTCCCTGGCACGAACTCCATCAGAACTAGACGACCAGACCCCCGCCCACCCTCACCGTGTTCTCGGTCGGTGACCACTGCAGGTCCTCCACAGAGCGCGTGTGGCCCACGAATGGCCGCTGGTCCACGTGCCAGGAGCCGCCGTCCGTAGGTGTCCAGAGGTGGATGTTCTTTTGACAGTCACCGGTCAGCAGGCGACCTGGGGAAGGAAGTCAGGAAATGACCTCCCCCCACCTGGCCGCAGCTCGCCCCCTCCCTGGAGTCTAAGCGCCCCGCCCCTTGCTGCGGAGCCTGCTCGCCCCACCTCCCGGGGACTCCTCAACACCCCAGGGACTCACCGGGCACCCGGGGGGACCAGTCAAGGGCAAAGCCCTCGCCCATGTGCCCAGCAAAGGAGAAGATGGGCTTCATCTGGGCCTGCTCGTCCCGGAGGAAGGCCGCCAGGGCCTGGGGGTCCTCCACCACCTGCAGAAGCCGCCGCAGCGCAAACACCTCCACGTGGCCCTTCTCTGACCACACCCCAGCCACGGGCTCCTCACCCAGCCACGACACCTGCAGAAGAGCCGGGGGAGGAAGGGTGATGTGAAATGAGCGGAGAGGAGGATTGGGGCACTGACCACAAGCTCCCCATATCCCAGAGAACCAGAAGCGCGGTTCCTCAGATCTCCGAGGCCTGGAACTACAGCTCCTAGAAACCTCTGTGGGAAGAAAATCATAACCTGCAAAAACCAGCATGGTAACCGGGACAGTTCTCCACAGCGGGGTGGGAGTGGGCGGAAGGGGGAGTTGAGGTGGGAGGATAGAGCCCCAAGATGCCTGGGAGCTGAGGCTGCAATTCCTGCCAGTCCTTGGGAGGGTGTCCAGGCTCCTGGTCTTGGTAACCCTCTAAATGCTGGAAGGCCACAAGGCTCAGTCCTTGGATCTCCTTGCATCTGTGTTCACCAGGAGACCCAGTCCAGCCACAAGGTTTCTAGTACCCCTAGCCCTGACATCTCTCCTGGGCTCCAGACTCCTACTGCACTGACTGTTCAAACTTTTTTGTTTTGAGACAGGGTCCAGCTCTGCTGCCCAGGATGGAGTGCAGTGATGCCATCACGGCTCACTGCAGCCTCAACCTCCTGGGCTCAAGTGATCCTCCCACCTCAGTCTCCCAGGTAGTTGGGACTATGGGTGAGCACCACCACATCTGGCTTTAAAAATTTATTTTTTTGTAGGCCGGGCATGGTGGCTCACACCTGTAATCCCAGCACTTTGGGAGGCTGAGGCAGGCAGATCATGAGGTCAGGAGTTCGAGACCATCCTGGTTAACACCGTGAAACCCCATCTCTACTAAAAATGCAAAAAATTAGCCAGACGTGGTGGCGGGCACCTGTAGTCTCAGCTACTCTGGAGGCTGAGGCAGGAGAATGCCGTGAACCCAGGAGGCAGAGTTTGCAGTAAGCTGAGATCGCGCCACAGCACTCCAGCCTGGGTGACAGAGCGAGACTCTGTCTCATTAAAAAAAAAAAAAAAAAAAAAAAATTTATTTGCAGAGACAGGCTCTCACTTTATCACCCAGGCTGGTCTGGAACTCCTGGTCTCAAGTCATCCTTCTGCACTGGCTTCCCAAAGTGCTGGGATTACAGGTGTGAGCCACTATGCCAGCTTGAGCATTCAAACTTAACCAATGCCAAGCTCCTAATCGCCACCTGCAACTGCTCCCTCTCCACCTCAGGCCCAAAACTACAGGACTCATTCTTGTCTTGTCCCTTCTTCCTCATGCCCAGCACCTACGCTGGCTACACTAAAAATGCTCACTTCCAGGGCTGGGCGCAATGGTTCACGCCTGTAATCCCAGCACTTTGGGAGGCCAAGGAGGGCGGATCACCTGAGGTCAGGAGTTCAAGACCAGCCTGGCCAGCATGGTGAAACCCCATCTCTACTAAAAATGCAAAAGTTAGCCAGGCGTGCTGGTGGGTGGCTGTAATCCCAGCTACTTAGGAGGCCGAGGCAGGAGAATCGCTTGAACCCAGGAGTCAGAGGTTATAGTAAGCCAAGATTGCGCCATTGCACTCCAGCCTGGGCGACAAAAGTGAGATTCCGTCTCAAAAAAAAAAAACAAAAAAAACCCCTCACTTCCAACCCCCTTCTCATGATCTCTATTGCTGTCACACTACTACTGATGTCATCCTTGCCCTGAATACTATAAGTCTTCCCACAGGATTCTTTCCTCCTACCCTTGCCTCTCTGCAATTGATATTTAAAACAGCAGCCAAAGGGATCACTTTAAAACAAAAGCCAGACCCTGTCTTTCCTCTGCCCAGAACCCTCCAATGTCTCCCAGTTAAAAGCTGGAGTACTTAAAGTGGCCAACAAGGCTCTGAACAATGTCTTCTCTGTGCCTGCCCCCCAAATTGTGTCACTGTCCCTCCTTGTTCATTCTGCTCCAGACAGACTGGACTCCCCACCTTCGCTTGAAACTCTTCAAACATGCCAAGCTCACCCCAGAGCCTCTGAACTTGTGTTTTCCTTGCCTGCAAATTCTTGTCCAGGGTTCACTGCCCCACTACCTGTGAATATCTATTCAAATGGCATTTTATGACTGAATACTTCCTCACCACACTGTTTAAAAATAGCAACCCACTCCTGGAGCACCCTAACCCTCTTCCCCTGCTTCCTTTGAATTTTTTCCAGGATAGTTAACACCTTTGGACATGGTACACATTTACTTAGTTTCATCTCGTTCCCTTCCCCGACTAGTGTGTAAGTTCATGGAGCCGCAGACCTTTTGCTTGCTGCTAAATCCTCTGCATCTAGAACAGTACTGAAACATAGCAAAAATAATTTCATGGAAACAGACAGTCCCAGCTATAAGTCAAGTACTGCTCTAAGTGCTCTTCACATACCATATCATTCTATTTACAAGTCTACCTGATCAGAAGATATTTTAGCTTTGAAGCAAAAAAACAAATAAACAGGCTGGGCACAGTGCCTCATGCCTATACTCCTAGCATTTTGGGAGGCCAAGGTGGGCAGATCACTTGAGTTCAGGAGTTCAGGAGTTCATGTTGGCCGGCCTGGCCAACATGATGAGACTCCGTCTCTACTAAAAATACAAAAAATAGCCGGGCGCCGTGGAGTGCACTTGTGGTCCCAGCTACCTGGGAGGCTGAGGCAGGATAATCACTTGACCCTGGAAGGCAGAGGTTGCAGTGAACCGAGGTCACGCCATTGCACTCCAGCCTGGGCAATGGGAGTGAAACCCTGACTCAAAAACAAAACAAACAGCCGGCCGGGCGCGGTGGCTCAAGCCTGTAATCCCAGCACTTTGGGAGGCCGAGGCGGGCGGATCACAAGGTCAGGAGATCGAGACCACAGTGAAACCCCGTCTCTACTAAAAATACAAAAAAAAATTAGCCGGGCGCAGTGGCGGGCGCCTGTAGTCCCAGCTACTCAGGAGGCTGAGGCAGGAGAATGGCGGGAACCCGGGAGGCGGAGCTTGCAGTGAGCTGAGATCGCGCCATTGCACTCCAGCCTGGGCAACAGCGTGAGACTCCGTCTCAAAAAAAAAAAAACAAAAAACAAACAAACAAACAAACAAAAAAACAAACAGCCACAACCAAAAACAGTTCCTGAATGGTAACAGAAAATACATACCTCCTATTACATACAACCAGGTGCTATTCTAGGCACTATATGTTATTTCATTTGACCTCATGCCAGCCCCATCAGATAAGTTCTGTAACTCACTATGTTACCAAAGAGAAAAGTGAAGAACATAAAACATACCCTGACTTTGGGAGCCTGAGGCATGAGGATCACTTGAGGTCAGGAGTTTGAGACCAGCCTAGCCAACACGGTGAAACCTCTTCTCTACTAAAAATGCAAAAAATTGGCCGGACGCAGTGGCTCACGCCTGTAATCTCAGCACTTTGGGAGGCCAAAGCAGGCGGATCACGAGGTCAGGAGTTCGAGACCAGCCTGACCAACATGGTGAAACCCCGTCTCTACTAAAAATACAAAAATTAGCCAGGCATGGTGGCATGTGCCTGTAATTCCAGCTACTCAGGAGGCTGAAGCAGTAGAATCGCTTGAATCTGGGGGGCGGAGTTTGCAGTGAGCCGAGATCACGCCATTGCCCTCCAGTCTGGGTGACAAAGCAAGACTTCGTCTCAAAAAAAAAAACCCAAAAAACAAAAAATTATAAGGGTGTGGTGGCGGGCGCCTGTAGTCCCAGCTACTTGGGAGGCCAAGGCAGGAGAATCGCTTGAACCTGGGAAAAAGAGGTTGCAGTGAGTCAAGATCACACCACCCCACTCCAGCCTGGGCAACAGAGAGACACTCCATCTCAAAAAAAAAAAGGCCGGACACGGTAGCTCAAGCCTGTAATCCCAGCACTTTGGGAGGCCGAGGCAGGCGGATCACCTGAGGCCAGGAGTTCAAGACCATCCTGGCCAACATGGCCAAACACTGTCTCTACTAAAAATGCAAAAATTAACCAGATGTGGTGGCGTGTGCCTGTAATCCCAGCTACTCGGGAGGCGGAGGTTGCAGTGAGCCGAGATTGTGCCACTGCACTCCAGCCTGGGTGACAGAGCAAGAGTCGGTCTCAAAAACGAAAAAAAACAAAAAAAAGGACATGAGGATGTGTTGGGAGTTAGGGACACAGGGGTCGGGTCGGGTGTGTTTCAGAGTACACAGAGCAGGTTCCTGGGACCACACCTACCCGAACTCGGTTGATGCCACCATAGTGGGGCAACATGGCCAGCTCCAGCTGAGGCTTCCGCTCTTCCTCATCCTCTTCATCTTCCTCCTCCTCTTCTTCATCACTGCCCTCTGAGGGTGGGGGCTTCGTCCCATGCAGATTGTGCATACGAAGAATCATCAGTCTGGGGGAAATTGTGGGGTGAGTTACGCACTAGATGCCACGATTCTTAGGAAGGAGAGAGGCTGGAAACCCAGACTCCTGGGTCTGCGAGAGGCAGAAACTGGAAGCCCTAACTGCTGGGTCTTGAGGAAGGGGCTGGAAACTGAGCCTCCTGGTCCTGGAAACGCCTCGGGTTTTACCTG
Organism: Macaca nemestrina; assembly: GCF_043159975.1. Classification (NCBI taxonomy): domain Eukaryota; kingdom Metazoa; phylum Chordata; class Mammalia; order Primates; family Cercopithecidae; genus Macaca; species Macaca nemestrina. The sequence continues at coordinate 58,632,482 of NC_092144.1, read as the reverse complement.
TTGCTCTGGGCGCTCTCAGCCTGGGTCCCAGCACACAAGTAAAGTGTAAGAGGAAGCTCTGTCCTGTTGTCTCCCAGGTGATCCCGGACTATGTCAAAGCTGAGACAGGGGGCGCCTGGGGATGGAAGGAGGGGTTTACGAGTTAAGACGGGACAGTGAGAGCTCAGTCCCCGTCTCCCTCATGGATCAACCGCCTCCGGTGTGAAATCCTCTCTTGGACCCCAGCCTTCTCTTCCCGAGCACCTCTCAGGTTAAAGGCTGGGGATTAGCCACCTCAGGACCCTGGAGTCCGGACTCAGCCCTACCAGTCTGCGCTCGGTGGTAGAGCACGTAGGCCTCCTCGTCCATGACCAGTTCCTCTCCTTCGCGTAGCGGCGGTCCCCGGCCGGGCAGGTAGACCTGGGCCGGGCCCTCGGGACTCGTGTCGCCAGACTCGGCTTCCATAGGTTCCCCGGTTTCACACGTGCGCCGCCGACCCTTGCGCGCCGCCATCTTCGAACCTTCTCACTGCTGACGTCCGGTAAGAGCGTCACTTCCGGGTTTCGCCTTCCGCCTAATGAGATCAGCCCTCCTGCGCGGTTACCTTGGAAACCCCAGGGACAGCTAATTCGAGAGGGTAATGCGGCAACGCGGGAGGAGAACTCAGGTAATGGCGCCAGCGAAAAAAGCCTGCGGATACGGAGAAACTGCATCTTCGCGTGACTTTGGGCGCTGTTCCTCGCGGTAGTGGCAAGGCCTCCTGGGAGTTGTAGTTCTACGGGAGGCCTGTTTTCCGCATCTTCCACTTTGATTCCCAGAGCGTTCTTTCCACTTAATTAATTATTCATGTATGCAAATTTGCTCTCTCACTGGCAAGGAGATTGGGTTTCTGCTCCCTGAGGACCCAAAAGGCCGGTTTCTTCTCCTCTCTCTGTTTTGATGGCTTTGTTTCAAAAATGCCTTCTTGTAGACAGGATGGATATTATCTGTAAGTTAGGCGGTTCAATCTACCCTCTAGGGGCAGTCAATTGCCTAACTAGACATTCACATTGCAGCTCTGGTCAGCGAGCACTTAATCAGAAAGTCCACCCTCTGGAGGCAGCTATTACAAGTGCTTCGTCTCTCTTTATCGCGCATCAGCACCAGCGGTTTGGCTAATTGACATAATGAAATGTTAGAAATAGATTCTCATTGGTGAGATTAACAGCATTCAAGATAATGCGGATTGGCTGGGATATGTCAGACACTCTCCTAGCTTGCATGAACAGGATATTAAGAATCTAGCAAGCCTTGGTGCCTATAGCCATAGGAAATAAAACCATACTTTTGATCCTAATATGTTTTGTCTCCCGGATCTATCTCACCACTCTCTTGGGGTCTCTGTCTGCCCCAGTACCCTCTGGATTTCTCTCTTTTCAGGGTCTCTTCCCACCTCCTCTTTCTTGGTCTTTGTCTCCCCACCCACCTCCTTTCAGAGCCTCTGTTCTCTCTCTAATTCTGTGTCCTCTTCCCCTGTGGGACTTTTGTGTTTCTGTTTCCTCCAGAGAAGTTGAGGGGGGCTAACAGACACGGAGCTTAGGCTTGGACTGAGGAGGCATAAAAACATGGTTTATTCCAAACACTGCAATGTGGAATAAGAGAGTGGGAAGGGAGGTTGGTGGAGAAGTGTGGACTCCCAGACCCTCCCCTCCGCAACCCAGCCCCAGACCCGGCTGGAGATCTGGGAAGAGGAGGTTTTTTGGAGGACTGCTGGGTCATCACTGAAGGGTCGCAAATAAGGGTTGGATTTGGAGAGGATGTGGTTGGTGACAAGTGGGGTGTCGGGAGGTGCGGCAGGGTGGGAAGTTTTGGCTTCAGGGAGGTTGGGTTCATCGCGGTGCAAGGGAAGGCGGGGCTTCCGTTGGGGACGTGTCCTAGGTCAGAGTAGGGAAAAGCGACCGAGGATGGAAGAGGAGGAGGGGGTGTCACGGTTTGATATCAAGGGTCACAGTCTGGTCGGGGCAGAGTCTGGGGTTCGGGTCACAGTTTGGGGTCAGGGGTCACAGTCTGGAGTCGGATGACCATTTTAGGAGTCGGATGTCACAGTCTGGGTCAGGGGTTTCTGTGTGGCGGGGCCAAGGTCTGGGGTCACAGTTTGGCGAACGCGTCTCACAGTTTGGAGTCCCAATGAATGAAAGGTTAAAAACGGGCTTCCCCGGAGGCGTGGCTGGGGCCGGGGAGCTGCACAGTGATGTGGGGGCCACGGCCCCGGGCGTGGAGGTGGGACGCGGGAGTGGCGTGACCCCCCCACCTCCCGCCCCATCTGGTGACGTTAAAAAGCCCTTGTCGGGTTTAAAAAAAAGTCCGGTGGGCTCCAAGGCCCCCGCTCCCTCGCTCTCAGCCTGGGTGATAATTGGGGGGACCAAATCCTCTCCGGCTTGCGGTTCCTCCAGAACCAGGGGGCGCAGGACGCTGCTCCAGGCGGGGTCCAGCCAGTTCCACTGCTTTCCTTCCCAACCCACGCGGGTCCTGTCCACTGCGGGCGCCCCCTCGGGCCGTGGCCTGCGCTGACCAAGGGGGCGGTGGGGCCCCCGGGGCCGCGTCATACCTCGGACTCGAGGCTGGAGAAGTGTGCAGAGCCCCTGCGGGTGCCCAGGTCCCCGCCCCGGTGTCTCCGGTGGGAAGCTGTGGGCAGCGGCGGCCCCCAGTGCGCGGCGTGAGGGCACCTGCGAGCGTGGCGGGAGGGCCCGGTAAGCCTGCGCGCAGGGGCGGCGCGAGGGCACGAGCTGAGGTCCTCAAGCGAGCGCGAGGTGGGCGCGGGCGGCGGGAGGTCCCAGCCCCCAGCGGCGCGCCGGTGCCGGTGGTGGTGGGGCGCAGCAGCGGCGGGTGTGCGGTGCGAGGCCCGCGGGCGGTGCGGGTGTGACCGCGGGCACCCGCAGCGGGCACGGCGTCGGGGTGGAGGCCCGGCGGCCCAGGGTGGAGGCGGCGGCGCCCACCAGCCGCCGTCCAGGCCATCGTGCGAGCAGCTGAGATGGCGCGGCGGCGGCAGCAGCTCCAGGCTGGCGCAGTGGCGACAGTGCCAGGCGGCCGGACCGCTGCGCGGGGGCAGGTAGTCCCAGCTCCCGGCGCGCCAGCCCCCGAGCTTGTCGACCGACCAGTAGCGGCCGGGCGGCGGCCCGAGGCGCTCGGCGTACGGGTAGGGGAAGTCGGCGAACCACCAGGGCTCCAGGCCGCCCAGCGACGCGCCGCCCAGGCTCTCCGAGTCCTCCGAGTCCGACGGCGACGGCTCGAGGTCGAGGTAAGGGCAGGGGGGCGGCGCGGCCCGGCACGGGGGTGGAGCGGCCGGGGCTCCTCCGCCCGCGCCTCCCGCGCCTCCCGCGCCGGCCGCGCCCGGCCCCAGCAGGGGTTGGCTCTCGGGGTCCGATCGCGGCCACCGCGCGGGCGCCGGCGGGCTCTCGTCCTCGAAGGCCAGGCGGCAGAGTGGCGGCCCGACGGCGGTGGCCGCGGCGGCGGGGGGCGCGGGCGGCGACGGGAAGCCGGGGAAGGCGCCGGCGGGGGGCTCGGCCGGCTCCTTGTCGCGTACGATGGCGAAGTAGGAGGGCGGCGGCTTCTGCGGGGGCTGAGCGGCCGGCGGGGACAGCGGGCGCCCGGCTGCGCCCCGCGGTGCCGCACGCGCCTCGCCCAGGCCCAGGCCCAGGCCCTGCGGCTCGATGGGGCCGTAGTAGCGGTGGAAGCCGTCGGCCAGGCCCGCGCCCCCCGGCGGCCCCGCGCCCTTGGTCCGGCGCCAGCGGTCCACTGCGGCGCGCTCGCGGGGCACGAAAGGTGCGGGCCCGGGCGCCGGCCGCGGTGCGGGGTACGCGGGGCTGGGCAGGGGCTGCGGCGGCGGCGGGGGCTTGGCGGGCGGCGGGGCGGCCTCGGCGCTGCAGCAGCTGTACATGCCCTGCGGGTTCGGGGACAGGATGGGGGTCAGCGCGGGGTGCCCAGGAGGCCTACCTGCCTCCCCTCAGTCCCTCCCTCCTCTCCATTTCCCAGCCTGCGTCTCCCGCTCTCTTCCCCACTATCCACATCTCGACCCACATCTCCATGTCTCTGCCCGGCTTTACCTTTGTCCCCTGCCCCCGCCATCTCCCCTTCTTTGCCTCCCTCTCTGCCCCGTACCCTGGAGAAGGCCAGCAGGAAGTCCATGCGGTGGGTGGGCCCCAGGCAATGCCGCAGGCGCCAGTACACCAGGTGCTCCCAGGCGAAGACCAGCAGGGACAGGCCCATGGCCACCAGGAGCATGTAGAAGACGCCCGCCATGTTGTCGATGTCCAGCTTGCTGCTCATCACCTCGATTTTGTCATTGTGGCAGATCCCGGAGAGCCACAGCCGCTCCAGCATCTCGATCTCATCTGGGGAGGGGCGGTCAAAAGTCACCTGCTATGAGTACCCTCAGAGGACCCTCGTCTGTGATGTGGGAGTGTAGGCCCTCAGCCCCTTCCTCCCTCAGACCCTGGTGTCCGGGCCTTTGTCCCTTTCTTCCCCAGAACCCAGGGGCCTCGCCCTCCCCCTCTCCGCTGTGGAAATCCCTGCGCGCAGCCGCACCATCCCCCAGGAACTGCAGCAGCGCCAGGTCGATGGGCCGCTTCCAGCGGGAGCCCTTGTGCAGGGCGATGCCATAGCCTGTCGTGGCGAAGACCTTGCCGGAGCCGATGGTGACAAGCTTGCAGCCCTCATCCTTGCGGGCCATGTAGTTGAGCACCGCAGCGTCGTAGATGAAGGCATCCAGCTTCCTGGAGGGAGGGGGAATGGAGGGCAGGGTCAGTCCCACCTAGATGCCCTCGCTGCCAGGCCTGGAACCTCCTCACCTCTAACCTCCAACTGCTCCAAATCCTAACTGGCCCTGAGCTCTTGAGCCAATCATTGCACTTCTCTGTACCTCGGTTTCAACATCAGTAAAATGGGCGTGGCAGCAATATCTCCCTTCAGAGTTGTTGCAAAAGTATGTTTTTAAGAGACAGGGTCTTGCTCTGTTGTCCAGACTGGACCAGAAATCCTGGGCTCAAGCGATCCTCCTATCTCAGCCTCCCCAGGAGCAGGGACTATAGGCAAAGGTTAGATAGTACCTCAGGCAAAGGAGGTGTTAGCTGTGACTTTTTTTTTTTTTTTTTTTTTTTTTGAGACAGAGTCTCACTCCGTTGCCCAGGCTGGAGTGCAGTGGCATGATCTTGGTTCACTGCAAGCCCCAACTCCCAGATTCACCCGATTTTCCTGCCTCAGCCTCCAAGTAGCTGGGATTACAAGCGCCCACTACCATGCCCAGCTACTTTTTGCCTTTTTAGTAGAGACAGGGTTTCATCATGTTGGCCAGGCTGGTCTTGAACCCCTGTCCTCGTGATCCGCCCATCTCGGCCTCCCAAAGTGCTGGGATTACAGGCATGAGCCATGGCAGGCGGCCAGAACAGAATGAAATAGTTACTCCTTTAGTCCTCACTGTAGTCCTCCAAAGGAGTGCATTTACTCTTGCATTTTAAAAAAGAGGATTGAGACCAGCCATGGTAGCTCATGGCTATAATCCCAGCAATTTGGGAAGCCAAGGCAGGTGGATCACCTGTGAACTCAGGAGTTCCAGACCAGCCTGGCCAACATGGTGAAACCCCATCTCTACTGAAAATACAAAAATTAGCCAGGTGTAGTGGCGGGCACCTGTAATCCCAGCTACTCAGGAGGTTGAGGCAGGAGAATTACTTGAACCTGGGAGGCAGAGGTTGCAGTGAGCCAAGATCGAGCCACTGCACTCCAGCCTGGGTGACAGAGATAGATGCCATCTCAAAACAAACAAAGAGGAGGATCGAGGCTTAGAAGGAGAAATGAGGAAAAAAATAATAATGCGAGTGAATGATTGCTTATATTGTGCCAGGCATTGTTCTATCTAGTCTAAGAACTCTTTTTTTTTTTTCCTGAGATAAGGTCTCACTATGTTGCCCAAGCTGAAATGCAGTGGCACCATCATAGCTCACTGCAGCCTTGACCTCTTGGGTTCAACTGATCCTCCTGCCTCAGCCTCCTGAGTAGCTGGGACTACAGGCACACATCACCACACCTGTCTAATTTTTGTATTTTTTGTAGAGACAGGGTTTCTCCATGTTGCCCAGGCTGGGCTCTAACTCCTGGGCTCAAGTGAGCCTCCCGCCTTGGCCACCCAAAGTGCTGGGACTACAGGTGTGAGCCTGTAGGGAGATAACCATTATTTTCAGATGGGAAAACACAGACCCAGACAAATACCTTAACTTGCTTGGGTTCTCCCACCAGGCCCTGATTTCTTTCTTTCTTTCTTTTTTTTCTTGAGACTGAGTTTCGCTCTTGTCCCCCAGGCTGGAATGCAGAGGTGTGATCTTGGCTCACTGCAACCTCCACCTCCCAGGTTCAAGCGATTCTCCTGCCTCAGCCACCCAAGTAGCTGGGATTATAGCCATGCACCACCACACATGGCTATTTTTCTATTTTTAGTAGAGATAGGGTTTGGCCATGTTGGCCAGGCTGGTCTTGAACTCCTGACCTCAGTTGATACACCCGCCTCGGCCTCCCAAAATGCTGGGATTACAGGCGTGAGCCACCACACCTGGCCTAGGCCCTGCCCAGGCTGGAGCACAATAGTGCCATCTGGGCTTACCACAATCTCCACCTCCCCAGATCAAACGATTCTCCTGTCTCAGCCTCCAGAGTATCTGGGATTGCAGGCATGCACCACCACGGCTAGCTAATTCTGTATTTTTAGTGGAGACAGGGTTTCTCCATTTTGGTCAGGCTGGTCTTGAATTCCCGACCTCAGGTTATCGGCCCACCTTGGCCTCCCAAAGTGGGTTTCGCCCAAGGTGCTGGGATTACAGGCATGAGCCACCATGCCCAACCTAGGCCCTGATTTCTAAGACTTGGTGGGAAGAGGCGCAGGGCTGTGGAGTTAGTTCTCATGGATGCATTTGTTATGGCACATGCTGCTATCACTCTCATTTACAACTGCTGTCATTTTACATTTATTTCTGTGGTGGTTCAGAACCTTCTGAAGGTGGTTCTCAACCTTCCCCATGAGACTGCAAGACCCCCAGGGTCCCAGTTGGTCTCGTTCTCATCTGTGACTGGGGCATAGTTCCTGGCACGTAGGATGGCGTTGATAGATATTTGCAGAATAAATGAGTGAATGAATAAATGAATCCACACAGAGGAATACTGTGTAACTCTTCTGTAGTATCAGATAAATGCTTATGATCTGACAGGTGAGGATGTATGGGGTATATTTTATATATTTTTAAAATATGTATATGTATATTTTTCTTTTATTTTTAGAGATGGGGTCTCACTCTGTTTCCCAGGCTGGTGTCTCAAACTCTGGGGCTCAAGCAATCCTCCTGCCTCAGCCTCCCAAAATGCTGGGATTACAGGCGTGAGCTTTCACACCCAACCTAGGGGTGTATTTTTTAAAAAGTTAGGCTGGGTGTGGTGGTTCATGCCTGTAATCCCAACACTTGGGCCACATAGTGATACCCTGCCTCTATAAAAAAAAAATTAGGCTGGGTGCGGTAGCTCACGCCTGTCATCCCAGCACTTTGAGAGGCCGAGGTGGGCGGATCATGAGGTCAGGAGATCGAGACCATCCTGGCTAACACGATGAAACCCTGTCTCTACTAAAAATACAAAAAAAAACTAGCCGGGCACGATGGCGGGCACCTATAGTCCCAGCTATTCGGGAGGCTGAGGCATGAGAATGGTGTGAACCCAGGAGGCGGAGCTTGCAGTGAGCCAAGATCGAACCACTACACTCCAGCCTGGGCAACAGAGCGAGACTCCATCTCAAAAAAAAAAAAAATTAGACAGGTGTGGTGATGCACCTATATTCCCAGTTACTCAGGAGGCTGAGGCAGGAGGATCCCTTGAGCCCAGGAGTCTGAAGCTGCAGTGAGCTATGATGACACCACTGCACCCCAGCCTGGGTGACAGAGGGATACCCTGTCTCTAAAAACAAAAAAACGAACAAAAAAAATTACTCCCAGAATCCTATATAAAATATGAGTTCATATTGGCTGGGTGCAGTGACTCACACCTGTAATCCCAGCACTTTGGGAGGCCGAGGCGGGCGGATCATATGAGGTCAGGAGTTCCACACCAGCCTGGCCAACATGGCGAAACCCCATCTCTATTAAAAATACAAAAATTGGCCGGGCGCGGTGGCTCACGCCTGTAATCCCAGCACTTTGGGAGGCCCAGGCGGGCGGATCACAAGGTTAGGAGATCGAGACCACGGTGAAACCCCGTCTCTACTAAAAATACAAAAAAAATTAGCCGGGCGCGGTTGTGGGCGCCTGTAGTCCCAGCTACTCGGGAGGCTGAGGCAGGAGAATGGCGTGAACCCGGGAGGCGGAGCTTGCAGTGAGCCGAGATCGCGCCACTGCACTCCAGCCTGGGCGACAGAGCGAGACTCCGTCTCAAAAAAAAAAAAAAAAAAAAAATACAAAAATTAGACCGGGCGCAGTGGCTCAAGCCTGTAATCCCAGCACTTTGGGAGGCTGAGATGGGCGGATCACGAGGTCAGGAGATCGAGACCATTCTGGCTAACCCGGTGAAACCCCGTCTCTACTAAAAAAATACAAAAAACTAGCCAGGCGAGGTGGCGGGTGCCTGTAGTCCCAGCTACTCAGGAGGCTGAGGCAGAATGGTGTAAACCTGGGAGGCGGAGCTTGCAGTGAGCAGAGATCCGGCCACTGCACTCCAGCCTGGGTGACAGAGTAAGACTCCGTCTCAAAAACAAACAAACAAACAAACAAACAAAAAAAACCACAAAAATTAGGCCGGGCGCAGTGGCGGGCGCCTGTAGTCCCTGCTACCCAGGAGGCTGAGGCAGAATAATTGCTTGAACCGGGGAGGCAGAAGTTGCAGTGAGCTGAGATTGCACCACTGTACTCCAGCCTGGGTGACAGAGTGAGACCCTGTCTAAAAGAAAAAAAAAAAAAAAGAATATAATTTCATATTTATTTACTGAATGATATTTGTTGTGGGGTAAAATTTTGGTCATCTTAACTGCAGACATTAGACTAGCTCTTAGAGGGAGGTACCTCTCCTTCCTGAGTCCAGCATTATCCAAAAGAACGTGCTCTGATGATGGAATGTTCCCTCTTCGCTGTCCAGCATGACAGCCAAGAGCCACATATGGCTCTCTAGCACCTGAAATGTGACCAGTGTGACAAAGGGGTGAATTTTTTTTTTTTTTTTTTTGAGACAGAGTCTTGCTCTGTCACCCAGCTGGAGTGCAGTGGTACAATCTTGGCTCACTGCAACTTCTGCCTCCCGGGCTCAAGTGATTCTCCTGCCTCAGCCTCCCAAGCAGCTGGGATTACAGGTGTGCACCACCATGCCCGGCTAATTTTTGTACTTTGAGTAGAGACAGGGTTTTGCCATGTTGCCCAGGCTGATCTCGAACTCCTGACCTCAGGTGATCTGCCCGCTTCGGTCTCCCAAAGTGTTGGGATTACAGGCGTGAGCCTTAGCTCCTGGCCACATTTTATGTAATTTCATTAATTTAAATGGAAGTAAGTATTGTACAGCACAGTTCTGGGAAGCCAAGATAGATAGATAAAGACAATAGATAAAGATAAAGAAAGATAAGACAAGCTAGGGCCAAGGGCGGTGGCTCATGCCTGTAATCCCAGCACTTTAGGAGGCCAGGTGGATCACAAGGCCAGGAGTTCATGACCAGCCTGGCCATGCTGAAACCCCATCTCTACTAAAAACACAAAAATTCGCTGGGCGTGGTGGTGCACGCCTGTAATCCCAGCTACTCGGAAGGGTGAGGCAGGAGAATCACTGGAACCCGGGCAGCAGAGGTTGCAGTAAGCCAAGATCAAGCCATTGCACTGCAGCCTGGGCGACAGAGCAAGACTCCGTCTCAAAAAAAAAAAAAAAGCATGGCTGGATGCTGAGTTGAAGAGAAGCCAAAGGATCTTCCAGGGAATACTTAACCTCCAGTTTTGAGTGGTGAGCCCGTCTGTTGATTTAAGTCCTCCTGTGTCCCCAAACCTTCAGAAAAGTCCTGTCCACACACTCACAGGCTCACATATAAATGCCGTGTGTGTGTGTGTGGTTGGTTGCATAGAAATCAGGGAAAAGGACTGAATTAGTCCATACGTGCTAAGTGGGGAAAGAGACAGGAAGTGGATTCCCCAAACTGAATGTCTCTCTAGCTGAAGCAAAGACTCGGGGGTGGAGAATGTGAAGCTCTGGAGAATTAGCAGAAACCTGGGGAGGACGTTCATCATCCCACTGTTGTAGAATGGGGTTTGAATTAATTTTATATAGATCCTAACAGGGAGTTCCCAGATGACATCTGGAAACATAAGTATAGGTGAGAAAAATCCAGCCACTGCCTGCAGGCACTTCTGCCTTGTAGGCAAACTGGAATTTTTCCCTCTGTTTCTCTTTGTTTAGGAAGATGCCCTTGGGGGTGAAAGGTGAATTGCTATTGATGTTTTTTTTTTTTTTTTTTTTTTTTTTTGAGACGGAGTCTCGCTCTGTAGCCCAGGCTGGAGTGCAGTGGCCGGATCTCGGCTCACTGCAAGCTCCGCCTCCCGGGTTCACGCCATTCTCCGGCCTCAGCCTCCCGAGTAGCTGGGACTACAGGCGCTGCCACCTCGCCCGGCTATTTTTTGTATTTCTTAGTAGAGACGGGGTTTCACCGTGTTAGCCAGGATGGTCTCGATCTCCTGACCTCGTGATCCACCCATCTCGGCCTCCCAAAGTGCTGGGATTACAGGCTTGAGCCACCGCGCCCGGCCCTATTGATGTTTAAGTGGAAAGAAGTTTCTAGAGTTAGGTTGAAGGGGAGGGATGGAGGGGCTGGGACTGGGATAAGATGGAAGGAGTGTCTCCGGGGTCCTTAGAGGACAATGGGGAGTGGAAGGAGAGACTCCAGTTGAATTTTGGAGAAAGCTAAAAGTCAAGGTTCCCAGTGGTGGAAATATTTGAGAGATTTCAGAAAGAGGAGCTCTAACAGCATTCACTTTCAATTGTTTGCTCAGTTGTTCTGGGATATACTGTCTCCCTCCCCTCTCACATCCACCCCACCACGCCCTCATGGTCCCTAAATATCTATTTAAACTCAGCCATTCCAGGGGCCCTGGCTCATGCCTGTCATCCCAGCACTTTGGGAGGCTGAGGCAGGAGGACTGCTTGAGTCTAGGAGTTCAAGACCAGCTTGGACAACAAAGGGAGACCCTGTTTCTACAAAAACTTTAAAAATTAGCCAGGTTTGGTGGTACACGCCTGTCGTCTCAACTACTTGGGAGGCTGAGGTGGGAGGATTGCTTGAGGGCAGGAGGTTGAGGTTACAGTGAGCTATGATTGTGCCATGCATTCCAACCTGGGTGACAGAGGGAGACCCTGTCTCAAAAACAAAACTAAAAGACCTCAGCCATTTCCTACAGCCTTTGTTCGGGTGTAGGTTTGGGAAAAATTAAAATTCTCTGTATCCGTCCTTTCTTTCTTGTTTGTTCTTACTCTGTCATCAGAGGGATCTTAACATTTGAGTCAGCACTGTCCCTTTTCAGCTCACCACCCTCCGCTGGCTCCCCTCGTCACTCAGAGTGACTTGGATCACCTTGAGTTTCGAGGCCCTGTGGCACCTGACACCCCCCATCCCTCCTTACCCGTCCGCCCTCATCTCCCAAGCCCCCCTCACTCTGGCCTGGGAGATGCACTTGGACCTCTCCAGCTTGCTCCCGCCCCAGGGCCTTTGCACTGACTGTTCTGCCTGCTGGAACATCCTTCTCCCAGGTAGCTGCCTGACTCACTGTCTTACCTTGAAACCTCCTTTGCAAAATTATGAATGACAGTGAAAGAAATCAGACCTAACCAACTCCATCTTGCTTCTAACCCTTAAGCTGTCCGTGCTTATTCCTGGGCATAGGCCGAACTAACTTTGGGAAGGAATTTCGTTCATGGGTTGACTCTGAAACAAAATCGGTAATAGCCCTTTCCTGAAAGGACCCCTTCTTGCCTGAGGACCAGTCTATCTTTGCAGGAGTAACAAATTAGCTACAAGATTAGACATTACATTTAGGGGTCACGCAGCCTCTGGCTCCTCAGCCTTCTCCTGGGGATAACATCACTATTGTAAAACCTAAGATGAGTGCTTGAGATATTCTACAGACCCTACACTTGATCAGACTGGTCATCTGGCTCAACCAGTTCTACCGTCCCACCCAGGAACAGAAAACAGCAAGAAAACCTCACTTTGATGCCCTGTGATTCCATCTCCAACCTGACCAGTCGGCACTCCCCACTTCCCAAGCCCCTGCCCACCAAATGATCTTTTCAAAACTCTGATCCCCAAATGCTCAGGGAGACTGATTTGAGTAATAATAAAACGGAGTCTCCCGCACAGCCGGCTCTGCGTGAATTACTCTTTCTCTATTGCAATCCCCCCTGTCTTGATAAATCGCCTCTGTCTAGGCAGCAGGCAAGGTGAACCCACTGGGCAGTTACAACCTCCATCAGGTGTTTGCTCCAAAGACACCTTCCTGAGCACCCTATTTGATACTGCAACCTCCAGCCGCCCGCCCCAGTTTCCCAAATGCATTCACCCTGCCCTATTTTTACCCATAGCATGTATCCCCTTGGAATGCACTATAGAATGTTCTCATTTATTCCGTGCATTGTGTGTCTCCTTTCACTGGAATTTAAGTTCTATGAGGCAGGGACTTTGCCCGTCTGATTCACCAGTGTATCCACAGGATCTGGAACAGTGCCTAGCACACACTAGGTGCTTAATAAGAAATGGCTGAACAGCTGGGCGTGGTGGCTTACGCTTCTAATCCCAGCACTTTGGGAGGCTGCCGGGGGCGAATCTCCTGAGGTCAGGAGTTCATGACCAGCTTGGCCAACATGGAAAAACCCTATCTCTACTAAAAATACAAAAATTAGCCCGGTGTGGTGGCGGGTGCCTATCATCTCAGCTACTCGGGAGGCTGAGGCAGGAGAATTGCTGAACCTAGGATGGATCACCTGAGGTCAGAAGTTCATGACCAGCATGGCCAACATGGCAAAACCCCATCTCTACTAAAAATACAAAAATTACCGGGTGCGGTGGCACGTGCCTGTAATCTCAGTTACTCGGGAGGCTGAGGCAGGAGAACTGTTTAAACCTGGGAGGAGGAGTTTGCAGTGAGCTGAGATGGTGCCTGGGCAACAGAGCTAGACTCCGTCTCCAAAACAAAACAAAAAAAGAAGTGGCTGAATGGACACTTAAAGGGAAGACAAGGTGAAGAGACAGAGGAAGAAGGCAGCTTTTTACAAGCCGAGGAGGAAGGTCTGGAACAGGTCCTCCCACAGCCCTCGAAAGGAGCCATCGCTGCTGACACCTTGATTTTGACCTAGCCTCTACAATAGCGGGGCGATACATTTCTGTTGTGTAAGCCACTCAGTCTATGGTATTTTGTTATGGCTGCCCTAGCAAATTAATAGAATTGTATATAGAAAATCCCAAAAGATCCACAATAAAAATTATTACAGCTAATAGAAGTTCAACAAGGGGCCGGACGTGGTGGCTCAAGCCTGTAATCCCAGCACTTTGGGAGGCCGAGACGGGCGGATCATGAGGTCAGGAGATCGAGACCATCCTGGCTAACACGGTGAAACCCCGTCTCTACTAAAAAATACAAAAAACTAGCCGGGCGAGGTGACGGGCACCTGTAGTCCCAGCTACTTGGGAGGCTGAGGCAGGAGAATGGCGTAAACCTGGGAGGCGAAGCTTGCAGTGAGCTGAGATCCAGCCACTGCACTCCAGCCTGGGCGACAGAGCAAGACTCCATCTCAAAAAAATATATATATACAAAATAAATTATATTCCTGTATACTAGCAATGAACAATTAAAATGAAATTAAAAGAATTCCAGGCCGTTTGTGGTGGCTCATATGCCTATAATCCCAGCACTTTGGGAGGCCGAGGCCAGCAGATCCCTTGAGTTCAGGAGTTTGAGACCGGCAAAAAAATAGAAATAAAAATAAAATAAAATATTTAGGAATAAATTTAACAAAAGAAGTTCAGGTCTAGTGTGGTCACTCAAACCTGTCATCCCATCACTTTGGGAGGCCAAGGTGGGAGGATTGCTTGAGGCCAGGAGTTTCAGACCATCCTGGGCAACATAGTGAGACCATCTGTACAAAAAAAATACAATTAAAATTTTTTTAAAAAAGAAGTTGAAAAGAAAAGAAGTGGACCGGGCATGGTGGCTCACGCCTGTAATCCCAAGAACACTTTGGGAGGCTGAGGTGGGCGGATCACCTGAGGTCAGAAGTTCAAGACCAGACTGGCTAACATGGTGAAACCCAATCTCTATTAAAAATTTAAAAACTAGCTGGGTGTGGTTGCGTGCGCCTGTAGTTCCAGCTACTTGGGAGGCTGAGGTAGGAGAACCGCTTGAACCCGGGAGGTGGAGGTTGCAGTGAGCTGAGATCACACCACTGCACTCCAGCCTGGGTGACAGAGTGAGATGGCATCTCAAAAGAAAAGAAAAGAAGTGGCCAAATGAGTAAATTCAGACTGGTCCAACGGAGGCCTTCCATGGCCCAGACACTGGAGCTGAGAAGTAGGATTCCATTAACACAGAAAAGATGCCAAAAGGGCGTTCTCCATGGAAAGAGGCAAGATGAGAACAGTGTGTACTGTTAGTTTGGAATGTGTGAGTGTGAATTCATCCATATATATATATATATATATATATATATATATATATATATATTTTTTTTTTTTTTTTTTTTTTTTTTTTTTTTTTGAGACAGAGTCTTGCTCTGTCGCCCAGGCTGGGGTGCAGTGGCCGGATCTCAGCTCACTGCAAGCTCCGCCTCCCGGGTTTAGACCATTCTCCTGCCTCAGCCTCCCGAGTAGCTGGGACTACAGGCGCCCGCCACCTCGCCCGGCTAGTTTTTTGTATTTTTTAGTAGAGACGGGGTTTCACCGTGTTAGCCAGGATGGTCTCGATCTCCTGACCTCGTGATCCGCCCGTCTCGGCCTCCCAAAGTGCTGGGATTACAGGCTTGAGCCACTGCGCCCGGCCTCCATATTTTAATTGATCCAAAAGAAATAAAAAATAATGCTTACGTTAGGGCAAGGGGCCTCGATATTTCCTTTTTTGCCCCTGAGTGAGTGAAAAATTGGACATCTCTCATGGAATGGGCACCAAGAACTGGCTGGTAGGAGAAGCTGTGTTTCTCTATTTCCTTTTAGGACGTGCATTTCCTTTCTCCCCCTGCGGCGTTGCTTGACCGCAGCGGTAGGGTGAGCCCACGTTTGGCCGCTGAGCTGGCCAGAGCCCTGGGAGCTGCCTCTCCCTTGTGCCTCACTGTAAAGATGGAATTTTCTAGTGCTGTCCTCTATGGCAACCACTAGCTTGCCACATATGGCTATTTGGATTTAAATTTTATTTATTTATTTATTTATGTTTTATTTTTTATTTTTGAGATAGAGTTTTGCTCTCGTTTCCCAGGCTGGAGTGCAATGTCCTGGTCTCAGCTCACTGCAACCTCCACCTCCCAGGTTCAAGCGATTATGCCTCAGTCTCCCGAGTAGCTGGGATTACAGGCGCCTGCCACCACAACCGACTAATTTTTGTATTTTTAGTAGTGATGGGGTTGCACCATGTTGGTCAGGCTGGTCTCAAACTCCTGACCTCAGGCAATCCGCCCTCTTCGTCCTCCCAAAGTGCTGGGATTACAGGTGTGAGCCACTGCACCTGGCCTTTAATTAGGCGTGGTGGCTCACGCCTGTAATCCCAGCACTTTGGGAGGCCAAGGTGGGTGGATCATTTGAGGTCAGGAGTTCAAGACCAGCCTGACCAACAGGCTGACCCCAAGGCTGCCGTGAGCTATGACTGCCTCACTGCACTCCAGAGTAAGACCCTGTCTCTAAACATAAATAAATAAACAAACAGAGAAATGAAGGAGAGGGAGATAATGTACATAAAAGAATTTAAGAAAATTCAAGAAATTTTCTCAGAACAAATGACATGAGGATACGATTGAAAGACCCAGCAATGAAAACAGATCAATGGCCACGTGCAGCAGCTCACGCCTGTAATTGCAGCATTTTGGGAAGCCAAGGCAGGAGGATCGCTTGAGCCCAGGAGTTCAAGACCAGCCTGGAAAACATAGTGAGAACCTGTCTCAAAGAAAATAAAGAAAAGGAAAGAAAAGAAAAGAAAAGAGAAAAAGAAAAGAAAGAAAGAGAAAAGAAAGGAAAACAGGCCGGGTGTAGTGGCACACACCTATAATCCCAGCACTTTGGGAGACTGGATTGGGTGGATCACCTGAGGTCAGAAGTTTGCAACCAGCCTGACTAACATGGTGAAACACTGTCTCTACTAAATACAAAGAAATTAGCTGGGCATGGTGCCACATGCCTGTAATCGGAGCTACTTGGGAGGCTGAGACAGGATAATTGCTTGTACCTGGGAGGCAGAGATTGCAGTGAGCCGAGAACGCGCCATTGCACTCCAGCCTTGGCAACAAGAGTGAAACTCCGTCTCAAAAAAAAAAAAACAAAAAACAGATCAAGGCATGTCACTGATAAATGTCAGTCCACCAAGGACAAGGAAAACAACAGGTTACATACAAAGGCATAGGAATAAGAATGACCTTGGATTTCTCTATAGTAGCACTGGATATTAGAAAACAATAGAGTGACTCTTCCAAATTCTGAAGGAAAATGAGCTCTAATCCAGAATTCTATACCCAGCCGGACTGTCCATCAAGTACAAGGACAGAAAAAAGACTTTTCAGATTTGCGATGTCTCCAAAAATATACCTGCTATATGCCTCTGTCAGGAAGCTCAAAAGAACAAGGAAGCAAAACCCAGAAAGAGTTAGAATTTGTGCTACAACAGGATCCAAACCAGAGATGAAGGGATGAAGGTGAAATGTGATCCCAAGATGGGGGCTGTGCCCCAGGCTGGAGCAGGCCATAAGGCCACAAGAGCAACTTCTTCAATAAGATGAAATTGACAAGGCTAGGCACAGTGACTGACACCTGTAATCCCAGCACTTGGGAGGCCGAGGTAGGCAGATCACTTGAGGCCAGGAATTTGAGACCAACCTGTTCAATATGGCGAAACCCCACTCTACAAAAAATACAAAAATTAGCTGGGCATGGTGCTGCACGACTGTAATCCCAGTTATTTGGGAGGCTGAGGCATAAGAATTGCTTGAACCCAGGAGGCACAGGCTGCAGTGAGCCGAGATCGTGCCACTGTGCTCCAGCCTGAGTGACAGAGTGAGACCCTGTCTCAAAAAAAAAAAAAGAAATTAACAGAGTGTCTGATACTTCTAACATATTAAGTATATTAAGATACTTCTGAACATATTAAGAAGAGATTTAGACAGTTAACAGATAATTTGGGTTTGAATTAGTTAACCACAAAGAAAACTCAGCCATGTGGCCGGGCGCGGTGGCTCACGCCTGTAATCCCAGCACTTTGGGAGGCCGAGGCGGGCGGATCACAAGGTCAGGAGATCGAGACCACGGTGAAACCCCGTCTCTACTAAAAATACAAAAAATTAGCCGGGCGCGGTTGTGGGCGCCTGTAGTCCCAGCTACTCGGGAGGCTGAGGCAGGAGAATGGCGTGAACCCGGGAGGCGGAGCTTGCAGTGAGCCGAGATCGCGCCACTGCACTCCAGCCTGGGCCACAGAGGGAGACTCCGTCTCAAAAAAAAAAAGAAAAAAAAAAAAAGAAAACTCAGCCATGAAGCAACTGAAAAAAGAAAGAAAATGAAAAAAGACAAAAAGACAGTTACTAACTCAAGAAAAATAGACTAGGCAGCCAGGCACGGTGGCTCACGCCTGTAATCCCAGCATTTTGGGAGGCCAAGGCGGGTGGATCACGAGGTCAGGAGATCGAGACCATCCTGGCTAAAACAGTGAAACCCCCGTCTCCACTAAAAATACAAAAAATTCTCCGGGCATGGTGGTGGGTGCCTGTGGTCCCAGCTACTCTGGAGGCTGAGGCAGGAGAATGGCCTGAGCCCGGAAGGCGGAGCTTGCAGTGAGCGGAGATCGCGCCACTGTGCTACAGCCTGGGAGACAGAGCGAGACTCCGTCTCAAAAAAAAAAAGGAAAGAAAAAGAAAAATAGACCAGGCATAGTGGCTCACACCTGTTGTCTCAACACTGGGAGCCTGAGGTGGGCAGATCCCTTGAGCTCAGGAGTTTGAGACCAGCCTGGCCAACATGGTGAAACCCCATCTCGACTGGGCAAATGTGGCTCATGCCTGTAATCCCAGCACTTTGGGAGGCGAGGCAGGCTGATCACTTGAGGTCAGGAGTTTGAGACCAGCCTGGTCAGCATGGTGAAACCCCACCTCTACTAAAAATACCAAAATTAGCTGGTTGCAGTGGCACACGCCTGTAGTCCCAGCTAATTGGGAGGCTGAGGCAGGAGAATCACTTGAACCTGGAAGGCGGAGATTGCAGTGAGCCGCGATCATGCCACTGCACTCCAGCCTGGGCGACATAGTGAGACCCTGTCTCAAGAAAAAAAAGAAGAAAGAAAAACAAAGAATTGTGTAGGAGAGGAAAGTAATCATGG
The DNA here is from genome assembly GCF_043159975.1 of Macaca nemestrina. Lineage (NCBI taxonomy): Eukaryota > Metazoa > Chordata > Mammalia > Primates > Cercopithecidae > Macaca > Macaca nemestrina. The sequence continues at coordinate 58,613,922 of NC_092144.1, read as the reverse complement.
TTTACTACTGTGGCAGCTGTGAGAGCATTTACATAGTCATAACATGTAAACACTGAATATTCATCTAGTCAGAGTCACAATGTGGGAGGCTGAATTGATTTAAATAAGAGTATGAGTATGTCTTCCATAGTGAGAAGCGGATGGAAAATGCCTAAAATTGAAAAATCAAGAGGTAGTCATACAAACATGGTATTTAGAGATAGGGAGATAAATCGCAAAATGACACAATAAACGAGGTGAAGGTAGATTCTTTTCGGGTGAGAGAAATGGAGGGTGCCATTTTTTTCCTTAAAGAGAAAATTCTTGCCAGGCACGGTGGCTCGTGCCTGTAATCCTGGCGCTTTGGGAGGCTGAGGCAGGAGGATCACTTGAGCCCAGGAGTTCAAGACCAGCCTAAGCAACATAGTGAGAACCTCGTCTCTACACACACACACACATACAGATACAAATTTAAAAATTAAAATTAGGCCGGGCCTGGTGGCTCGTGTCTGTATTCCCAGCACTTTGGGAGGCTGAGGTGGTCAGATTACCTAAGGTCAGGAGTTCAAGACCAGCCTGGCCAACATGGCGAAACCCTGTGTCTACTGAAAATACAAAAGTTAGCTGGGCATGGTGGCAGCTCCTGTAATCCCACCTACTCAGGAGGCTGAGGCAGGAGAATCGCTTGAACCCAGGAGGCGGAGGTTGCAGTGAGCCAAGATTGCACCACTGCACTCCAGCCTGGGTGACAAAGCAAGACTCCATCTCAATAAAATAAAATAAAATAAAATAAAATAAATCAGATGTGGGGGTGCACACCTGGAGTCCCAGCTGCTTGAGAGGCTGAGGTGGGAGGATCGCTTGAGCCTAGGAGCTTGAGGCCGCAGTGAGCTATGATTGTGCCACTGCACTCCAGCCTGGGTGACAGAGTGCGACCTTGACTCCAAAACCAAACTAAACTAAACTAAAAGTATTGTATTTGACTCTCCAAACCATGTGGATGGAGAACTCTGATAAATATAGAACCAAAATTTAGAAAAAAAAAAAAGTAACAAGGGATACTGGGGAAAAAGAATTCAGCAGAAGCAGGAAATCAGAGCAAGAGGCGACAATGAGAAACACAGGGGTGTCCTTTGTGAATCATGAAGCTTCCAGGGAGGGGACAAAAGGAGTGATTCTGGGTTGCTCAGGGCACATGTGAGGCAATATAGCCTAGTGGTGAGAAACTGGGCTGTAGAACTGGGCTGTCAGGGTTCAAGTCCTAGTTCTGCCACTTAGATGCAGGAAGCTTGCTGTTCCTCATGTTTCCAATAATACCCACCTAAGATTTTTATGAGATCTTAGGGTTTTAGTTGTGTTCCCTCCCCCAAATTCACAAATTGAAGTCCTAGCCCCCGGTACTTCAGAATGCGACCTTATTTGTAGATAGGGCCTCTACAGAGGGAATCCAGTTAAAATGAGATCATTAGGTTGGGTTCTAGTCCAGTATGACTAGTGTCCTTATAAAAAGGGGAACTTGGGCCGGGCGTGGTGGCTCATGCCTGTAATCCAAGCACTTTGGGAGGCTGTGGCAGGCAGATCACCTGAGGTCAGGAGTTCGAGACCAGCCTGAGCAACATGGTGAAACTCCGTCTCTACTAAAAATACAAAAATTACCTGGGCTTGGTGGCACACACCTGTAATCCCAGCTACAGGAGGGAGGCTGAGGCAGGAGAATCACTGGAACCTGGGAGGTGGAGGTTGCAGTGAGCTGAGATCATGTCACTGCACTCCAGCCTGGGCAAAACTCCATCTCAAAAAACAAAAAAAAAAAAAAGAAGTTTGGCCACAGAGACGCACACAGAGGGAAGATGATGGAAAGAGATGCAGGGATCAAGAGTCAAGAGCCAAGGAGAGAGAGGCCTGGACAGATCCTTCCCTCACAGCCCTCTGAAGGAGCCAAGAGGACGCCTAGTCTCCAGGACTATGAATCAAAACATTGATTTGATTAATTTTTTGCAAACTAATTTGAACTTAGTTAGAACAGGACTTGATATATAATAAACATGAAAGTAAATTAAAAAGATACAGGAATAGACCGAGGAGGGTGGCTCACGCCTGTAATCCCAGCACTTTGGGAGGCCGAGACAGGTGGATCATGAGGTCAAGAGTTTAAGACCAGCCTGGTCAAGATGGTGAAACCCCATCTCTACTAAAAATACAAAAATCACCTGGGCGTGGTGGCGGGTGCCTGTAATCCCAGCTACTGGGGAGGCTGAGGCAGAAGAATCGCTCGAACCCAGGAGGCGGAGCTTGCAGTGAGCCGAGATTGCGCCACTGCACTCCAGCCTGGGCAACAGAGAGAGACTCTGTCTCAAAAAAAAAAAAAAACCGGAATGTTCATAATGACCAAATACTGGCAATAACCTGAATGTCCACCAGCAGTAGAATGAAAGAATTATGGTACATTTATATAATTGTATACTCAATGATATTCAGCAATGAACAATCTGGTGATAACACTGAGGAAAATAAGCCAGACAGAAAGGTCTTAAATGCACTGTTTGACTCCATTTAGAGGATGTTCGAAATCAGGCAAAACTAATTATGTGATATTCTGTGGTGACTGGAGGGGCAGGAGAAGCTTTATGAGAAGCTGGGAAATTCACCATATCTGAGTCTGGACCTGGTCACATGGCTGTCTATGAATGTATAAATAATGAGTTACATGCTTTTTGTGCCTCACTGTACCTCACTGTATCTATGTATGTATCTCAATAAAAAAAAAAGATGAAAAATATCTATAAAAAGACACGGGATGAGGTCTCAGCTATTTTTACTTATTAAAGGCTGGTGATGTGGCTGACATTTGTATGGGGAAAAAAAATACAGGTATCCTGCTTTCTCTGAACTCAAGGCGGGGACAGATTTAGGTTCATTTTGAGAGATGGGGCTGGTCTCTCTTGCTAGTCACATTCTCACCACTTGCTATCCAAAACTTGGGAACCAAGTAGATTCAGAAAGTGGCATTGGCTGGGTATGATGGCTGACACTTGTAATCCCAGCACTTTGGGAGGCTGAAGCAGGTGGATCACTTAAGGTTAGGAGTTCAAGACCAGCCTGGCCAACATGGTGAAATCCCATGTCTACTAAAAATACAAAAATTAGCTGGGGGTGGTGGTGTATGCCTGTAATCCCAGATACTTGGGAGGCTGAGGCAGGAGAATTGCTTGAACCCGGGAAGCAGAGGTTGCAGTGAGCCGAGATTGCATCACTGCGCTCCAGCCTGGGCGACAGAGCGAGACTCCATCTCGTGGGATTTCCCCCCCTCCCCACCGAGAGTCTCTGAATTCTTGCTCTCCAGCTGCAAGGACTGAGCAAGCTGGCAGTGTGAGGTATCCCTGAAGGGGTAAAAGAGGAAAGTGATTCTGTTTGCAACCATCCCTGCCTTCTGAGGAAGGTGCAAGTGAAGTAGGGGTGGGAGGTGGCAGCCTGGAAAGGCACTCTGCTTTGCCTGAGAGAGAGAGAGAGAGAGAGAGAATCTGGAATTCTCAGGGTCCTTCCTGGAGGGAAGGGCTGGGGAGGAATAAAACGGAAGAAGTGGGAAGAGGGAGAGATGAGTCGGCAGGCTGGCTGGGGAGAATGCTCTGAGTAAGGAAGTGAAAAAGTCCCAGAGTCCTGGGGTGCGGCCAGCGCCCTTTTATGTGTTCTATTCATTATGTTCACTAGGAAACTGTTTGCGTTTGGGTGATGTTGACCTGGGCGGTCCAGTGTGGCAGTGACACGCCACTAGGGCTATGGATCACTTGAAATGTGGCCACTCTGAACCGAGATGTGTTGTGAGTGTAAAATGCCCCTGATTTCAAAGACAGCATGTGGGGAAAAAAAATTATGCAAACGGTCTCAACCATGTTTATACTGATTACGTGTCAAAATAATATTTTGGACATAGGTAAAATATATTATTAAAAGTAATTTCCGGCCAGGCGCGGTGGCTCACACCTGTAATCCCAGCACTTTGGGAGGCCAAGGCAGGCAGATCACGAGGTCAGGAGATCGAGACCGTCCTGGCTAACATGGTTTCACCTGGGCAACAGATCGAGACTCCATCTCAAAAAAAAAAAAGAAAAAGTAATTTCACCTACTTTTTATTGTTGTTGTTGAGATGAAGTCTCGTTTTGTCGCCCAGGCTGGAGTACAGTGGCCCGATCTCGGCTCATTACAACCTCCGCCTCCCGGGTTCAAGCAATTCTTCTGCTTCAGCCTCCCAAGTAGCTGAGATTACAAGCACCCGCCACCATGCCCAGCTAATTTTTGTATTTTTAGTAGAGACCGGGTTTCACCATATTGGTCAGGCTGGTCTCGAACTCCTGACCTCAAGTGATCCACCTGCCTTGGCCTCCCAAAGTACTGGGATTACAGGTGTGAGCCACCTAGCCCGGCTTCACCTGCTTCTTCTTCTTCTTTTTTTTTTTTTCGAGACTGAGTCTTACTCTGTCACCCAGGCTGGAGTGCAGTAGTGTGATCACGGCACACTAATCAACCTCTGCCTCCCGGGTTCAAGCGATTCTCCTACCTCAGCCTCCTGATTAGCTGGGATTACAGGCACGTGCCACCACAGCAGGGCTAATTTTTGTATTTTTAGTAGAGACAGGGTTTCACCATGTTGGCCAAGCTGGTCTCGAACTCCTGACCTCAGGTGATATACCCACCCCGGCCTCACAAAGTGCTGGGATTACAGGCGTGAGCCACCGTGCCCGGCCACCTGCTTCTTTTTAGGTCTTTTTATGTGGCCACTAAAAACTTAGAATTACACTTCAATGCATGCCGCATTCATTCTACAGGACAGTGCTGTTCCCAGTCTTCAGTCCACAGCCCCGCTTACTGCCAGTGGGGGTTTATGTGAGGATTAAGGGAGGGGTGGGTTCCAATTCTGGTAATAGGCCCTGGAACTGGGAAGACAAACTGTGGCCAGTGAGATGGTCCAGAAAGTGAATTAAATCCTGCAAAAAGGAGCTAGAAGCCAGGGTGACCGCGAGAAGCCCAGGAATTTGCAGAATTCTCAGCAAGAGGGGTTGGAGCCAATGTCATCTAGATCCAGGGCATGAAGACCCTGAATGACATGAGGGTGAAGGAAAGCAAAGGAAGAGATGACGAAGGGAAAAAAGTACAAGTGAGAGAAAGAAGAGAAGGAGGAAGAGGAAGAAAGGAACAAGAGAAGAGAGGAAGGCAAGGAGGGAAGAAAAATAACAGAAAATATTTTTAAAATACAGTTTTAGTTCTACAGTCTGTTGTGACAGCCCCTAGCCAGATGTAGTTATTGAGCTCTTGAAATACACCGAGTTCGAACTGACATGTGCCATGAGGATAACTATACACTGGATCACCTGCCAAAAAGTACCAATAAAAACATAAAACATCTTATTAATTTTTATATTGATTGCATGTCAAAATAACGTTTTGGAACTATTGGAGTACATAAAATAAATTTTGAGGCCAGGTGTGGTAGCTCAAACCTGTAATCCCAGCACTTTGGGAGGCCAAGATGGGCAGATCACCTGAGGTGAGGTGTTCGAGACCAGCCTGACCAACATGGTGAAACCCCATCTCTATTTAAAATACAAAAAAAAGGCCGGGCGTGGTGGCTCAAGCCTGTAATCCCAGCACTTTGGGAGGCCGAGACGGGCGGATCACGAGGTCAGGAGATCGAGACCATCCTGGCTAACACGGTGAAACCCCGTCTCTGCTAAAAAAATACAAAAAACTAGCCGGGCGAGGTGGCGGGCACCTGTAGTCCCAGCTACTCGGGAGGCTGAGGCAGGAGAATGGCGTAAACCCAGGAGGCGGAGCTTGCAGTGAGCTGAGATCCGGCCACTGCACTCCAGCCTGGGCGACAGAGCGAGACTCTGTCTCAAACAAAACCAAACAAAAAAAAAACAAACAAAAAAAATTATACAGAAAGCAATAAAGTGACAGTCATACTTCTAAATATATATATATACATACATACAATAAAATACAAAAAAAAAAAAACTTATCCAGGCATCGTGGCACATACTTGTACTCTCAGCTACTCGGAAGGCTGAGGGAAGGGAATTGCTTGAACCCGGGAGGCGGAGGTTGCAGTGAGCCAAGATCGCACCACTGCACTCTAGCCTGGGCGAGAATGAGACTCCATGTCAAAAAAAAAAAAAAAAAAAAAATCATGAAGTAAATTTCAGGCCGGGCGCAGTGGCTCACACCTGTAATCCCAGCACTTTGGAAGGCCGAGACAGGCGGATCATGAGGTCAGGAGATCGAGACCATCCTGGCTAACACGGTGAAACCCCGTCTCTACTAAAAATACAAAAAAAAAAAAAAAAAAAAAAAAAAAAAATTAGCCGGGTGCAGTGGCTGGTGCTTGTAGTCCCAGCTACCTGGGAGGCTGAGGCAGGAGAATGGTGTGAACCCGGGAGGCAGAGCTTGCAGTGAGCCGAGATTGCGCCACTGCACTCCAGCCTGGGCGACAGAGCGAGACTCCGTCTCAAAAAATAATAATAATAATAAAATAAAATAAAAATAAATTTCAGTGTGTCTACTAGAAAATTGTAAATGATGCAGAGGTTCCCCAGCACTGCTCTAAAAGGACAGAAGGAAACCCCTCAAACCACTGACATCAAGGAAGGGGGAGGGACAGTTCTTCATTTTGACAATAACCAAGTGTTGGCAAAGAAATTGATTAATGAAAGGGAGAAAAGGGAATTGAGGAAGGAAAAACTTCATTCTCCACGCAGGGGAATGTGAAGGAAGACTACAGGTGCTGGGCACAAGACGGCTCTCCAAATGGGGGAGCCCTGGGAAGAGGGCTGAGGAGCCCATCAAGCTTCAAAGCTGATGAGAAGGCATGAGGCTGGTGAAAGAAGGGTGATTAGAGACAAATGTGAGGTTTTTCCTCCCCATAGGGTCCTCGCACCTTTGAATGCGGAAGATGAGCTGGGCGAACCACATGACCACGCCCCACCCCACCATGCTGCTGATTGGTCCATGCTAGCATAGACACTTGACCCTCCCCCCAAAGCTGGACCAATCAGATCCTCAGTATGTGGGGCTGTGACACGGAACCGTTGCCCAGAGCCACTTGATGGGCAGGAGGGATTGTTGACCCCCGTAATAGGGAGTTGGAAATTCGGGCTCAGGAGCAAGTAAGGGATGTAGCTCCCATTGGAACCCAGGACCATCTGGTTCTTTTTTTTTTTTTTTTTTTTTTTTTTTTGCGACAGAGTCTTGTTCTGTCGCCCACGCTGGAGTGCAGTGCAGTGGCGCGATCTCGGCTCACTGCAGCCTCCGCCTCCGGGATTTAAGCAATTCTCTCGTCTCAGCCCACGGAATAGCTGGGATTACAGGTGTGCGCCACCACACCTGGCTAATTTTTGTCTTTTTAGTAGAGATGGGGCTTCGCCAAGTTGGCCAGGCTGGTCTTGAACTCCTGACCTTAAGTGATCCGCCCGCCTCAGCCTCCCAAAGTGCTGGGATTGTAAGCGTGACCCTCTGGGCCCGGCCTCCATCTGGTTCTAAACTCACTGCTGTTAAGCATCCCCAGGATGCTGTGAGAAACTCCCAGGCCATGGGGCATCCTATGGGGAGATGTAGAAAACCGTCCTCCAGAGAGAAGGGAATTAGATGGGGTGCAACTTGGAAGCAAACAGAGCTGAACAAAAAGATGGCCAGAGAGAAACTCCATGTTTCAAGATCTGATATACTTTAAGGGGTAGATATTTATTTATTTATTTATTTATTTTTTTTTTTTTTTTTTTTTTTTTTTTTTTTTTTGAGACGGAGTCTCACTCTGTCACCTAGGCTGGAGTGCAGTGGCCTGATCTCGGCTCACTGCAAGCTCCACCTCCCGGGTTCACGCCATTCTCCTGACTCAGCCTCCCAAGTAGCTGGGACTACAGGCGCCCGCCACCACGCCCAGCTAATTTTTTGTATTTTTAGTAGAGACGGGGTTTCACCGTGTTAGCCAGGATGGTCTCGATCTCCTGACCTCGTGATCCACCGGTCTCGGCCTCCCAAAGTGCTGGGATTACAGGCTTGAGCCACCGCGCCTGGCAGATATTTATAACATCTGTGTGTTTTCCACCTCCCTCCATTAGAAGGGAGGCTTCAAGTTACCAGGGACCTAGGCATCTGGCACAGAGCCGAACACATCCAAGGTATTTGGTAAGGACTTCTTGAAAGTAATGAATCGATGGATGAATGCACAATGTAAAAAATTTACTTTTCGCTGGGCGCGGTGGCTCACATCTGTAATCCCAGCACTTTGGGAGGCCAAGGCGGGTGGATCACGAGGTCAGGAGATCGAGACCATCCTGGCTAACACGGTGAAACCCCGTCTCTACTAAAAATACAAAAAATTAGCTGGGCGTGGTGGTGGGCGCCTGTAGTCCCAGCTACTTGGGAGGCTGAGGCAGGAGAATGGCGTGAACCCAGGAGGCGGAGCTTGCAGTGAGCCCAGATCACGCCACTGCACTCCAGCCTGGGCCACAGAGGGAGACTCTGTCTCAAAAAAAAAAAAAAAAAAAAAAATTTGCTTTTCCCGTTCTGTGCTGTGTGTTAACATCTCTGTCTATAATTCTACAAATTCAATACCTATTTTAGGCCTCAGGCAAGGGGGTGTTGTTGTGGGCCCCATTTTTTTTTTGTGAAACAGAGTGTTGCTCTTGTTGCCCAGGCCAGAGTGCAGGCACGATCTCGGCTAATCACAACCTCCGTCTCCCAGGTTCAAGCGATTCTCCTGCCTCAGCCTCCCAAGTAGCTGGGATTACAGGTGTATGCCACCACACCCAGCTAACTTTTTGTATTTTTAGTAGAGATGGGATTTCACCATGTTGGCCAGGCCACCCACCTCAGTCTACCAAAATGCTGGGATTACAGGCAGATTTGAGATTGTTAATGGTATTTTTAAGCTATCGTGCCAGCCCTGGATTTCTTATTGGAGAGATAAAGAAACCTCTGTCTGTTAAAGCACTCCTAGCTAATGTGGGGAACTGACCTATTTTGTTAACTGTTGTTATCCAGTGCAGGAACTATACCTGGCATAAAGTTGGTGCTCTTAAATTTTTCTTTCTTTCTTTTTTTTTTTTTTTGAGACAGGGTCTTGCTCTGTTACCCAGGCTAGAGTGTAGTGGTGCAATCATAGCTCACTGCAGCCTCCATCCCCTGGGCTCAATGATCCTTCGACCTTAGCCTCCCAGGTAGGTGGGACTACAAGTGCGCACTATGACGCCTGGCTAATTTAAAAATGTTTTGTTAGCCAGGCGCGGTGGCTCACGCCTGTAATCCCAACACTTTGGGAGGCTGAGGCAGGTGGATCACCTGAGGTCAGTAGTTCCAGACCAGCCTGAACAACATGGCGAAACGCCGTCTCTACTAAAAATACAAAAATGAGCCGGGTGTGGTGGCGGGCGCCTGTAGTCCCAGCTCCTTGGGAGGCTGAGTCAGGAGCATCACTTAAACCTGGGAGGCAGCGGTTGTAGTGAGCCGAGATTGCACCACTGCACTCCAACCTAGGCGACAGAGCGAGACTCCATCTCAAAAAAAAAAAAAAAATTTTTTTTTTTTGGTGAGTCAAGGGGTCTCACTATGTTTCACAGGCTGGTCTTGAACTCCTGGTCTTAAGTGATCCTCTCACCCTGGCCTCACGAAGCTTTAGGATTACAGGTGTGAGCCACTGCAACGGGCATTAGAAATTTTTTAAGCCGGGCATGGTGGTTCACACCTCTAATCTCGTAACTTCAGGAGGCTGAGGCAGGCAGATCACCTCATGTCAGGAGTTCAAGACCAGCCTGACCAACATGGTGAAACCTCGTCTCTACCAAAAATACAAAAGTTAGCCAGTCATAGTAGTGCACGCCTGTAATCCTAGCTACTCAGGAGGCTGAGGTGGGAGAATTGCTTGAACACAGGGGACGGGGAGGTTGCAGTGAGCTGAGATCGAACTACTACACTCCAGCCTGGGTGACAGAGTGAGACCCTGTCTCCAAACAAACAAACAAAAACAGAAATCAGATCGTACCCTTCCTTACATAAAGTCTCCACTCCCCAAGGCTTCTCACTGCCCTTAGTGTAAAGTCCAGCCCTGACCTTGGCCTCATGCCCAGAATCCTCCCCTCATCTACTCTCTCACCTCAGCTCCTTGCCCTTCACCCACAGTGGCCTTCTTGCTGTTCCTCCAGTAAACCAACACCACACCTTCCTCAGGCCCTTTGCACACCCTGTTTCCTCCACCTGAAGGCTTTGCTTCCGGAAGTCCACCTGGCTAGCTCTTTCACCTCCTGCAGGGCTCTGCACAAATGTCACCTCCTCCGAGAAGCCTTCCCTGAACACCCTGGTGAAAATATCCCAGCCCAGCCACCCTCTAGTTCACCATCACTTTCTGAAAAGATCTTGGTTTTTCTGTTTGCATGTTTATTGTTCATTTCCCACCTCTAGACCTAGGAATCGGGTCTATTTGTTCACTGCCCGGCGTAGAGTAGAGGAGAAGAAGAGTGCACACGGAAGGACTAAGTAAATGCAGGACAGGGAGAGAGTTACTGTGCTCAGCCTTGTTGGAATCGTGGGCTGCACGTTGGAGCCTCAACTCAACTTTTTTTGTTTTGTTTTCTTTTTGAGACGGAGTCTCTCTCTGTTGCCCAGGCTGGAATGCAGTGGCACAATCTCGGCTCACTGCAACCTCCGCCTCCTGCATTCAAGTGATCCTCCTGCCTCAGCCTCCCAAGCTGCTGAGATTATAGGCGCCCACCACCACGCCCGGCTAATTTTTGTATTTTAAGTACAGACAAGGTTTCTCCATGTTGGCCAGGCTGTTCTCGAACTCCTGACCTCAAATGATCTTCCCGTCTTGGCCTCCCAAAGTGCTGGGATTACAGGTGCCTGTCCCCACACCCAGCCTAATTTTTTTTTTTTTTTTCTCGAGACGGAGTCTTGCTCTGTCGCCCAGGCTGGAGTGCAGTGGCACGATCTCAGCTCACTGCCAGCTCCACCTCCCGGGTTCACGCCCTTCTCCTGCCTCAGCCTCCCGAGTAGCTGGGACTACAGGCGCCCGCCACCATGCCCGGCTAGTTTTTTGTATTTTTTTTTTTTAGTAGAGACGGGGTTTCATAGTGTTAGCCAGGACGGTCTCAATCTCCTGACCTTGTGATCCGCCCACCTCCCAAAGTGCTGGGATTACAGGCGTGAGTCACCGTGCCCGGCCATAATTTTTGTATTTTAAGTAGAGACGAGGTTTCACTATGTTGGCCAGGTGGTCTCCAACTCCTGACCTCAGGTGATCTGCTCACCTCCGTCTCCCAAAGTGCTGAGATTATAGGCGTGAGCTACCGAACCTGGCCTCTGAATTTAACTTCATCCCTATGATCTGGGAAAGGGATGTAAAAAGATAAGAAACACAATCCAAGCATTGATTCCAGTGAGTTCAGGTCTAATGATAATGATAATACCAGCAAACACCTAATGATAATATCAGCAAACAGTGCACCGGGCACTGTTCTAAATAAATAAATAAATAAATGTTCTGAATGGATTAACTAGTTTAATTCCCTTTTTTCTTTTTTTTTTTTTTTGAGATGGAGTCTCGCTCTGTTGCCAGGCTGGAGTACAGTGGCATGATCTCAGCTCACTGTAACCTCCAACTCCCGGGTTCAAGCTCTTCTCCTGCCTCAGCCTCCTGAGCAGCTGGGACTACAGGCGCGCGCCACCACGCCTAGCTAATTTTTGTATTTTTAGTAGAGACGGGATTTCACCATGTTGACCAGGATGGTCTAGATCTCCTGACCTCGTGATCCACCTGCCTTGGCCTCTGAAAGTGCTGGGATTACAGGCGTGAACCACCGCGCCCGGCTTGCTAGTATAATTCTTGTAACGACCTTATGATCATTACAGTTGGGATACTCTTGTTATCCTCATTTAGAGGAGGAAACAGAGGTTCAGAGAGGCTGAGTAACTTGCCCAAGGTCACAAAGCCAAGAAGGGGAAGAGCAAAGATTTGAGCCCTGTCAGTCTCACCCCAGAATCCAGAACTACTGCATCCCAGAAAATATCCCAAGGAACCTATTCCTGGGAGGAGTCCACTTCCACCCTGGGTGACCTCCACCCCCCAAGCTGACCCACCCAGGGCTGACCTCTGGGACTGAAGGAATGAACCTGGACCCCTTGCCAACTCTGAGCATCCTCAGGTCCCCAGTGGCCCCACCCCCACCCCCGGCCCGAGTCTGCGCTGACCCTGCCTTGAGCTGAGTGAGCGCTTCCTCTACGCGGGGCTGGTTGTAGCGCACCATGTAGCTGTGCATGTCGGGATAGTTGCTGCGGATGTTCTTCTCCGTGGACCCGTTGGGCACGGTCCCAAACTTCAGGGGCGGGTACTGCTCCTGGGGCCTCTGGAACTGGGGCAGAATGGGGAGTGATTAGGGCACCCTCCGCAGGGACATCCCTAACACAAAGCCCCCGTTCTGAGAGACACCCGCTATCTGGCAGACACCCCGGTCCCAGAAGTATTCCGTATTTCTCAGCACTTGCTCACTACCTTAGGAAATGCTTTTTCACTCCCACCCAGCACACACAGTTGCAGACACGTAATCCAAAAGTTCATGAGAAGCCTCGCTGAGGCCCCTGATGTGCCAGGCATTAAGCCTTCACTTACTGAATCACGGGAGGTCCCGGGGGCAGAGACTGGCATGGCAGGAGCTGGGGCCTGTTGCTATTTACCAATCCGTTCAGAAATAGTTCACTATTTATTTATTTATTTAATTTTTTTTTTTTGAGACGGAGTCTCGCTCTGTCGCCCAGGCTGGAGTGCAGTGGCACGATCTCGGCTCACTGCAAGCTCCGCCTCCCGGGTTCATGCCATTCTCCTGCCTCAGCCTCCCGAGTAGCTGGGACTACAGGTGCCCGCCACCTCGCCCGGCTAATTTTTTGTATTTTTTAGTAGAGACGGGGTTTCACCGTGTTAGCCAGGATGGTCTCGATCTCCTGACCTCATGATCCGCCCGCCTCGGCCTCCCAAACTGCTGGGATTACAGGCGTGAGCCACCGCGCCCGGCCTCACTTTTTTTTTTTTTTTTTTTTAAACGGAGTCTCGCTCTTGTTGCCAGGCTGGAGTGCAATGGGCAATCTTGGCTCACTGCAACCTCCACCTCCCAGGTTCAAGCGATTCTCCTGCCTCAGCCTCCCGAGTAGCTGGGATTACAGGTGCCCGCCACCATGCCCAGCTAATTTTGTATTTTTAGTAGAGATGGGTTTCTCCATGTTAGCCAGGCTGGTCTCAAACTCCCGACCTCAGGGGATCCGCCCGCCTTGGCCTCTCAAAGTGCTGGGATTACAGGTATGAGCCACCGCGCCCAGCCAACTAAAACAAGTTTTGCAAAACCAAACTTACTACATAAGATGCAGTCAACTATTCTATTCTATTCTACACCATTCCATCAAAAACTGCTTATTGCAACCCATCAAACTGATTTCTCAAGCCTCTAATAGGTCATGTCACCCAGCTGGTTAATCACTTTAGTCTCAAAGTGTGCTCTGCAAACCACCAGTCCCTCAACAAATGGTGATTGCAGTGAGGTGCGTACAGGAATGGAGGGAGTGAGCATTTAGAACGATTTGACAGGATCGTTACTTGTCTGTTGAATCTAATAAATAGAAATATGAGTTTGGCTCTTTTTTTGAGGTAGAGTCTCACTGTGTCACCCAGGTTAGAGTGCAGTGGTGTAATCATGGCTCACTGCAACCTCCACCTCCCCGGTTCAAGCGATTCTCCCGCCTTAGCCTCCTGAGTAGCTGGGACTACAGGCACCCACCACCACACCTGGCTAATTTTTGTATTTTTAGTAGAGACAAGGTTTCACTATGTTGGCCAGGCTGGTCTCAAACTCCTGACCTCAGGTGATCCACCCACCTCGGCCTCCCAAAGTGCTGGGATTACAGGTGTGAGCCACGGTGCCTAGCCAGGTTTGACTTTTGTCTGTCTTGGTTTTACACCTTATTTTACTTTTCTAATAATTCATTTCCGTTGAATTTTACAAAAGCATTGTCTGCAATAGACTAGAAGTTTCTTTCTTTCTTTTTTTATTTTTATTTTTGAGACGGAGTCTCACTCTGTGGCCCTGGCTGCAGTGCAGTGGTGCCATCTCGGCTCACTGCAAGCTCCACCTTCTGGATTCACACCATTCTCCTGCCTCAGCCTCCGGAGTAGCTGGGACTACAGGCGCCCGCCACCACGCCCAGCTAATTTTTTGTACTTTTAGAAGAGAGGGGGTTTCACGTGTTAGCCAGGATGGTCTCGATCTCCTGACCTCGTGATCCGCCCACCTCAGCCTCCCAAAGTGTTGGGATTACAGGCGTGAGCCACCACACCCGGCCTTAGAAGTTTCAAAAATTAATCCTTCCTCACAGTTTGAGAGAAGCACTGGTTCTAGAATATTCCATTTGGCACAACTGCCCCTAGAACATTCAAGGACACCCTCTTCCCTAGGAATATTTAAAATGGCGCATCGTGAACCGTGTTCTTTCTCCATCCACAACATTCCATTCTACCATTCTGGAATTCAGAGACCCCTTCCCGCCCTCCCCCCACTCCCTCCCCCGCAAGAATCCCCTCTAATCTACCACATGCCAAGCTCTGTGACCTCCAGCCCCAGCCCATCCCTGGACCCACACACACCTTGCGGTCACTGAGCCCGGACACGGTATCCACGTACTCCTCCTGGATCATGAAGGCGGCCAGGTTGGCTGTGTAGCTGGCGAGGAAGATGACGGCGAAGAAGGCCCACACCAGCACCATGATTTTGCTGGTGGTTCCCCGGGGGTTCTCCACGGGCACTGAATTATTGAACACCAGGGCCCAAAGCAGCCAGATGGATTTCCCAATGGTGAAGGTTGAGCCGCCAGGGCCTGCAGGGGGCCAGGACGTGGACATGGACCCCAAATCCCTTCTCAATAAGGGAGCAAAAGGAAGAACTACAATTCCCAGTGGCCCTCAAGGCATCTGGCGCCCTAGCTTGACCCCCCCCCCCGCCAGGGGCTGCTGGGAAATGTAGTTCTCTCTCTGTGGTTCGGGAGCTCCGAGGCAGGGGGATGGAGGAAGGGGGACTCACGCTTGCCCGTGGCCAGGCTGCGGTTGTAGCCAACAGGACTGAGGTACTCGAAGATGAAAACAGTGACGGCGACCACAGTGAGGCACATGACGAACATCATCACCCACACGGCAGGGCTGTAGGGCTCTGGGGACAAGGGAGTATGTGGTCATGGCTCAGCCAAGCAAAAGACTAGGGAATGAGGCTGGGGTGGTGCCTCCCGCCTGTACTCCCAGAACTTTGGGAGGCTGAGGCAGGAGGATCACTTGACGCCTGGAGTTCAACACCAGCCTGGCCAACATAGTGAGACCCTGTCTCTACAAAAACAAAACAAAACAAAAAAACACCTAGGGTACTACCTGAAGGTGAACAAGGTGCAGCCCAGATCTGACCCCATCCTATTCTGGCCCTATCTCTGTTTCTCCATCTCTGAGATAGTCTTATGGCTCACCCAGACCCCTAAGAAGCAGCCATTCTCAAAGAGAGCCATCGCAGGCATGTCTGTGGTTTCAGCCACAAATAGAAACTGTCTCCTAAATGTTTCCTGAGTCACAGGCCCAAGCCTCCACCTACCCCAGCCATCCCCCCAGGCCATTCATCATGTCCCATGCTGAGCCCAGACTAGCTCCCATGCTCCCCATGATGGGAGCCCCACCATCCACCCAGTCACAAGCCCAAACCCCATGTGCCATCCTCCCTCCCTCTCCCTCGCTGGCCACAGCCTGTCAGTCTCCAGCCCCACGCTCCTGCCCCTGATGCTACTTGGGCCTCTCTTTTCCATTCTCATGGCCAACAGGGCTCAGGCCTCATCTCCCACCAACCATTTCCCCAGTGTCCTGAGCTCCTGTCTGTCTCCTACAGCCTATCCCCCACACAGCACAGAGACGACCTGGCCCCTCCCCTGCTTACAGCCCTCCCCGGGCTTCCTAGCACCCCCAGGACAAAGTCCCTGCCACTCAGCCTTGTCACACTCTCCTCCCTGGCCTAATCACTCTGTCAATCACCCATGCTTTAACTACTCAGAACTCACAGGTGGCTGGGTGTGGTGGTTCGCACCTGTAATCCCAGCACTTTGGGAGGCTGAGGTGGGAGCATCACCTAAGGTCAGGAGTTGAAGACCAGCCTGGCCAACATGGTGAAACCCCATCTCTACTAAAAATACAAAATTAGCTGGGCATCGTGGTGGATGCCTGTAGTCCCAGCTATTCAGGAGGCTGAAGCAGGAGACTTGCTTGAACCCAGGAGGTGGAGATTGCAGTGAGCTGAAATCGTGCCATTGCACTCCAGCCTGGGTGACAGAGCAAGACTCTGTCTCAAAAAAAAAAAAAAAAAAAAGAGAGAACTCGTAGGTGCCTGAACCAGCGACACCCTCTCTTACTTGTCTCCTAAGTGCCCCTGCTAGAGGTAACACCCTGCGCTGTCCTAGACAACCTCCCATTCACGGGTCCCCTCCTCACATTCGATAACCGTGTGTCGCCCCTGGAGCTCACCAGCAATAAACCCAAATCACCATTTCATTGAGGTTAGGACCAGGTGATTCAACTTCCCAGGGCCAAGTGTGAGCTGCCAGGACTGCCCCCGTCACAGCAAGGTCAGCACCCTGGACTGTCACTGCGGCAGCTGGGGACACGCCTGTCACCTCTGCTGGGCAACTTGGTGGGGCATAAATAGGACCTTGTCACTCCCCTGCAGTGTGCTGCCTGCAAACAGGGGCCCCACGTGGTGCTTCTCAGTGTGCCCTGCAGAGACCTTGGTGCAAAGAGGAGGCCACAGGAGACACCGTTGGGCAAAATAAACAGAAAACAAAATACAAAGGAAGGGATGGCTCTTCTTCCAGCCCCTCCCCTCTCCCAGGAGCTTTGCTCACACTTCAGAGAGCAAGTGGAAACTGACAAGCACTGTTACCCTTGGCGGAGGCACGCTTCTCTGGCTCAGCAATGGGCCATCTACCCTATCCATCCCAAAGCCACCAGCCCATCTGGTGGGCAGCTTCCTAACCACACTCTGCGTCTGTCTGTTGTCACCTTCCTATTGCACACCCCCACTCTGTCTCTGGCATGAGCCTTGCAGTAGCATCTCCACCAGCCACTTGCTTCCACAAACTGGGATTTTTTTCTTTTTTCTTTTTTTGAGATAAGAGTCTGGCTCTGACATCCAGGCTGGAGTGCAGTGGTGCCATCTTGGCTCACTGCAACCTCTGCCTCCTGGGTTCAAGCCTTCCTTACACCTCAGCCTCCAGAGTAGCTGGGATTACACAGAGCTGGATATTTTAAAAACCTAAATCTCATTATATATCCCCACACCATCTCTGTAGTTAAAACCCTTGTCCAGGTTCAGTGGCTCACGCCTGTAATCCCAGCATTTTGGGAGGCTGAGGTGGGCGGATCACCTGAGGTCAGGAGTTTGAGACTAACCTGGCCACCATGGTGAAACCCCGTCTCTACTAAAAATACAAAAATTGGCCAGGCGTGGTGGTGCTTGCCTGTAATCCCAGTTACTTGGGAGGCTGAGGCAGGAGAATCGCTTGAACCCAGGAAGGAGGTTGAGGTTGCAATGAGCCGAGATTATGCCACTGCAACTGCATTCCAGCCTGGGCGACAGAGTGAGACTCTGTCTCAAAAAAAAAAAAAAAAGAGGGAGAGAGAGAAGTTTATCTTCTGTCTCCTTCACAAGGCTGAGAGATCCTAGCGGACAGGGATTTGTGGCTTCCTCCTTTGCCACTGTGTTCCCAGTGTGGAGCCCACTGCCTGGCACATAGTAGGTGCTCAGTAAACACTGATGGTGACTTAAGTGCTTACAAGGTATTGGTACCATGCTAATTTGTTCTCTTCGTCTTATACCTAGGTACAGCAAAACACTTGGGTTTTGTGGGGCCTGAAGCTTGCACAATTTGGAGGGCTCTCTTTGAGAAAAAATAATTCAACCTTATGGATATAAACCAGGTGCAGCGTTTGGAAGCTGCAGTGCAAGAGACGGCTCCTGAGTTCAAGCTTCTTTAGCCTCTTGACAAAATGTCTTCTGGGTAGGGAAATTATTTCTTCCATCTTGTAGATTAGGAAACTGAGGCTCAGAAATGATGTCACTTCACCGAAGTTGCATTGGGGGTTCAGTATCCATGATACCGGGAACCCAGGTTTTCTGATCCCAGGGCCCACACGGTTGGGGGCAGCTACTTTGCCTAGGGCTGGCTCCCTGTCCCAGGGCCCCAGCTTACCGAGGAAGGCCGAGGGGGACACCGTGCCATTGCTGCGTGCCACCATGACGCTGATGCCGGTCTCCACGAAGGGGACGGAGAAGTCCACGATCTCGGAGCGCTCCTCGTTGATGGTAAGGGAGCCGATGGCCATGTCTGCGCGCTGGTAGAACACCTGGGGTGGGGGCGATGAGGAGTGGGCGAGGGAACCTGGCTCAAGCGGACAGACTGACACGGACGGCGGGCAGAGACGGGCCCCGGGAGCAGATCAGTGACAGGGTGAGGGAAAGGGCTAAAAGGGATTGCGGGGTGGGTGAGGAGGGAGGGGGACGCAGAGTGGGGAAAGGAAGGGCGGAGGTGAGAGATGGGGAAAAAGATTGGGAATTGGTAGCCCGCGTCCTAGCCCGCTGCTCCCAGAAAGTCCTCAAGGCCTTGGTCCACATCTTCCCGGCCCCACCCTCTTCTCCTAGGAGTCCCACCCTCCTAGCCCCGCCTCCTCTGCCCCAAAGTCCCTCCTCCAAGCCCCGCCCCTGACACCTCCTGATCCCGCCCCTTGTTCCAAGGCCTGTCCTTCCCGCGGCCCCGCCCCAGGCCCCGAATCAGGTGTTTCCTCCATTTGGCCGCGCCCCTACCCCAGGGTGCCCGCCTCTTGTTTTAAATTTTTTTTTTGAGACGGCATCTCGCTCTGTGCCCAGGCTGGAGTGCAGTGGCGCGATCTCCGCCTCCCAGGTTCAAGCAATTCTCCTGCCTCAGCCTCCCGAGTAGCTGGGATTACAGGCGCCTGCCCCCACGCATGGCTTATTTTTTGTATTTTAGTAGAGACGGGGTTTCACTGTGTTGCCCAAGCTGGCCTCGAACCCCTGAGCTCAGGCAATTGGCCCGCCTCGACTTCCCAAAGTGCCGGGATTACAGGTGTGAGCCTCCGCGCCGGGCGGTGCCCACCTCTTCACTCCGCCCTGAAGATTCCCTGCCTCCCGTCCACCCCCTCACCTCCCCGATCATGCCGTTCCAGACGCCATCGATCTTCTTTCCGTGCTTGCCGTTGGTGACCAGGTAGAGGTCGTAGCTGAAGCCGATGGTGTGCGCCAGCCGCTTCAGAATGTCGATGCAGAAACCCTTGCAGCAGCGCTTTTCTGGGCGGGGGGCATCCGGTGGAGGGCTGCGGGCAGTGACCAGGCTTGGGGAGTTTGGGGACCCCCTCCTCAGATTCTCCCATGAAGAGAGGATATGGAGGAAGGGACAGGCAGCAGCTAAAACTATGGTTAGCGCTTTCAGGGGGAAACTGAGGCTCAAAGAATTCTGAGGTTTGCCCAAGGTCACCAAGCTGGAGGGCTTTGTGGGTCCTGGGTCCCAAGGGAGGAGGTGGCTGGGGGCCCGGACTACTGGGCTTCACGGGAGGAGGGTTTTGGAGCCGGAACTCCTGGATCCCGAGCTGTCACCTGTGGGTTCGGTTGAGCTGGCTCCGGCAGGGGACGGAGTCTCGGATGCAGGTGCCACTGATGGGGTCTGCAGGCTCCACGATGACAAACGGCCTCTCCTCCAGCGTGGCCACCGTGAGATGCTGCGTGTCGTCCACTGGCTGCAGGAAGCGACCATAGCGGGACCACAGCGGGTACTTGAGGCGGAGCGTCTGCTGCTCCCAGCTGCCCACCTTGGCCAAAGGGAAGGAGAGTCAGGCTTCCTGGTGTATCCTGGCCATCATGATCCTCTTCCTCAGACCTAGGTGTGTGGGCAGCAGCTTCCTCCAAGATCCAGGAGCCCCTCCCACCTTCAGATCCCAGGACCCAGGAGTCCAGGCTCCCTGTCTCCTCCTCCCTCTTAGTCCAGGACCTCAGAACCCCCTCTGCCGGGATGCAGGAGTCCAGGCCCTCTGCCATGCCCGAGGTCTGGGCTGTGACTCACCACCTCCCACGTCCTGTCTCTGGTGAGGGAGATGACCACCAGGGAGGGGTTTACTAGGAAGCCATCCTCATTGAAGGAGTAATCCCGGTTATCCCACGTGATGTTCATGAAGTACCTGCCCAGGAGGAGGGAAAGGAGACGTGCTGGGACCTGGGCTGGACCTTGGCTGCTGAAGGCAGAGAAAGTCCCCCTTCTACCCATCAGCCCCAGCCCCGAGCTGGAATCTCTCCTCTTTCACCTCCAAGGGCTCAGAAACGCGATATACCCCTTCCCTGCTCAGCACCCTCCCTTTGGCTGCCCAGTGACCCCAGGATAAGGTTCCAGACTCTCTTTCAGCTTGGAGTTGAGGCCCTAGAGTCCCCTTTTGTTCTTTCTTTCTTTTTTAAAGCACAGATGGGATTTGACTATTTTTCCCAGTTTTTTTTTAATTTTTTTTTTAGACAGAGTCTTGCTCTGTCGCCCAGGCTGAAGTGCAGTGGGCGTGATCTTCACTCACTGCAACCTCCACCTCCTGGGTTCAAGTGATTCTCCTGCCTCAGCCTTCTAAGTAGCTGGGATTGTAGGTGTGCACCACCATGTCCAGCTAATTTTTGTATTTTTAGTAGAGACGGGGTTCCACCACGTTGGCCAGGCTGGTCTAGAACTCCTGACTTCATATGATCCACCTGCCTCAGTCTCCCAAAGTGCTGGGATTACAGGCATAAGCCACTGTGCCCCGCCTCTTTCTTTTTTTATTTTTTTAATGCATTTTTTTTTTTTTTGAAACAGAGTTTTGCTCTTGTTGCCCAGGCTAGAGTGCAACGGCATGATCTCGGCTCACTGCAACCTCTGCCTCCCAAGTTGAAGCAATTATCCTGTCTCAGCCTCCCAAGTAGCTGGGATTACAGGCGCCCACCACCATGCCCAGCTAATTTTTTGTATTTTTAGTAGAGATGGGGTTTCACCATGTTGACCAGGGTGGTCTTGAACTCATGACCTCAGGTGATCCGCCCGCCTCAGCCTCCCAAAGTGCTGGGATTACAAGCGTGAGCCACTGCGCCTGGCCTGGCCCGCCTTTTTTTCTTTTCTTTTTCTTTTTTCTTTTCTTTTTTTTAAGTAGAGATAGAATCTCACTATTTCTCCCGGGCTCGTCTTGAACTCCTGAGTTCAAGTGATCCTCCCACCTCAGCCTCCCACCGTGGTGGGATTACAGGCGTGAATTGCTGTGCCAAGCCCCGAGAGTCCGTTTTTGTTCTGGCTTTGCCTTCCTCTGAAGCCGCATATCTGAGACTTTCCCACTCTCCAACTCTTTTCACCCCAAAATTCTTTTTTTTTTTTCTGTGTCAACACTGGTTGCAAGGTGTCTCCCAAACATGTCAAGAGATTTCTTATCTCTAGGCCTTTGCAGATGCTGTTCTTTCTGCCTGAAAACCCTTATACCACCCCTTATCCTGACCAATTCTTCTTCTTATTTATTTATTTATTTATTTATTGAGATGGAGTCTCGCTCTGTCACCCAGGCTGGAGTGCAGTGGTGCCATCTCAGCTTGCTGCAACCTCCGCCTCCCAGGTCCAAGCGATTCTCCTGCCTCAGCCTCCTGAGTAGCTGGGATTAGCTATGCCACCACGCCCGGCTAATTTTGTATTTTTAGTAGAGACGGGGTTCCACCATGTTGGTCAGGCTGGTCTTGAACTCCTGAACTTGTGATCTGCTCACCTCGGCCTCCCAAAGTGCTGGGATTACAGGCGTAAGCCACCGCGCCCGGCCTATTATTATTATTATTATTGTTTTGAGATGGGGTCTCACTCTGTCACCCAGATCGGAGTGCAATGGCGTGATCTTGGCTCACTGCAACCTCTGCCTCACAGGCTCAAGTGACCCTTCCACCTCAGCCACCTGAAGAGCTGCTAGGACTTTAAATGTGCACCGCCACACCCAACTAACTTTAATTTTTGTATTTTTAGTAGAGACAAGGTTTCAACATGTCTCCCAGGCTAATCATAAACTCCCAAACTCAGATGATCTACTTGCTTTGGCCTCCCAAAGTGCTGGGATTACTGGCATGAGCCACTGCTCCCGGCCTTGACCAACTCTATCTGTCTTAAAGACTGAGCTCAAACGTCTCCTCCTCCGGGTAGAAGTGCCCAGGGCCAGGGATAGCAGGGGGTGTCCTTGGACTCCTCGATATCTTCACTATGCAACATTGCCTTGTATACTCTGACTGCCTCTCATGTCATCCACCCCGTCACTGGACTAGACTCTCAGCTGCCTTCTTCCCTCCCCCTACCCAGCCCATCTGTCCCCAAGTCTCCTTCTTCCTGGGCTGGGGCTTTCTCTGCTCTGTCTTCTTCTGTGCCTCCCCACAGCCCTCCTAGGCCCTCATCCCAGCCTCCTGCCTGGGCTCCAGCCTCCAATCTCTCTACTCCAGTCTGTTCCCCACCAGGTCCCAGAGGCATCTTTCTATACCCAAAATTCATGCCACCCATCTCCTGCTCATCACCCACCCCTGGCTTGCCAGTGCTGTGGAACAGATCCAGGCCTCTCAACCAGGCATTGAAGGCAAAGGCCTGGTGCCACCCACCTCCCAGCCTTGTCACCACTCTGACTCCATATTTTTTTTTTTTGATTCAGAGTCTCACTCTGTCGCCCAGGCTGGAGTGCAGTAGCATGATCTGGGCTCACTGCAACCTCCGACTCCCAGGTTCAAGTGGTTATCCTGCCTCAGCCTCCTGAGTAGCTGGGATTACAGGCACACACCACCGCAACTGGCTAATCTGTGTATTTTTAGTAGAGACGGGGTTTTGCCATGTTGGCCAGGATGGTCTCAATCTCTTGACCACGTGATCTGCACGTCGGCCTCCCAAAGTGCTGGGATTACTGGCGTGAGCCACCATGCCAGGCCTGTCACTCTGACTCCTAATTCTGTGGCCTTCATCTGCTCGGAACTATTGTGGTCCCACCATCTGCCCAAGTTTCTCTCCCCTCTGGGTTGTTGCACATGCTGTTTCCTGACTGGAATACTACTTCCGGTGAGCTCCCCACTACTCTCAGAATCAAGTCCAGGCTGGGCGTGGTGGTTCACGCCTGTAATCCCAGCACTTTGGGAGGCTGAGGGGGGCAGATCACTTGAGGTCAGGAGTTTGAGACCAGCCTGGCCAACATGGTGAAACCTCGTCTCTACTAAAAATACAAAAATTAGCCAGGCATGGTGGTGGGCACCTGTAATCCCAGCTACTTGGGAGACTGAGGCAGGAGAATCACTTAAACCCGGGAGGGAGGTTGAGGTTGCAGTGAGTCAAGATCGCGCCACTGCACTCCAGCCAGGCAACAGAGTGAGACTCTGTCTCAAACTAAATAAATAAATGAATAATGAAGTCCAAACCCCTGCCCCTGGTCTAAAGGCCCTTCACAAGCTGGGCCCTGCAACCCTCTCCATCCACTACTCATACCTTCCTTCTCCTTGCCCACTATGTTCCAGCCACACCAGCATTGCAGGCTCCCAAACAGGCTTCCAAACAGGCAAGCTATAATTTGGATGTCTGTCCGCTCCAAAACTCATATTGAAATTTACGGCTGGGTGCAGTGGCTCATGTCTGTAACCCCAGCACCTTGGGAGCCTGAGGTAGGCAGATCACCTGAGGTCAGGAGTTTGAGACCAGCCTGGCCAACATGGTGAAACCCCATCTCTACAAAAATACAAAAAAAAAAAAAAAGAAATTTCATTTACATTGTGATGGTATTGGGAATTAGGAGGTGGAACCTTTTTTTTCTTTTTTTTTTTTTTTTGAGACGGAGTCTCGCTCTGTCGCCCAGGCTGGAGTGCAGTGGCGCTATCTCGGCTCACTGCAAGCTCCGCCTCCCGGGTTCACGCCATTCTCCTGCCTCAGCCTCCCGAGTAGCTGGGACTACAGGCGCCCACAACCGCGCCCGGCTAATTTTTTGTATTTTTAGTAGAGACGGGGTTTCACCGTGGTCTCGATCTCCTGACCTTGTGATCCGCCCACCTCGGCCTCCCAAAGTGCTGGGATTACAGGCGTGAGCCACCGCGCCCGGCCCCTTTTTTCTTTTTTTTAGAGACTGAAGCTTACTCTGTCACCCAGGCTGGAGTGCAGTGGCGCAATCTCCGCTCACTGCAAGCTCCGCCTCCCAGGTTCACGCCGTTCTCCTGCCTCAGCCTCCCGAGTAACTGGGCCTATAGGCGCCCGCCACCACACCGGGTAATTTTTTGTATTTTTAGTAGAGACTGGGTTCCACCGTGTTAGCCAGGATGGTCTCGATCTCCTGACCTCGTGATCTGCCCGCCTCGGCCTCCCAAAGTGCTGGGATTACACGTGTGAGCCACCGCACCCAGCCCTCGGAGGTGAAACCTTTAAGAAGCATTTCGGTCATGCAGGCTCCAGTGCCCTCAAAAATTGACTAAGGCTGTTGTTGCAGGAGTGGGTTTGCTTGATCTCCCCCACTTCTCTCTTTGCCTTTCTGCCATGTGATGCCTTCCATCACGTAATGATGCTGAAAGAAGACCCTCCCCAGATGGTGACATCTTGATATTGGACTTCCCAGCCTCCAGAACCAAGAGCCAACAAATTTCTGTGCGTTATAATTACCCAGCCTATGATATTCTGTCACAGCAACACAAAACAGACTAAGACAAGGCAGTTCCAGCCCCATAGGCTTTGCACCTGCTGTTCCCTCTCCCTTCACTGAGATCTTCCAATGCTTGGCTCCTTCGCTTTATCCATTTCTTTCTCTCTCTCTCTCTCTCTCTTTTTTTTTTTTAAGATGGAATCTTGCTCTGTCACTGAGACTGGAGTACAGTGGTGTGGTCTCGGCTCACTGCAACCTTCGCCTCCCGGGTTCAAGTGATTCTCCTGCCTCAGCCTTCCAAGCAGCTAGGATTACAGGCACCTGTCGCCACGCCCAGCTAAGTTTTGTGTTTTTTAGGAGAGATGGCATTTCCCCATGTTGGCCAGTCTGGTCTCGAACTCCTAACCTCAAGTGATCCGTCCACCTCAGCCTCCCAAGGCCCTGAGATTACAGGTGTGAACCACCACACCTTGCTTACCTATTTCTTAAATTTTAATTTTTAAAATTATTTTAGAGACAGGGTCTCACTTTGTTGCACAGGCTGGACCGCAGTGAAGAGATCACAGTTCCTTATGGCCTCAATCTCCGAGGCTCAAGTGATCCTCCCACCTTAGCCTCCCAAGTAGCTAGGACTACAGGCACACACTACCAAGTCCAGCTAATTTTTTTTTTCTTGTTTCTTTTTTTGAGATGGAGTCTCGCTCTGTCGCCCAGGCTAGAGTGCAGTGGTGCAATCTTGGCTCACTGCCAACTATGCCTCCCGGGTTCACACCATTCTTCTGCCTCAGCCTCCAGAGTAGCAGGGACTACAGGTGCCCGCCACCACTCCCAGCTAATTTTTTGTATTTTTAGTAGAGATGGGGTTTCACCATGTTAGCCAGGATTGTCTCGATCTCCTGACCTCATGATCTGCCCACCTCAGCCTCCCAATGGGCTGGGATTACAGGTGTGAGCCACCATGCCCAGCCAATGCCCAGCTAATTTTTAAATTTTTTGTAGAGATGGAGTTCTCACTATGTTACCCAGGCTGGCCTGGAACTCCTGGCCTCTAGTGATCCTCCTGCCTCAGCCTCCCAAAGTGCTGAGATTGCAGGCGTGAGCCACGGTCTAGCTATCCATGTTTTTTAACCTCCAAATTTCACCTATTCAGAAAGGTCTTTCCTAACCACCCCACCTAGCATAGCCCCCTATGCATTTCTTATCACATTCCCCCGTCTGATTTTCATAGCAGAAGTTATTGCCTGCTTGATATTTCATTTTCTTAACTTATTTGCTCATTGCGTTTCTCTTTTATTAGACTGTAAGCTCTGAGAGAGCAAGGACCTTATTTAACACTATATATACCCTGTGCCTAAAGCAATGCTTGGCACATAGTAGACTTTCAATAAAGGGCGTTTCAATCAATAAATGAATCAATGAGCAATTCATCCCTCAGTCACAGCTCAGATATCTCCTCCTAGAAACCTTCCTGACTCCACAGGCTGACTTGTGACTTTTGCACCCTGGTTTGGAAGGGAGACTGAAGCTGATACATTTCCTCTCTTGGGATGACATTTTGCTATGAGATCTGGAAGGATGAGTTGTGACCAGCAAGAGCTGAAGTTATGAAGGAGAAGAAATTCTGGGTAAAGAACTGAACAGCCTCTGGGAGAGGCAAGCCTGAGAAACAAAGAAAGGGAGAGCGAGGGAGGAGACGGACAGAGGGAGGGAGGGAGAAAGCATAGAGTAAGAAGGACAGAATCAGCCGGGTGCGGTGGCTCACGCCTGGAATCCCAGCACTTTGGGAGGCCGAAGCAGGCAGATCATTTGAGGTCAGGAGTTCCAGACTGGCCTGACTAACATGGCGTCTCTCTTAAAAATACAAAAAAAAAGTTAGCTGGGCGTGGTGGCACATGACCGTAACCCCAGCTACTCAGGAGACTGAAGCAGGAGAATCGCTTGAACTCGGGAGGTGGAGGCTGCAGTGAGCCCAGATCGTGCCATTGCACTCCAGCTGGGCAATAGAGGGAGACTCTATCTCAAAAAAAAAAAAAAAAAAAAAAAAAAAAAAAGAAAGAAAGAAAGAAAGAAAAAAAGATAAAAAGAAAGAACCAGAGAGAGCTGAAACAATAGCTGGCCCCAGGCTTAGCCTCAATTCCTGGCTTCTCATTCCTCTGTGTGTGTATTTTTCCAATAAACCCCCTTTTCCCTAAGGAAATTCCAATGAGACTC
This sequence comes from Macaca nemestrina, assembly GCF_043159975.1. NCBI lineage: Eukaryota > Metazoa > Chordata > Mammalia > Primates > Cercopithecidae > Macaca > Macaca nemestrina. The sequence goes on along the minus strand of NC_092144.1, from coordinate 58,586,987 downwards.
TGCTTCGTGCATCCGAAAATCTCCTGGCTTAGCCAGTGCTTCTCTCCGTGCCCCCGCCATGCCCGCATGACCTCCATTACTGCAAGCATCATGCTGTGTTGCCATTATCCCCGTCCCTGTCTGCCACTCTTACAGGACCCTGCGTTCTTTGAAGAATAAGTCCATGGTCTTATTCATCTATGTTCCCAGCGCCCAGCATGAGCCCTAGTTCCTAGCGGGTGCTCAGTAAGTATTTATGAAGAAGGGATGCTTTTCTCACCCTTTTTTTTTTTCCGGGGATCCTGATTTCCATCTCACCAGTTCTCAATTCCCCTCTTTTAGGTCTTCTTCCCCACCATCATCTCTTCCCAAATTCACCTCATCCTCATTCAGGATTAAAGATCTCTCTTTTCACAGTTCTGTCACCAAACTCATCAATTTTTCCACTCCCAGAGCTTCCTATCGTGGAGATGCTGTTTTCCAACAAACTCTGTTCTCCTCTTCTAAAATCATAGTGTGTAAATTGGGCACACACCTGTCCAGCTAGGATTGACATTTCCCAGTCTTCCTTGCAGTTGGCCTAGGCCATGAGCCGCAGTAATAACCAAAATATCTAGCAATCGGCACTGCACAGGCGCTAGCCAATCGGAATGGACGTCTAGCCAGGAATGGAAGTCTAGCCTATGGGAATGGACGTCTAGCTAATCAGAACAGGCATCTAGCTAATCCCAGCAGACGTCTAGCCAATCCCAGCAGACGTCTAGCCAATCAGAATGGACACCACTGTCAACAACCAGTAAGCCAGCCCTGACCATATGACTACCTTCTCAACAGTAAGGTATGAGGTGTGTCCATTCTGCCTCACTTACTCAAAAGGAAAGTGCTTGCTGTCCACTTTCTCTCTTTTCCCCCTCTCATGAGCTGCAATTAAGACATCTGCACGACCTGCTTCGACTATGCAGAGAGGCCAGAGCAACCAGGTGGTAGGACCCTGGGTCCCTGAATGATCACATGGAGCAGCAGTCTCCTGATAACCAGGAATGCTCATCTCTGGGTTGTTATGTGAAAGAGGAACAAACTTCGACCTCATATGGGCCGCTGGATTGTTGGGTCTTTTTTGCTACTGCAGTTCAGTTTATAGTCTAGGTATTTAGACTAAATCTAAAATGCTCTCAAGTGTAAGATGCACCACAAAGAAGGACAAAAGTGCTGCCAATTAAGCCATGATAAGCCATCAGTTATAAGACACATCTTGTTTTCAAATACACTAAAATGTGAAAAATTATGCGTCTTAGAGTCATGAAATATAGTAATTCACTCACTTTATCTCAGACGCTTTTTCCAAATTACTTGATTTAACCTCAGAAAAGAGACCCAGTTGCACCCACTTTACAGAAAAGAAAATTGAGGCTCAAAGAGCGGATGTGAACCATCTGAGCCACTCATTCAGTGAGTACTGCAGGTAGTTAGGCTCTGGGAGCCCTCCCACATCCCTCCCGTTCCAGCCCCACTCACCTATGCAGACTCTCGCCGCGGTGGGTGCGGTTCTGGGCGCGACAGTCGTGGCCGAGCTCAGGAAGGAAACCATAATCACGCAGCAGGGCCTGGGCACCTCTGGCCACTACGGCCACGCCAGCTGCCACTCGCCGAGCCAGGTCATCCCGCCAGCCAGCCGAGCGCACTGCAAACAGTCCGGCAGGAAGGGGGGCGCCTCCTGGCAGAAGAGGGGGCTCACCAGGGGCCCCAGAGCCCCCGCCTCCAGCCAGCTGGGGCCCCACCATGAACCAGACGTAGCCAGACCCAGTGAGGCCAGCCTCCTCAGCTGCGCGGAACACGGGCTCGGCCTCCTCTCGGGCGCAGAAGAGCAGGCGGATCTGCGCACTGACACTGCGGAGCTGGGCACTGAGCACCGCCTCGCCCGCCCCAGGGTCCAACGTCAGCGCTCCGCGGTGCTCCCAGCCCACCAGACTGCCGTCAGTCAGCACCTCGATGTAGGACAGGAAGGCCCGGTGGCCAGGGGCACGCGTGGTCACGGCTACAAAGGACGTCCAGTCGTACTCCTCCAGCACCTCAAAGATGACCTGAAGCTGTTGCTCGGTGGAGGAGCCCAGCTGCAGGAAGGTGGAGCCCTTCTCCTGCCAGGAGGGACGAGGATGTCAGGACTCCCGATGTGGGGACCTCATTTCTCAGCAATTAATAAGAGGACCACAGCTCCCAATATGGCAGATTGACTAGATAGGTTCACTAAATCTATCTCCTTTTCCTCCTGAGGCACAGGGCTAGATCTGGATTAGGCTTAGCCACCTGACTGAGTTATTCTAGACTCATCCATAAAACCTTACTTTTTCTTTTTCTTTCTTTCTTTTTTTTTTTTTTTAAGACAGAATCTTGTCTGTCGCCCAGGCTGGTGAGCAGCGGCATGATCTTGGCTCACTGCAACCTCCGCCTCGTGGGTTCAAGTGATTCTCCTGCCGCACCCGGCCTAATAAAACCTTACTCTTTTTTCTTTTTCTTTTTTTTTTTTTTTTTTTTTTTGAGAAGGAGTCTCGCTTTGTCGCCCAGGCTGGAGTGCAGTGGCCGGATCTCAGCTCACTGCAAGCTCCGCCTTCCTGGTTCACGCCATTCTCCCGCCTCAGACTCCCGAGTAGCTGGGACTACAGGTGCCCGCCACCTCACCCGGTTAGTTTTTTTGTATTGTTTTAGTAGAGATGGGGTTTCACCATGTTAGCCAAGATGGTCTCGATCTCCTGACCTCGTGATTCGCCCATCTCAGCCTCCCAAAGTGCTGGGATTATAGGCTTGAGCCACCGCGCCTGGCCAAAACCTTACTCTTGAAGCTTACTCTTTTCCCTGTTTTAGGGCAGATGCAGAGGCCCCAGAAAACTCTGAAGTCCTCTGAAGGGGATTACAGAGCCACGAGAGAGAGAGCCTGAAACCCCGAGTCACCGCATGGAGGAAAGCCACCTCCAATCAGGAACACCTGTTTGGATTTTTTTTTTGAGACAGAATTTGGCTCTTATTGCCCAGGCTGGAGTGCAATGGCGCAATCTTGGCTCACTGCAACATCCGCCTCCTGGGTTCAAGCAGTTCTCCTGCCTTAGCCTCCCAAGTAACTGGGACTACAGGCGTGTGCCACCACGCCCGACTAATTTTTGTATTTTTAGTAGAGACAGGTTTTCTCCATGTTGGCCACGCTGGTCTTGAACTCCTGACCTCAGATGATCCACCCGCCTCGGCCTTCCAAAGTGCTGGGATTACAGGCGTGAGCTACTGCGCCTGGACTGGATTTTATGTGAATGAGAAATAACCTCCTGTTGGGTGATCCACTGAGATTTGGAAGTTCATCTGTTCCGGCAGTTAACATCACTGTCATTAACACAACCAGCATCCAGTAAGGGAACTACAGCTCCCAGCACCCACTGAGAGGGACTGGTTCCCTGAAGGCAGTGAGGAGACTACATCTCCCAGCATGCAGTGAGGGTGCTGATGGCATTTCCCAACTGGAAGAAGCTTTGCAAAGTGTACTTTCCCTTCTTTGGTTTTCCTCCTACCTCTCTGTCACCTCTTCCTCTGCCTCCTTTGCTGGCCCTTCTTCCTCAGCCAGAATGCTAAGTATAGGAGTGCCTTAGTGTTCTCTTGTCTTCTTGATTCCTCTCTCCCTGGTGATCTCAACCAGGCCCATGAGTTTAAAATACTGTCTGCCACACTATCCAATATGGTGGCTGTTAGCCACTCATAGCTATTCAAATTCAAATTCAAATTCAAGTTAAATAAAATTTATCCTGAATCAAGGACCAGAGGAAAAAACTATTAAATAGAATTTAAAAGTTAGTTTTCTGGTTGCACTAACCACATGTCAAGTACTCAACAGCCACATGTGGCTTGTGGCTTTCAAATTGGACAGAGCAGCTATAGACCACCTTCATCTTTGCGGAAGGTTTTATTGGACAGTGCTGGATATGCTAATGGCTCCTGTCCTCAGTCATAACCTCTCGTGTGAGCTCCAGACAAATCTATACCCCTGCCTTTTTTTTTTTTTTTTTTTTTGAGACAGAGTCTTCCTCTGTTGCCTGGGCTGGAGTGCAATGGCACAATCTCTGCTCACTGCAACCTCCGCCTCCCCGGTTCAAGCAATTCTCCTGCCTCGGCCTCCAGAGTAGCTGGGATTACAGGCGTGTGCCACCACACCCGGCTAATTTTTGTATTTTTAGTAGAGAGGGGGTTTCAACATGTTGGCCAGGCTGGTCTCGAACTCCTGACCTCAAGTGATCTGCCTGCCTGAGCCTCCCAAAGTGCTGGATTACAGGCATGAGCCAACACGCCTGGCCCTATCCTCCTTTTTATTCAGTATCTCCTGTTGGATTTCCAAGAGGTGTCTCAAAATTAGCAGAATGCTTGATCTTTCCCCTGTCTTAAGCCTGTTACCTATTCTCTCTCTCTTTTTGTAAAGGAGTAAAGAATCTAAAGGAATAAAGAGGACAACTGCCTTTTTTTCCCTCTCTCTCTCTTATTCACCCTGATGCTCAGGCCCCAGACCTACATCATCCTTTCCCTTTCTTTTCCTCACACATCCAGCTATCTCCAAGTCTTCTTAGCTCTACGTTCAAACATAGCTCCAGTTGTCCACTCTTCACTGCCATCACTGTCACAACTTTCATTGTCACCCTTTCTTGCCCAGCTATCTACAACATTCCCACCCATCTGTGTTTTCTTTTCCTTCCCTCCTTCCTTCCTTCCTTTCTTCCTTCTCTCTCTCTCTCTCTCTTTTTTCGGAGTCTTGCTCTGTCATCCAGGCTGGAGCGCAGTGGTGAGATCTTGGCTCACTGCAACCTTCACCTCCTGAGTTCAAGCGATTCTCCTGCCTCAGCCTCCCTAGTAGCTGGGATTACAGGTATGCACCACCACGCCCAGCTCATTTTTGTATTTTTAGTAGAGAGAAGTTTCACCATGTTGGCCAGGCTGGTCTCAAACTCCTGACCTCAAGTGATCCACCCGCCTCGGCCTCCCAAAGTGGTGGGATTCCAGGCATGAGCTACTGTGCCCAGCTCATCTTTGTTTTCAATCTTGCATCTTCCAGTCTATTCTCCAAACAGCAGCCAGAGTGATTGTTTCAAAATATTAATTGGATCACATCCCTTCTCAGTTGAAAACCTTCCAGTGATTCTACCTCAGAATCAAAGCCAAAGTCCTCGCCATGGCCCTGCATGACCTGGCCCCTGTTGCTTCTCTGACCTCTCATCTCCTGCCACCCCAATCCCCCAATGTGCTCCAGCTACACTCCCTTCTTGCTCTTCCTCAAATACATCAAGCTCCTTCCTGCTTTAAGGGCTTTGTCCTTAGTTGTTGCCTCTCCTGGGGACACTTTTCCCTAGCTCCTCCATGCCAGACCTTCACCTGACACCTCCAGCTCAGATGTCACCGCCTCAGGGAGGCCTCCCCTGACTGCCATCTGTTGAAACTCCATCCTCAGTCATTACAACATCCTGTGTTGATTTCCTCCAGGACTGCCAGATTTTACTGTTACTGGTTTTGTGTGTCTCACCATTAAAATGCAAGCTCTATAAGGCAGGGACCTTGTCTCCCTCTCTTTTTTTCCCCCCTCTAGAACTGTATTCCCCAGGAATTAAAACAGCCCTGGCACAGAATCAGCTCTCAATAAATCTTCCTGTAATGCAATGAGAACAGCAAGTGGGCTTTTTCCCTAGGCTCATGCCTGTGGTAAAATGCGTAGGGGACACTGCAGCTGTCCTGAGGGGATGAGGTCTTTTTGTTTATTGTTTTCTTTGAGACCTAGTCTCACTCTCCCCCAGGCTGAAGTGCAGGGGCACGATCTCGGCTCACTGCGATCTCGGCTCACTGCAACCTCCGCCTCCCAAGTTCAAGCGATTCTCCTGCCACAGCCTCCTGAGTAGCTGGGATTACAGGCACGCGCCACCACCCCCGGCTAATTTTCGTATTTTCAGTAGAGACGGGTTTCTCCATGTCGGCCAGGCTGGCCTCAAACTCCTGACCTCAGGTGATCCGCCCGCCTCAGCCTCCCAAAGTGCTGGGATTACAGGCGTATGCCACGGCATCTGGCCGGAAATGAGGTCTTACTGTAACGCAAGGAGAACCTCTTCCTTCAGTAGGTGAAGGTGGGCTGAGGGGACCACATTCCCAGCATTCAATGGGGCACAGATGGAGCTGCGAAGATCACTCTTTCTTCCATCCGGGGACAGCAAGGGGACTACATTTCCCAGAATGCTATGGGCGTACACTGAGCCGACCACAGTGCCCAGCGGACAATGAAACAGAGCGGACCACACTTCTCAGCAGCAATGAAGGCACGAGGGATCACGTCTTTGAGTATGCCTCGGAAGTGGCAGTTAAGAAATAAGTTTGCCTCCCAGGGTATCTACCTACAAATCTCTGAAAAGTACCATGCCAAGGGGAACAAAAAAGTTGGACAGAGGTCCTTCCCAGAACGCTCTGGACAGGAGTACTAGGAGCCTCTGCATACAACAGTGATGCAGTCACACAGCCGCAGGCCCGCACAGCAGGGAATGGGCAGATTGAATGAAGCTCTACCCACTCAGGTGGCTCCATCGTCAAGGTTGCATTGGCCCCACCTCTGAAGAGGCCCCGCCCCTTCTCAGGCCCCACCTCCTAGTTTACCCATTCTTCTCAATCCACAGGGCAGGCTTCGTCCAATTCTCTCCTTCTCTACCAGAGGTCTGCCATAACTGGGTCCTTCTGTGCCCTTGGGAGTCAGGCCTTTCTCCAGGCTCTGGCCAGCTCCAGCCTCTACCATCCCTTCCCCAGCAGGCTCCTGGCTTTGATTTCTCATTGGCTGGGTCCGTCTCCACCATAAGCCTTCATCCTCCTGCCCATCCTCTGGACTCTAGCTTTCCACACCTCACAGGGGGTACACCCCTTCTCAAACCCTACTCTCAGGACCGGCTTCCTCCCTAGACCCACCCCTTTATTAGAGTGCTTAGACCCCGCCCCTACCTTGCCCCGCCCTAACTGGCTAGCCCCGTCCCCTTTCCTGACTCACTCCTTCCCTGGCTGGCCTCTCCCTAAACCTCAATTCCTTGCTTCCTAGTTCTACCCCTTGCTCGTCCTCCTCTCTCTAATGACTCCTCCTCTTTTCCGACTCTTCCACTTAGAAGATGGTTCCTCCATCCCTAGCCTACCTCTAGACCCTATGCTTAACTGGCCGAACGCCTCCCTAAACTCTGTCCTTGGTACCTGATACCTCTGATACTTCCTGGCTGCCACCTCTCCACTAGACTTCGCCCCTTTCTTTCTGAACTCCATTTCTTTTCTTTCTTTCTTTTTTTTTTTGACAGAGTCTTACTGTGTCACCCAGGCTGGAGTGCAGTGGCACGATCTCGGCTCACTGCAGCCTCCGCCTCCCGGATTTAAGCAATTCTCCTGCCTCGCCCTCCCGAGTAGCTGGGATTACAGACGCCCGCCACAACGCCCGGCTAATTTTTGTATTTTTCATAGAGACGAGGTTTCACCACGTTGGCCAGGCTGGTCTCAAACTCCTGTGCCCTCAAGTGATCCGCCGGCCTCGGCTTTCCAAAGCGCTGGGATTACAGGCGTGAGCCACCGCGCCCGGGCCCATTCCTTTTCAACTGACTTCTTCCTGCGCTGATCCTAGATCCCACCCCTCCCTCAGATTTTGCCATCTGGGGCTAGTCCCTTTTCGTTACCAGTCCCCAACCCTTCCCTCGATTCGCCTTTTCCACAGACCTTTACCTACAATGAATGGGCCCACGTCCTCCCTATACTCTGATCATCGAGGACTGGCCTCTTTCTGACCCTAACAGCCCAGGTTACCCTACAGACCAGCCCGCTCCAAGTCAGCCCCGCCTCTTACCTAGCCCTAAGCCCTGCCTGCCATCTGGGCCCAGCTTGTCCCAGATGCGGACCCACAGGACAGTCCCCGCCCCCTCTAGGCCCCGCCCCCGCTGGCTGTCCCAGACCCGCCCCTCCTGTGGCCCCGCCCCGCCCCCGGTCGCGCGCACCTTGGGCGTGAGCACGAGCGCGGCGCCGCCGTGCACGGCCACGATGGGCAGCGAGGTCTGCGCCGACAGGAAGTCGAGGATGGGCGCGACGGCGGGCGCGCGCGAGTCGTCCTCGAAGACCACGCCGTGCACGCGCAGCCCCGACAGCAGGTCGCAGAGCTGCAGCACGAGGCTGCGCGGGTCCGAGCCGTTGAGCACCAGCGCCACAGGCCGCACGTCCAGGCCCGGGCTGCGCACGGCCGCCGCCACGGCCGGGCCCAGGCGTGCCGCCTCGGCCGCGTACGCGGGCCCCGAGAACACGAGCGCAACGTTGAGCGGCCGCGCCCCGCCGGGGCCCCCGCCGAGCCCACCGGCGCCGCCCGGCCCCGGCGCCTCCTCCGGGAACGGGCTGGCGCAGGCCAGCGCCAGCAGCAGCAGCATCTTAGCGGGGCCCCGAGGGCCGCGGGGGCCACCGGCGCCGCGCATCGCCTGCGGGCCCCGCCGGGCGGCCTCTGAGCGCCAGGGCCGGGAGAGACAGAGAGGAGAGGGAGGCACAGACGGGAGACGCAGAGACAGGGAGACGAGATAGAGAGACACACCGAGGAGATGCAGCGAGGGACAGGCGCCGAGATGGGGAGGACAGGGAGCGGTCGGGGTGATGGAACAGAGGGAGAGACAGGAACGGAGGACGAGAGAGATGGAGGGGAGAGAGACAGAGGGAGAGACGGGCAGAGGGACAGAGAGATGGAGGAGAGACAGGCAGAGAGGGAGAGACGGGCAGAGGGAGAGAGAGATGGAGGAGAGACAGGCAGAGACAGAGGGAGACACAGACACAGCAGAGGGAGGTGGAAGAGAGAGGTGGGGAAGAAACACCAGAGGAAGAGGTGAAACAGGGAGAGACGCAGAGATAGGGCGAGACAGAGGTAGGAAGAAGTGGTGTATGGGATTGGGGGAGACGCAAAGGGTGGATAATGGGGTCAGGGGAAGATACAGAGGTAAGAGGGGAGAGAGGAAGAGAGACAGACGAGGTGGGGATGGGGAGACCCACAGAGATGGGATCAAGATAGGAATAGAGAGAGACCCAGGGAGACAGGGAGGGAAAGAGTGGCAGGAAGAAAGGGAGAGACGGAAGAAGCAACAGAGACAGGGAGAAGACGGAGAGAGAGAGGACGGAGTGACAGAAACGGGAATGAGGGAGGCCCAGGGAGAGGATGATAGAGGCGGGAAGAGATGCAGGAAGGCGGGAGAGAGAAGTGAGGCAAGAAAGTTGGACAGAGAAGAAGACAGCAAGGCAGGAAGAGGGAGATGGAGACCCCAAGGCCGCCAAGAGACACGCACACATAAGGGATGGGGAAACAGAATTGAGATTGAGGGAGGCAGGCAGAGCGGAGCGAAAACAGGAGGACAGAAATAGCGAGGCAAGGCCAAGATCGGGACCCCCACCAGGGAGGTGCCCAGCACAGACATGAAAGTAAGGCGGGGAAAGCGAGTGGCAGGAGGGAGCAGAAATAAAAGGGAGAGAAAAAATGAGAGAGGGAAAAGGGGTCAGGTGTGTGGGGAGAGAGAGAGAAAGAGAAATTAGTGGGGCACCCCAAGGAGAGAATATCCCTGGGTGACCTTACCCTTCACCCTGACCACAGACCCCTAACCCATTTTGTCCCCTTACTCTTGCCCCTGTCCCCTCATTCTCAAAGCAAGAGAGTCATGGCCCCAGCTGGGATGTGGGGTTGGGGGGCACAGCTGTGGAGAGCTGGGTGGGGCGGAGGGGTCCCTGGCACCCAGCCTGGAGCAATTTGGTAAATTAGAAGAAATACAGCCTTTCTTCCTGTGTCCCCTGTTGAATACTAGCCGCCTGGGGTGGTTGGGCTGGAAGCCAGGCTCCTGGGTCCTGCCTGGGACTGAGGGAGGAGGGCACTGGGAGTCTGGACTCCTGGTTCCCAGAGAAGGACTGGAGTCTGCACTAGGGGCTTCCTGAAGGGGTGAGGGTCCAGACAGGGAAGGGTTCTCTCCTGGCTGTCAGGCTCCTGTCCGGTTGCCATGGTAGCGCAGGCCTCGTCCACCCCACAGCCAGCCAGGGTGGGGGAAAGGCCCACCCCCACCCCCCTGCCTCGAGACCACAGCCCCTCCCCTCTGCCCACCACCTCACCTTCCCAGAGATCGCGGCCCCTGTCTCCCCAGGGAAGGGGGTGGGGGCTCCTAGTATGCCCATCCCTCCCCAGTCCTGGCTCCTCTTTGCCCCTCCTCTCCATTGCCCTTCCCCAAGCAGCTGGCTCAATCAGCGCTCAGAATAACCCCCCCACTCCGCCCCAAAATAACCCACAGCTGTGGCCTGGCCCCCGCGGGGTTAACACTCGCGCTCCCCTCCCTTCCCAGTGGCTGCTCACCCTCCAGCCCCTCCTCTGCCTCTCCCAGACCCACCCCTACCTGGCTTCTGCTCTTAGGGACCCCGGGTCCTGCTCCCTGCCGAGGCCCAGGAGGGCAGCCCCTGGCCCCACCCTTCTCACGGGGGCTGCATGCTCAGTTCCTTCCCACAGGGATTAGGGAGAGCAGCCTCCCCCACTCCAGGGACAGAGGAGGGACATCCCCAGTCCTCCAGGACTCTGAAGGCCCAGCCCCCAGAACCCACGCCCTCCGGGATCACAGAGTCCAGCCTCTCGACACCCCCCACCCCCACCCTCGCCTCCATCTCCACCTCCTCGTGAGCCTCCGTTTCCACTTCCATCTGCACAAGGCTAAAGTCCCTGACTCTCATCCCCTGCCCTGTCAGGGACTCAGGAGACTGAGCTCCCAGCCTGTCCTTCCTCAGTCAGAAGCGCTATCGCCTACCTCCTCCCATAAAGACCCAGGAGTCCTTCCGGCAGACCCTTCCTCCCCCAGGCCTTGGGAGTCTGGGCATTCGGTCCTATTCTTTCCCAGGACCCAGGAGGCTGGGCCCTCCTGCCCCAAGACTCTGGAACTCCAGTGCCCAGCCTCCTCTCCCCGCAGGAACCAAGAGTCCAGGTCCCCAGCTCCCCTCTTCCCCCAAGGACCCAGGAGTCTGGGTTCCCACTCTTCTCCTCCCTTAAGGTTTCAAACCCCATCATTCCCAACATCCTGGGTGCCCCCCCCAGCCCCAGCCTCCCTAGTCACCCCACTTAGATCCTGTACATAGCACAGCCTGTCCCCAAGCGGGGAGGAGGAGGAGGGTGCCAGAAATTCCTAGGGTGTCCCTGTCTTCATTGCCCCCCACAGCATCCAACACAGAATAGAGAAGCGGCCACTTTGATCAACAGCTCCCCCCCGCAACCTCGAGTTGTGCTGCAGACGGCATCCCGTTTCCTCCCCCCTCACCCCCCAACACACACAACACCGGTCTCTCCCCACCCGAATCCTGATGCTTGGAAGAGGCTGTAAGGGTGTTCCAGAACCTTGAGGAAGGGGTGGGAGCTTGGGGCGAGGGGTGCTGGGGGCCTGGATGCCCTCAAGGTCCTTGGCAGGGGTATTAATAGCAGACTCATAGCTCTGACATGGGAGGGGAGAGCGAGAGGAGAGAGGGAGAGGGCCGGCCGGCGATGGGGAGGACTGATGCAGGGAGGGGGGTACAGGGAGAAGTGAGATAGATGGAGGCACAGGGATATGGGGCATCAGGTATGTGGGGCTGGGGAGAGGGAGTCAAGTGTCAGAGAAATGGGGGGCGTGAAAGGTCTGAGGTGTAGGGACCTAGGAAAAAGGGGCTCAGAGAGGGAGAGAGAGACAGGGTGGAGGAGAGTCCCTGAGGGACAGGGGAGCTAGGTGGGGGTCAAGACCCCTGCCCACCATTCAACCCCCCTCCCTCCAAGAGGCTCCTGGCCAACTTCCCCTGTCCTAGATTTGGGGGTCCACATTCCCACCACCACCCCTGCATCCCCTGTCCCCGCCTTACCTTTTCATGACCCTGTTCTGTTGGGGGGATGGTGGGGGGGCCAGGACCGGAACCCGGTGTCCAGTGACCCCAAGATTCCGAGGAGGGCTCAGAGAGCCGATGTCGGGGGGCAGGCCCCGGGGCAGCAGCAGTGGTGGTGGCGGCAGCAGCGGCAGCCCAGACCTCCTGTCTGTCCCTGGCTCCGTCTCTCCTTCCTCTTCCTTGGTCCTGTCCTGCCCTGTCTCTCCCCCAAGGTTGCGGCCACCTGGACTAGGCGAGGACGTGGCTACACATGTTGCTCTGGAAGTTGGGCCCCGGACATTGCGGAGGCTGTCGGGGTGTCCTCTTGCTGCCCCGACCCCGTGGGGATCCCCCCTCCGCCCACCCGGGGTGCCCCCCTCTGCCGCTTCAGCCCCGGCTCCTCCCCCCTTTCCATGTGTCCAGTCCCGCCTCTCCCTGGCTCACTCGCACCCCCGCTTTGTGCCCTCAGCCCCCCCACCCCCCCTTCCAGCGTCTGTGTCTGTCTGTCTGTCTGGGTCACCTCTGAAGCTGGTGGCTAGTGTGTGTGTGTGTGAGGAGCGGGAGATTGCCTGCTTAGGGAACTGCTTTTCCCTTCCTCGCTTGGCCACCTCCAGACCCCCCCAGATGCCCCCACTCTCAAACACAGGCAGAAACACACACACGCACACATGCACGACCTCACTTCCCTGGGATTCCCCAACACCCCCAGAGCTTGAGGAGGGACACACACAGACACACACACACAGAGTGGGGGGTCTAATGGGGGCCAGGCTGCCACTGCCAATAGGGGCTGTTTGGACAGACAGGAGGACACAGGCAGCCGGGGACGCCCAGACGCCTGGCCGGACGCAGGCAGGAGGCACAGAACCCAGGTACACACCATCCATCTGGCTTTGGGGGGGCCGGGGGGAAGGAGTGGGGGCCCCATGACACCCAGGCAGGCGGCTCAGGGTCGGTATAGACAGACAGACCCCTCCCTCCCTCCACCGCCGCAGCGCTTACAGACACACCCCCCCTCCACCAGCCAGCCTCAGACACCCGGACATACAGATCCTCACCGGGCAGATGGCAGACGCTCGAGAGACCCCTGGGGGCCAGGCGGACCCACCCAGGCGACACCCCCCAGCAGGGCACCGGTGGCCGAGGGAGGCTGCGGGAGGCTGCGGGCGAGGGTGGCGGCGGCGGCCGCGGCTTGGAGGAGCCGGAGCGGGAGGGACTCACACACTTGCTGTGTTCTCGCACACACACACTCACTCGGGATGCGATTAACATTCAGTCCCCGTCCGCCACTGCCGGGAGACCCACAGCCCCCCCTCCTGGCCTCCCTGGGGACCCCTCCTCCTGCTAGGCTTGGGGAGGGGGCCGCCCCCCACCCCAGCTACCAGCCTCTGCCTTCCTCCTGGGACAGGGGAGTGAGGGGCTGAAAATAAAACGGAAGGAAGAAGTCGGGTTGGGGACTGAGCAGGGACTCAGAACTCGGTATGGAGACATCAGCTTCAGAGCTAGACTTCAGGTCTGGGGGTTGTTGCCTTCTGCCCCATCCCTGCCTTGAGGCTCTGGAAACAGGAGGCCTTTCCCTGACTTCAGTGTTCGCCATACTAAGACCCAATCTGTGGCTTTTATTGCCCCACAAGGCCAGGCCTGAAAACCAGGTCTCCACCGTGGACCCAGGAGTCCCGCCCCCCAGTCCCTTCTCCCTCAGACCCAGGAGTCCCCTCTCCACTGGGACCCAGGGATTTGGGGCCCGCCTCCAAGTCAGAGTCTCTTTTAAGGACTCTGTCATCCAGACTCTCCCCCAGTACAAGCCACCTTCAGGGACCCAAGACTCCTGGATGTCCCCCTTGGACCCAGTCCTTCCAACCCTCTGAAGAAACCAACATGCCTGCTCCCCTTCTTTTATTGAGGGACCCTGGCCTCCATCACCTGTGGGTACCCCATCATCCAGAAGGGAAGCAGCATCTGTCTCCTCGTAGACGCAGGAGTCCAGACCACAGGCTGTTCCCCGAGGGTCCCACACCCAGATGCCCACTATTCCCCTCCTAGGGGGCTGGGCCCGGCACTTTTATAAAGCCACCGGTGCGGCTCTAGGGTAGAGCATGGGGCAGGACCGCTGGGCCTCTGAGGGTGGAAGAGGGTGTGTGTGTGTGTGGGCAGGGCAGAAATTCTGGAGCAGGGAGGAAGCCAGGGCCAGGGGCTCCTGAGATAGTTTGGGTCAGAGTTTCAGCCTTGAGCTTCCTGGGTGGGGTTCCTGTTTCCTTCATCCTCAAGGTCTGGGAGAGCAGAGTGAGGTGCACATTCCTGAAAAAGAAGAGAATCAGGGCCTAAATGTGTGGGTCGTAAAGGGAGAAAGAAACCGTAGATCTAGATTCTTAAGGTTAGGAAGCTTGAGCCATAAGATGGTGGGGGGTGGGACCCTAAGTTCCAAAGAACAGCATCCTAGGAGGGAAAAGGGCTGCGGCCCTGGACTGCTGAGTCTCAGGGAGGAGGGGCTGGGGCCCTGGACTCCTGGGTCTGAGGGAGGAGGGGCTGGGGGTCTGGACTCCTGGGTCTGAGGGAGGAGGGGCTGGGGGTCTGGACTCCTGGGTCTGAGGGAGGAGGGGCTGGGGATCTGGACTCCTGGGTCTGAGGGAGGAGGGCTGGGTGTCTGGACTCCTGGGTCTGAGGGAGGAGGGGCTGGGGGCCTGGACTCTTGGGTCTGAGGGAGGAGGGGCTGGGGCCTGGACTCTTGGGTCTGAGGGAGGAGGGACAGGGGCCTGGACTCTTGGGTCTGAGGGAGGAGGGGCTGGGTGTCTGGACTCCTGGGTCTGAGGGAGGAGGGCTGGGTGTCTGGACTCCTGGGTCTGAGGGAGGAGGGGCTGGGGCCTGGACTTCTGGGTCTGAGGGAGGAGGGGCTGGGGGCCTGGACTCCTGGGTCTGAGGGAGGAGGGGCCTGGTGTCCTGGACTCCTGGGTCTGAGGGAGGAGGGGCCTGGGGGCCCTGGACTCCTGGGTCTGAGGGAGGAGGGAGCTGGGGCCTGGACTCCTGGGTCTGAGGGAGGAGGGGCTGGGGGCCTGGACTCCTGGGTCTGAGGGAGGAGGGGCTGGGGCCTGGACTTCTGGGTCTGAGGGAGGAGGGGCTGGGGGCCTGGACTCCTGGGTCTGAGGGAGGAGGGAGCTGGGGCCTGGACTCCTGGGTCTGAGGGAGGAGGGGCTGGGGGCCTGGACTTCTGGGTCTGAGGGAGGAGGGGCTGGGGGCCTGGACTCCTGGGTCTGAGGGAGGAGGGGATGGGGGCCTGGACTCCTGGGTCTGAGGGAGGAGGGGCTGGGGACCTAGACTGCTGGGTCTGACGAACGGGCTGGGGCCTTGAGTCCTGGGTCTAGGGGAGGAAGTGGGTGGGGTATCTTTCTTGTCTTCTGGGGGATTGGAGCTAGAGTGCCTGAAAGGGGCAGAAGCTGGCAGCTGAGCCTCTGGGTTCCTGCAGGATTTTTAAAGCTCAGAGGGCAGCCTCTACATCCCTGCAAGGGCTGAGGGTGGTGTACTAGACTGCGTCCCTTCCAGAGACACAGACTGCCTGGGCAAGCCGGTGCCGGATTTGGCACTTTCCGAGCCCTGCGACCCTCCCAAGTTCCTAAGGGGCAGCTTTGGGGGTGCATTTAGCGCCGCCACGGCAAAGCAGGAGGTGGACGATAGGGGGCGCCGGGGATCCGGGCCCCGCCCTCGGGGGCGGAGCCTCCCGGCCCGGACTCCTCCCCCTCCCGCTCTCCTCCCTCTTCCCGGCTCCAGCTCCGCCGCCAGCTCCGGCCTTTGCTCCCCCTCCCAGAGTCCCCTCCCCGGAGCGGAGCGCACCTAGGGTCCCTCTCCCTTTCCCCCAGCCCAGCCTCCCGTTCAGACCAGCAGCCTCGGGGGGCAGCCCCCCGCCAGCCTGCCTCCCTCCCACTCAGCCCTGCCAGGGCCCCCCAGCCATGAATCTCTTCCGATTCCTGGGAGACCTCTCCCACCTCCTCGCCATCATCTTGCTACTGCTCAAAATCTGGAAGTCCCGCTCGTGTGCCGGTGAGAGGCCCACCAGGGCTGGCGAAGGAGAGAGATTGAGGGCGGGGGTTGGGGGCGTCCCAGGACTCAGGCAGGGTTTGGGGGCACTAGGGGCACAGGTTCCACCCCCACTGCTTGCTGGGGGATCTCTCTTCTAGGTTCTGGGTCTCCAGGGGATCAGCTCCCTTCCCCAGACTGGCGGGGGTGCATACAGTTTGATGTGAATGGCTTTAGGCCCCCAATTCAGCCACCCCCAGCCTCAGTCTGGGCAGCCCGAGGGTTCACGGACCGGGAACAGGGAACCATGGCAGGCGGGGAGGTGGCTGTGAGTTGGTGACGTGGACCGTGGCGGCCAGGAAGGGAACGGGAGGAAGGTGACCAGATCGGGGGGCTGAGGTCAGGGGAGGTCCTCCCTAGGCCCCACCTCAGGTCCGGACTGAAGGAGGACCCTGAGGGGGTCAGGGGTGGCCATGAGGCCTAGTCTGGGACGGAGCCTCGGGCTGGAGTAGCTTCGGGGGCCTGGGCTGCCCCCTGGCTGTGGGCCGTGGGAAAGGGCCCTGATGAGGCGGGGCGGGCTGGGGAGGCCTCCGGGGACAGCTGCACTCCAGAGCTGCCTCCAGGCTGGTCCCGGGCGCCGTGCCTTAGTTTATTGCCCATGCAGCCCACCCCCAGCCTCCTCTCTCTCTTGCTCGCTCTCTCTCTCTCTCCCTCTCTCTCTTTCCCTCTCTCTGTCTCTCTCTGGACCACAGGAATTTCAGGGAAGAGCCAGGTCCTGTTTGCTGTGGTGTTCACTGCCCGATATCTGGACCTCTTCACCAACTACATCTCACTCTACAACACGTGTATGAAGGTAGAGACTCCTCCCCACCCCTCTGGCCCCCACTGAAGCACTGGAGCCGGGTGTGGGTCCCAGACTCCTGAGTCTGAGGGAGGAGGGGCTGGGGGCCTGCACTCCTGGGTCTGAGGGAGGAGGGGCTGGGGCCTGGACTCCTGGGTCTGAGGGAGGAGGGGCTGGGGGCCTGCACTCCTGGGTCTGAGGGAGGAGGGGCTGGGGGCCTGGACTCCTGGGTCTGAGGGAGGAGGGGCTGGGGGCCTGCACTCCTGGGTCTGAGGGAGGGGTCTGGAGTTGAGGCCTGTGAGTTGAGGCCCCTTCTTATCATCCTCCTCCTCAGGTGGTCTACATAGCCTGCTCCTTCACCACGGTCTGGTTGATTTATAGCAAGTTCAAAGCCACTTACGATGGGAACCATGACACATTCAGAGTGGAGTTCCTGGTCGTTCCCACAGCCATTCTGGCATTCCTAGTCAATCATGACTTCACCCCTCTGGAGGTAGGTGCCTTGCTGTGACTCCTTATTTGGGGGGATGGTTGTGGCAGAGTAGCGGTGACAGGAGACCCTCTCACAGGCTTCCTTCTGCAGGCTGTGCCCAAACTGCCTTATTTTAGGACGCATAAGTTCAGTGCATGGGCTGTGGGGTCAGAGGAGATTCACACAACATCAGCAAGACTCACTATGTGTCAGTCACTACCCTAAGCATTTCACCTACTTACCTTTCTCAGCAGCCCCATTTTACAGATGAGGAAACTGAGGCTTAGGGATCCTTTTTTTTTTTTGGAGGCAGAGTCTCACTCTGTTGCCCAGGCCGAAGTGCAGTGGCACGATCTCAGCTCACTGCAACCCCCGCCTCCCAGGTTCAAGCAATTATCCTGCCTCAGCCTCCCGAGTAGTTGGGAAGACAGGTGCACATCACCATGCTCTGCTAATTTTTGTATTTTTAGTCGAGACAGGGTTTCGCATGTTGACCAGGCTGGTCTCAAACTCCTGGGCTCAAATAATCTGCCTCTCTTGGCCTCCCAAAGTGCTGGGATTATAGGTGTGAGCCACCACACCTGGCCCAGCCTTCCTGAATTTGAATTCCAAATCTGCTAGTTTCTTTTTTCTTTCTTTCTTTTTTCTGAAACAGCCTCGCTTGGTTGCCCAGACTGGAGGCAGTGGCACGATTCTGGCTCACTGCAACCTCCACCTTCCAGGTTCAAGTGATTGTCCTGCCTCGGTCTCCTGAGTAGCTGAGATTGCAGATTTGCCCACCACCACGCCAGTATAATTTTTGTGTTTTTAGTAGAGACAGGGTTTCAACATATTGGCCAGGCTGGTCTCGAACTCCTGACCTCAGGCATGAGCCACCATGCCTGACCCCAAATCTGCTAGTTTCTATTAGCATGATCCTGGGCATGTGACTTGACCTCTCTGTACCTTGGTTTCCACATTTGTAAAGTTGTGATCAGGTCATTGTGAGAATTTACTGAGATTTTGGAGCATTGCCTGGTGTCAAAACACATAAAGACTCTAGAATCAGAGTGTAAAGATTTGGATCCTGCCTCTACCACATAGCAGCTATGGGATTCTGGGCAAATCACATAACTACCCTGTGCCTCAGTTTCCTCATCTGTAAAATGGAGATAATCAGTTCCTGTGTCATCGGGTTCAAATGAGAGGTTGGTATGAATAAAGCACAGTGTCTGGGGTGAGGTAGGAAGTGCCGTGTCAGTGTTCGGTGACTGAAGTGTTTAGTCCCATCTCTCATACTTTTAAATGTTTGCTGTTATGATTTTTTTATTCTATGGTGTTTTTGCTGGAACCTGTACAAACTCCTGGGAGGAATTTTGGGAGAACCAATGCTAAGTTTGCGATCTCTTGCGTCCTGGGGCCTGGCAGGAATAATAAATTCAGGGCAACCTTTTCTTACCTATGCCCACTCCTGCCTTATAGGAAGATAGGCCTGGGTGGCCAGATGTGCTGATCTTTTCAACAGAAGCCATAATTCAGGAGTTTTCAGGCAAGATGTCGCATTTTAAAATTTTAGCCACAGATTCAAACTATCTTGCTTTCTTGCTTGCTTTCTTTCTTTTTTCGAGACGGAGTCTCGCTCTGTCGCCCAGGCTGGAGTGCAGTGGCGTGATCTTGGCTCACTGCAGCTCCCGCCTCCCAAGTCAAGTGTTTCTCCTGCCTCAGCCTCCTGAGTAGCTGGGATTATAGACGCTTGCCACCATGCTTGGCTAATTTTTGTGTTTTTAGTAGAGATGGGGTTTTGCCATGTTGACCAGGCTGGTCTCAAACTCCTGGTCTTAAGCCATCCTCCCATCTCGGCTTCCCAAAGTGCTAGGACTACAGGCATGAGCCACTGTGCCTGGCCTTCAAAATATAGCTCTAAAAGCACTGTACAGGCCAGACAAATCCAACAGAGGGTGACTTTGGCCCATGGGTCAGAGATACCAGAGGGAGGCTGCATCATACTGTGGCAGGAATCCTGGATTTTGCAAATATATTGTTATCACCTTGCTTGGATCACTTATCCAAGCCCTTGACTTAGCTCATAACTGTCCTGTTGACTAGGGATTACTAGACCCATTTTGAGGATGGGGAGACTGACTGAGGCTGAGGGAGGTAGTGCGGCTTGCTAAAGGTGGAGGAGGCCAGACCAGAACACAGGCCTCTTTTTTTTTTTGAGCCTTGCTGTGTCGCCCAGACTGGAGTGCGGTGGCATGATCTTAGCTCACTGCAACCTCTGCTTCCCGGGTTCAAGAGAGTCTCATGCCTCAGCATCCCGAGTAGCTGGGATTACAGGCAGCGGCCACCATGCCCAGGTGAAATTTTTTTGTATTTTTAGGAGAGACGGTTTTGCCATGTTGACCAGGGTGGTCTTGAACTCCTGGCCTCAAGTGATCCGCCTGCCTCAGCCTTCTAAAGTGCTGGGATTACAGGTGTGAGCTGCCATGCCTGGCCTAAGGAAAATATTCTTTAAAAATTCAGACAGGCTGGGCGCAGCGGCTCATGCCTGTAATCCCAGAACTTTGGGAGGCTGAGACAGGTGGATCATGGATCACGAGGTCAGGAGTTAAGACCAGCCCGGCCAAGATGCTGAAACCCCATCTCTACTAAAAATACAAAAACTAGCCGGGCGTGGTGGCGCGCACCTATAATCTCAGCTACTCGGGAAGCTGAGGCAGGAGAATCACTTGAACCTGGCCAGCAGAGGTTGCAGTGAGCTGAGATCGCACCACTGCATTCCAGCCTGGGTGACAGAGCAAGACACCGTCTCAAAAAAATAAAAAATAAAAAAATAAAAAATTCGACATCATGGAATAGATAAAAATGCAATAGGGCTGGGTGCAGTGGCTCACGCCTATAATGCCAGCACTTTGGGAGGCTGAGATGGGTGGATCACTTGAGGTGAGGAGTTCAAGACCAGCTTGGCCAATGTGGTGAAACCCTGTCTCTACTAAAAAAAAATACAAAAATTAGCTGGGCGTGGTGGTGAGTGCCTGTAATTCCAGGCACTTGGGAGGTTAAGGCAGGAGAATCACTTGAACCCGTGAAGCGGAGGTTTGCAGTGAGCCAAGATTGCGCCACTGCACTCCGGCCTGGGTGACAAGAGCGAAACTCGGCCTCAGGAAAAAAAAAAAATGCAACAGACCTTCTATCTCTGCCTGAGCTATGACTCTATTCCCTAAGGGCAACCCCAGGGGTAAGAGTTGAATGGGCATGAATTTCATGGTTTCGTGTCCCAGCAGCATTAACTAACCTGGCTTGACGAGAGCCTCCCTGGAAGATTCTGCAGGATTCTGCAGGATTCTGGGAGCAGGTCCTGGACTCTACCTGCCTCAGTGGGAATCTGGACACGTTTCTTATCCCTTGGGCCTCAGTTTCCTCATCTGTACAATGGGAATGACAATAGTACCTACCTCATGGGGTTAAGGCTCAGGCCAGTGAACACCCTAAGGAGCGGTGCCTTGGATGTCGTAAATGCTAGAAAAGCTGGAGTTGTTATGAACAGGTCCTGGTGCCCCCACCTTCCTCCCACTAACCAAGACAGCCGAGGAGCCACACCTGCCACCTGGCTTTGCACTCTGAGGGGAGGTTTCAGTGTGTCTGCAGATCACACATCACCCCAGGTGGCACTTTCAGGGAGCTGGGGACTGAAAGGGGGCTGGCAGATGTCTTCTCCCCTGTCCCATGATGTCCTGTCCTGCTCATGAATGATGGTTGTCACTGTTCCCTAAATGGTGGCCT
The DNA here is from genome assembly GCF_043159975.1 of Macaca nemestrina. Lineage (NCBI taxonomy): Eukaryota > Metazoa > Chordata > Mammalia > Primates > Cercopithecidae > Macaca > Macaca nemestrina. The sequence continues at coordinate 58,566,030 of NC_092144.1, read as the reverse complement.
GTGCTGAGCACATGGGGACCCCTTTATAGATGCTCGCTCCCATTTCCTCACTCATTCAAGAACTGTACTAGGTGCTACGGCCGTGGGGTGAACAAGTAGGATCCCAGCCTTCACGGAGCTCAATTGCTGGTGCGGGTGGCCAGGAAGGAGATAAGATGGTGTGACAGTCCTGGGGGAAGGATGGCCAGGGAGGGTCCCTCTCAGGAGGTGACTGATGAGCTGAGGCTGGGCGAATATGGAGTAGGCAGATGTGTGACAGTGTGGGGAAGAGCTTTTCCTGCTGCGGGAACAGCATGTGCAACATGCCGCAAGAAATGGCATGTGGGCCGGGCGCGGTGGCTCACGCCTGTAATCCCAGCACTTTGGGAGGCTGAGGCGGGCAGACCACCTGAGGTCAGGAGTTCGAGACCAGCCTGGCCAACATGGTGAAACCCTGTCTCTACTGAAAATACAAAAATTAGCTGGGTGTGGTGGCAGGCGCCTGTAATCCCAGCTACTCAGGAGGCTGAGGCGGGAGAATCACTTGAACCCAGGAGGCAGAGGTTGCAGTGAGCTGAGATCGCTCCACTGCACTCTAGCCTGGGTGACAGAGTGAAACTCCATCTCAAAAAGAAGAAAAAGGAAGGGAAATTTCCAAGGCAAGATTCCAGCCCAGCCTGCCTTTCAGAGAGGCTCGACTGCAAAGTATTCATGAGGATGGACCGCAGATCCTTGGTTCGAATCATTGCTCTGCTGCTTGCTGGCTACATGGTCTTGGGCGAGTATCTTACCTTCTCTGGTGTCAGTTTCCTCATCTGTAGAATAAGTGTGCTAATCATAGGATCTCCTCGCCGGGCCATGGTGATGATTAAATCAGAGATACCAGTAACTCAGGCAGAACTGTGTGTGGCACGTGGCAGCGCCTGGACTACCTTCCTTCTCTCTCCACCTTCGCAGCACCTGTAACTGCCATGTCGTCCTCTGCCTTCTCTCCCGCCCTGTCCCCTCCCACCTCATCCTGTCCTTGGTCTCTCTGCAGATCCTCTGGACCTTCTCCATCTACCTGGAGTCGGTGGCCATCTTGCCGCAGCTGTTCATGGTGAGCAAGACTGGCGAGGCGGAGACCATCACCAGCCACTACTTGTTTGCGCTGGGCGTTTACCGCACGCTCTATCTCTTCAACTGGATCTGGCGCTACCATTTCGAGGGCTTCTTCGACCTCATCGCCATCGTGGCAGGCCTGGTCCAGACAGTCCTCTACTGCGATTTCTTCTACCTCTATATCACCAAAGGTAGCCGGGATGTGGGGCGGCTGGACGGGAACCTCCTATTTCTGCGGCTCCTGCCCTCCCTGGAGCCTGGGGTCTGTCTCCTTACCCCTGTATTATGCAAAGGAGGGAGCGTTTCTTCACCTGGTTTCTGGGGTTGCAGGCCCACCATCCTCCTAGGAATTCAGACCGTTAGCCTCTGTCCTTAGCCCCCGTGTCACTTGGAGTGCAGGCCAGGCAGGGCAGGGACTCAGCCCACTGAGATTCGTTCATTTATTCATTCAACGAACGTATTGAGTACTTTCTGTGTCCCCAGCCAGGTGCTAGGCTCTGGGGATACAGTAGGAGGAGAAAAGACAGACAAAGACCTCCATTTCCCTTTTATTCTGGTGGAGGAGATGGTGAATGAACAAGTAAAGAGAGATAATCGATCGGGCGTGGTGGTTCACGCCTATAAACCCAGCACTTTGAGAGGCCACAGCGGGCAGAAGGCTTGAGCCCAGGAGTTTGAGACTAGCCTGGGCAACATGGCGAGTCCCTGTCTCTACAAAAAAATAGAAAAATTAGCTGGGTGTTGTGGCATGCACCTGTGGTTCCAGCTACTCAGGAGGCTGAGGTGGGAGGATCCCCTGAGTCTGGGAAGTTCAAGCCTGCAGTGAGCTGTGATTGCCTGGGTGACAGAGTGAGACCCTGTCTCAGAAAAACAAAACAAAACAAAAACCCTTAAAAAAATACATAGAAAGAGAATTGGCCAGGCACAGTGGCTCATGCCTGTAATCCCAACACTTTGGGAGAATGCTTAAGCTTAGGAGTTCCAGAGCAACATAGCAAGACCCTGTCACTACAACAAATAAAACATTAAAAAATTAGCTGGGCATGGTGGTGCATGCCTGTGGTCCCAGCTCCTTGGGAGGCTGAGGTGGGCGAATTGCTTGAGGAGGTCAAGGCTGCAGGGAGCTGTGACTATGCCACCGCACTCCAGCCTGGGCTATAGAGTGGGATGCTGTCTCAAAAAAAGAAAGAGAATTGCCAGTAGCGAGAAGGGGTAGGAAAGAAAGAAACCAGGAATGTATTTGTGAGTCCTGGGGACCTCCCTCCCTGTGGACCTGCCCATCTAGTGTGCCTGCCCTGCTCTGGCTGTGGGAGACTGTCCCCTCCCTGCAGGGGCCCCAGCGGTAACGTCCTCCCTGTTTTCTCTCCTCACAGTCCTAAAGGGGAAGAAGTTGAGTTTGCCGGCATAGCCCCAGTCCTCTCCATCTCTCTCCTCGGCAGCGGCGGGAGGCAGAGGAAGGCGGCAGAAGATGAAGAACTTTCCCATCCAGGGGTGACTTTTTTAAGAGCCCACCTCTCGCGCTCCCCATCCCGCCTCCTGCCGGGTTTCAGGGGGACAGTGGAGGATCCAGGTCTTGGGGAGCTCAGGACTTGGGCTGTTTGTAGTTTTTTGCCTTTTAGAGAAGAAAAAAAAAAATCTTTCCACTCTTTAGTTTTTGATTCTGATGACTCGTTTTTCTTCTACTCTGTGGCCCCAATTTTTATAAAGTGTTTTTGAGTGTCCTGGGGGCCGGGGCAGGGTCCAAGATCTTTTCCCTTCCCCAGGCCCCTCGGCTCCCTCCCAGATCCCACCCCCAGCCCCACTGGTTGCCAAACACTAAATCTGCCGACACCCATCTGCCCCACCTCCTGCCATGGCCATGAACTGCAACCCCCCCTAAATTTCTAGGTTGGGGATAGGGAGAAAGGGAGGCCCAGGAAGGTCTCCCCTGATTTTTTTTCATAGTAATTTTTTCCCCCAGAGTTTGAGTTTTTTGGTCTTCTCATGGTTTTTTGGCAAATTAGGGGGGCCCGGGGCTCAAGTGCAGGAAGGGGGCTGGGCCGAGGGTCCCATGGCTCTCACACCATGTTTTTGTACAGAACTGATGGTTGATCCTTTGTTCTCTTGAAATAAACAGAAGAAAATGAAACCTTTCTTTCGCTGCTCCTTGCCGCTCTGTCTCTGGCGTGTGTGGGGTCTCGCCCCTGCCCTTCTTTCTGCTTCTGCTTTTGCCTTGTTGACCATCTGCAGGCGACAAGGCCTGGGAGGAGCAGGAAGAGGAGAAACTGGGTCTCCCAAGACTCTCAGCTGTGCAGTTCCTTGCGGTGCTGCTGGGAAGAAGTTTTGGAGAGAATCTTGAAGAGTCTTCTTACCTTGGCACAGAACTTGTCTGATGGTTCTCCAAACCCTCAGGGTTGCAGAGGACCTTCAGGAGCATTGGCTGGGCGTGGTGGCTCATGCCTGTAATCCCAGCACTTTGGGAGGCCGAGGCAGGTGGATCACCTGAGGTCAGGATCACCGGCCTGGCCAACATGGCGAAACCCTGTCTCTACTAAAAATACGAAAAAAATTAGCTGGGCGTGGTGGTGCACACCTGTAGTCCCAGCTACTCAGGAGGCTGAGGCAGGAGAATTGCTTGAACCCAGGAGGCGAAGGTTTCAGTGAGCCGAGATTGCGCCACTGTACTCCAGCCTGGGCGACAGAGTGAGACTCTATCTCAAAACAAAACAAAAAAAAAGAGCATGTATGTCAGGGACCACACGTGGGCAGCCCCCGTCCCACCCTAACTTGACATTTTTTGTTGAGGCATTGTTTTCTTAAAAAAATAATGGGTCGCTAGCCTTTAAAAACCAGATTTTCACATTAAAGTCTAGAATCTAGATTTCTGGCTTCTCTTGAAAAAAAAAAAAAAAAAAAAAAAAACCATCAGTCTAACAATGCTGGGTCCTCATTTCTGGATGGCAACAGATGGCTGGATCTGAATGGATGGGACGCAGCTCTTTTCACCACAGTCCCCAGGACTTGGCTGCAGGCTTGTTACATTTATTATTGGGCTGACGCCATGTGGTTATTTTTGTTTGTTTGCGAAGTTAAGAGGAAAGTGAAATATTTTCCTTGTCTCTCTCCAGATTGGCCTCACACCTGGCCTACTTTCTTCACTTATGTTACCTGCCTGGCTGTTGTTAGCTTTTGGATTTTTGACCCTTGACTAGGTCAAACTTCCTAGATGTCCTCTAAGACCTTCCTAAACTGTATAACTGCCTGCGGCTTCCCTGGAGCCTGGCTCTGGAAGCCTGAGGAGGCCGGGAGCTGGTGTTTCCTGAGCTCTTGAAATGGGCCAGGCCCTGTGTGTTGCGTGGATGAGCTCCTGCGACCCTCACGGCGTCCCTACAGAGGGAGCAGTTTGTGGATGAGGAAACAGGTTCAGAGGGGTGAGTGGCAAAGGTGGGCTCTGCACCTGGGCTTTGTGATGCTAGAACTTGTGTGTTTAACCAACGCTATGTGGTTTTTCAGTGTTTTTTTTTGTTGTTGTTTCTTTCTCTTAAGTCAAGGGACCTTCTGTTTAGATTTGTGCCTGGAAGCCGAATATGGAAAACAGGAGCAGGGCTGCTCACTCGCTGGGGTTGACTGGGGAAGGGGTTGTATTGCTGCCTACTCAACCCAAGCCACCTGTTTTTTTTCTTCTTTTTTTTTTTTCTCACTCTCCCAGGCTGGAATGCTGTGGCACGATCTTCTCTCACTGCAACCTCTGCCTCCCTGGTTCAAGTGATTTTCCTACCTCAGCCTCCAGAGTAGCTGGGACTACAGGCGTGTACCATCAAACCTGGCTAATTTTTTTTTTTTTTTTTTTTTTGAGACAGAGTCTTCCTCTGTTACCCAGGCCAGACTGCGGTGATGCGATCTCACCTCGCTGCAACCTCCGCCTCCTGGGTTCAAGCAATTCTCCTGCCTCAGCCTCCCAAGTAGCTGTGACTACAGGTGCCCGCAACCACACACAGCTAATTTTTGTATTTTTTAGAGACGGGCTTTCACCATGTTAGCCAGGCTGGTCTTAAACTCCCAACCTCAGGTGATCCACCTGGCTCAGCCTCCCAAAGTTGCTGGGATTACGGGTGTGAGCCACCGCACCCGGTCTAATTTTTGTATTTTTTGGTAGAGACAGGATTTCACCATGTTGGCCAGGCTGGTCTCAAACACTCCTGACTTCAAGTCTTCCAGCCTCAGCCTCCCAAAGTGCTGGGATTACAGGCATGAGCCACCACACCCAGCCCCGAGGCATCTCTTTTTTTTTTGCTTTTTTGTTTTTTTGAGAGAGAGTCTTGCTTCATGGCCCAGGTTGGAGTACAGTGGCACAATCTCAGCTCACTGCAACCTCTGCCTCCCAGGCTCAAGCGATTCTCCTGCCTCAGCCTCCCGAGTAGCTGGGACTACAGGTGCCTGCCACTGTGCCCAGCTGATTTTCTTTTTTTTCTTTTTTGAGACGGAGTCTCGCTCTGTCGCCCGGGCTGGAGTGCAGTGGCCGGATCTCAGCTCACTGCAAGCTCTGCCTCCCGGGTTTACGCCATTCTCTGGCCTCAGCCTCCTGTGTAGCTGGGACTACAGGCGCCCGCCACCTCGCCCGGCTAGTTTTTTGTATTTTTTAGTAGAGACGGGGTTTCACCATGTTAGCCAGGATGGTCTTGATCTCCTGACCTCATGATCCACCCGTCTCGGCCTCCCAAAGTGCTGGGATTACAGGCTTGAGCCACCGCGCCCGGCCTTTTTTTTTTTTAATATAAAGTATTGCTCTGTCACCCAGGCTGGAGTGCAGTGGCGCGATCTTGGCTCACTGCAAACTCTGCCTCCCAGATTCAAGCAGTTCTCTGCCTCAGCCTCCCAAGTAGCTGAGATTACAGGTGCCCACCACCACATCTGGCTAATTTTTGTATTTTTAGTAGAGACGGGGTTTCATCACCTTGGCCAGGCTGGTCTTGAACTCCTTCCCTAGTGATCCACCTGCCTCGGCCTCCCCAAGTACTGGGATTACAGGTGTGAGCCACTGTGCCCAGCCCAATTTTTGTATTTTTTAGAGATGGGGTTTCACCATGTTGGCCAGGCTGGTCTTGAACTCCTGACCTGAGGTGATCCACCCGCCTTGGCCTCCCAAAGTGCTGGGATTATAGGCATGAGCCACCGTGCCTGGCTGGCATCTCTTTGAAGAGTCTGAAAAGCATCCATCTGAATCCGGTTCAATTCTTTAGCTGAATGCAGTGGCTCACGCCTGTAATCCCAGCACTTTGGAAAGTGGAGGTGAGAGAATTATTCGGGCCCAGGAGTTCAAGACCAGCCTGAGCAAAAGAGTGAGACACCCTCTTTAAAACAAACAAAAAAAAGAGGCCGGACGTGGTGGCTCACGCCTCTAATCCCAGCACTTTGGGAGGCCAAGGTGGGTGGATCACGAGGTCAGGAATTCGAGATCAGCCTGGCCAACATAGTGAAACCCCATCTCTACTACAAATACAAAAATTAGCTGGGTGGCATGCGCCTGTAGTCCCAACTACTCAGGAGGCTGAGGCAGGCGAATCACTTGAACCTGGGAGGCAGAAGTTGCGGTGAGCCGAGACTGAGCCATTGCACTCCAGCCTGGGTGACAGAGTGAGACTCCATCTCAAAAAAAATAAATAAATAAAAAACAAAAAACTAACCGGGCATGGCGGCCTGCACCTTTGGTCCCAGCTACTCAGGAGGCTGAGGTGGGAACAGCCTGGGCAACAGAGATCCTGTCTTTGAAAAAAAAAAAAAAATCTAATTATTTAGTTTTATAGCCAATACAACTCGGGCCCAGTGACACACCCAAGCTTATCCAGAGGGATGTCTAGCGCTGAGTCCTTTCATTTCCGTGTCAGAACACTTCCTGTCTCCCTGCGCTGCTGCTGTTTTCTCTCTACGCCCAGCGGGACCACGTAGTTATTTCTTTTTTTTCTTTTTTTTTTTTTTGAGACAGAATCTTGCTCTATCGCCCAGGCTGGAGTGCAGTGGCGCGATCTTGGCTCACTGCAAGCTCCGTCTCCCGGGTTCACGCCATTTTCCTGCCTCAGCCTCCCGAGTAGCTGGGACTACAGGTGCCCGCCACCAGGCCTGGCTAAGTTTTTGTATTTTTAGTAGAGACGGGGTTTCACCGTGTTAGCCAGGATGGTCTCGATCTCCTGACCTCGTGATCTGCCTGCCTCGGCCTCCCAGAGTGCTGGGATTACAGGCGTGAGCCACCGCGCCCGGCCTCACGTAGTTATTTCTACACCTCCAGGTACAGGGCCAGCCACACAGGAAGCCTCCAGAAAAGGACTAATGGAACCCAAATTTGATTCCCCACATCTCGTATCCTTTCGTCCGCTTTGTGAACTAGTGCTCTGCAGGCCACGATGGCCCCGGGCGGTGTGTTTCATTTGGCCTACCCAACGTTTATTTTGTATTTGTTGCCCACCGATTTCAATTTCTTTTTTTGAGATGGAGTCTTGCTCTGTCACCCAGGCTGAAGTGCAATGGCGCCATCTCGGGTCCCTGCAACCTCCGCCTCCTGGGTTCAAGCAATGCTCCTGCCTCAGCCTCCTGAATAGCTGGGACTACAGGTACCTGCTGGTTGTCGTTAATTTTCGTATTTTTACAAATACAAATTGTAAATTTTGTATTTGTTAATTTTTGTGTTTTTTGGTTAATTTTTGTATTTTTAGTAGAGGTGGGGTTTCACCATGTTGGTCAGGCTGGTCTTGAACTCCTGACCTTGTGATCCACCCACCTCGGCCTCCCAAAGTGCTGGGATTATAGGTGTGAGTCACCGCACCTGGCCTGATTTCACATTTTATTTTATTTTATTTAGAGACAGAGTCTCACTCTGTCGCCCAGGCTGGAGTGCAGTGGCGCAATCTCAGCTCACTGCAACCTCCCCTCCTGGGTTCAAGCGATTCTCCTGCCTCACCCTCCTGAGTAGCTGGGATTACAGGCGCCCGCCACTATGCCCGGCGAATTTTTATATTTTTAGTAGAGATGGGGTTTCACCATGTTAGCCAGGATGGTCTCAAACTCCTGACCTCATGATCCACCCGCCTCGGCCTCCCGAAATGCTGGGATTACAGGCGTGAGCCACCGCGCCCGGCAGATTTCACATTTTAAAACCCTCTCACAGAATGGATGTCCAAATTGTCGTAGAAAAACTGGAGTTTCTATAGCTGCACAGTCTGGTAGGGTGGCCAGTGGTTATGTGTGACCGTTGAGCCCCTGAAACCTGGCGAGTCCACACTGAGGCGTGCTATTGGTGTAAATACACAATGGGTTTCAAAAACTTAGTACCAAAGAGTGGAAAATGCCTCACTAATTATTTTTATGTTGATTACATGTTGAAATGATATTTTGGATATATTGACATAAATAAAATATAAAAATTAATTTCACTTGTTTCATTTTACTTTTTTCTTTTTTGAGACAGAGTCTCGTTCTGGAGTGCAGTGGCGTAATCTTGGCTCACAGCAACCTCCACCTCCTGGTTTCAAGTGATTCTCGTGCCTCAGACTCCCAAGTGGCTGGGATTACAGGCATACCCGACTAATTTTTGTATTTTTAGTAGAGACGGGGTTTCACCATGTTGGTCAGGCTGGTCTTGAACTTCTGGCCTCCTCAAGTCATCCGCCCACCTTGGCCTTTCAAAGTGCTGGGATTACAGGCATGAGCCACCACATCCAGCCTTGTTTTACTTTTCTCAATGTGGCCACTAGACTATTTTAAACTCTCCTTGGGTGTCACATCAGATTTCAAGTGGACAGCACTGTTCTAGAAACCCCAGGCTGGCCAAGTGGTGGCTCATGCCTAGAATCCCAGCACTTTGGGAGGCCAAGGCAGGAGGACTGCTTGAACCCAGGAGTTCAAGACCAGCCTGGGCAACAGTGAGATCCCATCTCTTCAAAAAATTGAAAAATTAGCTGGGAGTGGCGGCACACACCTGTAGTCCCAGCTACTTTGGGGCTTGAGGCAGGAGGATTGCTTGATGCCAAGAGGTCAAGGCTGTAGAGAGCTATGATTGTACCACTGCACTCCAGTCTGGGCTGCAAAGCAAGATGCCATCTCAGAAAGAAAAGAAAAGAAAAGAAACTTCAGGCCCCGTTACCGAATGTGCGCTGATTGGAGGCTGCCCCTCCTGGACGTGGCCCTGTCCCCACTACTCCCTTAATAGGCGCTTCACCCACTGGGGTTTCCTGCCTGGCTCCTACAGGTCGGAATGTTTGTGGCCTGTGCCTGAGTCCCCCGCTTACCACTGGGGTTCTCCTGGAATAAAAACCCCTCCTCCCCGAAGATATTCTTTGAAATATTTGAAGACAAGGGTCTCCCTTGAATCTCGTTTGCGGACTCAGCACCTCGTTCCTTCACCAACTCCTCACACGCCATGGTTTTTAGTCTTTGGTCACCGTGGGGAGTGAAAGGGCTTGGGCTTGAGTGACAGGGCTGGGTCCCATTGTTGGCCCTTCTTTTTGGTGTTCTCTCCACAGGCGGAAGCATTTTCTCTCTCTGAACTTTTGCTTCCTCAACTGTAAGAGGAGGCTCCTTGTGCCTCCCTCCCCTGGCCAGTGTGGGGACTCAAGGAGTAATGACAGGACTTAGTGTGCAACAGGCCTGAAAAAAGTGCTTCCTGGCCAGGCGTGGTGGCTCACGCCTGTAATCTCAGCACTTTGGGAAGCCGAGGTGGGCGGATCACAAGGTCAGAAGTTCGACACCAGACTGACCAACATGGTAAAACCCCGTCTCTACTGAAAATACAAAAATTAGCCAGGCTTGGTGGTGCGCACCTGTAATGCCAGCTACTAGGGAGGCTGAGGCAGGAGAATTGCTTGAACCTGGAAGGCAGAGGTTGCAGTGAGCTGAGATTGTGCCACTGCACTCCAGCCTGGGCGACACAGTGAGACTCTGTCCCAAAAAAAAAAAAAAAAAAGTGCTTCCCTCCTCTCACCACTTCCAATCCATCACTGTCAAGGTGGTGCCCCAATGATGGCTCCAGAGGATGCTATGGAAATGTGACCCAGTGCAGAGACCCCAATAGTGACCTTGTGGGATTCTTACCCACCCTCGCCACTCAAGGGAAAAGAGTGGAACAGACATGATAAGGACTGAGGGCTGTTTTTAGAAACCCTTCTGGAGGGAGGATTCTCTCTTTATTGATGTGGATAAGGATATTTAGTTGTCAGGCATCATAGCGAGGCGGGGGGCCTTTGGAGCGGTCAGACAAGGGGACAGGGCAGAGCTGGCATAACTCAGGCTGTTGGGGCCAGTGGTGGGCATGTTCACAGAGCTGGTGGCGGAGGGCGAGGGGAGGGTGGTCAGCACCATGCCGCCCTCATCCAGGGAGCGCTTGTAAGGGACTGGAGCATCATTTCGGAGGTCCTGGAATGCCAGGTAGGCCTGGAATATCTGTGGGCAGAAAACAGCATGCTGAAGGCTGGCTTGGGCTGGGCAGGTCAGGAGAGGGACTGGGCTGGGGACTGGCCTGGGAAGGATACAAAGGGTACCGGTGTTTGGACTGCTCACTGTCCAGGAGCCCTGGACCAAAGCACAGGCCCTGATGCTGGGCTGTGGCTGCTCAGAGGAAGCGGCACCTGGAAGGGACCAGCGGAGTCCTGGGGGAGCCCCCTCGTCCCTGGCTCCCAGGGGAGCTAAGTGAGAGCAGGAATGTTCTAGCCCTTTCAACCCCACCCTGCAGAGGGTGCCCCTCCTAGGGAGGGGCGGTGGAGGGGCTTGTCCTCACCCAGACAAGGATGGAGAAGAAGGTGAAGGCGATGGCCGCCCGGGCACTGCTGCTCCCCAGGAGGAACGCTTTGGGCGGCGAATGCTGCCACTGGTTGGCCAGGAAGCAGAAACCCACGAACCAGACAACTGCCCAGAGAACTGTGGTGTCACAGGGAGAGAAGAGGGGGCAGAAGGAAAGCTCGCTCAGGCAGGGCTGCTGAGGCATGGGAAGGATGGGGCTGGCGGTCTTGCTGCATGACCTTCTACGTGTTATTGAAAAATACTTTTTGTATCAGCTTCTGTGTTGACACATCTCCCAGGAGTCATTCCCCAATCCCTCCTTGCCTTCCCTAGAGCGAGCTGCTGGAGCAGAGTTGCGCTGTCTAATACAGGAGCTGCCGGCCACATGCAGCTGTTTAAATTTCTATTCATTAACACAGGATTTTAGGCCGGGCGCGGTGGCTCACGCCTGTAATCCCAGCACTTTGGGAAGCTGAGGCAAGTGGATCACTTGAGGCCAGGTGTTCGAGACCAGCCCAGGCAACATGGCGAAACCCCGTCTCTACTGAAAAAAAGAAAAATTAGCCAGGCATGGTGGCGGGCGCCTGTAGTCCCAGCTACTCGGGAGGCTGAAGCAGGAGAATCGCTTGAACCTGGGAGGCGGAGGTTACAGTGAACTGAGATTGTGCCACTGCACTCCAGCCTGGGCGACAGAGTGCAACTCTGTCTCAAAAAAAAAAAAAAAGTTTCTCAGCTGCACTGGCCACATTTCTTTTTGTTGTTGTTGTTGTTGAGATGGAGTCTGGCTCTGTTGCCCAGGCTGGGGTGCCACGGTGCAATCTCAGCTCACTACAAGCTCTGCCTCCCGGATTCAAGCGTTTCTCCTGCTTCAGCCTTCCGAGTAGCTGGGATTACAGGCACTCACCTCCCTGCCCAGCTAATTTTTGTATTTTCAGTAGAGACGGGGTTTCGCCTGTTGGCCAGGCTGGTCTCGAACTCCTGGCCTCAAGTGATCTGCCTGCCGTGGCCTCCCAAAGTGCCAGGATTCCAGGAGTGAGCCACCGCGTCCCGCCAGTGGCTGCATTTTAAAGTGCTTAGTAGCCACGGGCTGGAAGTGGCTCCTGCATGAGAAAGTGCGGGCACAGAACATTTCCACCCTCACAGGGAGTTCTCCTGCATAGCACTAGATTGAATGACCTTCCAGGGCTCCCTTGGCCCTAAGTCACTGGGAGTGGCCCAGTGGGAAGGAGGAGCGGCAGGGTGGGGAGGAGTTGAGATCAAATAGACTGAGAGGAAGGAGGTCAGGCCCCAAAGAAGGACACACATTTTGTGCTAGATGTGTGCCAGGCTCCATCGGGAGTGTTTGGCAGTGGTTAGGAGGCAAGACTTTGGCTGGGCGTGGTAGCTCAAGCCTGTAATCCCAGCACTTTGGGAGGCAGAGGCGGGCAGATCACGAGGTCAGGAGATCGAGACCATCCTGGCTAACACGGTGAAACCCCGTCTCTACTAAAATACAAAAAAAATTAGCTGGGCATGGTGGCATGCGCCTGTAATCCCAGCTCCTCGAGAGGCTGAGACAGAAGAATCGCTTGAACCCGGGAGGCGGAGGTTGCAGTGAGCCGAGACTATGCCAGTGCACTCCAGCCTGGCGACAGAGTGAGACTCCATCCCCTCCAAAAAATAATAAAAATAAAGATTTTCTGTGAACGAGAGAAGCAAAGAAAATACAGGGCAGAAGGGAGGCTGCTATAATTTGCCTGGGGGTCAGAAGAGGTGACCCTTACCCAGAGTCTAAAGGGTAATAATAATTCCCCAGGAGGAGACAGCAGGTGTCAGGAGCAGTGAGAAGCTCTGGGCCACTTGTGGTCAGATGCCTCCTGCTGGGAGGACGGTCAGGGTGGAGGCCGGCTGAAGGGTTGTGCCCGGGAGGCCCTGGGGAGCCAGGAGGGCTGTGAGCAGGAGGAGGGGCAGCTCTGGGTGGGAGGTCCTGGGGGCTTACCAGCCAGGATGAGGTCCAGGAGCTGGAAGGCTGTCTTGAAGCGGGTGTCAGCAATGTGGGTCTCCTGGGTGTCCAGGACGAGGAAGGCCAGGCAGCTGAGGAAGGCCAGGAAGCCAGCTACCACGGCAAAGCTGCAGGCCACATTGTTGCTGTTGAGAATGCAATGGAGCTGCGGAGACTCCATCTTGTTCTGGTAGCCATCGGTCAGCAGGGATGAGAAGATAATCAGGGAGAAGACCTGTGGATTCCCAGGGGCCAGAGAGGAGCTCAGTCTCTCCCTGAAGTTGCTCCTCCTTCCTCCCTGGTGCTGTCGATCTTTCTGTACCCCCAGTCACTGGTCCGTCTGGGCCCCTCCCTCCTTGTCATTGTCATAGTGTCACAGCCCTCAGCTTCCTGCCCCTCGTCCCCTCTGCTGCATCCTGGCTCAGGCCTCGTCCGCTCTCCTTGGCCCTTGCCCCAGCCTCCTCCCAGCCTCCTCCCACCTCCAGTCTCCCCCACCTCAGCCCATCCCCACCACGGCCCCAGAGGAGTCTTTCCACACCCTGCCCCTCCCTGCCCACAGTCCCTCATGGCTCCCCAGTGCCTCAAGACTGAGTCCCAGCCCTGAAGCCTGGCCTTGGAGGCCCTGCAGAATCTCCGCTCCCCTCACTCTTCCAGTTTCATCTCTCCCCACTCACCCCTGCCTCCTCCACATTCTCCTTCTGCCACCAAACCCAGGTACCCGTAAAAAATGCTTGGCCCGGTGCCCGGGACATGGGAAGAGCTGAATCAGTGTTTGCAGTCGTGATTATTCTCTCTGCCTCTCAGCTCTTCCCTCTGGGGTGGTTCTGAGGACTAAATGAGAGGAGGCACTTAGAGCCCTTCCCTCTGCGACTTCTGTCTCCTCCCTCCTGGCCTCACTAATTCCTATTCATTTCTTAGGTTCAATTTGCAAAATCGTCCAAGCATACAGAAAAATACGAAGAAACATAAATGCCCAGTGTCGACTGGCCAAACTAACACATATTAACATTTTGCCTTGTTTTATGGCTTCGGGATTTTGTTTTAGACAAATAACGACACTGATCTGGTAACCCTGTCCCTCTTGTCTGTGCATGGTGCACAGTCTGCGTCCATGCCTGTCTTCTATGTGTATTTGCTAAATAAACCACAGAAACAGTCTACAAAGCCTCACCCAGGTCATCCTTACAGCCACCCTAGGATGCGGGCACGACTCACAGCCATGTGTTTCAGATAATGGAACTGAGGCACAGAGAGGATAAGGAATTGGCTGAACCCAATTAGCTGGCTGGGCGAGGTGGCTCATGCCTGTAATTCAAGCACTTTGGGAGGCTGAGGTGGGAGGATTGTGTCAGGCCAGGAGTTCGAGACCAGCCTGGGCATCAGAGTGAGACCCAGTCTCTACAAAAATATTAAAAACAAAAATTGCTGGGGGTGGTGGTGCATACCTGTAGTCCCAGCTACTTGGGAGGCTGAGGCAGGAGGATCACTTGAGCCCAGGAGGTTGAGGCTGCAGTGAGCCATGATCATGCCACTGCACTCCAGCTGAGGTGAGAGAGCAAGACTTTGTCTCGAACCAAACAAACAAACAAAAGGCCAAGCACGGTGGCTCACATCTGTAATCCCAACACTTGGGAGGCCAAGGTGGGAGGAATCGCTTGAGCTCAGGAGACCAGCCTAGGCAACAGAGTGAGACCTAGTATCTACAAAAAATTAAAAAAAAAAAAAAATGAGCTCAGTGTGGTGGCGTGCACCTGAAGTCCCAGGTACTTGCGGGGCTGAGGTAGGAGGATCACTTGAGACCCGGAAGTCAAGGCTGCAGTGAGCTCTGATAGTGCCACTGCACTCCAGGCTGTGAGACACAGTGAGACCCTGTCACAAAAAAAAAAAAAAAAAAAAAAGTGAGCTGGTCAGTGTCAGTGTCAGAGCCTGGATTTGAACCGAAGCAACCTGGCTCCTGAGTCTGCCCTTGACCGCCTGCTCTCCTACCTCATGCTGGACCACGCGCCTTGAGTAGGGGGGCTCCTATCAACGAAATTCAGTGAAAATTTGAATCCCCAGTGATTTGTCCCAGATGGTCACAATGCAGCAGGGCAGGTCTGTGCCAGACAAAGATGAGCTGGTGTGTAGATGGGGCGGTGGGGAGGAGGCTGGGGCCTGGGGTCAGGGAGAGAGTCAAGGCGGAAGCCGGACTGAGGGCTGGATTTAAGGTGAGTTCTGAACTGGACCTTAAAGAACAAAGAGTTTCTTGGGCAGACAAGAGGAGGAAGGGCATTCCTGGCAGGGCGGACAGCACGTGGAAGAGCCAGATGCTGCAGAGCGGGCAGCTTTCAGAGATAAGAGAGAAACTCACTGGAGGGTTTTGGTGTGAGATGAGGCTGGAAAAGTGGGTGGGAGCCAGGCTCTAAGAGGCCTGGAACACCAGGGCCAGGAGCCAGACTTGGGGAGCCATGGAAAGCATTCAATGTTATGAATGGGAGGATTCTGTGCAGGGGACAGCCAAGGTCAGCCTTGGGGTTAGAGAAGCCCTCTGCGGTCACGTGGCTGATGGATTGGAGGTAGGCAAGACAAGAGGCCAACACACCTGAGAGGAGGCGCGGAGGCCCAGGCGAGAAACGCTGAGGCCAGAGCCCTGGGGAATTCAGTAATATTTAGCGTGTAAAATAGGACGTGGTGATTGATTGGAAGTGGCAGTGTTGGCGATAGGGGTTGGGGGTGAAGGTGGGTAGGCCAAGGGAAACAGACTGTTGAAAATCTTCCCTTTGGTCTGGTGTGGTGGCTCGTGCCTGTAATCCCAGTGCTTTGGGAGGTTAAGACGGAAGGATCGCTTGAACCCATGAGGTTGGGAGTGCAGTGAGCTGTGACTGCACCACTGCACTCCAGCCTGGGCAACAGAGTGAGACCCTGTCTCAACACAGAAGAAAAAGAAAATCTCCCCTTCGTTAGAACTGGAACTCTTCCTGGACAGGCTCCACACAGGACTCTCTCTCTCTTTTTTCTTTTTTTGAGACTGTCTCACTGTGTCTTGCAGGCCGGAGTGCAGTGGTGTGATCACGGCTCACTGCTGCCTCGACCTCCTGGGCTCAAGCGATCCTGCCACCTCAGCCTCCTGAGTAGCTGGGACTACAAGTGTGAAATACCATGCCTCACTCATATTTAATTTTTTGTAGAGACGGTATCACTATGTTGCACAAGCAGGTCTCAAACTCCTGGCCTCAAGCAATCCTCCTGCCTTGGCCTCTCAAAGTGTTGGGATTACAGGTGTGAGCCACCTTGCCGGGCCCCTCCTCCCTATCCCCAGCATCCAGCACTAGACTGGACTTCAGCAAATGTATGTTGAAAGAGTGAATGACTTTGGTTTTGTCTCGACTCTTGCCCTGCCCTTCAGAGTGGAGATGGAGGACGCAAAGAACTGACCCCTAAACTCCTCAGCTTCCGTCCCTCCTCCCTTCTCCTTTGCCTTAATTGCCTTCTGTGAACAACAGCAGCAACACCCTGACTCCCTGTTTTTGCCTAGCCCTTCGGCAATAACCAAGGGTATTCACATCCATCATCTCACTTGATCCGCATAGCAACCCTTGGAGGGAGGCTGTAAGATGATTCTGCCTATTTTGGAGCAGAAGAACTGACTATAGAGAGGGCGTGTCTGGCCCTGCTGGTCTGAGGCAGAGCCAGGTCGAGGATGGGAAAGCACATCGATCATTTTTGAGACCATATTCATTTTACCTGTGCTACCTCCCTGGAACCTCACACCGGCCCCACGTGGTGGAGGTTATTAATTCATTTCTGTTTCACAGGTGATAAATCGAAGCCATTTTGGTGGAGTGGAAAGAGCCAGACACGTCTGACTGCGCCAGCTGTATGGCCTGGGGCAAATCACCCATCTCTTGGAGCCTCAGTTTCCTGGTCTGTTTCTATGCTATGAAAAGGAGGAATGCGGGGTAGGGGCTTGGGTCTACCAGGGGCTCAGGAAAATGGTCGTTCTTGTGATTTGCCCAGAGAGGGGAGGCGTCCTCTCAAGGTCAGTAAGTGGTGGAAGGGGGATTGGAATCTAGCCCTCCTGACATCTAGGTGGGTGGGCTGTCTGTCCACTGACCCCCAAAACCCTGGGCTGTGCATGAGCCCGGGGCACTGGAGATTGGAGGAGCAGGGGCTCATCTGGGCTGGAGGGACCCTATCCCTCTGAAGCCTCAGTCCAAACTCCTTCCATGCCCTCCCTGGCCTGTCCCTAGGGAGGGAGCAAAGATTCATCAGTTAAGGTACCAGCTGGCAGGCGGCAGTGAGGACAAGAGTACCAGCTGCCCAGAGACTCCCTACTGAGGAGCCAGACCAGGGGGGAAGGAGGAGAGGGCGGGGGGGTGGGGAGGGTGGATGGAGGCGGCAGGCAAAGTCCGTGACCAGAACGTCTGGCATGGTTGGCGGCTCTTCCTCCCCTTTCCCTGCATCAGTCCACACCAGCTGGGCTTCCGTCTCCCTTGCCACCCGCCCTGTCTTCTGAGGCTTTCCAGATGGGTGGGTGGATCCGAGTTGGCCTTGCTCATTAGCTGGGTGATGTCCTTGGGCAAGCCACTCAGCCTCTGTGAGCCTCAGTTTCCCCTTGGGCTAAACAGGGATCGTAATGCCTGTGTCATAGGGTTGTGGTGAGGAGTAGCGAAGTTAACACCAGCAAAAGATCAGGTGCTGGGATGTGGTTTTCAAGATTCCCCTCTTTCCCTGGGGAAGGACAATGGACACAAATCTCGATCATCCTAGGCCCTCTCCTCACTCACGAGTAATGGTTTGTTTTGATAATAATCACTGTTTAAGGCTGGGTGCGGCGGCTCACGCCTGTAATCCCAACACTTTGGAAGGCCGAGGCGGGTGGATCATTTGAGGTCAGGAGTTCAAGACCAGCCTGGCCAACATGGTGAAACCCCATCTCTACTAAGAATACAAAAATTAGCCAGGCGTGGTGGTGCATGCTGGGAATCCCAGCTACTCGGGAGGCACGAGAATTGCTTGAACCCGGGAGGCGGAGGTTGCAGTGAGCTGAGATTGCACCACTGCACTCCAGCCTGGGTGACAGAGCAAGGCTCTGTCTGAAAAAAAAAAGAAAAAGAAAAATCACTAAGGAAAGATCACTACTTGCCTGTCCCACGCTAATCAGTTTATAGGCATTAATTTGTTTCATTTTCACAATGGTCCTTCCTAGGAGTAGAGTATTAGGATCCTCTTTTTACAGACGAGAGTATGGAGATGTTCAGAGAAATCAAATAGCTTGCTCAGGGTCACACAGACACAGAGTGACCACGCAAGCCATCAAACAAAAGGGGCACTTTTGAGAAAGAAAGATGCTGCTGTTGGTAATGATGTCAGGCCTGGCCCAGGTAAACTGGGCAGTAAGTCACTTTGTATGGACAGCACGTGGCTGAGCCAGGATTCCAGGCCTGTTTGTTCCTTCTCCAACCTCAGGCTCTAGAAGGGGCAGAGAGGAGATACTCTGGATTAGGACTTAGGGGAGACCCTGGGTTTGAGCTGGGGAACCCCACCTACTCCCAAGACCTCGATCAAGTCTCATCATCTCCCTAGGCCTTAGTTTCCAATTCTGTTAAAGCAGAGCGGTGGAAGCAGCACAGGTTAAAGGTCAGAGCCACAGCTCTAACCCTTCATGTACTGAGATCCAGAGATGAGCAGTGATTGGTTCAAGATCACAGAGCAAAGTCTGCGCTGAATGAGGATTTGACTTCAGGTGTCCAGATTCTTTAGGAATGTGGGGATGATGAAATGAACGGTGCCGTGGTGCCTGGCACACAGTGACCACCCAACATCTGGCACTTTAGGTCTGCACTCCTTATTCTCTTCCTAGAGGCCCCAGCCCCTGTTCCTCTCCTCCTCCTCCCTCAACTGGGAGGTGGAAAATAAATGGGCTCTGGCATGTCACAGATCTGAGTTTGAATCCTGCCCCTGCCTCTTACTGAGTGACCTTAGCCAATACTGTCTAACAGAACTTTCTGGCATGATGAAAATGTCCCATATCTGCACTTTTTTTTTTTTTTTGAAATAGAATCTCACTCTGTTGCCCAGGCTGGAGTGCAGTGGCATGATCTCCACTCACTGCAAGCTCCATCTCCCAGGTCAATGCCATTCTCCTGCCTCAGTCTCCCGAGTAGCTGGGACTATAGGCACCCGCCACCATGCCTGGCTAATTTTTTTGTATTTTTAGTAGAGACGGGGTTTCACCGTGTTAGCCAGGATGGTCTTGATCTCCCTACCTCGTGATCTGCCTGCCTCAGCCTCCCAAAGTGCTAGGATTACAGGCGTGAGCCACCGCGCCTGGCCACAGTTTTGTTTTTTTTTTAAGACAGGGTCTCACTCTGTCACCGACGCTGGAGTGCAACCTCCGCCACATGGGCTCAAGCCATCCTCGAGCCTCAGCCTCCTATGTAACTGGGACTACAGGCTCATGCCACCATGCCTGGATTTTTGTATTTTTAGTAGAGACAGGTTTTTGCCATGTTGGCCAGGCTGGTCTCAAATTCCTGACCTCAAGTGATCTGCCCACCTCGGCCTCCCAAAGTGCTAGCTTTACAGGCATGAACCACCACACCCAGCCTGTACTGTTTGAGAGTCCCCAGCTACATGTGGCTGTTGAGCACCTAAAATGTGGCCACTATGACTAAAGAATGAACTCTTTTAATTAGCGCAACGTGAGGTAACCACATGTGGTTGTGGCTACCCCATTGGACATCCCAGATTTAAGAAATTTACTGAGGCTGGGTGTGGTGGCTGACACCTGTAATCCCAGCACTTTGGGAGGCTGAGATGGGTGGATCACTTGATGTCAGGAGTTCGAGAGCAGCCTGGCCAACATGGCGAAACTAAAAATACAAAAATTAGCCAGGCGCAGTGGTGCACACCTGTAATCCCAGCTACTAGGGAGGCTGAGGCAGGAGAATCGCTTGAACCCAAGAGGTGGAAGTTGCAGTGAGCAGAAATTGTGCCACTGCACTCCAGCCTGGGTGACAAAGCGAAACTCCTTCCTTCCTTCCTCCCTTCCTCCCTCCCTCCCTTCCTTCCTTCCTTCCTCCTTCCCTTCCTCCCTCCCTCCCTCTCTCTTTCTTTCTTTTGAGATGGAGTCTGGCTCTGTTGCCCAGGCTGGAGTGCAGTAGTACGATCTCCGCTCACTGCAACCTCCACCACCCGGGTTCTAGAGATCCTGCCTCAGCCTCCTCAGTAGCTAGGATTACAGGTGTGTGCCACTATGCCTGGCTAATTAAGACTGTTTCGAAGAAAAAAAAAATTTACTTAACTTTTCTGAGCCCGTTTTCTTATCTCGGAGATGGGACTTGCAGCACCTACTCTGAGGGCTGTTCCTTACTATGAGAGTCTGTAAGTGCCTCAATAGCACGGGCCCATAGTGGGGTGCTCAGGAAAAGGTGGTGTCAGCATTTGCTCCCTGTTGCCTTGTCTCCCCATCTGACCCCTTCCTTGCCTGCCCCCCTCCCACCTCCCGCACTGTCTGGGAGTTGAGAGCTCCTGGCTCCTGTCACCCAGGGGCATAGTCGGGCCACGGGAGGGCCTCACCCCCTCGAAGACCCGCGTGATGGTCTTGGGCCTTCTCAGAAACTGCACGGCTTCGCTGCTGGCCAGGTCCTGGAGGCTTTCGGGGATGTGCATGGCAGCTGTTCTCCTTTGGGGCCACTGGGAGGTGGGAGTCAGAGTGCTGGGCGCTGCCTGCTGGGCACTGCCGTCCGGGGGCTTCAGGCTGGCCCTGGGCTTGGCTGCTGTGGGATGACACAGATGGGGGATGCCAGTCAGGGAAACCGGGTGGATGGGCTGTTGGAGGCCCCAGGATTGGGGGACATGGGGTGGGGATGGGGGGGTCCCTGGAGGGGAGTTGTGTGGGGTGACGCAACTGCTGAGCCTCTTAGGAGTCAGGGTGTGGGGTGAATGGGTTGTCAGGGGCCCCAGAAGTGGGGACATAGGATGGGGATGCAGGTGGGTCCCAGGGAATGGGGTTGTGTGGTGAGGGGGCTTCTGTGGGCCCCAGGAGTGGGGGCACAGGATGGGGGTGATGGGGGGTCCCAGGAATGGGGTTGTGTGGGGTAAGAGGGCTGCTAGGGGTCCCTGAAGTGGGGGACATAGGATGTGGGTGCTGGGGGGCTCCCAGGAATGGGATTGTGTGGGGAGGGCTGCCAGGGGTCGCAGAGGTGGAGGTGCAGGGTGAGAGAGCCGCTGAGGGTCCCCTAGGTTGAGGTGTGGGTTAAGGGGGTCTACGGAGGATTCCAGAGAGGTGAGGGCCTGGGGTTAGGGGGATTCTGGGGGTCCCAGGAGTGGGGGGACATAAGTGAAGGGGCTGCTTCAGGTTCCAGAAGTCAGGACTGTGGGCTGAGGGGGTTGTGGGGTGAGGGCTGTCAGGGGTCCCAGAGGTGGAGTGCAGGGGAGGGCTGGGATATTTGGGGACCACGTCTTGTGACCCAGGAGCAGAAGGACTGGGTCCTTCTGTGAGAGGACACAGGTGGGATTTTCTGGGAACTAGGGGGTGCGGCCATTGAGATCAGCCCTTGGGAGGTCTGAACCCAAAGAATCCCTTTCAGGTTTGGGGGTGACAGCACCCTTCGTGGAGAACCCAGGTATCTCAGGGCATATTTCAGGCTGTCTTGTGTCATTTGGGGCTATTTCCCAGAATAAGGGCCTCCCTTTCGAATTCAGCTCCATTTTCATGAAAGTGCACTTCCTCAAGCTGGGAGTCGGGACCTCGGATTTGTGGGGAACCTCAGAATGAGGCCACGCCCCGCCACTGGGCTACCTTCTTAGAATCGCGGTCTCCCCTTTAAGGACCTGGAATGGCAGTGCTGGGGTTTGGGGGTGACACCGCCTAAGAAGGGGCCGCCCCGTCTCTGGAGGGCCAATCTGCGTCACCCGAGGGCCCGCCCTTCCTTTCGCCCGCCCACCTCTCCTGATCCCTGGCGCCACCTTCGCCTTCTTTTGGTTCCGCTTTTTCCCGCCTTTTCGCTCCTCCACAGCTGATTGGCTGCGCTCAAGTCCCGCCCCCTCCCACTTTCCGCCTACTCAGGAGCTGACACGAGGGGGGGCGTGGCCTCGGTGGACGTTGGACTGCGCGCCGTTGGCGTACTGCGCGCGGGAGCCCTGCCCCGCCCCATTCCTCTGGGGAGTCTCGCGTCCACTCCGCCCCTTTCCTTTGTAGCAAGCTGACAAGGATACACTCCTGTGGCGCATGCGTTGCGCCCAAACGAGGCCAGTGGTGGAGAAAGGCAGGCAGATAGCGCATGCGTAGTTGAGATAGGGAGGTGGCAGTGAGAAATGGACAGCTCGCATTGATACAGGCTTTACGCATGCGTTTTACTGCTGGCTGAAGCTGAACCTCGGGAGCCCAGGACGCCTTCCTGCACATGCGCAGGAGGCTCAATGACAGTCGAGCTTTGGCTAAGGTGAGGGAGAGATTGGGGGATTGCATGGCCAGGGAGGGCGGCCCTGCACCCCCTAGGTAACCTTTCCGAGCATTCCTGCTCTCCTAAGATCTACCTCGCTGTCTAGACCCCAAGCAAACGTTGTACCACTACAGGATCTCTGGGCCTGCAAAACGCCCCGAAACCTAAGACCTCTGACCCCTGTGTGGGACCCAGGCCAACTGAACGGTGTGGGAAGGGGACAGGCAACAGGGGCTTCGAGGCGAGCAGATGGGCTCTGCGCCCTGCCTGGGGTAGAGACAGCTTCTGGAGGGTGGGACGTGGAGGTGGAGAGGGCGCTTTTCCTCTAGATGGCCTTTGACCCCCTTCCCATTTTCCTCTGTTTAGGCTCCAGGGAAAGGGTCTAGCCATGCTGCATGTGACCCGGGGGGTCTGGGGGTTCAGGGTCCGAGTATGGCCACTGTTGCCCGCGCTCCTCGGGCCCCCCCGGGCCCTCTCATCGCTGGCAGCCAAGATGGGGGAGTATCGCAAGATGTGGAACCCCAGGGAGCCCCGCGACTGGGCCCAGCAGTACCGCGAGCGCTTCATTCCCTTCTCTAAGGAGCAGCTGCTCCGCCTCCTAATACAGGTACCGCCCGTCCCGGATCCAAGAGCCTGGGGACTACCGCTCCCAGCAGGCTTCACGGCGGCAGGGCCCTAGTTGCTGCAGAGAACTGCCCTGGCGCCTCCTGGGAGTTGCAGTTCCCGGGTCCCTTCGTGGTTCCCTGGTGGGCGGGAGATGAGCTGGAATGCAGGAGCCAGGTCTCCGAGATCAGATGCAGCATCCATTCCCGATTCTGGCTTGTTCTGAGGGCTTGAACAGGCACTCTCTGGGGCATGGTTTTTCCCTCTGTAAGACGGGTATAGTAATGATCCTCATCATTACTATGTCTACTACCTGATAATAATTGTACCTATAAAGTCACAACGCTGTAATCATAATTATTATCACACAATTTGAGCTCTGACTCTATGGCACTGTGCCAGACATTTTTCATGTATTGTTGAGTCATCAGTAAGAGAGATACCACCATCATCCCCATTTTACAGATGAGATAATGGAAGCATAGGAAAGGAAAGTGACTTACCCAAGGCCACAGCATAGTGGCGTAGATTTGAACCAAAGTGGTCTGACTCCAGAGCTGGCCCAGGACTAGGGTTAGGCAAGTGAGGCATTCGCTGGACCCTAAGAGTGAGTGCCTCCATTAAATTTTGCACCCTTGGGTGTCATATTCACGTCATCCTAGGCTTGGTGTCACTCTAGAACCTGAGTACTTATTACCACCATCGTCATCATTGTCATTATTGAGGATTTTGAGGATTATTATTCATTCATTCATTTATTTTTGTTTATTATTATTATTATTATTATTATTATTATTTTATTTATTTATTTTTTTGAGACGGAGTCTCGCTGTGTCGCCCAGGCTGGAGTGCAGTGGCCGGATCTCAGCTCACTGCAAGCTCTGCCTCCCGGGTTTTTACGCCATTCTCCTGCCTCAGCCTCCCGAGTAGCCGGGACTACAGGCGCCCGCCACCTCGCCCGGCTAGTTTTTTGTATTTTTTAGTAGAGACGGGGTTTCACCGTGTTAGCCAGGATGGTCTCGAACTCCTGACCTCGTGATCCGCCCGTCTCGGCCTCCCAAAGTGCTGGGATTACAGGCTTGAGCCACCGCGCCCGGCCAATTATTATTTTTTTGAGATAAGGTCTCACTCTGTTGCCCAGACTGGAGTGCAGTGGCACAATCTCAGCTCACTGCAATTCTCTGCCTCCTGGACTCAAGTGATCCACCTGCCTCAGCCCCTCAAGAGGCTGGGACTACAGGTGCCCATCACCACGCCTGGCTAATTTTTGCATTTTTAGTAGAGACAGGGGATTGCCATGTCGGCCAGGCTGGTCTTGAACTCTTGGCCTCAAGTGATCTGCCCACCTTGGCTTCCCAAAGTGCTGAGATTACAGATATGAGCCACCACACCCAACCATCATTCATTCATTTAACATTTATTTATTGAACATCTACTGTATGTACTCAATTCTGTGCTAGACTTGATACACACACAAATATATGCATACAAATACACACAAGTATATGCAAATACACACACAAATACATTCTCACACAAATACACAAATATATGTACACAAATGCATAAATATACACATACAAACACATACAAATATACATACACAAATACGCATACACAAACACGCACAAATATATGCACACAAAAATGCACATATATACACACACATAAATACACAAATATATGCACACAAATGTAAACACATGTATACAGGACACGTGTAATCTCATCAGATTCTCACCATAGCCCTCTGAGACAGAGGGTGTGATCCTCTGTTGCCAGTGAGGAAACTGAGGCTCAAAGAAGTGAAGACAATTACCCAGGACATTGAGATAGGAAACATAAAGAAGTGGCTCAAGGCCAGGCGTGGTGGCTCATGCCAGTAATCCCAGCACTTTGGGAGGCCGACGCAGGTGGATCACCTGAGGTCAGGAGTTCAAGACCAGCCTGGCCAACATGGTGAAACCCCGTCTCCATTAAAAGTACAAAAATTAGCTGGGCATGGTGGCAGGCACCTATAATCCCAGCTACTCAGGAGGCTGAGGCAGGAGAATCACTTGAACTACGGAGGTAGAGGTTGCAGTGAGCTGAGATGGTGGCCACTGCACTCCAGCCTTGGCAACAGAGTAAGACTCCATCTCAAAAATAAAACAAAACAACAAAAAAACCCCAAAATGGTTCAATGTGTGCTCTGGTGTCAGAGAGACCTAGATTGCAATCACTTCCCACAGACACTGCAGCCCTTACCAAATGACTTTTCCAGAGCCTCAGTTTCTCCTGCTGAAAAATGGGAGTTATAATTCCATCAACCTTGGGGGGATGGTGACTCAGCCTCCCAGCACTTTGGGAGGCTGAGGTGGGAGGATCGCTTGAGCACAGGAGTTCAGACCAGCCTGGGCAATATAGTGAGACTCCACCTTTATAAAAAATTGTAAAAAATTAGCGAGGCATAGTGGTGGGCACCTGTAGTCTTAGCTGCTCAGGAGGCTGAGGTGGGAGGATCACTTGATCCCAGGAGGATGAAGATACAGTGAGCTGAGACTGCACCACTGAGCTCCAGCCTAGGTTACAGAACGAGACCCTGTCTCAATATAATAATAAATAATAATAATAATAATAATAATTCCATCTACTTCTGGAGGATGACATTACACTGTCAAACAGTTCCTGGAATTGTGTGAGTGTTGGCTAGGAAATGTGAAAGCAAAAACTTGAACCTCCAGCTTTTTAAGCCCAGTATAGTTTTTCACTATATTTGGCTGCCTCAGTTTCAGTAAAATGAACAAACTTTTTTTCCAACCAAAACAAAACTTTTTTTTTTTTTGAGCCGGAGTCTTCATGTTGTCTAGTTTGGAGGGCAGTGGTGCGACGTCGACTCACTGCAGCCTCCGCCTCCCCGGTTCAAGCAATTCTCCAGCTTCAGCCTCCCGAGTAGCTGGGACAACAGGTGCACACCACCACACCCGGCTAATTTTTGTATTTTTAGCAGAGACAGGATTTCACCATGTTGGCCATGCTGGTCTTGAACTCCTGACTTCAAGTGATCCACCCGCCTCGGCCTCCCAAAGTGCTAGGATTACAGGTGCGAGACACTGCGCCCGGCCCCAGAACAAAACTTCAAAGTCCGGAGCTCTGATTGTGTAGTTAGGTTGCCAGGGGAAGAATTCTTTCGCTTGGGGAAGGGGAAAAGGCCTACAGAGAAGTTTTGCTTCCTGAGGTAACAGGAATTCCACTCGAGTCCGGCAGAGAAGGCGGCTTTGGAGGCGTTCTCGGCCCACGTGGACTTCTGCACCCTGTTCCACTACCACCAAATCCTGGCCCGGCTGCAGGTGAGGATGGAGCCCCTCCAGCCCTGCGGCGCTTGTTCGCTCATCTGCTCATTCAGCAAACATTCTCTGACACCTTCTTGGAGCCTGGCCCTTATTTTAAGTGCTGGGGATTCAACAGTGAACATGGAGCCAACATTCCAACTGGGGAGACAAGGAATCAAATACATATAAAATATGATGCTTGCTGGTGATAAGTGCCATGAACAATGAGGCGGAGTAGTGGGATAAAGAGGGATGAGATGGGCCGGGCACGTTGGCTCATGCCTGTAATCCCAGCACTTTGGGAGGCCAAGGCGGGTGGATCACGACGTCAGGAGATCGAGACCATCCTGGCTAACACGGTGAAACCCCGTCTCTACTAAAAAAATACAAAAAAATTAGCCTGGCGAGGTGGCAGGCGCCTGTAGTCCCAGCTACTCAGGAGGCTGAGGCAGGAGAATGGCGTGAACCCGGGAGGTGGAGCTTGCAGTGAGCTGAGATCGAGCCACTGCACTCCAGCCTGGGCGACAGAGCAAAGCTTTGTCTCAAAAAAAAAAAAAAAAAAAAAAAAGGGGTGAGATGGGGCCTGTTTCAGATGGGGTGGGTGGGAAAGGGCTCCCTGAGGAGGTGATATGTGGGCTAAAGGCTTAGCGAAGAGGGGGTATGAGCCTGATGAATGCCTGGGGGAGGATGTTCCTGGCAGATGGAAGAGCAGGTGCAAAGGCCCTGAGGTGAGCGGGGGCCTGGAGTATTGAGCAGTGAGGAGGCCACTGTGGCTGCAGGAGAGTGAATGTGCGGGAAGGGTGGGATATGAGGGCAGAGGGGATGGGGACAGATTGTACTGGGCCTTGCGGGCCACGGTGAGGACCTTGCTTTGTTTTTTGTTTGTTTATTTGTTTTTGTTTTTGAGATGGAGTTTTTGTTCTGTCACCCAGGCTGGAGTGCAGTGGTGCGATCTCGGCTCACAGCAAACCTCTCCCTCCCCAGTTCCAGCGATTCTCCTCCCTCAGCCTCCTGAGTGGCTGGGACCACAGGTGTCTACCACTTCTGCCTGCTAATTTCTGTATTTTTTGTAGAGACGGGGTTTCACCATGTTGGCCAGGGTGGTCTTGAATTCCCGACCTCAAGTGATCCACCCGCCTCGGCCTCCCAAAGTGCTGGGATTACAGGCGTGAGCCACTGCGCAGGCTGAGGACCGCTTTGACTCTGAGTGAGCCGGGAGTCATGGGAGGGCTCTGAGCCAAGGAGATGTGAGCAGCGGATTTAGGTGTTAACAGGATTTCTCTGGCTGCAGTGTAAGGAACAGACTGTCAGAGGCAAGGACATCTATGAAAGAGTCTATTATATTTGTCTAGGTGAGAGATAATGGAAACTCTGACAAGGGTAATAGTGGTGGAAGTGGTGAAAAGCAGTCAGATGCTGGTTATGTTGGGAGGCATTAGCGTTCTGCTGATGTGCTGGCTGTGGGGGTGTGGTGGGGAGGAAGAGAGGAGAAGTGGTGCATCTCCAGCGGTTCTGGCCTGAGCCTCCCGGAGGATGAAGCTGCCATTTACTGGGATGAGGAAGACCGTGATGGGATGGGGAAAAAGATCTGCAGGGAGGACTCAGAGCTCAGTTTTGGACTTAAGAATTTGAGCTACTTGGCCGGGCGTGATGGCTCACGCCTGTAATCCCAGCACTTTGGGAGGCCGAGGCAGGTGGACCACTCCTGGCCTATTCTTTTGAATTAAAAAAATGTTTATTTCAATAGTTTTTGGGGTACATGTGCTTTTTCGTTACATGGATGAATTCTATAGTGGTGAATTCTGAGATTTTGGTGTGCCCATCACTAGAGCAGTGTACCCAATCTGTAGTCCCTCACCCCCATCCCAACCCCCCTCCCTGAGTCCCCAAATTCCATTATATCACTCTGTATATCTTCCCCCCCTCATAGCTTAGCTCCCACTTATAAGCAAGAATATAAGCTATTTGGTTTTCCATTCCTGAGTTCCTTGACTTAGAATAATGGCCTTCCAGTTCCATCCAATTACTGCAAGAGACATTATATTGTTCCTTTTTATGGCTGAGTAGTATTCCATGGTATATATAGACCATATTTTCTTTATCCATTGAACTGCCTTTTAGAAAGCCAGGTAGAAAGATGGACTTGAATATGTGGATCTGGAGGTGAAGGGAGAGGTCTGGGCTGAGAAACTGCTGTGGGAGGATCTATTAATAGATGGTAGTACTGCCAGGCGTGGTGGCTCACTCGTGTAACCCCAGCACTTTGGGAGGTCAAGGCAAGTGGATCACCTGAAGTCAGGAGTTCGAGATCAGCCTTGCCAACATGGCGAAACCCTGTCTCTACTACAAATATAGAAATTACCAGCCTGACCAACATGGTGAATCGCCATCTCTACTAAAAATACAAAAATTAGCCAGGTGTGGTGGCGTGTGCCTGTAATCCCTGCTACCCAGGAGGCTGAGGCAGGAGAATCGCTTGAACCCAGGAGGCAGAGCTTGCAGTGAGCCAAGATCCCGCCACTGCACTCCAGCCTGGGCGACAGAATAAGACTCTGTCTCAAAAAAAAAAAAGAAAAAAAAAAAAGCCGGCCGTGGTGACGCATGTCTATAATCCCAGCTCCCAGCTACTCGGGAGGCTGAGGCAGGAGAATCGCTTGAACCTAGGAGTGGGAGGTTGCAGTGAGCTGAGATTTTGCCACTGCACTCTAACCTGGGTGACAAAGCAAGACTGTGTCTCAAAAAAAAAAAAAAAAAAAAAAAGGGGGGCTGGGTGTAGTGGCTCACGCCTGTAATCCCAGCACTTTGGGAGGCCAAGGAGGGCAGATCATGAGGTCAGGAGATCGAGACCATCCCGCCATCCTGGCCAACATGGTGAAACCCTATCTCTACTAAAAGTACAAAAATTAGCTGGGCATGGTGGCTCGTGCCTGTAGTCCCATCTACTCAGGAGGCTGAGGCAGGAGAATCGCTTGAACCCAGGAGGCAGAGGTTGCAGTGAGCCGAGATTGTGCCACTGCACTCCAGCCTGGGCAACAGAGCAAGACTCTGTCTCAAAAAAAAAAAAAAAAAAAAGGAAAAAGTCACATGGGGCAGAATCCAAGACAGACCAGGTGTGAGCATCCAGCTGTCCTCTCCTGGTGGAGTCATGAATGGCACTTAATTCTCCCAGCAATATGTGTGACAACACGCAAGCAGTGCTGCCAACCGGGGACGCTCCTGTAAGCCTGGGTGTCCAGGGTTTTTACTGGGCGTCAGTCACATATGCATGGTGGCTGACCTGAGACTCCAGCCCTTCCAGAGGCCAAGCTGATACCAAATGGCTCCAGGCCCTGACCATAGATCACAGCATTAGCATACAGCATCCAGTGTGGCTCCAGGCCCCAGGTAAATCAAGACACTTTTTTTTTTTTGAGACGGGGTCTCG
Organism: Macaca nemestrina; assembly: GCF_043159975.1. NCBI lineage: Eukaryota > Metazoa > Chordata > Mammalia > Primates > Cercopithecidae > Macaca > Macaca nemestrina. Next base: position 58,536,459 of record NC_092144.1, on the reverse strand, counting down.
CTCTGTCACCCAGGCTGGAGTGCAGTGGCCGGATCTCAGCTCACTGCAAGCTCCACCTCCCAGGTTCACGCCATTCTCCTGCCTCAGCCTCCTGAGTAGCTGGGACTACAGGCGCCCACCACCACGCCTGGCTAATTTTTTGTATTTTTAGTAGAGACGGGGTTTCACCATGTTAGCCAGGATGGTCTCGATCTAAGACACTCTTATCAGTCAGGACATTCCAAGGGCTTAGAGGTTCCCTCCCAGAAGCTGTCCAGGGCCTGTCCTTTCTTTGGAATGTGCGGGGTTTGGACAACTCAGGCCTGCTGCATTCACCCCTCGCTGCATCCCACCACAGCCTTCTGCAGCTCCCTGCTTTGCTTTGAATAATAACAACCCCAGCAATGGCGGCATCACAGCCCATCGTTGCTGAGCGCTTGCTGTGTCTGGCTTATTGACTCCTTCCTGCAGTGCGGAGAGGCAGCTGCCATCAGCCCATACGTACAGGGAGAAACTGAAGGTCTCAGAGGGCCTGGGTTGTGCCCAGGATCACACAGTTCATAATTGGTGGAGTCGAGATCAAGTCCCTGTTTGCCTGCCTCCAAGCTCTTCCACAGGGCACCTGTGGCCTCTGGAGCCACAGTTTTTTTTTTTTTTTTTTCTATTTTTCTAAAAGTTAAGGCCGGACACGGTGTCTCATGTCTGTAATCTGAGCACTTTGGGAGGCCGAGGCGGGCGGATCACTTGAGCCCAGGAGTTCGAGACCAGTCTGGCAAACATGGTGAAACCCTGTCTCTACTAAATATACAAAAATTAACCAGTTGTGGTTGAGGGGGTGCCTGTAGTCCCAGCTACTCAGGAAGCTGAGGCATGAGAATCACTTGAACCCGGGAGATGGAGGTTGCAGTGAGCCAAGATCACGCCACTGCACTCCAGCCTGGGTGACAGAGCGAGACTCTTAAAAAAAAAAAAAAAAAAAAAAGTTAAAAAAAGCCCATTTTATTATAGAAATGTGTAAATATATAGAAATGTGGAAAGAATATAAGTGAATAAGCATATATCTCCCAGGCAGGAGGTTTTAAACAGAGGCAGAGGCAGGGTAGAAGTGGCAGAGGCGGGTGAGGCCTGCTGGGTGACCATTAGCCGATGACTTAAGTCCTTTGAAGATGTGGCCTGGGCAGGGAAAGAAGCAGCATCGCCTCGGTTCCAACAATAGCTTGGTTGTTCACTAGTGGGGTGGGTGACCTTGGCGGGTGACCTCTCTCTGATCTTTTTTCCCTGATTCATTCATTCATTGAATTCGCTCAGTAAATATTTACTGGGCACCTACTGTGTCTCTGGAATGGCTTGAGGCTCTGGGGGACAGTGGACAGCGTGACAGATGTGCCTCACAGGCTCTGTTCTACTGAGGAAGAGACCAGCAACAAGGTAAAGGAGTGACATTTGGCTGGGCACAGTGATTCACGTCTGTTATTCCAGCCCTTTGGGAGGCCGAGGTGGGTGGATCACTTAAGGTCAGGAGTTCGAGACCAGCCTGGCCAACATGGTGAAACTCCGTCTTTACTAAAAATACAAAAATTAGCTGGGTGTGGTGGCGGGTGCCTATAGTCCGAGCTACTCAGGAGGCTGAGGCAGGAGAATCACTTGAACCTGGGAGGCAAAGGCTGCAGTGAGCTGAGATCGCACCACTGCACTCCAGCCTGGGTGACAGCAAGATTCTGTCTCAAAAAAAAAAAAAAAGAAAAGAAAAAATCTGGATGCAGTGGCTCACGCCTGTAATCCCAGCACTTTGGGAGGCCGAGGCAGATGGATCATATGAGGTCAGGAGTTCGAGACCAGTCTGGCCAACATGGTGAAACCCCGACTCTACTAAAAACACAAAATTTAGCTGAGTGTGGTGGCACATGCCTGTGATCCCAGCTACTCGGGAGGCTGAGGCAGGAGAATTACTTGAACCCGGGAGGCAGAGGTTGCAGTGAGCCGAGATCACACCACTGCACTCCAGCCTGGGCAACAGGGCAAGACTATGTCTCAAAAAAAAAAAGTAGTGAAATGTATTAAAAGGTGTTTCCTTGTGGAGGTCCTGAGGGGGAACCATCCATGGTGTCTCTCCTGGCTTCCTGTAGCGGCCAGCAACCCTTGGTGTTCCTTGGCTTATAGATGAGTCACTCTAACCCCTGTCTCCATCTTCCTGTGGCTGCCTTCTCAGTGTCCTGTGTGTGTCCTTTTCTGTCTCTTATAAGGACACTCTCACTAGATTTAGATTCCACCCTAGTTTAGTATGATCTCATCTATATCTTTACCTTAATTCTACCTGCAAAGACCCTATTTCTGAATGAGATCATATTCTGACGTTCCAAAGGGATGTAAATTTTTAGGGAAAACATTCAACTCATTATACCCAGTAAATTTGAATGTCAGATAAACTATGGATCATTTTTTAGTAGCGTATGTGTGTCTTGTGCAATACAGTCATCCAATATTGCACGGGACATAAACTAAAAACATTGTTTGTTGCTGGGCTGGGCGCAGGGGCTCACGCCTGTAATCCCAGCACTTTAGGAGGACGAGGCGGGTGGATTACTTGAGGTCAGGAGTTCGAGACCAGCCTAGCCAACATGGTGACAGCCTGTCTCTACTAAAATACAAAAAACAAATTAGCTGGGCGTGGCGCGCGCCTGAAATCCTAGCTACTATGGAGACTGAGGCAGGAGAATTGCTTGAACCCTGGAGGCGGAGGTTGCAGTGAGCCGAGGCAGAGGTTGCAGAGTCACGCCTCTGCACTCCAGCCTGGGCAACAGAGTGAGACCCCGTCTGAAAAAAAAAAAAATTGCTTGTCGTTGATCTGAATTCAGATGTTACTGGTGTCCTGCACAGTCAGCCCTTCATATCCATGGGTTCTGCATCTGTGGATTCAACCAACTCGTGGATAAAAATTATTTGGGAAAAAAATTGTATCAGTAGTGAACATGTACAGACTTTTTTTTTTCCTTGTCACTATTCTCTGAACAATGTAGCATTACAATTATTTACATAACATTTTCATTGTATTTGGTGTTATAAGTAATCTAGAGAAGATGATGATTTAAAGGACACATGGCCAGGCACAGTGGCTCATGCCTGTAACGCTAACACTTTGGGAGGCTGAGGCGGGAGGATCATTTGAGGACAGGAGTTTGAGACCAGCTTGGACAACATAGTAGGGCTCCGTCTCCACAAATTTTTTTTTCCTTTTTTTTTCTGAGACAGATTTTCACTCTGTTCCCCAGGTTGGAGTGCAGTGGCGTGATCTTGGCTCACTGCAATCTCTACCTCCTGGGTTCGAGTGATTCTCCTGCTTCAGCCTCCCGAGTAGCTGGGACTACAGGTGTGCACCACCACGTGTGGCTAGGTTTTGTATTTTTAGTAGAGACGGGGTTTCACCAGGCTGGTCTGGAACTCCTGGCCTCAAGTGATCCACCCGCCTCGGCCCCCCAAAGTGCTGGGATTACAGGTATGAGCCACTGTGCCTGGCCTTCACATTTTTTTTTTTTTAAATTAGCTGTGTGTGGTGGCACACACCTGTGGTCCCAGCTACTCAGGAGGCTGAGGCAGGAGGATTGCTTGAGCCTGGGAGGTTGAAGCTGCAGTGAGTCATGATTGCAGCACGGCATTCCAGCCTGGGGGACAGAGCTAGACCCTGTCTCTAGAAAAATAAAAATAAAGTATATGAGGGGATGTGCAGAGGTTATATGCAGACTTATCTTTTTTTTTTTTTTTTTGAGACACAGTCTCGCTCTGTCGCCCAGCCTGGAGTGCAGTGATCTCGGCTCACTGCAAGCTCCTCCTCCTGGGGTCACGCCATTCTCCTGCCTCAGCCTCCCGAGTAACTGGGACTACAGGCGCCCGCCACCGCGACTGGCTAATTTTTTGTATTTTTAGTAGAGACGGGGTTTCACCGTGTTAGCCAGGATGGTCTCCATCTCCTGACCTCGTGATCCGCCCACCTCGGCCTCCCAAAGTGCTGGGATTACAGGCGTGAGCTACCACGCCTGGCTGCAGACATGTCATTTTATATCAGGGGCTTGAGCATCTATAGGTTTGGGTATCCATGGGACATCCTGGAACTGATCTCCTGTGGATACCAAGGGATGGCTGTATTTTTCTTTTTTTCAAAACCTAATAAGGAGAAAAGGAACGCAAGGGAGGGTGTGTTTTGCAGTTTCAGGTAAGGTGGTCAGGAAGGCCTCACTGAGCAGAGCACATTTGAGCAGAGACAGAGACCTGAAGGAGGCGGGAACAAGCCCTCTGGATAGCTGAGGGAACCCTACGTGCAAAGGCCCTGGGGCAGGAGTGTGCATGGTATGTAGAGGAACAGCCAGGAGGCCTGCGGGGCCAGAGCCCGGCGAACCAGGGGAAGAGAGCAGGAGGTGAGGGCAGAGGGAGGGGGACCTGAGGCCAGATCCTGCAGGGCCCCCTGGGCGGTGGTGAGGACTTTGCTTTGACTGAGTGAGCAGGTGGCTAAGCGGAATGTTCTAAGCAAAGAGCGGAATTGCTGTAGGTGCCAACGGGCACCCTCTGGTGGCTGCTTGGGGAACACACTGGGGATGGGGATGGGGCTCCCAGGCCAGGGAGGAGGGTGGCTGAGACCGAGGGGTGAGAAGCGGTCAGATTTTGCATCTGTTTTGAATGTGGTGCCATCAGGATTTGCCAATGGGTTGGATGTGTGAGAAAGGGAGGACTCCAGGATGACCCCCAGGCTTTGGGCCTGAGCACCTGGAAGGATGGAGTTACATCTTTTGAGATGGGGACGACGGTGAGAGAAGCAGGTTTGGGGCATCGTGGGTTTAAGAGGATGCCCTTGGCCAGGCGCGGTGGCTCACACCTGTAATCCCAGCACTTTGGGAGGCCGAGGCGGGCGGATCACAAGGTCAGGAGATCGAGACCATCCTGGCTAACACTGTGAAACCCCGTCTCTACTAAAAATGCAAAAAATTAGCCGGGCGAGGCGGCGGGCGCCTGTAGTCCCAGCTACTCGGGAGGCTGAGGCAGGAGAATGGCATGAACCCGGGAGGCGGAGCTTGCAGTGAGCCGAGATCGCGCCACTGCACTCCAGCCTGGGCGACTAAGCGAGACTCTGTCTCAAAAAAAAAAAAAAAAAAAAAAAAGAAGAGGATGCCCTTGCGGAGGCGTTGAGAGACCCACGGGCCATCTGTGTGGAAGTATTGAGTAGACGCCCAGCCGTGTGAATCTGGAGCTCAAGCGAGATATCTGGACTGCAGATGGAAATCTGGGAGTCCTCAGTAGACAGATGGCATGTGACAGCCACAAGGGAATGCTTGATGGTGGAAAATGGCAGCAGCAATTGCCACGAAGACCCAATTAAGTCATTCTTTTTTTTCTTTTTTTCTTTTTTTTTTGAGACGGAGTCTCACTGTCTCCCAGGCTGGAGTCAATGACACTGTGTTGGCTCACTGCAACCTCTGCAACCTCTGCCTCCTGAGTACAAGCAATTCTCCTGCCTCAGTCTCCCAAGTAGCTGGGACTACAGGCGTGCACCACCACGCCTGGCTAATTTTTGTATTTTCAGTAGAGACGGGGTTTCACCATGTTGGCCAGGCTGGTCTCGAACTCTTGACCTCAAGTGATCCGCCCGCCTCAGCCTCCCAAAGTGCTGGGATTACAGGCGTGAGCCACTGCGCCGGCTCCAATTAAGTCATTCTTGTAGCAGATGTTTGTGCGAGGCCGGGTGCCAGGTGCTGGGTCTTCATTGAGGAGTGAAATTGGGCCTGCATCATGCGCTCTGGGAGCTGAACGTGGATGGTGGGGACGGTCATGAATCGGATGCTCTCCCCAGTGATGGTTAAGTTCAGACCATGAGGGCAATGGGCATGGTGCCCTGCAGGCGGATAACAGAGTGGACCTCGGTTGCTATACTGGGGTCCATGTGCAAATTAGAAAAAGGTGCCACTTTCTGTAGCCTGGCACTGTCCGTTATAGTAGCCACGAACTTCGTTAAATTTACAAGTAGCCTGGGTGCAGTGGCTCACGCCTGTAATCCCAGCACTTTGGGAGGCCGAGGCAGGTGGATCACGAGGTCAGGAGTTTGAGACCAGCCTGGCCAACATAGTGAAACCCCGTCTCTACTAAAAAAAGTACAAAAAAAAAATTAGCTGGCATGGTAGCAGGCTCCTGTAATCCCAGCTACTCTGGAGGCTGAAGCAGGAGAATCCCTTGAACCCGGGAGGCAGAGGTTGTAGTGAGTCAAAATTGCACCATTGCACTCCAGCCTGGGTGACAGAGCAAGACTCTGTCTTAAAAAAAAAAAAAAAAAAATTAAATGTAGACACTAGCTGTTAAAATTTAACATAACTAAAACAAAATTAAACATTTTGTTTCTCAGCATACTGATCGTGTTTCAGTGCTCAGTAGCCACCTATGGCCAGTGTCGACCTTATTGGACAGTGCAGATCTAGAACATTTTCCTCACTGCAGGGAGTTCTAGTGGATGGTGCTGTTCTGTTCCTTTATTTCCATCTGAAGGGTGGCTATCATGATAAATGGACAGGTCTGCCCTTAGATCTGGTACCTTTGTGCAGTGCACATCCTGCCCAACCACACAGGGTGGCCCTGTTCAGTTTGATGAGTAGAGGAAGGCTTCTTCCTTCTTCCTTCTTCCGTCTCCCTTCTCCCTTCTCTTCCTCCTTCTCCCTCCTCCCTCCTCCTCCTCCCTCCTCCTCCCTTCTCCTCCCTTCTCCTCCTCCCTTCTCCTCCTCCTCCTCCTCCTCCTCCTCCTTCTTTTTTTTTTTTTTTGAGACAGAGCCTCACACAGGGACATACTCTGTTGCCCAGGCTGGAGTGCAGTTGGCACGATCTCAGCTTACTGCAACCTCCACCTCCAGGGTTCAAGTGATTCCCATGCCTCAGCCTCCAGAGTAGCTGGGATTACAGGTGCCTGCCACCACGCCCAACTAACTTTTTTGTATTTTTAGTAGCAACGGGGTTTCACCACATTCCCCAGGCTGGTCTTGAACTCCTGGCCTCAAGCAGTCTTTCTGCCTTGTTCTCCCAAGGTGTTGGCATTATAGGCATGAGCCACTGCCCCTCTCTGAGGCTTTTTGATAGTGAAAATGGAGCTAGAATATGAGAGAGAATAAGACTTCAATAGTGAAAAGGGAAGAAGGCAGGAAGGGGTAGGAAGAGTCTTCCAACAGCATGTGCAAAGTCTCTGTGGCTGGAGGAACTAAAACCAATCTGGTTTGTTGTTGTTGTTGCTGTTTTGAGACAGGGTCTTCTCTGTTGCCCAGGCTGGAGTGCCGAAATGTGATCATGGCTCACTATAGACTCAATCTTCTGGGCAATCCACCTGCCTCAGCCTCCTGAGTAGCCCCACAGGTGTGCACCACCATGCCTGGCTAATTTATATATATATATGTGTGTGTGTGTGTGTGTAAATATATATATATATATTTTTTTTTTTTTTTGGTAGAGATGGGGTCTTGCTATGTTGCCCAGGCTGGCTTTGAACTCCTGGGCTCAAGCAATCCTCCCGCCTTGGCCTCCCAAACTACTGGGATTACAGGCATAAGCAATTGCACCCAGGCAACCTAAAGACAATCTGGATGGTATGGAGTGACCGAGGGGGTTTGTGGTCCTGTGAGGCCTTGCAGGCCCTGCTATGAAGCATGATCCTGATTCCCGAGGGCAGTAGAAGCCTTGGAAGGGTTTCAGCAGGAGATTGACATGGTCAGATGTGTCATTCTGGTTACACTGCCTCCTGGTCATGTGACCTCGAGCAATTACTTAACCTCTCTGTGCCTCAGTTTCCACATCTGTAACTGAGGAGTTTCACACTGTGAGAATGTGCATGTAACATACTTCAGTCTGCGCCTGGCACACAGTAAGTGCTATGTAAATACGCACCATTATCATTGATGATGGTTGTTGTTATTATTTGACAAGATCTCCCTGGAAGCTGTGCACAGAACCGATTGGCAGGGGATGGGGTGCGTTACAGGATTTGGGGAGACCATTGAGAAGGCTGTTGGTCTCACCCAGGCTGGATGAGATGGTGGTGGCTGGCACGGACTGGGACAGGGCTGGTGGGGAGGAGAGAGCTGGGTGAAGTGCCGGTCTGCTTGGAGGTGGAATCAGCAGGATTTATTGTGACAGGGAAGGGAGCAGCAGGGATCACGTGCAACGTCCAGGATTTTGGCCCAAAGCCCTGGGAGGATGTGAAGTTTCCAGAAGAGAATCTGGTTCACAGTGGACATTTGATCGATGCAGATTTCTTTCTCCTCCAGCTTTCAAACTGCAGCTCAGCCTGGGAATGGAATTTCTCAAGGTTACTCTATAAGTCCCAGAACTGCTCGACGAATCTAGGCTGGAGGATGTGGGCACAGCCCTAGGGCTTACTTCAGAGGAGGATTTTCTTGACTTGACTCTTTCTCTTTTTCTTTTTTTTTTGAGACAGGGTCTCGCTCTGTCGCCCAGGCTGGAGTGGAGTGGCATGATCATGATTCACTGCAGCCTCAACCTCCTGGGCTCAAGTGATCCTCCAACCTCAACCTCCCAGGTAGCTGGGACCACAGGCATGCACTATCATGCCTGGCTAATTAAAAAAAAAAAAAAAAAAAAAAATTCCAGGCGCGATGGCTCACACCTGTAATCCCAGCACTTTGGGAGGCCAAGGCAGGCGGAGCACGAGGTCAGGAGTTTGAGACCAGCCTGACCAATATGGTGAAACTCTGTCTCGACTAAAAATACAAAAAATGAGCTGGGCGTAGTGGCGTGAGCCTGTAGTCCCAGCTACTCGGGAGGCTGAGGCAGGAGAATTGCTTGAACCTGGGAGGCGGAGGTTGCAGTAAATTGGGATTACGCCATTGCATTCCCGCCTGGGTGACAACGAGACTTTGTAACAACAACAACAACAACAAAAGTTTTGCAGAGACAGGATTTCACCATGTTGCTCAGGCTGGTCTCAAACTCCTGGATTCAAGTGATCCTCCCACCTTGGCTTCCCAAAGTGTTGGGATTACAGGCATGAGCCACTGTGCCGGCCTCTGAATCTCTTCTGCATCCCAGTGTCTTTGCTCAGTTGTTTCTGAGGCCCTAGGCTTCCCCACCACCAAACCTTCGCCTAGGCCATTCCTCCCACTTGGAGGACCCGCCGTCTCTCCTTCCATTAATTCAGAATCGCACCTGGCCTGAACAAGCTGTTTCATAGAGCGCCTGCCCCCAAGAGACACATGGAGGGTGAGGTTTATGGCCTGGTGTTCTAGAGGGGTGATTTCCTTGGAGGCTCTTGTAGTCTGGGACAAGTTATATGTCATCCTGAGACTCAGTCTCTCCGTGAGCAAAATAGGCTAGGCAGCTGGAAACTCACTTGACATTCATTCTAAGACTTTTTTAGGACGGATGTGTAGGGACATAAGATGAGGTGGGCAGGGTAGATGCCAGTTGTGAGGGACCTTGAAGGTCATGGAAAGCTTCTAGATTTTATTCTAAATACAGTGGGAAGCCGTTGGAGGGGTGGATCGTGGGAACCGTTTACAGCCTCAGTAAGTTCTTCCCAATGGCCACGTGGATACTGGTTCAAAAGTAGCAAGAGTAGGCCAGGTGCGATGGCTCACACCTGGAATCCCACCACTTTGGGAGCCTGAGGTGGGGGGATCCCTTGATGTCAGGAGTTCGAGACCAGCCTGGCCAACATGGTGAAACCCCGTCTCCAATAAAAATACAAAAATTAGCCAGGCGTGGTGGTGGGCACCTGTAGTCCCAGCTACTCAGGAGGCTGAGGCAGAAGAATCACTTGAACCTGGGAGGCGGAGGTTGCAGTGAGCTGAGATCGTGCCATTGCACTCCAGCCTAGGCAACAGAGTGAGACTCCATCTCAAAAAACAAAAAAACACACACAAAAAACAGATAAATACAAAGAAAGTAGCAAGAGTAAAAGTTGGGGAACAGAAGCCCTAGGTAATTGTTTAAGTGAGAGATGAAGGTGACTTCAGTGAGAAGATAGCAGCAAAGGAAATAGGAGGATGGATTTAAGAAGATTCAAGGGTTTAGTAAGTGAACTTGCCAAAGGACTGGATATGGGGGTGACAAGAAAAGAATCTGCCAGGCACAGTAGCTTATGCCTGTAATCTCACTTTGGGAGGCCGAGGTGGTTGCATCACTTGAGGTCAGGAATTCAAGTCCAGCCTGGCCAACATAGTGAAACCCTGTCTCTACTAAAAATATAAAAATTAGCTGAGTGTGGTGGCGTGTGCCTGTAATCCCAGCTACTCAGGAGGCTGAGGCAGGAGAACTGCTTGAACCTGGGAGGTGGAGGTGGCAGTGAGCTGAGATTGCGCCACTGCACTCCAGCCTGGGCGACAGAGCGAGACTCTGTCTCAAAAAAGAAAAGAAAAAAAAAAAAGAAACACAGGCCAGGCATCGTGGCTCACGCCTGTAATCCTAAAACTTTGGGAGGCCGAGGCCGGCAGATTGCCTGAGCTCAGGAGTTCAAGACCAGCCTGGGCAACATAGTGAATCCCCGTCTCTACTAAAATACAAAAAAAAAAAAAAAAAAAAAAAAATAGCCATGCGGCGGCACGTGCACCTGTAATCCCAGCTACTTGGGAGGCTGAGGCAGGAGAATTGCTTGAACCCGGGAGGCAGAGGTTGCAGTGAGCTGAGAAAGTGCCACTGCACTCCAGACTGGGTGACAGAGCGAGACTCTGTCTCAAATAAATAAATAAGTAAATAAATGGAAGTATCTGGAAAGTGACGTCCTTAGGTGTCCCCAGAATCCTTCATGCAGTGACCTAACCCATCTTTTTCTTTTCGACTCTCCTCTTAGGCCTTGTATGACCCCATCAACCCTGACAGGGAGACCCTTGAGGAGCCATCACTAACGGACCCCCAGCGTCTGTCCAATGAGCAGGAGGTGCTTCGGGCTCTGCAGCCCCTGCTGGCCCAGGCCAACTTCTCCCCACTGTCCGAGGACACCCTGGCCTACGCGCTGGTGGTCCACCACCCTCAGGATGAGGTCCAGGTACCTGGCTTCCCAGGAGAACGAAACTACCTAGAGGCCTCTAGGGTGGGGCAGAGCCTCTGGGAGGCAGGGGCTGCTGGGAGTTGTAGTCCTGAGCCTGGGACTCCCGCCCATGTGGCGCGCTTGGTGAACTCAAAGAAGGTGCTACTTTTGGCGGGGTGCAGTGACTCAAGCCTGTAATCTCAGCACTTTGGGAGTCCAAGGCGGGCAGATCACCTGAGGTCAGGAGTTCAAGACCAGCCTGGCCAACATGGTGGAACCCCGTATCTACTAAAAATATAAAAAATCTGGGTGTGGTGGCAGGTGCCTATAATCCCAGCTGCTGGGGAGGCTAAGGCAGTAGAATCTCTTGAACCCCGGAGCTGGAGGTTGCAGTGAGCCGAGATCTTGCCATTGCACTCTAGCCTGGGCAATAAGAGTGAAACTCCATTAGAAAAAAAAGAGGTGCTGCTTTCTCAGGTCACTTCGCTGCCATCTGTTGGAAAAGTATCATATAATATGGCTCTCTCACGGCGAGAGACTTAGCACCATCTGCCAAAATTGTAATGATAAATAATATAATATAATACAAGGCCAGATTCAGTGGCTCATTCCTGTAATCCCAGCATTCGGGAGGCTGAGGTAGGAGGATTGCTTGAGCCCAGGAGTTCCGGACTCATCTAGGCAACACAGGGAGACCCTGTCTCTACAGAAAATACAAGCATTAGTTGAATATGGTGGTGCGGGCCTGTAGTCCCAGCTACTCGGGAGGCTGAGGAGGTGGGAGGATCATTTGATCCCAGGAGTTTAAGGCTGCAGTGAGCTGTGAGCCATGATCTTGCCACTGTACTCCAGCCTGGATGACAGGGTCAAAAAAACAAAACAAAGCACACACACACATACAAACGCAAACCCCAAAAAGCACGCAAAATGCTAACAAAATTATAAGAAATACTAAAATCAGCTGGGTGCAGTGGCTCACACCTGTAATCCCAGCACTTTGGGAGGCCAAAGTGGCAGATCACTTGAGGTCAGGAGTTTGAGACCAACCTGGCCAACATGGTAAAACCCTCTCTCTACTAAAAATACAAAAATTAGCCAGGCATGGTGGCGGGCACCTGTAGTCCCAGCTACTTGGGAGGCTGAGGCACGAGGATCACTTGAACCCAGGAGGCGGAGGCTGCAGTGAGCTGAGACTTTATTTTTTAAAAATAAAAACAAAATAAAAAATACTAAAATCTCCCAAAATTCCACATTTTAGTGATTTTAAACTGCAGTTTTTCCAAAGTTATGTTTTGTCGTCTCTGAAATTGGGATGCGAATTACAGGTGGTGCTGTGACACCATTTAATCGGCAGTGTATTTAGGTTTTAGTTGCTTCATAAAGTAATCGGGCAGAGTCTGTGGCACCTTAGATTCTAGGAAATACGGTAATAAAGATGACTTCGACGTGAACGGCACCATGTTAGATGATGAACCCTGGTGCAGTATACTACATGGACAACCATATGTGACGGCCCTGCCTAGACAGTGAATGGTGATAAATGGGAAACGGGGGAATTATTTAGGGGCGGGGCATCTGATTCTGGTATCCTGCCCTCAACATCCCTGCCCATGTTCACCCGCCACTGCTTCCTTCATCTCCCCGGCAGGTGACAGTAAATTTGGATCAGTATATCTACATCCACTTCTGGGCCCTGGGCCAGCGAGTCGGGCAGATGCCCCGGAAGTCCAGCGTGGGCTCCAGGCGTGGCTTCTTCACCAGGCTGCCCCCTGCAGAGAGGTGAGGCGGCTCTTGTTCCCCAGCTGCAGCAAGAGGGAGCAAGGTTAGAGTCAAGAGGGGACTGACAGGTCAGTGTCTGGTTTGGGTGTCTGGGCCCTGGGCGGGAAGTTGAGAAATGGGAGGCGTGACTCATCCAAACGCTGTCTTTTCTTCCCAAGGGAAAGTGAGTACTACACTCGATTCCCAGGGGAAGAGAAAGGATGGGGACAGTTCTCCCCATTTTCCAATAAGGAAAACTGAGGCTTGGAGAGGGAGGTCCACATTCTGAAGATGCAGCGCGGCCAGGATTCCAACAAACAACCTGCAAGTCCAACACCAGGGATCGATGGTGTGACTGAACTGATCCCCGGTGGTTGGACACAGCTGATCTCTGGTTTCTTCCCCATGGTTACTGAGTCGCTTTTAAGATGGTTGTGCGACTGTAGAGCCAGAGCGAGTGTCCTGGGATTGGAGGGGGCTCCCCAGGGCAGTGCAGTCCCGATCCTGCTCCTGCCTCTGTCCCTGTCCCTGTCCCTCAGGAGATACTTTAAGCGGGTGGTGCTGGCAGCGCGGACCAAACGGGGACACCTGGTACTGAAGAGTTTCAAGGACACGCCACTGGAGGGCCTGGAGCAGCTGCTGCCGGAGCTGAAGGTGCGCACACCCACCCTGCAGCGCGCCCTGCTCAACCTCATGCTGGTGGTCTCCGGCGTGGCGATCTTCGTCAACGTGGGCATGGTGGTGCTCACCGACCTCAAGGTGGCCACCTCCCTGCTGCTACTGCTCTTTGCCATCTTCATGGGCCTGCGGGCCTCCAAGGTGAGCATGCGCCTGCCACACCTCCTGTGGCCCTGCGCTGTGGGGACCAGGTCAGGCCACCTATAGTTGTCTCTGTTTCATGAATTGTTCCTGCATCATGTTCTTCTCCCTCCCTCCCTTCCTCCCTCCCTTCCTTCTTTCCTTCCTTCCTTCCTTCTTTCCTTCCCATTCTTCCTCTTTTCTTTCCCTTCCCTTCCCTCCTTGTCCTTCCTTCCTTCCTTTCTTCCTTCCTTCTTTCCTTCCCATTCTTCCTCTTTTCTTTCCCTTCCCTTCCCTCCTTGTCCTTCCTTCCTTTCTTCCTTCCTTCCTCCCTCCCCCCTCCCCCTTCCTCCCTTCCTCCCTCCCCCTTTCCTCCCTTCTTCCCTCTCTCTCCTCCCCTTCCTTTTCCCCTTTCCCTTCCCTTCTTCCCCTTCCTTCCCCCTCTCCTCCTCTCCCCTCCCCTTTCCCCTTCCCCTTCCTCCCTTCCTTCCTTCCTGTTCCTTTTCCTTCCCTTCCCTCCTTCTCCCCACCTCCTTCCTCCCTCCCTTCCCTTTCTCCCTTCCCTCCCTTCCTGCCCTCTCCTCCCCTCCCCTCCCTTCCCCTCCGTTCCCCTTCCCTTCCCTACTTCATTTACTCAACACCCCTTGGGTGGGTTTCTGAATCTCTCTGAGCCTCAGTTTTCTCATCTGGAAAATGGGGATGATAGCGAGATCTGCCTTGTAGGGTTGTGAGCATGAAGTGAGTGAGTCTGTGAGAAGCACTGGGCAGTGCTCGGCTCGTGGTAGGGGCTACATAAGAGTTGACAGCCGCTCACTGAGCGCCGGCTTTATGGGCGCTTTAGTGATGTGGTGAAGGGGAGTGTGTTCTGGAACCGGACTTCCTGGATTTGAATCTGGCTCTACTGTCTTCTCACTGTGTCATCTTGAACCTCTCTGTGCCTCAGCTCCAAAATCTGCAAAGTGGGGATGATGGTGGGACCTAACTCAGAGGGATGCTGTGGGGATTAAATGAATTAACATGCACAGTGTGGAGAACAGAGCCTCCCACGTGGCACAGGAAGTACTATGTGAGAGTTCGCTAGTGCCAGGATGATGGTTGTTAGCATCACTAATTGGGCTGTTTGTTCCAAGTCCCCATCCTGACTGGGGATCATTATCATTGGGGGAGCTGGCTGACAAATGCAGCCTCCTGGGCTCCAGTCCTAGTGGACTGAATTGGAAACTCTGGGACTGGGGCCCAGGGAACTATATTTTTAACAAGCTCCCTTTTGATTCTGCTCCATGTGAGTGCTGGGCTGCCTTAAACAGTTGCACGGGTTGTTCACCATCCAAGGATCCGTGGCCCAGGGACCAGGTGGAGGCTGACCCCCAACGTGTGCTCCACTTGCCAAAACGCGTGTCCTGTCTCGAGGCTGAGTCAGCCCAGAGGGGAGTTGCCTTTTACTGATTCTCCCCAGGGTTGGCACCGGCCCCAGGAGTGTAGACTGGTGTGAAGCATCTGTCGTACCCGATCATTCACCTGATGGCTCATTGGTTTTCAAGCTGTTTTCAGCCATGCTGACAGGTTCTTAGGAAGGCCGGTAATAAATCCCGCAGATAATAGCCAGGCTGCACAGCCTGAAATGGTGCTGGGATACTCGGGCCAACAGAGGGGCTGGGGAGGGAGCAATTTCTGCTTGGGACCAGGGCTCAGGTAGGATCTGAAGAAAGCTCTGGAAGATGGGGGATTGAGCCTGGTGGAGAAAGAGCCCATGAGCTCAGCCTGGCGTATCTCATGGGGCTGGATCCAGTGAGCAGCGTAGAGAGAGGAGGCCCCAGAGGGTGGTGAGGGCCTTGAATACCCAGAGTGGCACCCTAGGTCTTATCCTGAGAATTGCAGGGAACTGTGGAAGGGTTGTAAGCATGGAGGGACAGCTGCGACCCTGGAGGGCAGAGGGGAGGGGCGAGATGAGAGTCAGGGAGGCGGGTGCCTCTGGGGAGAAGACTCTGAGTCCCAGCCCATGGTGACCATCCGCCCTACCTGTCTCTGGCCTCAGGGGGTTTGTGGAGCCTGTCAGGCTCTGAAAGACCCTATTTCAAACCCAATTCACACCAGGCATGGTGGCACATGCCTGTAGCCCTAGCTACTCAGGAGGCCAAGGTGGGAGGATCGCTTGAGCCCTGGAGTTGGAGTCCAGCCTGGGCAACATAGTGAAACCCCAAATCAAAAAATAACAATAAAAAAGCCCAGCCGGGTGCGGTGGCTCACACCTGTAATCCCAGCACTTTGGGAGGCCGAGGAGGGGAGATCACGAGGTCAGGAGTTCAAGACCAGACTGGCTAAGATGGTGATCACTTAAAGTTAGGAGTTCAAGACCAGCCTAGGTGAAAATCCCATCTCTACTAAAAATGCAAAAATTAGACCTGGCTCATGCCTGTTATTCTAGCACTTTGGGAGGCCAAGATGGGCAGATCACTTGAGGTCAGGAGTTCAAAATCAGCCTGGCCAACATGGTGAAACCCCAGCACCATGGGAGGCTGAGGAGCTAGGATCGCTCCAGGCTGGGAGTTTGAGACCAGCCTGGGCAACACAGGGAGAACCCTGTCTCTACAAAAAATACCGGGCTTGGTGGCACACAACTGTAGTCCCAGCTACTTAGGAGGCCAAGGCGGGAGGATGGCTTGAACCCAGGAGTTCAAGGCTTCGGTGCGTTATGAGTTCGCCTGTGAATAGCCACTGAACTCCAGACTGGGCTATAGAGCGAGACCGTGTCAGAAAAAAAACAAAACACCCAGCGTGGGTGACCCCGGTGGCTGTGTATGGGTGGGGGCGCACCCCGAACTGAGCCCACGGGGCGCTGTCCCGCCCGCAGATGTTCGGGCAGCGGCGCAGCGCGCAGGCGCTGGAGCTGGCGCACATGCTCTACTACCGCAGTACGTCCAACAACTCGGAGCTGCTCAGCGCCCTGGCCCTGCGCGCGCAGGACGAGCACACCAAGGAGGCGCTGCTGGCTCACAGCTTCCTGGCCCGGCGGCCAGGGGGCACTCAAGGCTCGCCCGAAGGTAGGACGTGACCCTGGGACACTGCCCCCGGGGGCCACACCCCCGCGAGGCCCCGCCCCAGCGCGACACGTCCCCACTCCCAGTTCCCACGGGTGGACCTGACGGATTTGCTAAGAGACCCCGACCCTCAACAGACAGGACCTCCGAATCCAGCCTCCGATCTTGGTCCCTGATGTGACCGCCCTTTCCTAACCTCAGCCTGGTTGGGAGTCTTGGCTCCATGGCACGGAACCCTCCTGTCACTCTTTTCCTCTACCTGAGCTGACACTCTCCTTACAAGAGACCCTGTGCGCTCCTTGTGTGGGCCCCAGGTGGTCCCCTTCCCTACAGGAGCCCCCACCTTCCCTGCGCAGGAGCCCCTGACTGATCCCCAGACGGGAGTCCCAGAGCTGGGCCTTCTGGCCCTCTCAAGCCTCCTGGGCCTTGTTCTGTTCCCTTCCAAACCTCAAGATCACTCCTACGCTTCTCCCAAACCCAGACCCTTCCTGTTCTTTGCCCTACGCCCCTCCTTGCTGGTCCCCCAAATCTTCCCCGATCTCAGTGTGACCTCAGAACACCTGCCTCTCCCCTTGCAGAGACCTCCAGGTGGCTCCGGTCGGAGGTGGAGAACTGGCTCCTAGCCAAGTCAGGCTGTGAGGTGGCCTTCAACGGAACTCGGGCCCTGGCGCATCTGCAGGCCCTGACCCCCAGCATGGGATTGTACCCACCCCCGGGTTTCCCCAAACTAGACCCAATGACTCCAATCACTTCCGAGCTCCCGCAGGCCACGCCCAGCAGTAACACCCCCTGAGTAGAACCTACCTTCCTGCCCAGTCAGCAGACTAGGAACTAAGCCCCGCCTTGTTCACGACAGGCTGTCAATTGCTGTTATACTTTTTGACTCCAACTTCCAATGACAGGTAATTATTTTTGCTACACTGTGTGCTTGAGCAAAGCAGCCAATCAAAGTAGCCAGCAGTTGCTGAGTCCCCCCCGCCCCTTCTATGAACAGCCAATCAAAGCGACTTAGCTCGGTTTCTATTCCATTTCTTAGTCCCACCTTCACCATAAACATCCAAGTGTGGTTTGACCGAGGAGCTGGGGGTGTCTGCCAATCACAGCTGCTCAGCTCTGGCTTCTGCAAACCGCCAGGTAGAGTGAAAGCTGCGCCCTCCCGAGACTATATATCATTGTCTTTTTTAGCCCGCTCCAGGCAAACTGCCCATCATGTGCACCAAGGCCGTTTAGCCCTGCCTCCTGGCAAACAGCCAGTGACAGCTGCTGGGTTCCATCAACCTTGGGCAGCCGGTTGTCGCTGCAGGGAAGCCACCAATAAGAATTTCGAAAGGAAACCTGATCTTGCTATCAATTGCTGCTGCTTAAATGGCAGGCCAGCTGGTCAGCTGCTGATCAGGGTGTCTAGGCTGAAGGAGTTAGAGACCTTGTGCTAGGTAGGTGAACCAGAAACCACCCTCGCCACCAAGACTCGCTCCCAACCTGGCTCCCGGCAATCTCAGGTGCCTTCCTCGCCCAGGTCCTTCACCCTTTCTACAGAAACTACCTCGGTCTGGATCTCCCCACCACCAGCAGCCTGTGCAATATTTATTAGTCTATCAATTTCTCCCCGGTCTCCTGTCCCAAAGTAATAAATCATGTTTAGTAAGTCTGGATGAGGCTACTCTCAACACACTGCCTTTAGGGTAACCTTGCTGTGTAGGAGCAGTTAAAAAATTATTTTAAGAAATCTGGATGAGTAGAATGGCTGCAGGAGTGGGAGGGAAGGAAAGCAATTGAATCCTGGAAAGAAGGGAGGGACTCTAGCTAGATCTTGGGGTCCCAGACAGAGAAAGCTGTAGTCCTAAAAAGAGGCTGGGTTCATGGTTGGTGAAACAAAGACAGTCATAGAAGAGGATCTTAGAAGGATCTGATTCCTGAGGAGTCCCAGGGCCTGATGAACAGAGGAGATAGGGTAGCCATGTGCGATTATGCAGATTTGCAGATTTTTTTTTTTTTTTTTTTTTTTTTTTGAGACGGAGTTTCACTCTTGTGGCCCAGGCTGGAATGCAATGGTGTGATCTTGGCTTACTGCAACCTCCATCTCCTGGATTCAAGTGATTCTCCTGCCTCAGCCTCCCGAGTAGCTGGGATTACAGGCGCCTGCCACCATGCCTGGCTAATTTTTTGTATTTTCAGTAGAGATGGGGTTTCACCATGTTGGCCAGGCTGGTCTCGAACTCATGACCTCAGGTGATCCACCCACCTCAGCCTCCCAAAGTGCTGGGATTACAGGTGTGAGCCACCAAACCCGGTCTGTGCAGATTGTTAACTGCACAAAGGAACACAGCCACGGCTGGGTGGCTGTAAGATCCAGCTCATACCCCTGCATGTGTCCTGGTGTGGGGCTGGGTCAGCAAGAAGAAGGGGGGTGCCTTCTAATTTTTGCTAACGTGTCATATGGGCTAGAGGCAGCCTTTGGAGAGAGGGGAAGTTTCCCTCTCTAGGACCCCAAATGTTCAGTCCCTAGAGAGGGAGACTGGGCCAGGTGTGGTGGCTCACGCCTATAATCCCAGCACTCTGGGAGGCTGAGGTGGGTGGATCACCTGAGGTCAGGAGTTCGAGACCAGCCTGGCCAACATGGTGAAACCCCGTCTCTACTAAAGATACAAAAATTAGCCAGGCATGGTGGTGGGCGCCTGTAATCCCAGCTGCTCAGGAGGCTGAAGCAGGAGAATTGCTTGAACCCGGGAGGCGGAGGTAGCAGTGAGTGAAGATCACGCCACTGCACTCCAGCCTGGGTGACAGAACGAGAACTCCGTCTCAAAAAGAAGAGAGAGAGAGACTGGTTTCCTAGAGGGAAAAAGAAAGCTCTTTTCCCAAATGGAAAGTTAGTAGAAAGAATAAAGAGTCCAAAGTTAGCCAGGTGTGGTGGCTCGTGCCTGTAGTCCCAGCTACTCAGGAGGCTGAGGCAGGAGAATCGCTTGAACCGGGAGGCGGAGGTTGCAGTGAGCCGAGATCGCACCACTGCACTCCAGCCTGGACAAAAAGAAAAGAGTCCAACAATCTAGAAACACACACTATGCCCGGGGCTCTGAGAGAGAGCAACAGAGTGCTAGAAGCTTGGGCAAAGAGACAGGACTGACTGGTCACTGCAGGCTTCCTATCCTAAGAGGGTTTGCTGGGACCCAGAATCCAGGTTCTTCCCAGAAGTGTCAGAAGGTCTAGATTCAGGTGCCTCTCAGAGGTCTCTTGGGCCTTGAGAGGGGAAGGCCCAGGCTCTTGGGTCTGTGGGAGGGAAACGGTGACTGGGGTCCTGGCTCCTGTGTCCTCGGGAAGAAGGGATAGGGGGCTGGGAGATGGGCATTCTGAGGGCTGAGCAGCTGGTGGTGGGAACCCAAATAGGTTCAGGAGAGGTCAAGCGTGCGCAGCCTGGGTCCCTGGAGGCGGAAGGAAGGAAGGAAGGAGATCAAGGCAGAGCCCGCGGTAAAACAGTTTTATTTTCTGGAGGACGCGCGGCGAGGGGGGCCGGGAGCGGGCGGGGGCCGCCGGGCGAGGCGGGGCGCTCACTCCCGCTTCCGCAGGTGGATGTAGATGATGCCGCTGACCAGGGCGAGGGGGAAGGCCACCCAGGCCAAGGCGAAGCAGTATCCGAAGCTGCCGCCTCGCGGGTGCTTCGCTAGGATCTCCTCGGCGTGAATGGCATAGATCAAGGCCCCAGTAAACACCGCCACGCCTGCGGAAGACGAAAACCACGCGTCACGCAGTGCCCCTCAAGAAGACTACATTTCCCAATATCCCACGGGGGCAAAGAAACGCCGGAGGGCGAGTGGGCAGCGCCGTTGCCCTCTGGGAGTTGTGGTTCTCTCTCCCCAGCGCCGTGCAACTGCAGCGCGGCCTTAGGTAACCGATTTAATCTCTCTAGGTCCGATAATATCTATCCATCCAAGGAATACTTTTGAATGTGTTTCTATAAGACAAACATGCAGTAGTAAATTAATAAAGCAAGAGAGAGGCTTTGCAAGAACGTAGAAAAATAATGTTCCCCAAACTAAGGACTATGATTAAGTTAGCCCTTTGCACCTTAAGTCAAAAAATTAAAAAGTAAGCAAAACTCCTTGAAGTGTCTGATGCACAATAGGCACGCGAGAAACAGCAGTTGACTGACATAAATACCATTACTATTATGATTCAGAGCTCTCTACTGAGGTACTAATTAGCTTATCCCCCAACGTCGCCCCCAATCCCTGGGACCAAAACTATTTACCTATACCTCCTTCCCCAGCCCCGGCTCCCTGAAGCTCTAAGTTCCCTGATGACTCATAGGCACAAGCCACAACTATCATTAGCCACTGAAAACTACAAGTCCCAGCAATCCCTGGGGGCAGAGAGGTAGCCCACGGAGGCACCTCTCGTGCTCTTGGGGTGTTGAAAATTGTTTTCTTCTGCGAGAGGCCCATTCTCAGGGCCCCCAGCATCTTGACGCACCCCACTTCCCTTCTGCTCAATTCTTGGGGGATTAGGGGTGGGGAGGGGCAGTGCTTACTGGTGCAAAGCTGGCAGAGGCCGGTGGCATAGAAGAGACCTCCTCGTCGCATTGTGTAGAGCTGGAACATGAACAGGATGAAGGACAGACAGCAGAGAATGAGGGAGAGCACCATGAGGACCTGCACCGCCTTCAGCCAGCCTGCAGTAAGGAGGACACAGAAGGGGACAATCACGGTGGGTCCAGAGTGCCAGCTCCACCTGATTGCTCACCATGTGACCCTTCTCTGCCCCATCCCTGCTCCTGTTTAGACCCATACAAGCTCACTTAGATTATTGCTTATGTTGACCTTGAGCCCTGTTACCTTGCTAAATTCCTGTCTCAGTTCTAGTAGTTGCTTTGCAGATTTTTTTTTTTTTTTTTTTTTTTTTGAGACCAGGTCTTGCTCTGTTGCCCAAGCTGGAGTTCAGTGGTGCAATCATAGCTCACTGCAGCCTCATCCTCCAGGGTTCAAGAAATTCTCTTACCCCTGCTTCCTGAGTAGCTGGGGTCACAGGCACAAGCCACCACACGTGGGTAATTTTTAAATTTTTTGTAGAGACAGCGTTTTCCTATGTTGTTCAGGCTGGTCTTGAACTCCTGGGCTCAAGTGATCCTTCCTCCTCAGCCTCCCAAGGTGCTGGGATTACAGGTGCGAGCCACTGTGCCTGTCCACTTTGCAGAATTTTAATGGATTTTCTACAACATGTTTACTGGGAATAGAGACACTTTTTCCTAATTTATTTCCCATGCCTTTTATTTATTTTTCTTGCCTTCTTGCATTGGCTACTCCAGTAAAACGTTGAATAGAAGTGGTAAGAGCACACCACTTCCTTTAATCTTAGTTTTGCATTAAATCTTTCACATAGAACTTTAGATAGATGCAGCTCTATTTCTTTAGAACTCCAATGCACCTGGCCCCACCCCTTTAGCACCTTAAGTGGTTTCAGCCCCATTCCCTTGGAACTTGGATGAAATGGTCCCAGGCATCCATTCAGAGCACCAGCCCCATCTCCTTAAGGCTTTTGAAAAATACTCTTGGGATCAGAATCTTGGGAGGTTTTTCTCTATTCTTTTTTTTTTTTTTTTTTTTTTAAGATAGAGTCTTACTCTGTCGCCCAGGCTGGAGTGCAGTAGTGCAATCTCAGCTCACTGCAACTTCCACCTCCCGGTTCAAGCGATTCTCCTGCCTCAGTCTCCCGAGTAGCTGGGACTACAGGCATATGACACCATGCCCGGCTAATTTTTTTGTATTTTTAGTAGAGACGGGAATTCATCATCTTGGCCAGGCTGGTCTCAAACTCCTGGCCTCATGATCCACCCGCCTTGGCCTCCCCTCTCTCTTTAAACCTATAGCATGCCGTCTCACCCTTTCTGAGTCAGAGAAGGAGGCTTTTATCTATATGGCCTCTTCAGAACAGGAGCTACTGGCTGGACGCGGTGGCTCACGTCTGTAATCTTAGCACTTTGGAAGGCCGAGGCAGGTGGATCACCTGAAGTCAGAAGTTTAAGACCAGCCTGGCCAACATGGTGAAACCCTGTCTCTACTAAAAATACAAAATTAGTCAGGCGTGGTGGCACACACTTGCAGTCCCAGCTACTCGGGAGGCTGAGGCAGGATAATTGCTCGGAACTGGGAGGCAGAGGTTGCAGTGAGCCGAGATTGCGCCACTGCACTCCAGCCTGGGCAACAAGAGGAAAACTCCGTCTCAAAAAAAAAAAAAAAGAAAGAAAAAAAACCAAGACGTAGGTACATCCAGACAGGCGGACATGCATTAGCCCTAGGCTCTCAGCAACTCAGGCCTGGACCCCGCCCACTCCAACTTTGTTGGGGGAGGGTTCCCAATCTTGGTTCCCTGAGGACACTAAGGGTTTCCCTTCCCCTTCGAAGACCAGTCCCGCCGCCCTCACCCCTCACCATTCTCGCTGACGTTACTGCAGGCCCACGTTTTGGTGTCATTGTTCCACGTGCAGTCGTACCAGAGATTCAGGGACTCTTTCCCGGGGAGAGTCCACCAGGACTGAGATGGACAGAGAATGAAACAAGGGGCAGGGTTAGGAAAGGGGAGGGGACAGGGTCAGGGAGACTGTGGGAAGGGCTGGGAAAAGGGTGGGGTATCTGGGATGGGGCAGAACTGGGGAGAGCTAGGATTTAGTATGAGAGGGGGTAGGGTCAGGATAGGGAGGAGGCATCGGAGGTAGAGCTAAAAGGGTTAACCTGGTGGTTCACGCCTGTAATCCCAGCACTGTGGGAGGCTGAGGCAGGCGGATCACTTGAGGCCAGGGGTTCGAGACCAGCCTGGGCAACATGGTGAAACCCCGTCTCTACCAAAATTAAAAAAAATTAGCCGGGCGTGGTGGCAGGTGACTCTAATCTCAGTGCTCGTGGGGCTGGAGAATCGCTTGAACTGGGAGGCTAAGGTTGCAGTGAGCTGAGATCGCACCACTGCATTCCAGCCTGGGGGACAGAGTGAGACCCTGTCTCAAAATAAATAAAATAAAGGCCGGGCACGGTGGCTCAAGCCTGTAATCGCAGCACTTTGGGAGGCCGAGATGGGCGGATCACAAGGTCAGGAGATCGAGACCATCCTGGCTAACACGGTGAAACCCCGTCTCTACTAAAAAAAATACAAAAAACTAGCCGGGCGAGGTGGCGGGCGTCTGTAGTCCCAGCTACTCAGGAGGCTGAGGCAAGAGAATGGCGTAAACCCGGGAGGCAGAGCTTGCAGTGAGCTGAGATCCGGCCACTGCACTCCAGCCTGGGCGACAGAGCCAGACTCCGTCTCAAAAAAAATTAAAAATAAATAAATAAATAAAATAAAATATAAAATAAATACTAGGTAAAGGGGGCGGGGCCAGAGTGCCTTTAGAGGAGGGGCATGGCAAGATTCCAAAGGGGAGCAGAAGGGCCCTGAGCTCCAAATAGGCTTACCTTGTCCAAAGTGGCCACAAAAAGCAGGATGAGAATGAGGATGTGAAGGGCTGAGACCACCAGCAAGAGGAGTGACATGGCTGCGGTGGAAGCCTGGGGAGGGGGAGCAGGGGACGGAGTCTCAAGAGGTTGGCACAGCCCAGGCACAGTGGCTCACGCCTATAATCCCAGCACTTTGGCAGGCTGAGGCAGGCGGATCACTTGAGGTCAGGAGATCGAGACCAGCCTGGCCAACGTGGTGAAACCCCATCTCTACTAAAAATACAAAATTAGCTGGGTGTGGTGGTGCACGCCTGTAATCCCAGCTACTCAGGAGGCTGAGACAGGAGAGTCACTGGAATCCGGGAGGCGAAGGTTGCAATGAGCCGAGATCGTGCCATTGCACTCCAGCCTGGGTGACAGAACAAGACTCTGTCTCAAAAAAAAACAAAAAAAAAAGGCACAAAGGCAGGTGAGATGTCTCCTGATGGAGGAAGGGCTTGGGTGCAGACTCCTGGGTCTCTCAGGGAGGAGGCCGCTGGGGCCTGGATTCCTGAGTTCCCCATTGGCTGGAGGGGTGGAGAGGGCCAGAGGTGGATTCTTGGGGTCCTTGAATGAGGAGGACTCACAATGTGGCTCCTTTCTCCCCAGAACCCTGTCTCTGGGTTACATACAGGCCAGATGGTGAAAATTCAAGTTGAGACCCCCGCCCCAAACCCTGATGTATCAGGATGGAGGAGCTGTCCCCAGCGACAGGCATCCTTGACTCACACCACTCCTCTCCTGGGGTGAGGGGAGGAGGGGGACCTGGTGAGTCATCTGGTGACTCATTCCTGCTCCCCCCCATCTCTAAGCACCAGGGAAACCCCAGCCTCTGGCTATGTCCACGAGGTCCTCACCCCACCCTGCTGCCAGACTGGTGATTGCTGGACATCTTCTGGAGGAAATGGATGGGATTCGCCTTGCGGGGAAGAGAGGCCTGAGAAGGAGTTAGCCTCCCAGGACCCTTTGGTGCCCAGGAACAGGGGACCTAGAGGTCTCCCAGATTTGGGGTGTTCTCATGCAATGCCCTGATCTCAGGGCCCTCAGAGGACAGTGGACACCGCTGAGGAAAAAACTGCAGGAAGTTTTCGGTGGAGGGCTCTGCTGGGACCCCAAAACTTTGCTGGGCCCCACCCCTTCCCATATCCCCACCTCAAGTGCTAAGAGATCACTTATTAAATGACAAGGATTTCCAAGAGTAAGGGGCGTCTCTCCCAGCCTGGGGGTGTCCTTCCCAAACTGCTACATTCCCAAGTAAATTAAGAAGTCCCAGCCCTGAATAACGGACTGGAAACTTACCGAGAGCCGCGAAAAAGTCAGAGCTGGAGTCGGTCTCGTCCCTCGCTCGGGCCTCCGTGCCCCGCCCTTCTCCTCCCTCCTTTCACCCTCCCGAGGCCCCCGCCTCTCTCACCGCCTTCCTCCCTTGCTCTCCCCTCCAATCCGGAACCCTTTCTCTCTCGCTCTCTCTCCTTCTGCCTCTCCTCTCTTCCTCCTGCCCTCACTGTCTGGGCCGCCTTCTCTCTTGCTCCCGTTTCTCTTTCTCTCCTCCTCGCAATATATACTGACCCTTTTATAAACCCACTCTCACCGCGCCCAGCTGAGGTCCGCCGCCAGTGGGAGGGCCCAGGCACTCCGGTTCCTCTTTCTTTGGGCCCCCACCCAATCCCCTCAGACAGACATCATCTGGGGCTCCCTCCCAGAGTTGAGAGAAGAAACTCTTGGAATGGGGCCCTGGGGAGGGGCAAGCGTCACGGGTGGGAGGGCCCGATTCTCAGGACCCTTGGGTTTTGAGGTCTTGTCTTGGGACCGGATGTCTGCTTTCCCTGATGGAGCCTGGGGCTGGATAGGAGTCTGGGAAAGGAGGCCAGATTTCTGTGGCATGCATTGAGATTGGGCTGATGAAGTTGGCCCCGTGGTGGGGGTTAGAGGATGGGAGATGAAGTTTGTGAAACTCCGCAGGGCAATGTGGCTCACGCCTGTAATCCCAGCACTTTTGGGAGGCCGAGACGGGCAGATCATCTGAGGTCAGGAGCTCGAGACCAGCCTGGCCAACATGGTGGAAACCCGTCTCTATCAAAAATACAAAAATGAGCCGGGCGTGGTGGCGGGCGACTGTAATCCCAGCTACTCGGGAGGCTGAGCCACAAGAATCGCTTGAACGCGAGAGGTGGAGGCTGCAGTGAGCTGAGTTTGCACCACTGCCCTCCAGCCTGGGTGACAAAGTGAGACTCTGTGGCAAAAAAAAAAAAAAAAAAAAAAAAAAAAAGGCCGGGCGCGGTGGCTCAAGCCTGTAATCCCAGCACTTTGGGAGGCCGAGGCGGGTGGATCACGAGGTCAGGAGATCGAGACCATCCTGGCTAACATGGTGAAACCCCGTCTCTACTAAAAAATAACAAAAAACTAGCCGGGCGATGTGGCGGACGCCTGTAGTCCCAGCTACTCGGGAGGCTGAGGCAGGAGAATGGCGTGAACCTGGGAGGCGGAGCTTGCAGTGAGCTGAGATCCGGCCACTGCACTCCAGCCTGGGCGACAGAGCGAGACTCCGTCTCAAAAAAAAAAAAGAAATGCGTGAAACTCTGGAAGGCGGGGAGGAGGAGACAGAAGTTAAGAATCCCAGCGCCATCATTTCCTGGCTCAGTGACTTTGAGCCAATTATTTCACCCACCTGGGCTCCAGTATCTTAGTCTATGTCAAGAGTATAATAATACTGACAAAATACTAATACTGATAATAATAATTCTGATACTTATGCTGAATGAATAAGGTAATACTGGTACACTCACACACCTAAGCTGTTCCTTCATCAAACATTTATTGAACATGTACTCCGATCTAGGAGTTAATAATGAAAACAGACACGACCCCTGCTGGTATTATGGAGCTTGTCTTCTAGTAGAGGAAGACAGACAAGAGAAAACATCAATGATGAAGATAAATCTCAGCTAGGGATAACCGCCTTGCAAAACAAATACAATAGGGTGGACGCGGTGGCTCATGCCTGTAATCTCAGCACTTTGGGAGGCCGAGGCTGGAGGATCACCTGAGGTCGGGAGTTCAAGACCAGCCTGGCCAACATGGTGAAACCCTGTCTTTACTAAAAATACAAAAACTAGCTGGGCGTGGTAGTGGGCGCCTGTAATCCAAGCTACTCGGGAGGCTGAGACAGGAGAATTGCTTGAACCTGGGAGGTGGAGGTTGCAGTGAGCTGAAATCATGCTACTGCACTCCAGCCTGGGTGACAGAGCAAGACTCCATCTCAAAAAAAGAAAGAAAAAGAAATAAATAATAAATCAAACAGTGATGGAGATAATGACGGAGTGCAGGGGAGACTACTTGAAACAGGAGAATCAGGGAAGGCGTCTTGGAGGAGGTAAAATTTGAGCTGAAGACAGGAGTCATTTGAATGCTGGGGTCGGGGAGCGGTGGGGGGAAGTGGGGGGAAGAGGAAGTGCAAAAGCTCTTAAAGCTTTTGAGAACAAGCTCAGGTTGTTCAGGGAGCAGACAGAAGGACCAGTGTGGCTGGCACATAGGGAGACAGAGGGAGCGGTAAGAAGGGAAATCAAAGGGTGCCCTTGAAGACTAGGGGAGGGGCTTGGATTTCATTCTAAATGCAGTGGGAAGCCATTAGGTTTTAACGGAGTGTAGTACCAAAGATTTTTTTTTTTTTTTGAAATGAAGTCTCGCTCTGTCATCCAGGCTGGAGTGCAGTGGCATGATCTCAGCTCACTGCAACCTCCACCTCCTGGGTTCAAGCAATTCTCCTGCCTCAGCCTCCTGAGTAGCTGGGATTGCAGGTGCCCGCTACCATGCCCGGCCAATTTTTGTATTTTTAGTAGAGACGGGGTTTCTCCATATTGGCCAGGCTGGCCTCAAACTCCTGACCTCGTGATCTGCCCGCCTTGGCCTCCCAACGTGATGGGATTACAGGTGTGAGCCACTGTGCCCAGCCCCAAAGGTTTAATGTTAATTATTATTATTCATTTTGGGGATATTAAATTAGGATGGGGGGTGATGATTACTATGTACACGAGTCTCTGGGGAGGGGACCAGGTGTCCAAGACTCTGATAAATTGAGAGCAGGGGAATTCAAATCCTGGATCCAGGGAAAGGAACTGGATGATGGGATGTCTGGGTATCTGATGGGCCAGAGCTGGGTTTGGGATAGCTGTTGGTGATTTGAGGGATGGACAGTTCAGTGCCTGGCTGGGTACCCCGAGACCTGGAAGCTGGGATACCAGTATAGTACAGACTGTAGAGCCACACTGGTTGGACTCAAAATCCAAGCTGTTTTACTAATTGGCTGTGTAATTTTTGGCAAGTTACTAATAACTTCTCTTTTTTTTTTTTTTGAGACGGAGTCTCGCTCTGTCGCCCAGGCTGGAGTGCAGTGGCGCGATCTCGGCTCACTGCAAGCTCCGCCTCCCGGGTTCACGCCATTCTCCTGCCTCAGCCTCCCGAGTAGCTGGGACTACAGGCGCCCACAACCGCGCCCGGCTAATTTTTTGTATTTTTAGTAGAGACGGGGTTTCACCGTGGTCTCGATCTCCTGACCTTGTGATCCGCCCGCCTCGGCCTCCCAAAGTGCTGGGATTACAGGCGTGAGCCACCGCGCCCGGCACTAATAACTTCTCTATGCCTCAGTTTCATCTGAAAAATAGATAATAGTAAATACATTATAGGGCAGTTCTTAGGGTAGTGCTAGTCATATCAGGCATTGGGGCTCTGAGTGGAGTCAGTACTGGGGGACCCTGATTCAGGGTCTCTAGGAGTTGGGGAAGGGGCAAATTCTTGGGTCCACTGGGTCCCAAGGCTAAAGTTGGGAATCGAAAATGAGGGTCCCTGGGGGAGAATAAATAGTTTCAAACTTAAGTGCCCGAGAGGGACAGAAACTGGGGTCTGCACTCAGATCCCTACGGAAGTTGCAAAGTCTGAGTCACTGAAGGAAAAATTAGGGGCTGGGGAGACGTGTTCCTTTTGGGGTGCAGGAAAAGAGGGCTCCATCTTCTTGAGAGGACTAGGGGGAGCTAGGGGCTAGGAAGATGGAAACTTGAGCCGGGGAGGTGAAAAACACGAGTCTAGGACTCAGAATCAAGTTCTCTGAGTGGAATCGGCGCCAGGCTTGGGTACCATGGGGCTATTAGGGGGGTCCCCACACTACGGCTATGTAGAAGGGGAAGAATCAGGGGATCTGAAGGTGGCGGCGGGATCTCCCCATCCTGGGCCTCCGAGACATTAAGCTGAGCTGAGCGTACGCAGGCCGCTTCCTCCCACAGGAAACCGCAGGCGTCGGGCACACCCAGCCTGCAGGGAGAGGCGCCCACTGCCCGCCCGCCCGGGGAGGCCCACGTGGGCAGCAGCCTCCGCGGAGGGGGCGTGCCTTACAGAGCGAGTGGGTGTAACCAGCGGGGGCGTGGCCGGAAAGCGGGGGCGGTACGGAGTGCCCGAGGCCCCGCCCGCTTCCGCCTTCCAGCGCGCGGACGTGGTAGGCGGCCAAGGGTTTTTGGCGGCTTCCCGGGAAGCCGTTGGTCGCGGTTGCGTAGTGAATCGCTGAGGCTGTGGTGAGCGCTCCTTCTCCCAGCAACTGGCGGCTTCGGCACCGCCTTCTTTCCTATGAATCCTTAATTTAATGTGGTCATAGTCATCTTAAGACATGCACCTCTTCGGCCCCGTCTTGTAGGACCTCGGCCTGGCCTGGAGGGCTTCCCTACAGGTCCCCGCAGGCTCTTTCAGCTCCCGCCGCTTCCAGGCCCGCGGTACTACCGAGACCTCAGCCTCGAGCTCCCCAGGACCGTTCCGACCTCCCGCAGACCTTCCAGACCTGAGCGCCTCCCGATTAGCCCGCCCTTCACCTCCCTCCCACCAGGCCCCTCGTTAGGCCTTCCAAACGCGACCCGCGCAGCCCGCCTCTTACGGGGAAGCCCCTTCCCTCGCCAGCCCCGAGGTCCCGCCCTTTACGGGTGCCCGTGCCACTAGCCTAGTCAGCTCAGAAGCCCCGCCCTTTACAAGTGCCCGTGCCCCTCCCCTCGCCTAGTCAGCTCAGAAGCCCCGCCCTTTACAAGGGCCCGTGCCCCTCCCCTCGCCAGCTCCGAAGCCCGGCCCTGTACAGTGTTCGTGCCCCTTCCCTCGCCGTCTCCGAAGCCCGTCCTGTACAGGTGGCGGTGCCCTTCCCCTCGCAGGCTCCGAAGCCCCGCCCCTGAAGTTCCTCCCACTCTCTTCACAGGTCTCAGCCCCGCCCATCACAGCTCCCTACGGCACGCCCCTCTCAGGCCTCACACGCCCCTCCCCCGCGCAGGGCTCCGCAGCCCCCGTCCACAGGCCCTCCCGGCTCCGCCCCTCGCAAGACCTCCCCGCCCATCAATTTTGTTTGTTTGTTTATTGAGAAGGAGTCTCGCTGTCGCCCAGGCTGGAGTGCAGTGGCGCGATCTCGGCTCACTGCAATCTCTGCCTCCCAGGTTCAAGCGATTCTCCTGCCTCAGTCTCCAGAGTAGCTAGCTGGGACTACAGGCACGAGTCGCCACGTCCAGCTAATTTTTGTACTTTTAGTAGAGACGGGTTTCACCATCTTGGCCAGGCTGGTCTCGAACTCCTGACCTCAAGTGATGCATCCGCCTCGGCCTCCCAAAGTGCTGGGATTACAGGCGTGAGCCACCGCGCCTGGCCTCGCCCATCAGTTCTAAGTCCGTGGGAACCCTGCAGGTCTACGCCTCGCATCCTTCTCCGCCCTTCCATAGTTTCTCCCGCGGCCTCCGTCCCTCCCTGGCCACTGTCCTCAGTCCTCATTGGTCCCTTATCTCCCCAGTAACCAGACCACAACACTGAGCTTGGAGCACCAAGAACAGGTCAGGCCCGTCGGCAGGTAGGGCCCAGGACTCCCCCGACCCTGCCCAACCCCCCTACAGCAGGCCGGGGTTTCCCTCTCCCCTGCGACCAAACAGCCTGGCCTCGGATATCCTGAGAGCCCAGGAGACCTGTCCCCTGCCAAACCCGCGCCAGAATCAGAGCCGAGACGCAAGACCCAGAGTGTGAGAAGTGGGAGGGCGGGAGAGGTGGGGAGAGGCCTGAGAGAGGTCCCCCTCCAACCCCTCTTGGAGGAATGAGGCCAGCGTGGTTCTAGGGTCACCCCCTTTCAATTCCCAGTCACTCTCAGTTCATTGCCCACCCTCCTCTGGACTCTGGCTCGCCTGCTGTCTGAAGGGTCTTATATGTCCATCCATACAGGAGCCCCACCTTCTTTGGCCAGGATGCCTTTGGGACGCTTGTCAGGGAGCGCCCGCTCCGAGGAGGGAAGCGAGGCCTTTCTGGAGGGAATGGGTAATTCATTCATTGTTTATATCACTCACCCATTCTTTTCCAGCCCCCAGCTTTCCCCAGTTCCACGTCCTGTAGGGAGGGAGAGAGCGTGTCTGTCCAGGAGCGCCCTCTGGTGGGAAGAGACATGCGCCCTGAGGGAGGTGGGGCGGGCACCCCCGTGGGTGGGCCAAGCCTGGGCGGTGGGGCAGGCTGGAGACTTCAGGCAGCAGAAGTTTGAGTGGGGCCCAGAACTCCCCGTAGGAATTGCCAAGGGGAGAAGGAAGGAAGGGTGTTTCTGCAGAGGTGATAGAATGTGGCTAGAGGAGACTTTCTCAGCCTCAGTGCTGTTGACTCTTGGGTGGGATAATTCTTTGTTGTGGCGGCAGTCCTGTGTGTTGTAGGATGCCAAGCAGTGTGCATGGCCTCTACTCACTGGATACCAGTAGCCCCCTCCCTTCCCCACAAGTCATGGCAATGACAAATGTCTCCAGGCTGGGCGTGCTGGCTCATGCCTGTAATCCCAGCACTTTGGGAAGCTGAAGAAGGAGGATCACTTGAGCCCAGGAGTTCAAGACCAGCCTGAGCAATACAGTGAGCCCTCATCTCTACAAAAAAATAAATAAATAAAATTAGCCAGGTCTGATGGTGTGCACCTGTAATCAATCCCAGCTACCCGGGAGGCTGAGGTGGGAGGATCACTTGAGCCTGCGAGGTGGAGGCTGCAGTGAGCTGAGACTGTCACTGCGCTCCAGCCTGGGGGACAGAATGAGACCCTGTCTAGAAAAAATAAGTCTCCAGACACTGCAAATGTTTTTGGAAGGCAGAATCACCCCCGATTGAAAATTACTGGGCCTTTGGAGGTGGGGAGCGTGTGGGCAAGACTGGAGAGGTGGGTAAGGTCAGGTCATTTGGGGTCTTGGATCCCAGGCTGAGGTGCTGAGACTTTATCCTGCAGGTGCTGGGGCATCATGGGAGGCCTGTGAGGGGTAGGGTCTGCTATGGGTGGGGTAGGGCCGGCTGTGGGTGTAGAGAGACCCTCTGGGACTGTGTGGGAAGGCTGGAAATTGAGAGAAAGGTTGAGGTGATGGTCCAGGTAGGAGAGGATGAGGCCGAGCCCAGGGATGGGTTGAGAGAGGGAGGAGGGAAGAGGATGGGGCTGAGGGCTGCTGATGGTGGGGAGAAAAGGAGGGAGGGAGCAAGAGCCTTCCCAGTTCCGGGTGGTGTGCCCAGGTCCCAGAAGACCCAGAGGCCTTCCAGAAGTGCCCCTGGTGGGATGGGAGTGGGTTTTAGGGGAAAAAACCCTGAGTTCAGTTTTGGGTATGGAGGGATGAGGAAGCTCGAGGGATCCCGGAACTGAGGTGCATTCCTAGAGGGATGTTGGGGGCTGGATCTGCAGTTCAGTTGCAGTTTGTGAGACCTCAAAGGGAGCAGAATTCCTAGGTCCTGGGTTGGAAGGAGCTGGTGGCCAGGATCCCTATTGAGTCCCTTGGCCGGCCCTGTTCTCAGTGGATTGGGAGCTGAGTAGGCTGCAGCGCCAATGCAAGGTGATGGAAGGGGAGAGGCGGGCCTACAGCAAGGAAGTCCACCAGCGCATCAACAAGCAACTGTGAGCTGGGTGCCTGGGCCCTGAGCTGGGGAAGAGGGGGTCAGAGGGGCTGGAAGCTAGACTCCTGGGTCTGAGGGGGAGCGCAGGAGCAGTGCGTCCTGCCTTTAGCAATGCTGAGTTCTACCCCCTTACTGGCCGGCTACCTCCCTGCCTGGGTAGCGAGGAGATCCGGCGCTTGGAGGAGGTACGGGGCAATCTCCAGGTGCAGATCAGCGCAGCCCAGAACCAGGTCAAGCGGCTTCGGGACAGTGAGCGGCTGGAGAACATGGACCGCCTGCTGAAGGGCCGGGCCCAGGTGCAGGTGGAGATCGAGGAGCTGCAGGAGCAGACCAGGGCCCTGGACAAGCAGGTGGGTTCGAGATGGGGTTCTGCAGATCCTGCTCACGGGCAAGTGTTGTAACCTCCCTGAGCCTTAGCGTCCTCATGTGAAATTGGGGTTATTGGGCCAGGTGCAGTGGCTCACGCCTGTAATCCCAGCACTTTGGGAGGCTGAGGCAGGCAGATCACTTGAGGCCAGGAGTTCGAGACCAGCCTGGCAAATGTGGTGAAACCCCGTCTCTACAAAAAAAACAAAAATTAGCCAGGCATGGTGGCACATGCCTGTAATCCCAGCTACTAGGGAGGCTGAGGCAGGAGAATCGTTTAAACCCGGGGGGCAGAGGTTTCAGTGAACCAAGTTTGTGCCACTGCACTCCAGCCTGGGCAACAGAGCAAGACTGTCTAAAAAAAAATAAAAAAATAAAAAAATAAGGGCTATTGAAAGCATCCATCTGGTAGAGTTGTGTTCAGTGGAAATATAGATGTTTGCTGCTTTAGCACAGTCCCAGGCATTCGCAAACAGGACTGGTGAGGTTAAGCAGGAAAGAGTCGTGTGGTAGAGTCCCCAAAACCTGCATTAGAGCCCTGGCCCTGCCATCGGAGCTCTGTGACCCCGGGCGGGCAGGTTTTCACCTCTCTGGGGCCTAGTTTCTTCATCTGCAAACGAGGATGGTGGTAATGCCGCAGTCTAGACAGGTTGCAAATCCCATCTGTTTCAGGACCTTGCTATTTGACCTTGCGAACAATGTGATTTTTCTAGGCCAGTGATCTGTCAAGTTTTTATGACTGTGACTCATGAGGTGTAGCTCATACACACCAAGATGCATACAGATGTAAACACACACACATATATTAATATATCTGAAACAGAAGTTTCAGCAAATAATATATATATATATATTTTTAAATGTGGAATTCATTCTGCTAAATTCTGGTCTACCCTTCATTTAAAAAAACAGTTTGTCAGTTGGGCACAGTGGTGCGTGTCTTGAGGCTGAGGGGGCAGGACTACTTGAGCCCAGGAGTTTGAGGCTTCAATGAGTTATGAGTGCCCCACTGCACTCCAGCCTGGGTAACAGAGAGAGACCCACTTTCTTTTTCTTTTACTTTTATTTATTTATTTATTTTTGAGACAAAGTATTGCTCTATCACCCAGGCTGGAGTGCAGTGGCAGGATCTTGGCTCACTGCAACCTCCGCCTCCCAGGTCAAGCCATCCTCCTGCCTCAGCCTCCTGAGTAACTGGGACTACAGGCACATGTTACCAAGCCCAGCTAATTTTTGTATTTTTGGTAGAGACGGGGTTTCGCCATGTTGGCCAGGCTGGTTTCAAATTCGTGGCTTCAGGTGATCCACTCACCTTGACCTCCCAAAGTGTTGGGATGATAAGCGTGAGCCATTGTGCCTGGCCCAGACCCCCTTTCAAAAACAAAAAACAGCGGTGTGGCCACAGGTAAGGCATCCACAAGTCAAGGAATCCCACCTGCAGAAATTGGCAAAGGCAAGGAATAGAAAGACAAGTTCCAGACTGGGAGAAAATATCTGCAAAGCATGCATCGGATAGAGAACTTGTGTCCAGAATATATTAAGAACTTGCCCAAACTCCATTAAAAAGACAGACCATACCAAGTGTTGGTAAGGATAAGGAGAAATTAGAACTCTCGGGGCCGGGCGCGGTGGCTCAAGCCTGTAATCCCAGCACTTTGGGAGGCCGAGACGGGTGGATCACGAGGTCAGGAGATCGAGACCATCTTGGCTAACACGGTGAAACCCTGTCTCTACTAAAAAATACAAAAAACTAGCCGGGCGAGGTGGTGGGCGCCTGTAGTCCCAGCTACACGGGAGGCTGAGGCCGGAGAATGGCATGAACCCGGGAGGCGGAGCTTGCAGTGAGCTGAGATCCGGCCACTGCACTCCAGCCTGGGCGACAGAGCGAGACTCTGTCTCAAAAAAAAAAAAAAAAAAAGAAAGTAGAACTCTCATACTCCACTGGTGGGAATGTAAAATGGCACACTACTCTTGGTACACAGTTTGGCAGGTTTTTTTTTTTTTTTTTTTTTTTTTTTAGACGAAGTCTCACTCTGTCACTCAAGCTGGAGTGCAATGGCACAATGTCAACTCACTACAACCTCTGTCTCCTGGGTTCAAACATTCTCCTGTCTCAGCCTCCCAAGTAGCTGAGATTACAGGTGTGTGCCACCACTCCCAGCTAATTTTTATATTTTTATTTTTATTTTTTCATTTCATTTATTTTTTTTGTTTTGTTTTGAGACTGAGTCTCACTCTGTCGCCCAGGCTGGAGTGCAGTGGTGAGATCTTGGCTCACTGCAAGCTCCGCCTCCCGGGTTTACGCCATTCTCCTGCCTCAGCCTCCTGAGTAGCTGGGACTACAGGTGCCCGCCACGACGCCTGGCTAATTTTTTTTGTATTTTTAGTAGAGACGGGGTTTCACCGTGTTAGCTAGGAAGGTCTCGATCTCCTGACCTCGTGATCTGCCCACCTCGGCCTCCCAAAGTGCTGGGATTACAGGCGTGAGCCACCGCGCCCTGCTTTATATTTTTAGTAGAGAGCGGGGGGTTTCACCATGTTGGCCAGGCTGGTCTTGAACTCCTGCCCTCAAGTGATCCACCCTCCTTGGCCTTCCAAAGTGCTGAGATTACAGACGTGGGCCACCACGCCTGGCCCAGTTTGGCAGTTGCCAAAAACCAAAACGTATACTTGACGATATGATTCAGACATTCCACATTCAGTTGTTTACCCAAGAGGAAAGAAAGCCCACGTCCATATAACGAATTTTACGTGAATATTCGTAATAACCCAACTTGATTTGTAAAATCGAAAACTGAAACAACCCAAATGTCCGTCGGTGGGCGAGTGGACGAGCAAATTGTGGTCTATACATGCAATGGAATGTGACTCATGAATAAAAGGAACCCGGCTATTGATACACACAACATGGGTGGATCTCAAAATAACTATTCTGAGTGAAAGAAACCAGATACCCCTTTGATCCCCAAAAGAGTCCATACTATACAATTCCATTAATATAAAATTCTAGGCCGGGCGTGGTGGCTCACGCCTATAATCCCAGCACTTTGGGAGGCTGAGACGGGTGGATCACGAGGTCAGGAGATCGACACCATCCTGGCTAACACGGTGAAACCCCGTCTCTACTAAAAAATACAAAAAACTAGCCGGGCGAGGTGGCGGCGCCTGTAGTCCCAGCTACTCGGGAGGCTGAGGCAGGAGAATGGCGGGAACCCGGGAGGCGGAGCTTGCAGTGAGCTGAGATCCGGCCACCGCACTCCAGCCTGGGCGGCAGAGCAAGACTCTGTCTCAAAAAATAAAAAATAAAAAAAAATTCTAGGCCAGGTGAGATGGCTCACGCCTGTAATCCCAGCACTTTGGGAGGCCGAGGTGGGCGGATCACGAGGTCAGGAGATCAAGACCATCCTGGCTAACACAGAGAAACCCCGTCTCTACTAAAAATACAAATATATATATATTAGCCAGGCGTGGTGGCAGGTGCCTGTAGTCTCAGCTACTGCCCAGCTGGGAGGCTGAGGCAGGAGAATGGCGTGAACCCGGGGGGCGGAGCTTGCAGTGAGCTGAGATCGCGCCACTACACTGCAGCCTGGGCGACAAAGTGAGACTCCGTCTCAAAAAAAAAAAAAAAAAAAAAAAAAAAAAAAATTCTGGAAAATGCAAACCAATCTATAGTGACGGAAAACAGATGAGTGATTGCTGAGGGGAGACTCGACTGCAGGAAGAGAATGAGGTGAGGAACTACAAAAGGGCACGAGGAAACTTTTAGGGGTGATGGATATTTTCACTATTTTATGTCAAAACATATCAAATTATACAGTTTGTTTGTTTATTTATTTATTTATTTAGAGATAGAGTCTCGTTCTGTCACCCAGGCTGGAGTGCAGTGGCGCAATCTCAGCTCACTGCAATCTCCACCTCCCAGGTTCAAGCAATTCTTCTGCCTCAGCCTCCCGGGTAGTTGGGACTACAGGTGCCCACCACCGTGCCTGGCTGATTTCATATTTTTAGTAGAGACAGGGTTTTGCCATGTTGGCCAGGCTGGTATTGAACTCCTGACCTCAGGTGATCTGCCCACCTCGGCCTCCCAAAGTGCTGGGATTACAGGTGTGAGCCACCGTGCCCAGCCCAAATTGTACACTAAATATGTGCAGTTTTACTGTATGTCATCTATTCTTTAATAAAGCAATTATTGAGACAGGAGGATTGCTTGAGTCTGGCCTGGGAGGTGGAGGCTGCAGTGAGCTGTGATGGTACCACTGTACTCAGCCTGGGTGACAGAGTGAGACCCTGTCTCTAAAAAAAAAAAAAAGAAAAAAAAGGAAGAAAATTTTTTGGGATTCATGTGCAGTTGAAAAAATGCAGAGATATCCCTTGTACACTTTGCTGCATTTTCCCCCAGTGTCAACATTTTGGGTATTTCTTTTTCTTTTCTTTTTCGAGGTGGAGTCTTGCCCAGTCACCCAAGCTGGAGTGCAGTGGTGCAATCTTGGCTCTTTGCAGTCTCCACCTCCCAGGCCAGGCTCAAGTGATTGTCGTGCTTCAGCCACCCGAGTAGCTGGGATTACAGGCACGTGCCATTACGCCCAGTTAAGTTTTGTATTTTTAGTAGAGACGAGGTTTCACCATGTTGGCCAGACTGGTCTCGAACTCCTTACCTCAGGTGATCCACTCACCTCGGCCTTCCAAAGTGCTGGGATTACAGGCATGAGCCACTGTGCCTGGCCAACATATGAGTTTTTACGGGACATGATTAAACCCATAACAGAGTACAAATTGAAGTGTTAAGCAATTCATTTGTCTGTTTAGTCCGCATGTTATGTTGAATACCTTCTTTGTCTCAGACACGGAGAAAACACAAGACTCTCTGTCCTCATGGAACCCCCAGTTTGCTTGGAGACACACAGCACACCCCAATAAGTACCGATGAATACAGAAATGAGGACAGATTGGAAGCTGGTTTTAGGCATAAGCAGACCCAGGGATACTAATGTCATTGGGTTCGTTCTCACCATCTCTCCAACTCTCATCTCCACTTCTGTCCACTGGCCTCATCCTCCCAGGATCCTCCCTGTGGTGGGGCTATGACAGCAGAAGTCCTGGAATCCCACCCTTCCATCTCATGTGCTTCCCCCAGACTATCAGGAAACGAGTCAGAGCTGGGCGCCGTGACTCTTGCCTGTAATCCCAGCACTTTGGGAGGCCAAGGCGGGTGGATCACTTGAGGTCAGGAGTTCGAGACCAGCCCAGCCAACATGGCGAAACCCCATCTCTACTAAAAATACAAAAATTAGCTGGGTGTGGTGTACGTGCCTGTAATCCCAGCTATTCGGGAGGTTGAGGCACGAGAATTGCTTGAGCCTGGGAGGTGGAGGTTGCAGTCAGCCAAGATCACGCCACAGCACACTCCAGCCTGGGCGACAGAGCGAGACTCTGTCTCATTAAAAAAAAAAAAAAAAAGGAAACGAGTCAGGCTGGCTCTATGGGGTCGCGTTCCCATCTCTAGGCCAGTCCCTGTGAGTGTCCAGACCTGGGTCATGTGGCTGACAGGGTGACACACTGTGGGTGGAA
Organism: Macaca nemestrina; assembly: GCF_043159975.1. Classification (NCBI taxonomy): domain Eukaryota; kingdom Metazoa; phylum Chordata; class Mammalia; order Primates; family Cercopithecidae; genus Macaca; species Macaca nemestrina. Next base: position 58,497,604 of record NC_092144.1, on the reverse strand, counting down.
GGCCCACCAGAACCACATGGAGGGCTGGATAGTGTCAGCAGAAGGGTAGATGTTATTCTGGGGCTACAGGGACAGCAGATGTCTGCCATGCTTAGTGACTCATTTTCCCTCGGCCATTCAATCTCTCCCACATTCAGGCAACCATAAACGGGTACCGTCCTCTTTCTTCTAGATCCAGGAGTGGGAGACACGGATCTTTACCCACAGTAAGAATGTCAGGTCCTCGGGATTCGTCCTGGATCAGAAGGTCAAGATCGGGCGAAGGATCAGGATCCTAGAAGACCAGTTGGACAGGGTGAGGGTCAGCCTCCTGGTCCCTCGACCTGAATTGCGGGGTTATGGGAAGAATGGGGCATGGTCGTTGGGTTCTGGAAATGGTGGACAGTGTGTGCACATGTGTGTCAGGACACAGGATTCTGGAGGGATGGAGGTTCCCAAGGAAAGGAGACTGATGAGTCCTTAGAGGGGAGTGGACATTGATTTCAGGAACCCCAAAGAACCGATGTTTCTCAGGAAACAGGCCGGCCCCACCTCTGATAAGCATCTCCTCCTTGGCTGAGCTTGGAGGAGGCAGGCAGGCCTGGCCTCAGACCCACTCTTCCATCCGCCTTTCTACTCCCAGGTCATCTGTCACTTTGACAACCAGCTGGTGCGGAACGCGGCCCTGCGGGAGGAGCTGGATCTGCTGCGGATCGACAGGAACCGCTATCTGAACATGGACCGCAAGCTGAAGAAGGTCAGTGGCCCTGAAATCCAGGGGAGGAGAGAGGGACCCCTGCCCAGGTCCTCCCCACAGCTGTTTGCCCTTCCTGCTCTAGCACTCAGGCCTCAAGTATGGAATTGACTAGAGCTGTAGGCTTGCTTTAGTCCAGAAGGCATGGAGGCCTGGGAAATGTTGGAGGACACTTCCAACAAAAAGTGGCCTCATTTATAGTTGTAGAAAGCAGAGTGTCATTCTGAATAGTATTACCCAGGGCAATCTATTGCCTGACTATTGCAAGACCATTTATTATACATTCCACGGGGATCTTTTGAAGAACCAGCCCTGTCCCGTCTCTTTTGACTTTCTTTCTTTCTGTCTTTCTTTCCTTCTCTCTCTCTTTCTCTTTCTCTTCTCTTCTCTTTTCTTTTGTTTTGTTGGAGTCTTACTCTGTCACCCAGACTGGAGCACAGTGAGGTGATCTGGGCTCACTGCAGCCTGTGCCTCCCAGATTCAAGCAATTCTCGTGCACCAGCCTCCTGAGGACCTGGGACTACAGGCGTGCACCACCACGCCTAGCTAATTAAAACGATTTTTCTTTTTTTTTTTTTTTTGAGACGGAGTCTCACTCTGTTGCGCAGGCTGGAGTGCAGTGGTGCGATCTTGGCTCACTGCAAGCTCCGCCTCCCAGGTTCACGCCATTCTCCTGCCTCAGCCTCCTGAGTAGCTGGGACTACAGGTGCCTGCCACCGCGCCTCGCTAATTTTTTGTATTTTTAGTAGAGACAGGGTTTCACCGTATTAGCCAGGATGGTCTCGATCTCCTGACCTCATGATCTGCCCGCCTTGGCCTCCCAAAATGCTGGGATTACAGGTGTGAGCCACTGCACCTGGCCGATTTTTTTTTTTTTGTTATGGACAGGGTTTCACCATGTTGCCCAGGCTGGTCTTGAGCTCTGGAGCTCAGGCAGTTCGCCTGCCTCAGCCTCCCAAAGTGCTGGGATTAGAGGCATGAGCCACTGCGTCTGGTCTTGACTTTCATTTTGAAATAATTTCAAGTTATAGAAAAGGTGCGAGAATTGTACAAATAACTCCTATATATCTTTCACCAAGTTTGATAATTTGCCACATTTATTCTCTTTCTCCCCAACTCTTACTATTTGTGTGTGTAATTATTGTTTTGCTGAAAATAATTTATTATCCTGATTGCTGAACTGTTTGACAATATGTTGTCGACATTATGCTCCTAAGTACTTTAGTGAGCATTTCCTAAGAACAACGCCATTTACTTAGTGCTGTTATCCAAGTCAGGGACATTAGCATTGTTAGAATTCTAAATAGTCCATATTTCAAGGCACTGATTGTCCCAATGATGTCCTTTACAGTGAACTTGATTTTCCTGCTCTAGGCTCTGGTCCAGAATGCCACGTTGCATTTGGTTGTTCTGGCTCTGTTCATCTGGGTCAGTCCCTTGGGCTTTTTTTTCTCCATGACGTTGACATTTTGGAAGCATCCAGGCTGGTTGTGTTGTGCAATGTCCCCTGACACGGGTTTATCTGGTCTTTTTTTTTTTTTTTTTTTTTGAGACGAAGTTTTACTCTTGTCGCCCAGGCTGGAGTGCAATGGTGCGATCTCGGGTCACTACAACCTCCACCTCCCGGGTTCAAGTGATTCTCCTGCCTCAGCCTCCTGAGTAGCTGGGATTACAGGTACCTGCCACCACGCCTGGCTAATTTTGTATTTTTAGTAGAGACGGGGTTTCTCCATGTTTGTCAGGCTGGTCTCGAACTCCTGACCTCAGGTGATAAGCCCGCCTCAGCCTCCCAGAGTTCCGGGATTACAGGCGTGAGTCACCGCGCCCGGCCGGTTTCTCTGATCTTTCTTCATGATTAGACTTGGTGTCTGCACTTTGGGGGGAATGTCACAGCAGTGATAGTGTGTCCTTCCTGTGCAGGATCTCAGGAGGCACCTGATGTCAGCTTGTCCCATGACTAGTGGTGTTGTCTTTGGTCACTTGGCTAGCCAGGTTTTTGCAATGGAGAGTTTTCCTTTTCGTAGTGAATATGTGGTCCGTGGGGAGATTCTCTGAGACTGTGTAAATATCTTGTCCCCTGACACACCTTCACTCAATCATTTTTTTACGGGATCTTTCGGGCGTCACTTTTCTGGCTGGAAACCTCCTTGGCCAGTGGTGCCTTTGCCCGAGTTCTTGTCCTGTGTCCAGGAAGAAGGAGGTAGGCAGACAAGTGGAGAGGAGCAAGATGAAGAGGAGCTTTATCGAGTGTTAAGACAGCTCAGAGGAGGCCGGGCGCGGTGGCTCAAGCCTGTAATCCCAGCACTCTGGGAGGCCGAGGCGGGTGGATCACGAGGTCAGGAGATCGAGACTATCCTGGCTAACATGGTGAAACCCCGTCTCTACTAAAAATACAAAAAACTAGCCGGGCGTGGTGGCGGGCGCCTGTAGTCTCAGCTACTTGGGAGGCTGAGGTGGGAGAATGGCGTGAACCCGGGAGGCGGAGCTTGCAGTGAGTTGAGATCACGCCACTGCACTCCAGCCTGGGAGACACAGCGAGACTCCGTCTCAAAAAAAAAAAAAAAAAGACAGCTCAGAGGAGACCTGCAGGGGGCAGTTCCTCTGTAGGCAGGTGGTCTCGTCTAGTGTTCAGCTATCAGCCGTGAGGAGGCCCTGGAGAGGGTGGCTCCTCTCCGCAGGCAGGTTGTTCAGATGTCTGCAGGCCTCTGAAGCTCTCAGCAGAGAGGGTAGCTCCGTGGGTGGCCATGGGCAGGCCTGGAGGAGACGCTGCAAGTCCCCACTCGTTCTACAGTACTGGCAACCTGGCCCCCAGACGTCAGGCCCTCCCTGGCCTAAAGGAGGGACCTTACTGGGGACCTGCCCTCTTCTGCCCAGGAATGTGTCTGCCTCCTGCTGCCATTCATGGCACTGGGCTGGACCCCAACCCCTCTCTGAGATCAGAGTGGGTGCAAGAGAGGAGAGAGGCCGAGCAGCAGGAGCAGACACCTCTGAGCCTGCAGGGATCGGGGGGTGCTTTCCTGGGCTTCTGAGGGTGCAGGCTGCAGAGAACTTCAGAGATGCCTAGGTCCTGTGGTTGGGAGGGTGGCCGCAGCGGCGCTCCGGGAGCTCCCACCCTGCCAACTCGGAAGGGGCAGGACCCTCGCTTGTGCCCGGCTGCTGCCTGCTTCGTGGAGCAGAAGGCCTGGGTCTGCAACTGTGGTTCAGATGGCTACAGCTGCATCCGGGGAGCTCCCACCCCAACTCAGAAGGGGCAGGGCTCCCACCGGCTGCATGGAGTGTGCAGCCCCAGCCAGCAGCTACTGCCATCAATTTTAGCATCCATGAATGATTCTTCCCTGAACGGTTATTACTGTAATGGCTGCAAAAGGGTGATTTAAAAAAACTCTATCATTTCTCCCACATTTATAAGATGGCATTTTCCTTAAGGAAACATTTCTCAGCCGGGGGCGGTGGCTCATGCCTGTAATTCCAGCACTTTGGGAGGCTGAGGCAGGCAGATCACCTGAAGTCAGGAGTTTGAGACCAGTCTGGCTAACATGGTGAAACCCCATTTCTACTAAAAATACAAAAAAGTAGCTGGGCGTGGTGGCGGGCACCTGTAATCCCAGCTACTTGGGAGGCTGAGGCAGGAGATCACTTGAACCAGGGAGCCGGAGGGTGCAGCGAGCCAAGATTGCGCCATTGCACTCCAGCTTGGGCAATAAGAGTGAAACTCCGTCTCATTAAAAAAAAAAAAAAAAAAAAAAGGAAAAACTTCTCTTTCTCCTTGTCAGTGAGCATGAATGTATTGTGACTTCATAGATGACAATCTGTAACTGCCATTCATTTTAGTGTTCAAATTGCCCCAGATTTGGTTGGGGGGGCCCCTTCAAGCTGGCTCCTGTGGCCTTTGGACACACCCCCTCACTTTTGGGGAGTACTTCCTCACTCTCTGGCACGGGAAGATAGCCGAGGTAATCTGGACCTTGTTCTGCCCCATCCCTGGGGTTGGCCGTTGTTCTGAGGAGTCCCGATTCTTTCTGGGGAAGAGTAGGTGTGGAGGCACTAAGAGAGTTCGTTGCTACTTGGGTGTCATTGCTTTGAGGCCCTTTCTCTGGAGAGAGCTCGGAAGCACACATATTTTATATGTTTTAAAATTCTTTTTTTTTTTTTTTTTTTTGAGACGGAGTCTCACGCTGTCGCCCAGGCTGGAGTGCAGTGGCGCTATCTCGGCTCACTGCAAGCTCCGCCTCCTGGGTTCACGCCATTCTCCTGCCTCAGCCTCCTGAGTAGCTGGGACTACAGGCGCCCGCCACCGCGCCCGGCTAGTTTTTTGTATTTTTAGTAGAGACGGGGTTTCACTGTGGTCTCAATCTCCTGACCTTGTGATCCGCCCGCCTCGGCCTCCCAAAGTGCTGGGATTACAGGCTTGAGCCACCGCGCCCAGCCTATGTTTTAAAATTCTATTTAGTTTTTGTAGAGATGGGGTCTTACTGTGTTGTCCAGGCTGCTCTCAATCTCTTGGGCTCAAGTGATTCCCCTGCCTTGGCCTCACAGAGTTTTGGGATTACAGGCATGAGCCACTGCGCCTGGCTGACGTATTTTACAATAGTGAGTTCACGCTGATTCCTCTGATTCCATTCCGGTACCACCAGGTTTTTCCTGAGCATTCCTCATTTCATCTTTCTTTTTTGAGACGGAGTCTTGCCCTTGTTGCCCAGGCTAGAGTGCAATGGCGCGATCTTGGCTCACTGTAACCTCCGCCTACTGAGTTCAAGCGGTTCTCCTGCCTCAGCCTCCCGAGTAGCTGGGATTACAGGCATGCGCCACCATGCCTGGCTAAGTTTTTGGATTTTTAGTAGAGACGGGGTTTCTCCATGTTGTTGAGGCTGGTCTCAAACTCCCAACCTCAGGTGATCCGCCTGCCTCGGCCTCCCAAAGTGCTGGGATTACACGCGTGAGCCACTGCGCCTGGCCTCTTCATTTCATCTTTCTGGCTCTCTTCTCCCACAGTGGGAACACCAGTTCCCAACCACATCAACATACTTACTCATTTGCTGAGTCATATGACACATACAGAAGAATTACAGAATTACCGCAGCCATACCACCACCCCCAAACCTGATAAATAGGGTTCAGGATTTGTTTGCAGTTTGTTTTGTCCTCTGAGAATATGAGTATTTATATATCTTTTCTTTTTTTCTTTTCTTTTTTTTTGAGATGGAGTTTCTTTCTGTCGTCCAGGCTGGAGGGCAGTGGCCATGACCTTGGCTTACTGCAACCTCTGTCTCCTGGGTTCAAGTGATTCTCCTGCCTGAGCCTCCCAAGGAGCTGGGATTACAGGCATGCATAATCACACCCAGCTAATTTTTGTATTTTTAGTAGAGATGGAGTTTCACCATGTTGCCCACGCTGGTCTTAAACTGACCTCAGGTGATCCGCCTGCCTCAGCCTCCCAAAGTGCTGGGATTACAGGCATGAGCATCAGCCTATCTTTTCAAATTATTCTATTCAGAAGTTATTTGGATTAGTTCCTTTTCTTTTGACCTTCTGTGTGGTTATTAATATAATAATAATAATTATTATTATTTTTTGAGTTGGAGTTTCGCTCTTGTTGCCCAGGCTGGAGTGTGATGGCACAATCTCGGCTCACTGCAACCTCCACCTCCAGAGTTCAAGCGATTCTCCTGCCTCAGCCTCCCGAGTAGCTGGGATTACAGGCATGCGCCACCACGCCCGGTTAATTTTGTATTTTTAATAGAGATGGAGTTTCTCTATGTTGGCCAGGCTGGTCTCGAACTCCTGACCTCAGGTGATCTGCCCACCTCGTCCTCCCAAAGTGCTGGGATTATGGGCGTGAGCCACCGCGCCTGGCCCTGTTAGTATTTTTAAATACAGTTAAGTTCACTTGCTTCCATTTGCATTCAGTTTTAGTTTTCTCTCCTCTCTTTATTGATTTAATTTCCTTTATGAATATGTAAAACATTAACAAGGTTCTCAAATCAAAACTGTTCTAAAAGGTTTCCTAGAGAAACATCATTTCCTCTCCATCTCCCCCACCTCATTTCCACCCAGCCCCCATAGGTTACTAAATATTTTCTTAGTTTGTGGTTATCTACAGAAAGAGCCTTTTGATCCAGCTTATCAGTTTGTCTCATACCTCTTTAAAATCCCTTTCATGGGCAGTCACTAATGAGGAGGGTCCACATTTGGAAGGCTCAAGAGCTTTGCTCTTTATTGGAGAAGCATGGGGCCAAGAGGAAAGACTCTGAGCAGTGAGGTTGTAAGAAGTGGCACTGATTTTTTTCTCCTCCCCCCACAGGAGATCCACCACCTGCGGCACCTGGTCAGCTCCCTTATCCTCTCCTCCACCTCTGCCTACGCCGTCAGGTAGGGACTGCGGGTATCCTGGGGTTGTGGGACCCAGATGACTCAGGACATACCTTTCCATAAAGCAGTGGTGGGAAGGTTCAGGGCTCATGAAACAGACGTCAGAAGCTATTTTTCCCCCCATAATATCCCCCTTTTCTCTCTCTCCCCCACCAGTTCCCCACCTCCACTCTCATGGTCCTGTTCTTTTTTTTTTTTTTTTTTTTTGAGACAGTGTCTGGCTCTGTCACCCAGGCTATAGTGCCGTGGTGTGATCTCGGCTCACTGCAACCTCCACCTCCCGGGTTCAAGCGATTCTCCTGCCTCAGCCTCCCGAGTAGCTTGGACTACAGGTGCTCGGCACTACGCCTGGCTGATTTTTGTATTTTTAGTAGAGACGGGGTTTCACCATCTTGGCCAGGCGGGTCTTGAACTCCTGAGCTCATGATCTACCCGCTGTGCCTCCCAAGGTGCTGGGATTACAGGCATGAGCCATTGCACCCCACTGGTCCTGTTCTCTTCCTTGGGCATGTAAATTAACCTCTACTGACCCCATCTAGCACATAAGAATGCATCTAGTGGCCAGACGCGGTGGCTCACGCCTGTAATCCCCACACTGTGGGAGGCCAAGGCAGGCAGATTGCTTGAGCTCAGGAGTTCAAGACCAGCCTGGCCAACATGGTGAAATCCCATCTCTACCAAAAATATAAAAACTTAGCTGGGCATGGTGGCGGTGGCGAGTGTCTGTGGTCCCAGCTACTTGGGAGGCTGAGGTGGGAGGATTGCTTGAGGCCTGGGGTCAGAGGTTGCAGTGAGCCGAGATTGCACCACTGCATTCCAGCCTGGGCAACAGAGTAAGACTCTGTCTCAGAAAGAAAAAAAAAAAAAGTGCATCTAGCACATATATAGTGCAGCAGGGTTCCTGGAAGCATCTGGCGAATTTGTTATTTGTCAGCATTGGTTGCAAGGGACAGAGATTCTCTCGGGCCACCTTCAGATAGAGACACGCTGTAAGGAGTTGAAGAGCTGAAGCTGCTTTAGGTGCTGGCTTCTCTCTCCTTCTCTGGGGCTCTCATGAGCTCCAGGCTCTCTCTCTCACTCCATCCCTGCCTCTTTCTCAGCTTCGCCCTCTTCTCCTCTTGCTCCAAACGCTTCCTTACCTTCTACTGAGTTCTTCTCTGGCTTCTGTTTTCTCACGGTCCCTGATCGACATCAGTTGTGGCCTGGGTCTGCCTTAGGGTCTCTGTGATTTCTCTCTTTCTCTCTCTCTGTTAAAATAAACATGGCAAAATTCACCCTTTTCAAGTACAGAATTTAGCAGCATTTAGTCCATTCACAGGGTCGTGCAACCGCACCACTTCTGTCTAGATCTGAAATATTTCCATCACTCCAAAAGGAAACTGTACCCGCCACCGGGAAGTGCAGGAATCCTCGCTTCTTAGTCTTACTTGGGAGAAAAAATTCGGCCTAGAGACTGATTTAATCAACAGAGAGACTTTACTGAAGGCAAATAGAGAACAGAGGGTTTACACAGAGAGACAGCACACTCTGAAGCATGAGGAGAGCAGGCTGCTGAAAGAACGTGAGCCAGCAGCACACTGAGAGTTTTGTGTTGGGTTTTTAATATGATGTCGGACTCTTTTGAAGGTCTTGCCTCCGTCTTTTTTTTTTTTTTTTTTTTTTTTTTTGAGACAGAGTTTCGCTCTTGCCACCCAAGCTAGAGTGCAGTGGTGCGATCTCGGCTCACTGCAATCTTCACCTCCCAGGTTCAAGCGATTCTCTTGCTTCAGCCTCCCGAGTAATTGGGATTACAGGCATGCACCACCAGGTCTGGCTAATTTTTGTATTTTTAGTAGAGATGGGGTTTCACCATGTTGGCCAGGCTGGTCTCAAACTCCTGACCGCAGGTGATCCTCCTGCCTCCCAGATTGCTGGGATTACAGACTGAGCCACCGTGCCCAGCCAGTTCTCTGCTTTTGTGACCACAGGATAACTGCAACCTGATTCAGCCCCATTCCTGTGACCCCAGGCTGGCCCTGCCCATCTGGGACACCAGCTGACTCCACCCCACCCCCACAACCTCTGGCTGACCCCGCCCATCCCCAGGATCCCAGGCCGACCCCAGCCCAGCCTCCAGTCATCCTGACCCCGGCTGACCCCCCCAGGGAGGAGGCGAAGGCCAAGATGGGCTTGCTGCGGGAGCGCGCGGAGAAGGAGGAGGCCCAGAGTGAGACGGAGGCGCAGGTGCTGCAGCGGCAGATCTCACACCTGGAGCAGCTGCACCGCTTCCTGAAGCTCAAAAACAACGACAGGCAGCCGGATTCCGATGTCCTGGAGAAGCGTGAAAAGCAGGGTGAGGCCGGGGCTGCCGCCTTTGCATCTCGAGGGCCTGGCCGCCCCTGGGGCACCTGCAGCACTCCTTGGTGCCCCGGGCGGGACCACGCTTTGCTCACCCTCGCCCAGGAGGTCTCTGTGCTGGAGGCCACCCAGGAGGCCGACCTGCTGTTCTCTCTTCCCCCAGCCCGGGAGGTGGCCGAGGGCGTCCGGAAGACCTCCCAGGAGAGGCTGGTGCTTCGCTACGAGGACGCCCTGAATAAACTGTCCCAGCTGATGGGGGAGAGCGACCCCGACCTGTTGGTGCAGAAGTATCTGGAGAGTGAGTGGGGCCCTGGGTGGGGGGAGGAGGCCCAGGGGCCCCGGCACCCCCTGAGTCCAGTGCAGGCTGGCTTCAGCTCTGGCTCTGGGGACTCCTCCACCTGCACTGGAGGAGCAAGGTGTCAGGCCTGGGACCCGCCACCCATGTCCACTGGCGTCTTACTGTGGCCCTGTCTCTGCCTCTCCCCATCCCCTCCTCACTCCTGGGCCTGGGGTCACTCTCCACATCCTTCCCTCAACCCCGTCCCTCTCTGTTTCTCTCCTTACCCATATCTACCGTTCTCCCTGCCTGCATCTCCCCGTCTCCCTTGCTGTTACCGAGTCTCTCCGGCTTTCCCTCTGCCTTGCTATGTGTTTCTGTGTCGCCCCTGCCATATCTTCCCACGCCTCTTGGTCTCTGTGATTCCTCTCTGTTCATCTCTCTGCCTTGGTCTCTGTGTGGCCTTCCTCATCCTCACTTTCTCTGGCCTTCTGTGTGCCTCTCTGTCTCTCTTCTCTCTGTATCTGTATCTCTGTCTTCCTCTCTCTGGGCCCCGCCTTGCCCAACTTTCCCAGTCGAGGAGCGCAACTTTGCTGAGTTCAACTTCATCAATGAGCAGAACTTGGAGCTGGAGCATGTGCAGGAAGAGATCAAGGAGGTGAGTGAGGCCTGCCCTCTCCATCTCCTCCTCTTCTCCCTGCCTCCCTGCCCCCTCCCCTCCCTCAGCCCCCCTCCTGCCTCTTCTTCCCAGCTCCACACCCCCCAGCTCCCGAGGCTGCCATCTGGCCCAACATTCAGCCCTGTCCCCACAGATGCAGGAGGCATTGGTGAGTGCGCGTACCAGCAAGGATGACCGGCATTTGCTGCAGGAGCAGCAGCTGAATGCGTTGCAGCAGCGCATGGACAAGGTGCGCATGGAGGCTGAGCGCCTTGAGGCCCGCTTCCAGGATGTGCGGGGACAGCTGGAGAAGCTCAAGGCTGGTGAGCACCCACGGGCGCCCCCTCCCAAGCCTGGCTTCTCCACTTGGAAGGACACCATTAGCCTGTGGGGCTTGGAGGCATTGCATGGACAACCTGGTTCACTTGCTTATTGGTTGCTCCATATCTGTCCATCTTTCCAACCAGGGTCTATCCCTCCAACTGTCTCATGTCCATCTATCCATCCAGCATCTGTCCCTCCAGCTGTGCTACACCCATCCATCCACCCATCCATCAGTGCATCCATCCATCCATCTAGGGTTGATCTCTCCAACTGTCCCATATCCATCCATCCATCCATCCATCCATCCATCCATCCATCCAGAGACTGTCCCTCCAACTGTCCTATATCCATCATCCATCCGGGATTTATTCCCTCATCTGTCCTATATCTATCTCTCCATCCAGGGTCTATCCCTCCATCTGTCCCATATCCATCTATCTATCCAGGGTCTGTGCCTTCATCTGTTCTATATCTATCTATCCATCCAGGATCTACCCTTCCATCTGTCCTATATCCATCCATCCATCCATCCACCCAGGGTCTATGCCTCCAACTGTCCTTATCCATCATTCATCCAGGATCTATTCCTTCATCTGTCCCATATCTATCTATCCATCCAGGGTCTATCCCTCCATCTGTCCCATATCCATCTATCTATCGAGGGTCTATTCCTTCATCTGTTCCATATCTATCTATCCATCCAGGGTCTACCCCTCCATCTGTCCTATATCCATCTGTCCGTCCATCCATCCATCCATCCATCCATCCATCCATCCATCCATCTATCCATCCATCCATCCATCCATCCATTCATCCATCCATCCATCCATCCATCCAGGATCTGTTCCTCCAACTGTCCCATGTCCATCCATCCATGCAGGGTCTATCCCTCCAACTGTCCCATGTCCGTCCATCCATCCATCCATCCATCCCTCCATCCATTGTCTATCCATCCGTCTGCCTCCAACAGCCCCACATCCATCTGTTCATCCATTTATCTGCAATGACATTTGACTTTTGTCTTCCTAGTCTTAGTCTTAGTTACCAAATTTCTTCTTAGTCTTAGTTACCAAAAATGTTATTATTTGTAAAGAAAATGATGATAAAATATAATAGCAATGTTTATTATGTGTCATTCACTCTGCTAGGCACTTAGGCATTATTCCACTTGTTTCACAAAACACTGAAAAACAGATGCTGTCCCTCCCACTGTCCCATATCCGTCATCCACCCATCCATTCATCTATCCAGTATTCATCTATGGATCATCCGTGTACATCTGTCTGTCTATAAATGCCTAGCAATGTGACTGACGGGTCTTAGGGTGGGTATATGTTGATATTTATTGGAAAATGCCAAACAGTTTTCCAAACTGGTCGCAAGATTTTATGCTCTCACCTATGTGAGCATATGGGGGTCCCAGATGTTCCACACCCTCTCCACTGCTTCCTAGTGGCAGCCATTTTTTATTTTATTTTATTTTTGAGATGGAGTCTTGCTCTGTCACCAGGCTGGAGTGCAATGGTGTGATCTCGGCTCACTGCAACTTTCACCTCCTGGGTTCAAGCGATTCTCCTGCCTCAGCCTCTCGAGTAGCTGGGACTACAGGTGTGTGCCACCACGCCCAGCTAATTTTTGTATTTTTAGTAGAGTCAGGGTTTCACCATGTTGGCTAGGATGGTCTCGATCTCTTGACCTTGTGATCTGCCCGCCTCAGCCTCCCAAAGTGCTGGGATTACAAGCGTGAGCCACCGCGCCCGGCCATCGGCCATTTTAATATTAGCCATCTAACGTTTGTGCAGTACTATCTCTATTAATTTAATTGGCATTTCCCTAGTGACTAATAATATTGAGTATCATATTGGCCATTCGGATATCTTTGTGAAGTTCCTGTTCAATCTTGTGCACTCGTTTTTTTAAAAGTTGGGTTTTCTTGCTATAACTGAGTTGTAGGAGTTCTTTGTATATTCTAGACACTAGACTTTTGGTAAATATTTTCTCCTATACTGTAGCTTGCCTTTTCACTTTTTTTGGTGATGAACTGAAGTTTCTTAGTTTTGAGATCTAATTTATGAAATTTTCTTTTTGTAGTTAGTGACTTTGTGGCCTGCCTGAGAAATTTTTGCCTGTCCTGAGTTTACAAAGGCATTGTGCTGTGTTTTCTCCTAGAAGTTTCATTGTTTGAGCTCCCACATTGAAGTCTGTGACTTATGCCAAATTGATTTGCATGTATGGTATGAGGTAGGGGTCTAGAGTTTCCTTTTTAAAAAAATTTTTAGATTTTTTTCATTTATTTATTTTTTTGAGAGGAATTTTGCTCTTTTGCCCAGGCTGGAGTGCAGTGGCGCAATCTTGGCTCACTGCAACCTCTGCCACCCAGGTTCAAGCAATTCTGCCTCAGCCTCCCGAGTAGCTGGGATTATAGGTGCACACCACCACATCCAGCTAATTTTGGTATTTTTAGTAGAGATGGGGTTTCGCCATGTTGGCCAGGCTGGTCTCAAACTCCTGACCTCAGGTGATCCACCCGCCTCGGCCTTCCAAAGTGCTGGGATTACATGTATGAGCCACTGCACCTGGCCCTTCCCTTTTTTTTTTTAGAGATGGGATCTTACTATGTTGTCCAGGCTAGTCTTGAACTCCTGGATTCAAGTGCTCCTCCTGTCTTGGACTCCCAAAGTGCTGGGATTACAGGCATGAGCCACCACACCTGGCCGAGTTTCTTTTTTTTTTTTTTAGACGGAGTCTTGCTCTGTCGCCCAGGCTGGAGTGCAGTGGCCGGATCTCGGCTCACTGCAAGCTCCGGATCTCGGCTCACTGCAAGCTCCGCCTCCCGGGTTCACGCCATTCTCCTGCCTCAGCCTCCCAAGTAGCTGGGACTACAGGTGCCCGCCACCTCGCCCGGCTAGTTTTTTGTATTTTTTTTAGTAGAGACGGGGTTTCACCGTGTTAGCCAGGATGGTCTTGATCTCCTGACCTCGTGATCTGCCCGTCTCGGCCTCCCAAAGTGCTGGGATTACAGGCTTGAGCCACCGCGCCTGGCCTCTTTTTTTTTTTTTTTTATCCTTTCCGTGGGTATCAGTTGCATCCACCTGTGCATCCTCCCATCGTTCTCTTTTATTTCTATTATTATTATTATTATTATTTTTTAATTTGAGAGAGAGTCTCGCTCTGTCCCCCAGGTTGGAGTGCAGTGGCACCATCTCCATTCACTGCAACCTCCCCCTGCTGGGTTTAAGTGATTCTCCTGCCTTAGCCTCCTAGTAGCTGGGATTACAGGAGCACACCACCACGCCCAGCTAATTTTTGTATTTTTAGTGGAGAGTGGATTTTGCCATGTTGGCCAGGCTGGTCTCAAACTCCTGACTTTAGGTGATCCACCCGCCTCGGTCTCCCAAAGTGCTGGGATTACAGGCGTGAGCCACCACACCTGGCCTCATCTTTCTTGTTTTTCAGGAAGTAGCCATGCAGAGCACTCAGGAGTCAGGCTGTCCTGTTTTTTGTTTTTTGTTTTTTTGGTTTTTTTTTAACATTTATTGTTAGCTTTTATTATTTATTTATTTATTTATTTATTTATTTATTTATTTATTTGAGATGGAATCTCACTCTGTCAGCCAGGCTGGAGTGCAGTGGTGTGATCTCGGCTCACTGCAATGTCCGTCTCCTGGGTGCAAGCGATTCTCCTGCCTCTCCAGTGACTGGGATTACAGGCACGCACTACCATGCCCGGCTAGTTTTTTCGTATTTTTAGTAGAAACAGGGTTTCACCATGGTGGCCAGGCTGGTCTCAAACTCCTGATCTCAAATGATCTGCCTGCCTTGGCTTCCCAAAATGCTGGGATTACAGGCGTGAGCCACTGCACCCAGCCTGTCCTGGGTTTGAATCTCAGCTCCACCAATTATGAACCTTGGTGTGTGGCTTCCTCCTTGTGAGCCCCTCTGGGAATGGGGATGGCAGTGCCTTCTTTGCAGGGTTGTCATGAGAATTAGAAGGGATGACAGATGGAGAGAAAGGTGGGGGGTGGTGGGGAGCGATCTGGGGAGCCCCCTTGGGGCACACCGTAGGAGCTCAAATATGGGCAGGTCCTCCTTCCCGCTGTCGTGACGGCTGAGCCGAGCCCTGTGCTAGGTGATGTGGGCACAGTGGGGAGAGGCCCTGGAGGGGACTGACCTGAGCACTGGGCACTCATCACTCAGGGGCTAGGATGGAGGACACCCAGGCTCTGGGGGCGAGAGGAGGCCGTAACTCAGTCTGCAGTGCAAGACCATAATTTGTGGGGCCCAGTGCAGAATGAGGGGCCCCTTATTAAAAAATTGCCAAGATTTTCAAGATAGGAAGAGCAGCAGCGTGTCAAGCCAAGTGCAGGCCCCTCACCACCGTCTGGGTCTCACACTCACCAAGCCAGCTCTGCTGGGGTCACTGGGAAGGCTTCCTGGAGGCAGTGATACCTGAGGCTGATTTTGAAGGACAAGCCAGGGAGAGAGGGATGCACAGCAGTGCCCTCCCCCTGCCTGGCTGGCTGAGCTCGGGTGACTCCCTTTTGGTCTCTGAGCCTTGATCGCAGTCTCTGTAGAATGGGGCAGTGAGGACCTGAGTGGGGAGAGGGCTAGCACCCAGCTGGCGGTGCCAGATCCCTGACAGCTGGCCCTCCATGACGCAGACATCCAGCTCCTCTTCACCAAGGCCCATTGCGACGGCAGCATGATCGATGACCTCCTTGGGGTCAAGACCGGCATGGCGGACCGGGACATGGGCCTCTTCCTGAGCCTCATCGAGAAGCGGCTGGTGGAGCTCCTGACAGTGCAGGCCTTCCTGGATGCCCAGGTGGGAGGCGGCAGGGAGCCAGGACGGGAGGCAGGTCTCAGGGGTGGCCCAGCTGACCACAGGCTTCCACACCCTCCAGAGCTTCACCTCCCTGGCCGACGCCGCCCTCCTGGCACTGGGCCAGAGCCTGGAGGACCTTCCGAAGAAGATGGCCCCACTTCAGCCCCCTGACAATCTGTGAGGCGCAGGGCAGGAGGGACGCAGGGGGGACGGGGCTTCCATGGGGGCAGAGGGAACACACAGGATAGAGGGTTTTGGGGGGCTTTTGGGGACTGGCTGGTGGATGTGGCCCTGGGGGTTTAGAATATGAGGTGTGTGCTTTGAGGCAGCCAGAAGGAGTAGGGGCTTGGCACCTTTGTGTGGGAAGACGGGGCCCCGGGTACCCCAGAAGGGGAGGGCACTCAGGGCTGGTGGGAGAATGACTGAGGTTCCTGGGGTTGAGCAGGAAGGGCCACTGGCCTTTTTGAGGGCTGGGAGTCTAGTCTTTTCCGGTTTTCCTTCCCCTCCCCAGAGAAGACCCCCCAGGTTTTGAGGCCAGCGATGACTACCCCATGAGCAGGGAGGAGCTGCTGAGCCAAGTGGAGAAGCTGGTGAGATTGGGGCCCTCGGGGGTGGGGCCAGGCCTCAGTGTGCGTCGGGGCCCAGCTCACCTTCCCTGCAGGTGCAGCTCCAGGAGCAGGCGGAGGCGCAGCGCCAGAAGGACCTGGCCGACGCCGCCGCGAAGCTGGACGGCACCCTGAGCGCGGACCTGGCCAGCACCCAGAGGGCTGGCTCCAGTACCATCCTGGTGCCCACCAGGCAACCCCATACCATCCCCGGGTCCATCTTGAGCCACAAGACTAGCAGAGACCATGGCTCTCTTGGCCGCGTCACTTTTGGTCCCCTCAAATCCAGCCTGGGGCATTTGCCCAGTCACGTCACGCACGGTGACCCCAACACTGGCCACGTGACCTTTGGCTCCACCAGTGCCTCGAGTGGGGGCCACGTGACCTTCAGACCTGTCAGCACCAGCAGCTACCTGGGCTCCACTGGATACGTGGGGTCCAGCAGGGGCGGAGAAAACACAGAGGGTGGTGTGGAGAGCGGAGGCACAGCGTCTGATTCCAGCGGAGGCCCCGGGTCCAGCAGAGGCCACGTCTCCAGCACCGGCCCTGCCTCCAGCACTGGCCCCGGCTCCTCCACCAGCAAAGACTCCCGGGGCTAACACGAGGGGCCTGCAGCCCCCACCCTGCCCTGGCTCTCTGTAGAGGTCTTTTTTTGTGTCTCTACTTCCCTGTTTGCCTTGTGGGTCCCTGTCTTTTTCTCCCAGTCCCAGGCCTCTGTCTTTTTGCCCCTCTTAACTGTTTTCATCTGCCCTTCATCACCGCCTCACCTCTGTCTCCTGGTTCCTTTCTCTCTGCTCCTGACCCTGCTTTTCCCTCTGCCTCCCGATCTCCTGTTCTCTCGGCTTCCCAGTCAGTGTCCGTCCTTCTTGTCTCCATATCTGCCCCTTCCCTGTCTGCTGAGCCCTGACCCCCTGTGGATTCCCCACCTTCTGTTGCTGGCTCTCTCTCGTCTCCATCTCCCAGGCTCTGCATACATCCTGTGTCCCTCTCTCTGCAGCTCCTCACTCCCCAAGAGCCCTCTAGTGCTGCCGGGCATGGGACAAGTCAGGGCGAAGATGCCAGGTTCCGCATGGGAAATGGGACTGTGGAAATAAAGCCTATGTGGGGAGAGCCGGCTTCAGGCATGGCTGCTTCCTCTCCCTCCGGCCTGGGGGTCATCTGTGACCCTGTCCCGATTCCCTGCCATTCATTCATTCACTCACTCATTCAGCATTCTTATTTATTTATTGAGATGAAGTTTCCCTCTTGTCGCCCAGGCTGGAGTGCAGTGTCACGATCTCAGCTCACTGCAACCTCTGCCTCCCAGGTTCACGCCATTCTCCTGCCTCAGCCTCCCAAGTAGCTGGGATTACAGGTGCCCACCACCACGCCTGGCTAATTTTTGTATTTTTAGTAGAGATGGGGTTTCACCATGTTGGGCAGGCTGGTCTTGAACTCCTGACCTCAGGTGATCTGCCCACCTCAGCCTCCCAAAGTGCTGGGATTACAGGCTTGAGCCACCACGCCGGGCCTATTCATCCATTTTTCTGAGGCCTCTCCTGGAGCTGTGTTGGTCAGGGCAGTCACAGCTGCAGATTCTCCGTGGTCCTCAGGCAGCAGAGGTTTCTCTCCTTTGTGGGCCAGCCAAGCGCTGTCCTCCATATCACCCGTGTCCCCCAGGCCCATGGCACAGCCATCATCTGGAATGCTGCCAGTCCTTTGGCACAGGAAGAAGAGAGGATGGCACAGCAGGCAGTGACTTGCGAGGCTCGGACCTGATATGACACCTGTCTTCTTAGCTTACACTCAGCCAGAGTGGGTCCCCTGGTCACCCCGAACTTCACAGGGGCACCGGGAAGCGTAGTCTTTTCATGTGTCTGGAAGGAGAGAAAGGAAGGATTATTTATGGACAGCCCTAACTCCAGTCGCAGGGTCACAGAGAAAAAGCTGACCTTGACCCTTTCCTGCAGCGGGGGTGGGTGTGGGAGCGAGAGGGCTGAGAACACCATGATAACTCTTGCCTGTAGTTGAGCCATGCCAAATTCCCTGCCAGCATTTAATCTGTTGGTGTCAAAGCTATATAAAAACTTTAAAAAAAATCAGGCTGGGCGCGGTGGCTCACGCCTGTAATCCCAGCACTTTGGGAGGCTGAGGTGGGTGGATCACTCGAGCCCAGGAGTTCAAGACCAGCCTGGCGAACATGTGAAACCCTGCCTCGACTGAAAATACAAAAATTAGCAGAGCATGGTGATGTGCGCCTGTCTTCCAAACTACTCTGGAGGCTGAGGCATGAGAATTGCTTGAATCTGGGAAGCGGAGGTTGCAGTGAGCTGAGATCACAGTACTGCACTCCAGCCTGGGTAATAGAGTGAGACTGTCTCAAAAAAAAAAAAAAAGTTCAAATCCAAACAGATAATCCATCATCCGCCTTCCTAATCCAGGAATGTAGCACCCTGAGCCTCCCCTTAAAATGGCTTGATAATAGTACATCCTTTTTTGTGTGAGAATACAATGAATTTATACACACAGCCTTAGAACAGTGGCTGGGCGCGGTGGCTCACACCTGGAATCCCAGCACTTTGGGAGGCCGAGGTGGGCAGATCATCTGAGGTCGGGAGTTCGAGATCGGCCTGGCCAACATGGTGAAACCCTGTCTCTACTGAAAATATAAAAATTAGCCGGGTGTGGTGGCGCATGCCTGTAACCTCAACTACTTGGGAGGCTGAGGCAGGAGAATCACTTGAACCCGGGAGGCGGAGGTTGCAGGGAGCCAAGACCGTGATACTGCACTCCAGCCTGGGCGACAAGAATGAAACTCCATCTCAAAAAATAAATCAATAAATAAAAATAAATTGTCTTGATAATAGTACATACTGTTTTGTGTGAGAATAAAATGAACTGATACACAGCCTTAGAACAGTACCTGGCATGTAGTAAAAGCTCAGAAATATATGTGACTATTAGTAGAACAGTGATAAAGATGAAAGTGTAGTGTTTTCTATTTATTTATTTATTCATTCATTCATTCATTTTTGAGTCTCACTCTGTCACCCAGGCTGGAGTGCAGTGGTGTAATCTCGGTTCACTGTAACCTCTGCCTCCCAGGTTCAAGCAATTCTCCTGCCTCAGCCTCCCAAGTAGCTGGGATTACAGGCACCTGCCACTATGCCTGGCTAATTTTTTTTTTTGTATTTAAGAGGGGGTTTTACCATGTTGGCCAGGCTGGTCTCGAACCCCTGACCTCAAGTGATGCTCCCATCTCAGCCTCTCAAAGTGCTCAGAATACAGGCGTGAGCCACTGAGTCTGGCCTGTGTTCAGCAATATTTGAGCCAGTTTTCCTTACAGAAAGAGAAATACTTATTTTTGTGTTTTAAATAAAACTGGTGTAGGAAAGTTTAAAAAAAAAAAAGACTCAATTTCTCCGCTTACAGCTGCACAGGAGGGGACATCCACACAGCTTTCCTCGTTCATTTGATAAATATTTATTGAGCAGGTACTGTGTGCCGTATATCGTACTAGGTTCTGGGGATGGGAGAGTAAAGGAGAAAGTTGAAAATGGCATTTCAGGAGGGAGGTGGAAAGGAGCTCCTCTGAGCCGTGGCTCCTGGCAGTGGAGCTGCTGTTCTTCCTCCCTGGGGGCCCAGGAAGTCTCATCTTGGTGTGGAGCTGAGTCCGTGACCACCAGCCCTAACTACCATTTCGGAGCGATTTCCTCCTCTTTCCTTCCAAAGACAGCAGAGCCAGCACAGCAGACCGAGGCTTCTGATTTGCTCCCCATGCAAAACGGCGTCATAGACCACCATAGTTTGACCGACTCAGGCTAACCACAGCTGTCTGTCATCTCAAGGATCCTAGTCCTACACCGAGCAGGTTCACCTCCTCTACCTTCCCCTGGACCGGGGCTGGGCTCGCCACTTATAGATGGTCAACCCTGCAGCACCCAGCTCCGAATACATCGAAGGCCACTTTAGAGACGCCTGAGAATTCAACCTAGATTTTTTACTTTTTGTTTTTTTGAGACAAGAGTCTTGCTCTGATGCTCAGGCTGGAGTGCAGTGGTGCAATCTCGGCTTGCTTCAGCCTCCACCTCCCAGGTTCAAGTGATTCTCATGCCTCAGCCTCCTGAGCAGCTGGGACTACAGGTGTGCGCCACCGCGCCCGGCTAATTTTTGTATTTTTCGTAGAGATGGAGGTTTCCCCATGTTGGCCAGGCTGGTCTGGAACTCCTGGCCTCAAGTGATCCTCCCGCCTTGGCCTCCCAAAGTGAAAAAGACATTTTAAAGTTTGACCTCTGGAATGCCTTTAATTTACGTGGTATAGTCTAAGAGAATAGCAGGTGAGTGCAGCTCAATCTTATCAGCAAAAGTGGAGGAAGGACTGAATTAAATTGTACTCAATAGCAGTAAAATTAGGGATATTTAATCATTTTCCTCCTCCAGGAGTGAGGCAGAAATGGGCACTGCCACATCCAGGCTGTGTGGTCTTGGGCCAGTGTCTTCAGCACTCTGAGCTGTGACTCATCCTGAAACCAGAGCTGGCAGCGAATCCCAGACGCAGCTTTGTGTGGTGGGGAAGGCTCACTGGGAGGCAGTGTGGGTGTGAACCTGTTCTTCATCATAATCTCTGTCAAGTGAAAAAACATGGGGATAGTCTAGAACAGTGGAAACCTGTATCCCAGCTCCTTAGAGAGTTAGGAAACCATTTTAAGGGAAACTGACCAGCATTTAAAAATAGGAGTGAGCTCGGAAAGGTGGCTCACGCCTGTAATCGCAGCACCTTGGGGAGCCAAGGCGGGTGGATCACCTGAGGTCAGGAGTTCAAGACCAGACTGGCCAACATGATGAAACCCCATCTTTACTAAAAATACAAAAATTAGCTGGGCGTGGTGGTGCATGACTGTAATCCCAGGTACTCAGGAGGCTGAGGCAGGGGGATCGCTTGAACCTTGGGGGAGAGAGGTTGCAGTGAGCCAAGATCATGCCTGGGTGACAGTGACACTCTTGTCTTAAAAAAAAAAAAATGGAATATAAAGCATTCTGTAATACAGGGTGGTATTTTTAAAACTTTTTTTTTTTTTTTTAGACAGAGTCTCACCCTGTTACTCAGGCTGGAGTGCAGTGGCGTGATCTCAGCTCACTGTAACCTCTGCCACCCGGGTTAAAGCAATTCTCTGCCTCAGCCTCCTTAGTAGCTTGGATTACAGGTGCCCACCACCACACCCGGTTTTTTTGTTTTTTTGTATTTTTAGTAGAAATGGGGTTCACCATCTTGGCCAGGCTGGTCTGGAACTCCTGACCTCGTGATCCACCCGCCTCGGCCTCCCAAAGTGCTTGGATTACAGGCGTGAGCCACTGTGGCCGGCCTAAATTTTGTTTTTAATTGTACATATTTATGGGATGCGGTGTGATGTTTCGATACATATATAAATTATGTAGTGATCAAATCAAGGTTATTAGCAAATCCATCATCCCAGACGCTTGTTATATCTTTGTGGTGAGAACATGCAAAATGTTCTAGCTATTTTGAAGTATACAATCCATTATTGTTGACTATAGAGGGTGGTATTCTTTTGTAACAGTGTGCTGATGCGACCGGGCGCGGTGGCTCATGCCCGCAATCTCAGCACTTCGGGAGACCCAGGCGGGCGGATCACTTGAGGCCGGGAATTCGAGACCAGCCTGGCTAACATGGTAAAGCCCCATCTCTACTAAAAATAAAAAATTAGCCAGGCGCGGTGGCGGGCGCCTGTAATCTCAGCTACTCAGGAGGCTGAGGCAGGAGAATTGCTTGAATCCTGGAAGCTGAGGTTTCTGTGAGCCCAGATCGTGGCACTGCATTCCAACCCGGGCAACAGAGCAAGACCTTCTCTCAAAAAAAAAACAAAAAACAAAACAAAAAAAAAACGCTGATGCAAAATGATTTCTTACTGGGCGTCAGAATTTTGGAAGCCACTGGTAGACAGTCCTTAGTTTCACACAATGATTTTCAGACAACTGCCTATTCGTCAATTCCAACCACCTCGCCCCACTGCCAAAATCGAACGTTTCTGGTCTCCCGGCGGCGCCGCCTTAGCAGGATCCGCCGCCAGGTGGCGCGCGCCCCCCGCCCGGAGTGGGTTTTGTCTCATCCCGGACTTAGATCTTCCAAGACAGTGATTTCCTTCTGTTCGGGTCTCTTCCCGAGAATCCGCTTTACTCGTACTAGAAGCTCTGACCTCGAATGCAGTTCCAGAAGCAGAACCCTGCAGGGGGTTTCAGGCGGCCAAGAAGGGAAGTGGCTCTCCTAAGACCGTCCTGGCTTCGGTCCACGGCGCTCATTAAATGCCTCCCACGCCAGACGAGGTCCCCGTCCCCGGAGCTGGCGTCCCAGGGGTAAGGACACACACGAACCCTCCTGCCCCCATTCGCGCCCCGTCAGTGCAGGGAGGCTCCGGCCTGGGGCTGAAGAGCCGAGTCTCTCGTGCCTGACAGCACGGGGTCGAGCCCCTCCCGGCCACCTGCTGGCTGTGGGATCTTGGGCATCGTGCTTGGCCTCGCTCTGCCTTGGTTTCCCCCACTGTAGTGATAGTGATAACAGCAGCCACTTCATAGGGTTGCAGGCGTTACATGAGTTAATAGATGCAAAGCGCTCAGAAGGGGGCCTGGCATATGTTTGCTAAACCGATTGTTGAAAATTCTCAATTTACATCTGTGAGAACTGAGGACCAGTTGGGGGTGGGGGTGGGGAACCCCCAAAGTCGGCTAAGTTCAGCCTCAGCGACTGGAGACGGGAGGGGTGTTCCCTCACCTACAGATAGTTTCCCGCCTCCTGCGCCGGCCCCCTCCACCCCCAGCTGAATCCAGGCATTCTGATTTCAGTCAAGGTCCTTCTCCTCCTGACAGCGCTCCCTGGGGGTGGGAGTGGACCCAGGCCCCTTGGCAAGGTCTGGGGCTGCCCTGGCGGAGCAGCCTCCCCTCCTCCTCTTTATTCCTTCCAGGATGGGGAGGGCCACGAGTCATCCAGATTCTATGATAAAGCGGCAGATTCCTGGGAAATGCAGGCAGCAGGGGTCCGGGAGAAAGGGCCAAGCTGGAGCCCGCTCAGTCACAGTGGGGGTCCCCAACCTGCAGGCCCTCCCCAAACACTGAAAGCTGAACTTAGCAGTGCTGGGTCATGCAGAATGGGCGCCTAGGAGGACCTCTGCTCTTACCAGTGGCATTTCTCTTTTCTCTCTCCCGTTTTCTTTTCTTTTCTTTTTTTTTTTTTTTGAGACAGAGTCTTGCTCTGTCGCCCAGACTGGAGTGCAGTGGCATGATCTCAACTCACTGCAACCTCCCCCTCCTGGGCTCAAGTAATTCTCCTGCCTCAGCCTCCCGAGTACCTGGGACTACAGGTGCACGCCACCATGCCTGACTAATTTTTGTATTTTTAGTAGAGATGGGGTTTCACGTTGGCGAGGCTGGTCTTGAACTCCTGACCTCAAGTGATCCACCCGCCTCGGCCTCCCAAAGTGCTGGGATTACAGGCGTGAGCCACCGCGCCCAGCCAACAATGACTTTTGTAAAATGCTCATTGGGAGGGCTTTGCAAAATTGGTATCAGCAGCCGTGTTTATAATCTCTAAAGTGAGATACAGAACCAAGGTCTCTGGAATGAATATAACTAAGAAAGAATGAATGCCACCTGCACCCTACCTGCTTAGCCTTTCTTTTCTTGAAAGAAGGCACAAAGAAATATTCTATGCCATGCCATCATATGTAGCATAAACATCAGCAAAACTAGAAAACAGGGTATTTGGGGGATTTCTGCATAGGTGCAAATGTAAAGATGAGGGAGGGGGGCGAATGATAACAAAATGAACCACAGTGGTTTCCTCTGGGGGCTGGAGATATCCTCTGTGAGGCACAGACATGAATTGCCTGGCGTTTAATGATGAGCTGTTTATGGGCTTGGATTGTGGGTATAAGGGTAATCACTTTATTAACTTTGAAACGTCGTGGTGTCAGGTGCCTGTAATCCCAGCTACTTAGGAGGCTGAGGTAGGAGGATCACTTGAACCTGGGAGGCAGAGGTTGCAGTGAGCTGAGATCGCACCACTGCACTCCTACCCAGGCAACAAGAGCAAAACTCCATCTTGAAAAAAAAAAGATATATGTGTGTACATTTTCATACATTTTCAGGTAGTCATATTTCCCAACTTTTATTTATTTTTATTTGGGTTTTGAGGTGGAGTTTCACTCTTGTTGCCCAGGCTGGAGTGCAATGGCACTACTTCAGCTCACTGCTCCCGGATTCAAGCAATTCTCCTGCCTCAGCCTCCTGAGTAGTTGGGATTATAGGCATGAGCCCACCATACCTAATTATATATTTTTAGTAGTGACAGGGTTTCTCTATGTTGGTCAGGCTGGTCTCGAACTCCTGACCTCAGGCGTTCTGCCCACTTTGGCCTCCCAAAGTGCCGGGGTTACAGGCATGAGCCAACATGCCTGGTCATTTCCCAACTTTTAAAAAATTAAAAAGAGGCCGGGCACAGTGGCTCACGCCTGTAATCCTGGCACTTTGGGAGGCCAAGGCAGGCAGGTCACTTGAGGTCAGGAGTTTGCGACCAGCCTGGCCAACATGGTGAAATCTCGTCTCTACCAAAAATACAAAAATTAGCTGGGTGTGGTGGTGGATGTCTGTAATCCCAGCTACTCGGGAGGCTGAGGCAGGAGAATCACTTGAGCCTGGGAGGCGGAGGTTGCAGTGAGCCGAGATTGCCCCACTGCTCACCAGCCTGGATGACAGAGCAAGACTCTGTCTCAAAATAAATACATAAATAAATAAAGTAAAAATAAAAAGAAGACATTAAACAGTGCTCATTGTGGAAAGTGAGTCTATGTGCCCTTAGTAAAGAAGATGAGAAGAATGGAGATGGCAGGGAAACTGACAGAATATGACACATCAGACTGACAAAGTCATAACAAGTACCCCAAGTTGGTACCAAAAAGACTACATACTCTGACCATAATGCAGTAGCACAGTGACCGATAAGACAAAAATGGTCTCATGGAGCATATGAATCCCAAGTCTAAACTGAATGAGGCTCAAAGAAGGCTTCACATTGAAAATGAGACCATGTGTATGTGAGTGAGTTGTAATGAACCTGCTATATATCAACATTTATGTGGCAGAGCTGGGAGGGTGCAAAGAGGGATATCCTTCATCTTGTAGCATTTTTTTTTTTTAGAATGGAAAAACTGGAAAATCATTAACATTTACAGTGTTTCAGTCCTACTGTGCACTCATTGTGCCTAAGTGAAGAGCTGGACCCAAAAGTTGCCTCGCCTCGCCTTTCGCCTTTCCTTTCCTTCCCCTTCCCCTTTCCTTTCCTTTCCTTTTTTCTTCTTTTCTTCCCTCCCTCCCTCCCTCCCTCCCTCCCTCCCTCCCTCCCTTCCTTCCTTCCTTCCTTCCTTCTTTCCTTCCTTCCTTCCTATCTTCCTTCACTTTGTCACCCAGGCTGGAGTGCAGTGGTGCAAACACAGCTTACTGCTGCCTCGGGCTCCCAGGCTCAAACGATCCTCCTGCCTCAGCTCCCCAGGTAGCTGGGACTACAGGCATGTGCTACCACGCCTGGTTAATTTTTGCATTTTTTGTTGTTGTTGTAGTTGTTGAGATGGGGTTTCTCCATGTTGCCCAGGCTGGTCTCAAACTCCTGGACTCAAGCAATCCTCCCACCTTGGCCTCCCAAAGTGCTAGGATTACAGGTGTGAGTCACCACACCTGGCCTTGAAAGCTTTCTTATTTTTATTCCAATGGTAGCCTCCCTCCAGGATGTGGATTCACATATAACATGAGTGGTAACTGTTTAAAGAGGACTTTCCCACATTTTTTTTTTTGAGATGGAGTCTCGCTCTGTCGCCCAGGTTGGAGTGCAGTGGTGCAATCTCGGCTCACTGCAAGCTCTGCCTCCCAGGTTCACGGCATTCTCCCGCCTCAGCCTTCAGAGTAGCTGGGACTACAGGCTCCCGCCACCATGCCTGGCTAATGTTTTGCATTTTTAGTAGAGACGGGGTTTCACCATATTAGTCAGGATGGTCTCAATCTCCTGACCTCATGATCCACCCGCCTTGGCCTCCCAAAGTGCTGGGATTACAGGTGAGCCACCACGCCCAACAGGTCTTTCCTACATTTTTTACTTCCGTAAGGAGGCTCTGCAGTGTGAGTTCTTGTATGAACCATGAATTTGAGACGACGCTGAAGGTTTTGTCATGTTCCTTTTAGATTCACAGTTTCTCTCCAGGGTGAGAACAAATGTCTACTCAAGATGAATGAAGAGGAAAGGCTTTCCCTAGACTTTACCTTTGCAGGGTTGTTTTTTGTTTTTTTGTTTTTTCACATTTCTGTAAGATAGGAGAGTTCAGGGAAGATGTTCTCATGCATGCTAGCCCCTTGAGCTCCCTTCCAATATGTCCTCCTCCCATGTTCAGTACAGTTAGAAAATTAATGAAGATTTTCCCACCTTCCTTTCATTCACAGCGCTTCTCATCATTGTGGGTCTTCAGATGTTTTTTAAGTCCTGACGACTTTGTAAAGCCTTTTCCACATGTCTTACATTTATAGGGTTTCTCTCCAGTGTGGCTCCTTAGATGTGTGTATTTTGAGGACTCCCTGATGACTTTCCCACATTCTTCACATTCGTAGGGCTTCCTCCGCACGACGTGCTTTCTTAAATGCTTATGAAGGTGTAAGGAATATCTGAAGGCTTTTCCACATTTCCCACATTCGTACGGTTTCTCTCCAGTGTGAATTTTCATATGTCTCATAAGGAATGACTGATAAAAAAAGGCTCTCCCACATTCGGGACATTTGTGGCTTTTCTCTCCAGTGCAGTGACTCTTGTGTGAACCGGAATTTGGGGCGTTGGCAGAGGTTGCTCCAGTCTGACAATCCTTCTTATTTGTCTCTGCGGTATATGACTGCATCTGCACGGCATGAACTGAGTTATTTCTGGAAGTGTTCTCGCCCTGAGTAAAATCATACATTTTCTCTCGAACACGAGTGTTGTGTGCCCTAAGGGATCCGTCTTCATGGAAAGCTTTTCCAAATGGATTCTGTTGGTGCCTGTTTGCTCCCGTATCAATTTCATCACGTCTACGATGCACGGCGTTCTGACTGCCAGTCCATGTGCTTGATTTCAGCTCTGTTTTTCTCCCACACGGAACCCACTGAATGTTCTGCCCCAAGACTTCATCGTGTCCGTTGTTTTCATGTGTTTTTTGACTATCGTTTAAGAAAGGATTATACTTGAAAATACTTGAGTCACATGTCAGGATACATTGTCTTGTGGAATCTCCCGGTGAAGGCACACGCCTGCAGGTAGGTTTAGGGCGGCTCCTCATTTCGTGATCTTCACAGACGCTAACAGAAGATTCATCTTTCTCAGGGGCCACTGCGGGTGGCTTCACATTATTCGCCCCCTGCCTGTGTGGTCCCTCTGTTTTGGGGCATCTCCAGTCTTCTCTCAATGTGGAGAGCTGGGAACTGATGCTCGTGAGACACACACTGTTGGCTTCAGGATATGTTCTTTTAGGAAGAATATCCGGCTGAGGGGTTGCATCTTTGGTTTCGCACGGAGTCGCCCAGTCTGAAATACAGTGGCACGAAAGTTAAATTCTTTGTTGAAAGTAAAGGTGGGTTAGAGATGATAACATAGGCAATGTCTGTGCGGATTTCTCTTTCTTTCCCCCTTCCTTCCTTCCTTCCTTCCTTTTCTTCCCTCCCTTCCTTTCTTTTTCCTTCCTCTGCTTCCTTTCTTCCTTCCCCTTCCTTCCTTCTTTTCTTCTTTCTTTTCCTTCCTTCCTTCCTCCTTCCTCTGCTTCCTTTCTTCCTTCCCCTTCCTTCCTTCCTTCCTGTCCTTACTTTTTTCTGTTCTTTCTTTCTTTCTTTCTTTCTTTCTTTCTTTCTTTCTTTCTTTCTTTCTTTCTTTCTTTCTTTCTCTTTCTTCCTTCCTTCCTTCTTTCTTCCTTCTCCTTCCTTCCTTCCTTCCTTCCTCTCTCTCTCTCTGTCTCTCTCTCTCTCTCATTCTCTCTTTCTTTCTCTCTTTTCAACAGAGTCTTGCTGTGTGGCCCAGGCTGGAGTGCAGTGGCATGATCTTTGCTTATTACAACCTCTGCCTCCCAGGTTCAAGCAATTCTCTGGCCTCAGCTTCCCGAGTATCTGAGATTACAAGTGTGTGCCAGCATGCCTGGCTAGTTTTTGTATTTTCAGTTGAGATGGGGTTTCGCCATGTTGGCCAGGCTGGTCTTGAATTCCTGGCCTCATGTGATCCACCTGCCTCAGCCTCCCAAAGTGTTGGGATTACAGGCGTAAGCCAACGTGCCTGGCCTCTGTGTGGATTTCTTTCTAGATGTTCCCTCAACATATATGATAAAAATGTGAAGGGGAAGAAAGCAAGAGGAAGGAGGCAGAGAAAGACCTCAGGGATTCTGCAGTGTCAGGAATGTGAGGATGGTAAGGTCAGGGGTTCAACATGGAGAGCGTCATGTTACTGAGGAATGATTCTGCAGAGATCAAGGAAACGATCAGGAATTTTAAGTGGAAGAGAATTGTACAGAAAGTCCATGTGAAATTTTTATTTTTTTGAGATGAGGGTCTCACTAGGTTGCCCAGGCACTGGGTGCAGTGGCTATTCATAGGCTTAATCATAACACACTGCAGCCTTGAGCTCTTGGGGTCAAGTGATCCTCTTGCCTCAGTCTCCCGAGTAGCTGGCTCCATGTGCAATTTTTTTTTTTTTTTTTTGAGACGGAGTCTCACTCTGCTGTCCAGGCTGGAGTGCAGTGGCCGGATCTCAGCTCACTGCAAGCTCTGCCTCCCGGGTTTACACCATTCTCCTGCCTCAGCCTCCCGAGTAGCTGGGACTACAGGCGCCCGCCACCTCGCCCAGCTAGTTTTTTGTATTTTTTAGTAGAGACGGGGTTTCACCGTGTTAGCCAGGATGGTCTCGATCTCCAGACCTCGTGATCCGCCCGTCTTGGCCTCCCAAAGTGCTGGGATTACAGGCTTGAGCCATCGCGCCCGGCCTCCATGTGCAATTTTAAGGAGAAAAGGAACAGGCCTTTCTCTGGGAAAAATGAATATATGAGAGGATGGATAAAAGTCAAAAAACATAAGCTCAGCCAGGCGCAGTGGCTCACGCCTGTAATCCCAGCACTTTGAGAGGCTGAGGTGGGTGGATCACTGGAGGTCAGGAGTTTGAGACCAGCCTGACCAACGTGGTGAAGCCCCATCTCTACTAAAAATACAAAAATGAGCCGGGCATTGTGGTGTATGCCTGTAATCCCAGCTACTTGGGAGGCTGAGGCAGGAGAATCACTTGAACCCAGGAGGCAGAGATTACAGTGAGCGGAGATTGCACCACTGTACTCCAGCCTGGGCAAGAGGGTACCTGTGTTTTTCTTTCTTTTTAAATCAAAAAAACTTTTTTAAGACAAAAAAGAACAGGGTTTTGCCATGTTGGCTGGGCTGGTCTCGACCTCCTGGCCTTAAGTAATCCTCCTCCTGCCTCAGCCTCCCAAAGTGCTAGGATTATAGGTGTGAACCACTGTGCCTGGCCTATAGGTCTCCTTAGCTGCTCTGTAGATAACAACTTGAAAATTACAAAGCATTAAGTTTCCACTTTGAGATATTCCTTCAGGTCCTGCATTCTGATGAAATGACTATGCCAACTGGTCTGAGGAATGCCGTGAGAAACTGACGCACCAAAGAATGTACTTTCCTCATCCCGACAATTTCATCCCCCTTCCTCTGACCAATCAACATCTCCAATTCTCCAGTCCCTTGCCCTTCATGATCCCCTTGAAAATGAGAGCAGTGGCTCACGCCTGTAGTGCCAACATTTTGGGAGGCCAAGGTGGGCGGATCTCTTGAGGTCAGGAGTTCGAGACCAGCCTTGCCAACGTGATGAAACCCCATCTCTACTAAAAATACAAAAATTAGCCAGGTATGGTGGTGTGTGCCTGTAGTCCCAGCTACTCGGGAGGCTGAGGCAGGAGAATTGCTTGAACCCGGGAGGCAGAGGTTGCAGTGAGCGGAGATCGCACCATTGCACTCCAGCCTGGGCAACAAGAATGAAACACAGTCTCAAAAAACAAAAAAACAAGAACCCCAGAACCCCTCAGGGAAAAAAATGTGAGCGTCTCCTCCCATCTCCTCGGTCGGCACCAGATAATCATGAAACTTTCTCTGTTGCAAACCTTGCTGTCTCAGTGGCATGAGCCTGTTGCTCTGTTACCATGCTGCTGGCTTACAAACCTGTTGGTCCTGTAATGTTCACGTCTGCCTGGCACTGAGAGGCATGAATGCCTGGACAAAACTGCCCTGCACTGTTTTCAGACCACTTCTTGCTCCAAATGAGAGGGCAGACTGGGTTTGCCTAGTGGAGATCCCGTTCACTGGGCAAGCACGTGGTGTAAAGGAACTATGCCAAGACTTTCTGTGAAATGGACACAAGCTTTGGTTTGCTGGGGTTCCGAAGCTGACGATGTGTGAATAGAAGAGTAACAGTGGTCCCTCTACTTTTCTCATCAATGCACTAAAACTCTGCCAAAAGGGCTCAGAATGACCCTTTTCCTGTGTACCATGTTCACCTACATAAGGATCCCCCAAAGTCTGTTCGATCACCAAGAGAATAAAAATGTAATGCATTAGTTGGGCGTGGTAGAGCATGCCTGTAATCCCAGATACTCAGGAGGCTGAGGCAGGAGAATTGCTTGAGCCCAGGAGGCGGAGGTTGCAGTGAGTCGTGATGGTGCCACTTCACTCCAGCCTGGGTGACAGGGTGAGACCCCATCTTCATGAAAAGAAAAATAGGCCGGGCGCGGTGGCTCACGCCTGTAATCCCAGCACTTTGGGAGGCCGAGACGGGCGGATCACGAGGTCAGGAGATCGAGACCATCCTGGCTAACACCGTGAAACCCCGTCTCTACTAAAAATACAAAAAACTAGCCGGGCGCGGTGGCGGGCGCCTGTAGTCCCAGCTACTCCGGAGGCTGAGGCAGGAGAATGGCGTAAACCCGGGAGGCGGAGCTTGCAGTGAGCTGAGATCCGGCCACTGCACTCCAGCCCGGGCTACAGAGCAAGACTCCGTCTCAAAAAAAAAAAAAAAAGAAAAATAAAGGCTGGGTGTGGTGGCTCACGCCTGTAATCCCAGCACTTCGGGAGGTCAAGGTGGGAGGATCACTTGAGGTCAGGAGTTCAAGACCAGCCCAGCCAACGTGGTGAAATCTGCCTCTACTAAAAATACAAACAAAAATTAGCCAGGTGTGGTGGTGTGCACCTGTATTCCCAGCTACTAGAGAGGCTAAGGCAAGAGAATTGCATGAACCCAGGAGGCAGAAGTTGCAGTGAGCTGAGATGACGCCACTGCACTCCAGCCTGGGAGATACAGTGAGACCCTGTCTCAAAAAACAAAATAAAATAAAATAAAATAATGCAACAAACTATTTCCAGTTTCATGGTGAACCCTACATCTACTACTTGGGGGACAACAGTTCTGTCTCTGGAATTTAACCCAGTTCCCATTTTCCAATGCACTTCCCAGAACACGGTTCCAAACTAGCACTGGTCCCATCACTGACTAAGTGCAGGAAGGGGGCCTCCTTACCTATGAATGCCAGGTTCCTAGAGTTCTCCAGCATCACATCTCTGTAGAGATTCCTCTGAGCTGGGTCCAGCAGGGTCCACTCCTCTTTGGTGAAGTTCACAGCCACGTCTGCGAAGGTCACTGAGTCCTAAAACAGCACACGCGGTTTGGCTCAGTGGGGTGTCCTGTTATCAGTTTGAACTGTGACCCCGTTCTCCACAAAAAAAGGTACATTGAGGTCTTAACCCTTGGTACCTGCAAAGGTGACCTGATTTGAGAACTAGAGTCTTTGCAGATGTCAATGAATTAAGATGAGGCTGTGGCCAGGCGTGGTGGCTCACACCTGTAATCCCAGCACTTTGGGAGGTTGAGGCGGGTGGATCACAAGGTCAGGAGTTCGAGAGCAGCCTGGCCAACATGGTGAAACCCCATCTCTACTAAAAATACAAAAAATTAGCCGGGCATGGTGGCAGGTGCCTGTAGTCCCAGCTACTTGGGGTGCTGAGGCAGAGAACTGCTTGAACCCAGGAGGTGGAGGTTGCAGTGAGCCGAGATCACGCCACTGCACTCCAGCCTGGGCTACAAAGTGAGACTCTGTCTCAAAAAAAAAAAAAAAAAAAAAGGTGACGTTGTACTGGGGTTGGGTGGGCCCTAATCCAATGACTGGTGTCCTTATAAGAAGAGGAAATCTGGCCAGGTGCGGTGGCTTGCGCCTGTAATCCCAGCACTTTGGGAGGTAGAGGCAGGATGATTGCTTGAGGCTAGGAGTTCAAGTCCAGCCTGGGCAACAAAGTGATAACCCGTCTCTATAAAAAATAAAAACAATTACCCGTGAGTGTGGGTGGGCACCTGTAGTCCCAGCTACCCGGGAGGCTGAGGAGGGAGGATTGCCTGAGCCTGGGAGGTGGAGGTTGCAATGAGCTATGATCCTGCCACTGCAGTCCAGCCTGGGCAACAGAGCAAGACCCTGTCTCAAAACAAACAAACAAACAAAAAATATATATATATAAAAGAAGGGGAAATGTGGACAGAGGTAGGGACACAGAGGGAAGAATGCCATTTGGTGAGGGAGGCAGAGACTGGAGTGATGGGTCCACAAGCCAGTGAATGCCAACGATGCCAGTGACTACCAGCAGCTAGGTAAGAACATGGAACAAATTCTTTCTTGGAGCCTCCAGAACGAACCAACCCTGCCGCCATTTTGATCTTGGACTTCCAGCCTGCAGAACTGTGAGAAAATCAATGTCTGTTGCTTAAGCTACCCCATCTGTGATAGTTACGGCAGCCTGAAGACCCTAATGCAACGGGAAGAGCATACACTCGATTGGTAGAGACTGACGTCCGGTCGTATGACTCAGGTGCTCTTTCTTCTGAGATAGGGTCTTGAGCTGTCACACAGGCTGGAGTGCAGTGGTGCAAACGCAGCTCACGGCAGCCTCTAACTGCTGGGCTCAAGCGATCCTCCCACCTCAGCCTCCCAAGTGGCTGGGACAACCGGCACACACCATCGTTTTCGGCCCCATCTCAGGAAAAAGAGTACCTGAGTCCCGCGACCGGACTTCAGTCTCCGCCAGTTGACCGGCTGTGTGTCTTTCTGATGCATTAGCCTGTTCAGGCTGTCATAACAAACGATCACAGAGGGGTGGCTTAAAAATCCTTAAACCCTGGCCAGGTGTGGTGGCTCATGTCTGTAATCCCAGCACTTTGGGAGGCCGAGGCGGGCGGATCACCTGAGGTCAGGAGTTCAAAACCAGCCTGGCCAACGTGGAGAAAGCCCATCTCAACTAAAAATACAAAAAATTAGCCAGGCGTGATGGCAGGCGCCTGTAATCCCAGCTACTCAGGAGGCTAAGGCAGGAGAATCACTTGAACTTGGAAGGCGGAGGTTGCAGTGAGCCGAGATCACGCCATTGCACTCCAGCCTGGGCAACAAGAGAAACTCTGTCTCAAAAAAAAAAAAAAAAAAAAAAAAAATTTGGAGTGGGGTAGGCCGGGCGTGGTGGCTCACACCTGTAATCCCAGCACTTTGGGAGGCTGAGGCGGGAGGATCACAAGGTTAGGAGGTCGAGACCATCCTGGCTAACACGGTGAAACCCCGTCTCTACTGAAAATACAAACAATTAGCCGGGCGTGGTGGTGGATGCCTGTAGTCCCCGCTACTCGGGAGGCTGAGGCAGGAGAATGGCATGAACCCAGGAGGCAGAGCTTGCAGTGAGCCGAGATGGCGCCACCCAACTCCAGCCTGGGCAACTGAGCAAGACTCCATCTCAAAAAAAAAAAAAAAATTTGGAGTGGGGCACGGCTCAGTCCACTC